>NC_138029.1:104676579-105276579 GCF_964106645.2 Podarcis pityusensis
TCCCACAAGTTAAATGTGGAGCTGGCATGGGGAAAATCTGGCACAGCACAAAAAGGAGTTTTGAACTCCTCAGCTTGCTTCTAAAGCGAGGCCCCCTACATGCAAAGTGTCTGGGATGCTCCTGTGAGATCTCACGAGAACTCAGACAGCCCCACGAGATCTCATGAGAGCATCCTATGGCGTCTGCGCATCACTTCCAGGAGCCCCAGCATGGAATCATGGAAGCATTTCCAAGGGTATTTTGTATCCACATATTTGCATATATAAGGAACTGTCGGAACCAAACCCCCACGTAAGATGCGATTGTACTGTATTTAAATAGGGTCAAAATTTGAATGAGGCAGGAGAAATTATATCGTTCTGCTCTCTCACTCTGTGTGCAAATACTACTTTTGGTATAGCAAGAAATAACATTGAACTGAAGTAATTTTTCTATTAACAACTTTTGCTATGAGCTAACATCTCACCTTCCCTCTGACATTTAATCTGCAGAAATAGACACGTTGCTCTGTTTTCACCTCTTAACAAGCTGTTCGCTGGTAAGAATAAATTAAGCTATGTCCACAATTGTCAATTTTTGCATGGCTTGTTGTGGTTGCAAATGCCATGTGTTGTTCGTGCAGTCCATACCAAAAGAAATACCTCCCAATTTTTCAACTTTAACTTATTCTCCGAGGGGCAGAATTTAGCAGCCCTTAAAGTAAATACAAACCAGACCAAACTGCTCCTTAACATTAGCCAGGGGTTGCCAACGTAGTCCCTGTGGGCACATATGCACCCACAGAGGCCTTCCCTGGTGCCCATGATAGGGAAGGGCAGGTTTATCAATTACGGTTTCTCTGTCAGTTTCTCATTTTTCCAACCTTTGTTGTTGTTTAGTTGTTTAGTCGTGTCCGACTCTTCGTGACCCCATGGACCAGAGCATGCCAGACACTCCTGTCTTCCACTGCCTCCCGCAGTTTGGTCAAACTCATGCTGGTAGCTTCGAGAACACTATCCAACCATCTCGTCCTCTGTCGTCCCCTTCTCCTTGTGCCCTCAATCTTTCCCAACATCAGGGTCTTTTCCAGGGAGTCTTCTCTTCTCACGAGGTGGCCAAAGTATTGGAGCCTCAGCTTCAGGATCTGTCCTTCCAGTGAGCACTCAGGGCTGATTTCCTTCAGAATGGATAGGTTTGATCTTCTTGCAGTCCATGGGACTCTCAAGAGTCTCCTCCAGCACCTTAGTTCAAAAGCATCAATTCTTCGGCGATCAGCCTTCTTTATGGTCCAGCTCTCACTTCCATACATCACTAATGGGAAAACCATAGCTTTAACTATATGGACCTTTGTTGGCAAGATGATGTCTCTGCTTTTTAAGATGATGTCTAGGTTTGTCATTGCTGGTGCCCATGATAGGGTAGGACAGATCTATCAATTTCGGTTTCTCTGTCAGTTTCTCATTTTTCCAACTGTTAGTTCTCCACAATTCCACGTTTTTTAAAATGTCCTCAAAGAGAAAGCCAGTGTGGACGCAGCCATATGGGGCTTCCCTTGTAGTTGGTCTGGAAACTGCAGTTAGTGCAGAATGCTGCAGTGTGATTGCTGACAGGAATGAGGTCCTGCTGCCAGCATACTGCACCTCTGCTTAAAGATCTGCAATGGCTGCCAATTTGCTACCCGCAAAGTTCAAAATTTTACTACAAGTTTGTAAGCCCCTTAACAGCTTGGCACTGGAGGGAGCGCTTTCCCCCACATGTCTGAATGCTTTGATCAGTGGACCTGGCACTTTTGCAAGTGCCATACAATGTTTGTTCCACATCTGTGAGGACGGAGTCTGTCTTTCAGTCTGGCAGCACTTATGCTTCGAAACTCCCTGCCAATTAGCATTAGGCAGTTGCCTCTGTTATATTGTTTCAGATGCCTGCTAAAAACGTTTCTTTTTAATTTTAGCAATCCCATCTGGATAAATAATTTAGTTACGTATACTTGCTTTAAATTTGTGTTGATTCTATCTGCTTGTTACTGTTAATTATTTCACCCTTTTGCATGCATCACTTAAGATATTTGGGGCTGCGTGCAACGAACTTTTTCTACTAGTATAAGGATTTCTGTTTGTGCGATGGAAGTTCCCCCCCTTCCTCTCCCCATGTGTCCACCCCCCCCAAAAAAGCCTGTCTTGGAGGGTTAAAGGAAACCCCAAAACAGATTTAGGGGGCATGTGGGGAGAGGAAGGTCTGTTTTGCTAACGGAATGAGTTCATTGAATGCCTCCCTTTTTGACCAAGCATTTTGGAATATTTCTTAAAGAAAAAAAAAAAAAAACATTTGCAGGAGGCAAAGGACGGGACATTTTTTCACCACCAGCAGCATACATACATAGAGCATTTCAGAGCGTTTCTTTCACACCCTCATGTTGTGTTGCTTTCCCTGACCCTGGACTCAGCTACGTGAGTAAAGAAAAAGCATTTTATGTGTGTTATAACATTGCGACACCAGATGATGCTGTGGAGTTCCGTCTTTTGCCAACGGGATTTCCCACTTTACAATGCGTTTTCCTGAAATGCTTTTTTGATGTGTCTAGATCCAGCCCCTGTAAGGTAGACTAGAATTACAATCAGGGGAACTGAGGCTGGGAGGGAGTGGCTTGCCTAATGTAGAGGCTAGAACTGATCACACCGTGATTTATCGCACAGGGTCTTAACCACTAAGCTGCACCTGATCTCCAAAAGATTTTCGCTCAGAAAACCTGGACTGCTTCTTACCAGTCCTGCTGCATTAACAAATGCATTTTCCCTTCTCACAGGGAACTTTCAGAAATCCGATTCTTGGTTGTAAGAAGGGAGAAGGAATTAAACAAAAGACGTAGACTTCTGAATTGCATTTCTTCTGCTCATGCCAGCACCACCTAACTGTAGACCCTTTCATTGTCCGTTGTTCTAAAAGCTCCTTTAGCTTATGGTTTTCTTCCTCCAGTCTTGTATTTAACTGTTGAGAAGAATGAATAGAGCTACAATCAGGAAAGCAAATTCTTTCCCCAAAGATATAGGATTGAAGCAAAGAAAGCACCAAAATTGAAGTCATTATTGTAGGCAGTGCCAGACTCCATCCTGAACAAAGAAAACGGTGTGTGCAGAAAGGTTAGTAATGTAACATGTGCGTGTTTTTTAAAAAAACCCTAAGACTGCAGTTCTGACACTGTTCATGGCAATGGATGAGTTTTCATTCTCTGCAATAATGAAAGAGCGTAGAGTATAATGTACTGTATAGATAGTGACCTGGTGCGCTGTAGAGTCTAAGATGCTGAGCGACTTATCAGGAAGTCCCTCGTTCAAAACTTGACTGTGTCTTAATCTGATTAGGTGGCCTTAGGCAAGCCTCAATCATAGCTCAGTGGTAGATCATCTGCTTTGCATGCAGGCGGTCCCAGGTCCAATCGCCAGCATCTCCACATAGGGCTTGAGCTGTTCTCTGCCTGAAACCCTGGAAAGTGCCAACAACACTGAGTTAGATGGACCAATGTTCTGACTCAGAAAAAGGCAACCTTCCCTCTCTCTCATCCCCAGTCTCCTCTACCTGTCATATGATGATCCTGATTTACCTTATAAGGATCATGCAAGAGAAATGCTTTGAGCATGTGAATGTGCTATATACCTATGTTAAGTATTATTATAATCCACTTGGAACGTCTCCTGCACAATCCCTTCTCAGAAATACTGGAAAGTGTGCAAGAGCACAGCTTTCTTCTTGCTGGCCGATCACTAATTTCAAGGGAGCTTGCAGAGGAGATATTTCTAGCGGACTGTTTAGGACCAGGGCTGTTTTGCTCGGCTGTGCATTACAGTGGTACCTCAGGTTACATACGCTTCAGGTTACATACGCTTCAGGTTACATACGCTTCAGGTTACATACGCTTCAGGTTGCAGACTCTGCTAACCCAGAAATAGTGCTTCAGGTTAAGAACTTTGCTTCAGGATGAGAACAGAAATCGCGCAGCAGCGGCGTGGCGGCAGCAGGAGGCCCCATTAGCTAAAGTGGTGCTTCAGGTTAAGAACAGTTTCAGGTTAAGAACGGACCTCTGGAACGAATTAAGTACTTAACCCAAGGTACCACTGTAGAGTTCTCTATCCTGAACTTGTGATCCAAACCACTTCAGCTGCGACAACTGTGCACGAAGACCGCGACAACAGAATGCATCTAGATATACTTGATTTTGGAATGAACACAAAACCTTTGACCTGTTCCCCTGAAGTGTGTGGAGCAAGTCGTATGATGATGTGCAAAATAAGTAAGTTCTGGGTTGAGGGCGGCTAACCTGGGTGCTGTTGTGCTTGCAAGCTTCCCATAGGCATCTGGCTGGGTTGCTGGGTAGATAGACCACTGTCTTGGTCCACCAGGGCTGTTCTTGTTGGGATTTTTGACTACGTGCCATTCTGTGCAGCTTCACACAAAGCAATTAGAAGTTGGCCGAAAGCCAAGGATGACTGAGCAGAGGAGTTATCTGCCTGGAGATATGGGGTCTTGGAGACAGCTCTACCATTGGTTGAGGTCTCACACAGGCATGGCGATTTATGACCTTACTGACTGGAGTGTTTGTTGGTCAGTGTGGTGTTCTGAGAGTCGTTTGGAGTTTGTTAAGAGAGAGCTAGTTAAGATCCGTATCTGTTCATGTATATAGTAACTTGTAGAGTTATTCAAGCCCCTTCGCCACGGCAAGGCAGTGATCCATGAAGGGGAAGAATTGATGCTTTTGAATTATGGTGCTGGAGGAGATGAGAGTCCCATGGACTGCAAGAAGATCAAACCTCTCCATTCCTAAGGAAATCAGCCCTGTGTGTTCACTGGAAGGACAGATTGTTAAGCTGAGGCTCCAGTACTTTGGCCACCTCATGAGAAGAGAAGGCTCCCTGGAAAAGACCCTGATGTTGCGAAATATTGATAACACAAGGAGAAGGGGACAACAGAGGACGAGATGGTTGGACAGTGTTCTCGAAGCTACCAGCATGAGTTTGACCAAACTGTGGGAGGCAGTGGAAGACAGGAGTGACTGGCGTGCTCTGGTCCATGGGGTCACGACTAAACGACTAAACAACAACAAATTTGTAGAGTCTGCTGTAAATAATAAACACCTATAAGTAACCAAGTTACTAGTAGCAGCGTCTGGTTCCTGCTTCGTCCATCCTGCCTGCAACTGATTGCTTTCTGGAACTCTGCATATGCTCTGCTAAGGTCTGGCTACGGTCCTGCAACAGGTCAAAGTTGTGAAACACCAATAGTGCTTACATAGTTCTATGTGCTTACATTCTTATGGTCCAACCTTCATCTCCCCAGAGACTCCATCAGCTCTAGTCAGCACAGCCAGTGGTCAGAGACACTGGGAGCTAAAGTACCGACATAACCGGGAGGGTCACAGGTTAGCTGCCCATCCCGGGCAATTTGTGAAAATGATATTTAATGGGGTGTGTAAAAACAGAGGAGAAGAGGCTTCTCCCCAGCAAGCAGCAGCAGTCAAAGGGCATGGCAGGCGCATGGCAGGCAGGCAGAAAAAGGCTCCATTTTTGATACATTCCATTTTCTGTACATGAAGGAATGTGGGTGGCGCTGTGGGTTAAACCACAGAGCCTAGGGCTTGCCAATCGGAAGGTCAGCAGTTCAAATCCCCATGACGGGGTGAGCTCCCACTGTTTGGTCCATGCTCCTGCCCACCTAGCAGTTCAAAAGCACATCCAAGTGCAAGTAGATAAATAGGTACCACTCTGGCGGGAAGGTAAACGGTGTTTCCGTGCGCTGCTCTGGTTTCCCAGAAGCGACTTAGTCATGCTGGCCACATGACCCGGAAGCTGTACGCCGGCTCCCTCGGCCAGTAAAACAAGATGAGCGCCACAACCCCAGAGTCGGTCACAACTGGACCTAATGGTCAGGGGTCCCTTTACTTTTACCTTTTTATTTTCTGTACATGACACCTTTAACATGGCAGTGCCGCTCTTTTCCTCCTGTTCCTCCTCTGCTCTTTCTTTGGCTGCAGCAGTTGCTTCCTTATCAGAGGATAATTCAAAGCCCATTATTAAGACAATGGATTTGACTTTTCAATGAGCTTATGTCTTTAAGGGTAGTTTTCAGCAAATGAGTCAGCCATATGTTAAATCAAATTTAACATCCATTACGAAACACTGAATCATACTGTATATTGGTGTAACGATAACAAATGGCCATTTCTCTCATGTTCCCCCCATTTGTCCTGCTTCTCATCAATCTTGCTAATATCTCATCAATTCATTCAATGACGTGGAGGGGGGAGGAATGGAAGCTCTGAACTACAACTGTTTTAATACTGATAGTTCCGTTTTATGTTGTTTCTCTTTCTCTAATTTTCATTTGTACGGTATGTGTCGTCGCCCCCCTCCCCTCCGAAAAAAAATGCTGACTTTCAAAGTAATAATCCTTTTAATCGTGAAATGTAATGAATAGGAAAACAAGTAAATCAATAATAAAGCCTGCCTTAATGAGATTTTCTAATGACGGCAATACATTACAACATGCAGTCCATTTCCTGATGTCCTTAGCCATTTACAGTAGTTGCAGATGCAGGGAAGCAGGTGTGAGCCGAGCAAGGATGCTCAGGTGGTAAGTTCAAATAAAACCATCTTCAGCTACTACTGAGAATAAATACAACTGGAAAAAAATATATCTAGTCTTCCATTTAAAAAACACCCAGGGGTAAAATTTTACTGCTCTGCTTTGGAATTTAGTGACGACAACACCTCCTCTATAAATCCCATGCACTGCAAACATTTCCCTGGATATTTCACTAATGGCCATATACCCCTTTGCTTAGAAACTCCAGCTCTGTTGGGTGAACTGAAACCCCGGTCAAGGCTATATGTTTGCATGAAGCTATAAAAGCAAATGTGAGAACTCCTCACTCCCTGTAATGAGGGCAGCCCCAGAGATATAACTCAGATTAGTTATTATATAAATATAATGGAGGCAGAATGAGTCTCTGCCAGGTGGCAAAACACATTAAATAATGTGCAACATTGCTTCCTTCCATCAGTAGCCAAAGACTGCCACCTGGGGTGGGCTGCCTTACCCTGGCTGGATGTGCCCCTTACATTCAAAGCACCTGGCTCCCCTCAAAGAGTCCTGGGAAGTGTACAGATAGGTAGCCGTGTTGGTCTGCCATAGTCAAAATAAAAAAATCCTTCCAGTAGCACCTTTAAGACCAACTAAGTTAGTTCTTGGTATGAGCTTTCGTGTGCAAGCACACTTCTTCAGATACACTGAAACAGAAGTTGCCAGATCCTTCTATATAGTGAGAAGGTGGGGAGGGGTATTACTCAGAAGGGTGGTGGGAATTGGAGATTGGCAGATAGCTGAGATGAGCCTGCTGACGACTCTTAACGACTGTAATAGGTCTTACAGGAAAAGGCAAGGGGTGAGAAGGTGAGAAATGGCTTAGTCATGTATAATGGGATAAGAATCCAATGTCTTTGTTCAAACCAGGTTTCTCCATGGTTTTAAGTTTGGTAATGAGTTGCAATTCAGCAGCTTCTCTTTCCAGTCTATTTCTGAAATTCCTTTGTAGTAAAACAGTTACTTTGAGATCTTGTATAGAATGTCCTGGGAGATTGAAGTGTTCTCCTACTGGTTTCTCTGTTTTGTGATTCTTGATGTCAGATTTATGTCCATTTATTCTTTGGCGTAAGGTTTGGCCTGTTTGTCCAATATAGAGAGCTGAAGGACACTGTTGGCATTTGATGCCATACACAATGTTAGATGATGAGCAATTGAATAGTCCCGAGATGGTATGTGAGATGTTGTTGGGGCCGGTAATGGTGTTGTCCGGGTGTATGTGGCAGCAAAGTTGGCATCTGGGTTTATTGCAGGCTCTGGTGCCAGTGTCCGTGTTAAGTCTGGTTGTAGTATTATTGTGGGTTAGGAGTTGTTTAAGATTGGGTGGCTGTCTGTAGGCAATGAAAGGTCTTCCTCCCAGAGCTTGAGAAAGAGAACTGTCATTGTCCAGGAGAGGTTGTAGATCTCTGATGATGCGTTGTACTGTTTTAACTTGGGAGCTGTATGTGATGACTAGAGGTGTTCTGTTATTTTCTTTTTTGGGTCTGTCTTGCAGCAAGTTCTCTCTGGGTATAAGTCTGGCTCTGTTGATCTGTTGTCTAACTTCATCTGCTGGGTATTTTAGTTCTGAAAAGGTTTGTTGTAGATCTCTTAGGTGAGAGTCTCTGTCTGTAGAATTGGAACAGATGCGGCTGTAACGTAGTGCCTGGCTATATACAATGGACTGTTTGGTATGTTTGGGATGGTAGCTAGAGGCATGTAGATATGTTTGTCGGTCAGTTGGTTTACGGTATAAGGTGGTGTCTACACTGGGAAGTGTAGTTTACTCCTCACTGAGCCGCAATCCCCAGCATCTCAACAAACTACAGTTCCCAGGATTCTTTGAGGGAAGTACAGCCATACCTTGGTTTTCAAACAGCTTAGTTCCCGAACGTTTTGGCTCCTGAACGTTGCAAACCCAGAAGTGACTGTTCCAGTTTGCAAACTATTTTTGGAAGCTGAAAGTCCGACGGGGCTTCCACGGCTTCTGATTGGCGGCAGGAGCTTCTTGCAGCTAATCAGAAGCTGTGATTTGGTTTTCGAACGTTTTGAAAGTCGAATGGACTTCCGGAATGGATTCTGTTCGACTTCAGAGGTACGACTGGTGTGTGTGTGTGTGTGTGTGTGTGTGTAGCTGCTGTCTGACTCAGCTGGCAGCCCCTGCCAGCAGGATCCTAACTGCCTTAAATGAAGCATGTGCTTAAGGAGATTTTGGAAGAGAAAGGTCATAGCCTCATTTGAAGTCACAAAGGATTTTGGCACCGAAATCACTCAGGTGCTTTGGAACCCACCCACCCTCAAAGGAGTTCCATGTTCTTCCCCTTGAATTTATAATAATTAAAAAGGTTGGTTATTGTACATGACCTTTGGACGTCATGTTGGCACACAAACTCGCCTCCAGCTTCAAGGGAGAGAAGATTATCCTATTTTAACAATAAGCACCTCTATGATTTTAGAAGGCTGTCTAATGGGACTCTTGCACTATACCTGACCTCATCTGAGTTAGACTCTGCTCAGAGATTTGTAAAGGCAGCATAAAAGCTTCCCTCTTTTTACCAAAGTTTTTTTTTTTTAAAAAAAAATCCTTCTTAGCAGCCTAAAAAACCCCTCCGGAGCTAACACAATGCCTACGTATTAACACTGTTCACCTAGTCCCCTTGACTATTTGCCCAAGCTTTCTGTCGCTTCTCAAATGCAGACATTTTAAATGACTTTAGTCTCTGGGGTTCTTGTGCCTATTCTGAAACAATCTTAACTCTTCTGGACCTCAAAACTGATGGCTAGAAATCTTATCCACTTAGCTCTGTGCATATTAAAATTTAGCAATTAATTATCTCTAGTTCTAATCCAGTAAGTCTGTGCAGTTAACATCTGGAATTTCATATATCTTCTTGCTGACTTTTTAATTTAAGGCTAGGGATACACAGTGGATCCTTTTAGCAGCACTAAAACTAGCGGACTCGCTGAAGCACTTCCTTCAGATTTGCATGCGGCCTTTCATCTTGTACTTGGTGAAGAACAGCCCTATCCACTGCAGCAGTTCCTTGGCATACATGATATTATATGTTTTCCCCAATGGCAGAAGCTGTTTCTTCTTCTTATGTCTCACTGTTTGCTTGCCCTGCTTACATTAGGGGAGCACAGAGACATTGCATGTTCTTTAGCACCTCTCTCTTGGATGCCTATTCCTGAGGAACGTCCACAGCCTCCCCCATGAGATGAGCATCATTTTAATATAATAATCATAATCATAATCATAATCATAATCATAATATATTATTTATACCCTGCCCATCAGGCTGGGTTTCCCCAGCCACTCTGGGCGGCTTCCAAAATAATACAGTGGTACCTCTGGATACGAACGGGATCCGTTCTGGAGCCCCGATCGCATCTAGAAGCAAACGTAACTAGCCATGGCACATCTGCGCACGCGTGCGTCGCTTTTTGCCACTTCTGTGCATGTGTGTAACGTCATTTTGAGCATCTGCACATGCGCAAGCGGCGAAACCCGGAAGTAATGTGCTCCATTACTTCTGGGTTGCCATGGAGCGCAACTCGAACATGCTCAACCCAAAGCGCATTCAACCCGAGGTATGATTGTATTAAAATACAATAGTCTATTAAACATTAAAAGCTTCCCTAAACAGGGCTGTCTTCAGATGTCTTCTAAAAGTCTGGTAGTTGTTTTTCTCTTTGAGATCTGGTGGGAGGGCGTTCCACAGGGCAGGTGCCACTACCAAGAAGGCCCTCTGCCTGGTTCCCTGTAACTTGGCTTTTCGCAGCGAGGGAACTGCCAGAAGGCCCTCAGCACTGGACCTCAGTGTCCGGGCTGAACAAAGGAGGTGGAGACGCTCCTTCAGGTGTACTGGACCGAGGCTGCTGGGACTAGAACTGGCAGCCCCTGGCTCTGTTCATGGCTGACCTATGCAGTGAGCCACCAGGACCCCAGGCTAGAACATCTCCTTAGACAGAGTGAAAGCTTTAGTGGTGCTGGAGAGATGCTACCTTCCTAGCTTGCCTTCTCAGCTTGGCTCTTCTCAACTGGGAAAGCTAAAGTCTTCCTGATCAGGTGTGGGTGTCTTGACTATGGCTCTAAGCTTGACCTTCCTGCCCTGAGCTTTTGGCTCAGCTCTTGCCTTTCACTCGACCGCTGCCTACACCTTAGCTCTGGAAAGCCCATTTCACCCTTTAACAGCTCCAATGGGATTTGGATCTGCCACACAAATGTGACCGACTGCCCATAGTAGCTCCCTCTGACTTCTGGTTATAGCATCCCAAGGTTCGACAGGTCCAGTGTGTCTGTCCCCTCCTGCTTTTCTACGCTTGCATACTTATCACAACGTCTTGCAAATCTTGCTGCAATTTGTCTGCTCCAAGCTCCTTCGACATGTGACATGCTCAAAATGGCAACCAAGGAAAAACTGTGTGGCCCACTGTGTGCTCACATGCCCTGTTTGTGCTCCACAAACTGCTGTGGCTCTTTGGCTTCAATTCCAAACATTTATTCTCAATGAACTGGATGCTGTAATTTCTTTCCTTTTCTGAAAGAAACTTTTCACTGTTCCTTACAGAGAGAAACCACTCTCCCTCTGATGTTGAACAGGGTAATGATAAAGTAGTATATGATAATTTCCATTCCCCCAGTGGTTTGGTTGAAGCTATGTTACTCTCCTATTATCTCTTATATTCCATATCTGTTTTCTGCAGGCTTTGACATTCGAGATGGACTCGAGGCAAAATATTTGAGGGGTGTGTGAAAAATGGAAGGATTATTATGTGTTACAATGCTTACCAACTCCCCCCCCCCATCGCCTCAGATATACCTAGGCTGAGCAGGTAGACCTTGTCAGAATATGTAAAAATGAGCAGCTGTCAGTTTTTGCATCAGATGAGTAATTCAATGTGCATATCACAGACCTGAATGTATGAAAGAACAGGGAAGAGATAACTCCTGATAGATATTCAGTGATTCACATTAGTGAGGCTGGGAGTTAGAATAAATCTGGAGAGGGTTAGGATCCTGATTAAATTTTAAAGAGGTAAAAGACAAATAAGAGCTATACTTTCCGTCTGCTCTTGCAGAGCTAGGAGGCATCAGTAACATCCCCAGAGAAAATCTGTAAGTCATGCTGTGTTTGAGCAGGTTTTTCTTTTGCCTAAGGTCACATAGAGCAGAGTAATTTGTTACAGCCCAACTCTGATAAGCATAGATAATTGCTCACGGGAGTGGCATGATTTTGGTGCTCCCATGAGCCCTTGCACACAAGTCCATGTCCATGTATTCTGAACTGAGACATGCATTGTTGCACATGCCGTGGGACAAGTTGCACTTATCTAACACTTACAGCACGAAGGACTGGCTAATGATACACCAAAGCTCAGGAATCCTTTAAAGTGATTTATTTTGAAACTGGAATAATAATTATTATTATTATTATTATTATTATTATTATTATTATATTATTATTATTTTGGTAGTCACACACTTATCAGACAACTAAATGTATTCAAATTGGACTGGCACCTTGGGGGTTAAATCTAGAAGGCAGTAGAAATAGGAGAGACCGGATATCAAATAGGTTGAGGACAACAGACATAAAGTGCACATGTACAGAGCTAAAGTTTGCCTCATGTTAGGGGGTTAGGCATTTTCAGCTGTGGGCTCCCCAATTCAGACTTTGCTTCCTTCATTAAAAGTATCTAAGATCCTTATATCCTCTTGCCTAGTGCTGTTGGCAGTGCTTTTCTTCTAGGGGGAAAATGGCACTAGTACTGTGTACCCATGAGTACCCCTAGGCAAACAAGAAGCACTGGCTGTTGGGGTAATAAATAAGAGATGGAGCCTGCCATCTGTCTTATGTTCATATTTGGTGGTGGACTAGGGCTAAAGAACCTGCTGTTCACAGATATGGGTTTCCAGAATTTCCAGGTCATAGCTGGGTTTGGGCTGTCAGAAACAGTGACCGGGCGGAAATCACTGTAATGTCCAGGAAAATCCGGACGTATGGAAAACCATTTTGGAAGTGTAGATTTTGGCAAATTTCCTTAGAGAAGGCTCAAAGAAGTCTTTTTGGGGGGAGATTTTGCAGAAAAAGCTCAAGATTTTTGTGTACAGATTTTCACTTTTTGAAATACAGTGGTACCTCGGGTTACATACACTTCAGGTTACATACCCTTCAGGTTACGGACTCCGCTAACCCAGAAATATTACCTTGGGTTAAGAACTTTGCTTCAGGACGAGAACAGAAATTGTGCTCTGGCAGCGCGGTGGCAGCAGGAGGCTCCATTAGCTAAAGTGGTGCTTCAGGTTAAGAACAGTTTCAGGTTAAGTATGGACCTCCGGAACGAATTAAGTACTTAACCCGAGGTACCACTGTATGGCAACTCTATCACAGGTAATACCAAACTGCAGCTGGTAAAAAAACAACAACATCAGCCTTTGCTGCTGCATGAGATGGACACTCAGGAAGGGAGAACTGAGGTCTTGCGCCCCCTACTGATGGCTCCCTTCATATGGGTTCACACACTCGCGTTTATCACTTGAGGACCACAACATCTAGTGATCACTTGCCTGCACAGGTGTGTGATTTGAGATGTGCAGCATCACAGATACATCAATTTCCTCTGGATGAGAAAACTATTTTGGAGTCTTAAATGTTGTTGGCTAAATGGAGTATTACCTCCCTTTCGATTTATCTACCCTCTTCGTCTAGCTACAACATTTTAATTAATTAATTCCTGTTGCTTATTTGACATGCTGATGGCGTGCTTATTTTGTTCCACTTTTTTTTTCCTAAGAGGCTGATTTTTGCATACAAATAACTGATTTACATATAATATGTGTTATGGAAATGGATATGAAAACGGTTTGGTCTCTTCCTCTCACCACCAAAAAAATTAAATAAATAAAAAAGCACACAGATTTAATTTGCCTGGATAGAAATGGCGAAGGAGATGTGCAATTACTACATATTATTTTTAAGACAAGCATGCAGTCCTTCAGTTAAAAAGACAGACATTGTGAAGCAAAATGCATGCCTAATAAGGTCTCTTAGAATCACAGGCACAGATAAAGCCTGTGAGAATTCTGCCGCTGGCTAGACTGGATGTGAACAGGCAGAGTCCCTTTGTAGCATTGGTAGTCAACCTGGTGCCCTCCAGGTGTGTTGCATCACATTCCCCATCAGCCGCAGCCAGCAGGGCCAATGATCTGGGATGATGGGAGTTGCCGTCCAAAACACTTGGAGGGCAGCAGTTTGGGGGAGGCTGATCTACACAACTCTCCATGGTTTCGGACAGAAGAAGAAGAAGAAGAGTTTGGATTTGATATCCCGCTTTATCACTACCAGAAGGAGTCTCAAAGTGGCTCACAAACTCCTTTCCCTTCCTCCCGCACAACAAACACTCTGTGAGGTGAGTGGGGCTGAGGGACTTCAAAGAAGTATGACTAGCCCATGGTCACCCAGCAGTTGCATGTGGAGGAGCAGAGACGCGAACCCGGTTCACCAAATTATGAGTCTACTACACCACACTGGGACAGAAGGTTTGTCCATACCTGGAAGATGCCTTGGATTCAACCTGCAAGCTTTGGAATGCAAAACATGCTCTGTGCCACTCAGCGACAGCCCTTCCCTTCAAAATGTACTTGAAGGAGAATAGAATTGGAAAGCTCACTACCCTGACCAATACAAGCTGTGATCTGACATGATGTGTGTCTGCTTGTTCCCGATTCTCTTGGGTCCCACCCAACACATACATACACTTGCAACAGGGAAACGAAAAGCCCAACAGATGCTCACATTGTCCACTGTGATTCCACCCCTTTTTTCCATTTTTTTTTTTTTTTTTTTTTTAACATTTAGACCTAAACGATTCCCTTCAGATTTCCTCTCACTGAGGACTTCGGCATGCGACCTGTTTTGTTCCCATCTGGCAGGTAGCGATGACAAGCTGCTGTCACCTTGTTTTCGCTGCGATATACAGGTCCCGTAACTTATGAATCATGATGTATGAGAAATGGAAATCTCTATTGTGGTGCGCTTTTGGCATCTTATTTCCCTTCGCGGGGGCCTTATTACATTTTGACAGGTGTCTGACACGAGATGCTGTCAGTGCTGGGATTTCACCTTGGTGTGCCACCTTCAATTTCATCACCTAGGACTTGTGAGGCAGTAAATGGGAGCTGAACGCCGTTTGAAACTGCTCTTTGGCCATGTTTTAATTTTCATGAGATGCATCACTACAGTTAGGGAGGTAGACATGGTTTGCTTACCATGCCCGAATTTGTAAATTAATCCACCTTCCATTCCAGGAAGAAGCTCATCAAGGGAAGAAACATGGTATCACCTTAAAAAATAATAATGAGTTCAGCAAAAATAGCAAACACATAGCTTTGCTACCTTCTTAGTTAATGATGTTTTAATTCATCAACACTACTCGATGTTATTGCACAGGTACATGAAAAGCCATCACATTGATGTGTTGATGGATTCCAGTACACTCAACTAAATGCATCTAATATGCTTGCATGATTAATTTCCTTACAATGTAGGAACATAAGGAGTCTGACTGTTGGTCCATTCTGCTCTGTATCATCCCCAGGGTTTCCCAGTTTTTGGACTACCACTCCCATCATCCCTAGCTAGCAGGGGCAGTGGTCAGGGATGATGGGAATTGTAGTCCAAAACCAGCTAAATTTGGGAAACCCTGGTCTATACTAACTGGCAGCAGCTTTCAGTTTTCAGACGAGAGTCCCAGCCTTACTGCAAGATGCCAGGAGTTGAACCTGGGACCTTCTGCATGCAAACCATGTGTCCTACCTCTGGGCTATGGCCCTTCCCCTTGCATTTGTTGCTGCTGCTGTTTGGTTTATTGCATTTCTCATGAGCAAAGAAGCACAATGCAACTCATATTGTTATTTGAGGACCCAATCCCCGCTTGGGGAATAAAGACATGTGGACACGGTATATAAGGTTAATGGGCAAGAAAAGGCCACAACTTTATTGATTACAGCATGTGAGAAGGTATTGGCTTAGGCACTGGACCATAGAAACTTTGACTCCACCCAGTCAGAGAGGGGTGAGTCTGATGAGGGGTTAACCACCTGGCGGGGGAGCCCCCCGCCACACAGGCATCGGACAGGATCCACGACCGCCGGATTCCTTTAACGGAATACCCATAAGTGAAGGGGTAGGCGATGGCCACACCTTGCCCTTCCATACACCAACAACACATTCCAGTGCCTAACCGCCAAATACCAAGAAGGTTGTGACGATTGCTACGAGGTAGGCGGAAAAAACCAAGAGGCCAATGCCAATTTGCCAATTGGAAAAAACTCCTACCAGGCCCCCTGGGCAACCAGGGCGACCAACCGTGGGTCCATAGCAAGGTCAAGAGAGAAGCTAAGCCCTACAGGGAGTGGTGGGTGGGTGACTCGTGGTGAAAACGGGAGCGCAATGGCGAGAATAGCTGGCGCGGCCGCATTTGAGCGGCTAAACCATGCCCCCGCAGTGTCTCCCGATCGGGTGCCCAGCGGGGGGGGGCGTGGCGCGCCAGCTATGATGATGGGCCAGGGGGCAGGACGCCCCCTGCGTGACGTGGGAATCGTCTCCCGCTCACAATCCCTCCCCTCCGGAAGGAGGAGAGGCTTTCTCAGAACTTTGACTGTGATGTTGTTTAGTACCTCCCATCTCGTTCCAGCTCCTGATATGCAAAACCTCTCCTTTTAATTTTGCTGATATTTCTTGTTTCTGCAAGATGGAGACAAATATCTGCAGGCATCCATCTAGCAATGATATACTGCTATGCACAGATCCTAAGAGTTGTTTTTCCCCCATATAAGTGTTTTCAATGAGGAATAGAAAATAATGTAATCTAAAAAAACCCTACGATGCAAAAGACACTACTGACGTGGAGGCAGTTCCTGAAAGCCACTGAGGTCATCACAAATATTTCTCCATAGTTTTAAAAAGCATAATCTGTGTGATTCAGAAGTAGGGGTTCATGTTCACTTCAAAAATAAATTTTCATTATCACATTTGTACTCATTCATAGCTCATCCAGGGAAGTATTCATTTTCTACAGCAGCAGGCACTTCTCTTGGCAATCATTCCAGAATGCCATAGACCACGGGTGGTGATCTCTGCTCTTAGGCCAGATATAGCCCACAGTCTGATTTCATCTTGCTCACTGTTAGAAGTGGAGCAACTGAGGGCTTATCCACACTTACCTTTACACTGCTCTTTTCAGACATGGTCTGTGATTTAAAGCTCCATACCAGAAAGGGACGTGGGTGCCGCTGTGGGTTAAACCACAGAGCCTAGGACTTGCCAATCAGAAGGTCGGCGGTTCGAATCCCCGCGACGGGGTGTGCTCCCGTCACTCAGTCCCTGCTCCTGCCAACCTAGCAGTTTGGAAGCACGTCAAAGTGCAAGTAGATAAATAGGTACCGTTCCAGCGAGAAGGTAAATGGCGTTTCCGTGCGCTGCTCTGGTTCGCCAGAAACGGCTTAGTCATGCTGGCCACATGACCTGGAAGCTGTACACTGGCTCCCTCGACCAATAAAGTGAGATGAGCGCTGCAACCCCAGAGTCGGTCACGACTGGACCTAATGGTCAGGGGTCCCTTTACCTTTACCAGAGCGTCACGTCTCTCTCTCTCTCTCTCTCTCTCTCTTTCTTTCTTTCTTTCTTTCTTTCTTTTATCTGGAACTTTCTACTTTCCATGTGAAAAGCTGCTCTTTCAAGCTCAACCAGAGCAAATGTCAGTCCATAGAAAACCCAAACTGACGTTGGCTCTGATTCAACTCTAAAGAGTGGGTTTTCATAGGGGAAAATCAGGGAACTCACGCCCCACTGCCGCACACAAAAACACTTAGACATGAAGTGTTAGAGTGTGTTCCTTTGCCTGGAAAGAGCAGGGCAAATGTGTGCATAAGCCCCGAGAGGGAAATGACTGTTACAATGTGCGAAGTGTGGAATTGCAGGCCCTTCTTCTGTAAGCAATTCTGTTATAACAAGATCAAAGCAGAAGGTGGGGCTGCCATGCGTCCAGAATTTTCCAGACCTAGCTGGGATTTGTCCGTCAGAAATGGCATCTGGGCAGAAATTCCTAAAAGCAGCAAAAACGTCCAGGAAAACCTGGGTGTATGGCAGCACACATTGAAAGTGTTGATTTTTAAGGAAAATTGCCAAAAAAAACCTTTTGCAGCCCTAGCAGAAGGAGAAATGTCACAGCGGAGAGGTACTTGGAATTTAGCTTGGGGCAAGGGGGGAAAAATGCTAATAAAAACAGTTATTATATTTTGCCATAGTTCTGGGTTACTGTCAAAAGAGTATTAGGCAAATTCATCAATGACTGTTAATTATTTAGATTCATGGAAACTCCAGATTCAGAGCCAATATGCCTCAGAACACCATTTGAATAGAAGAACGCAAGAAGAGACTGATGTAATAGGCCAATGACCCATCTGGTCCAGAATTTTTTTATCACTGTTGCCTATGGGAAGCCCCAAGGCAGGATCTGACCGTAACAACAACCTCCCTACCTGTGGTGTCCAGCAACTGGCATTCAGAAACATACTGCCTCTGATAGTAGATGGGGAACATCACCCTTTAGGCTAAGTAACCATGGATAGACTTATCCTCCAAGATTTTGTGTAATCTTCTTTTAAAGCCGCCCAAGGTAGCAGCTGTCACTAATACATGTGGGAGCTAATTCTATTGTTTTAACTACGCATCGTGTGAAGATGTTATTGTTGTCTGCCTTGAATCTCCTAACATTAAGCTTCCTGGATTGTCTGCAAGTGCTAGGGACATTCCACGTCATTTCAACGAGGTCATGTCACCCTCCGTGATGTTCGGATGTTGATGAAATTTGGTGTGCGCCCTTCCCTTATGGTTGAAAGAAACCCCCATAATTCCCCCCCCCCATCTCAAAGGATTTTAATTTTATAGCACTTCGAAGTTTCGTTAAATCTTCGTTGTCTGTCCCTCTTGAGACCCTCAGCACAAGATACCTTATGTACACCCCCCAATAACCAATAATCAGATCTCTTTGAAATTTTACACAGAGATCAATAAAATGATGAGGATTTCAGGAAAAAAAAATACACCAGCACTCAAAAGATTTTATAAATGCCTAAAAAAATTCATAAGTGTCCTTGTAGCCTAGTTTTTTTGGTGGAAAAACTAGGTTTAGAAAACCTGAATTTACAGCTGTCAGGGGTTCAGGGACAGAGGCACAGGGTAGGCAGGAGATGGAGAGCGATGGGGATGAATCCCAGGACAGCGAGGAAGAGGATGACAATGACTCTAGAGATTCCATGAGTCTTTCCAGCGAATCAGAGGATTCCCAGAAGGGGGCGCCGGTGGTCAAGGCCAGGGGAGCCCCAGGGGGGACTTGTCAGGAGCAGGGGGCCAGCGGGGGATCCCAAAGTGGCAGCTGGGCGTCAGGACCAGCCTCCCCGCCAGAGTGCAGCGAAGGGGGTGGAGGTTCCAGTGTATCAGGGGAGGCGGCTCCGGCAGTAGAGAAAGGAGGGAGGTCGGAGCAAGCCACCCTCCCGGAAGGGGAGGGGAGTAGTGAAGGGAGTAGCGTAGCTGTCAAAAGGAAAGTTAGAGGTTGGGGGCACGCGCCAAGTTCAAATGTAGAGGCGCGCGGAAGTACAGGGAGCCCGGAGGAGGGGCCAGGTCCCAAAGCCCGCAGGAGGGGGCAAGAGCAGTCTGATTCCGCGTCGGAGGAATCCAGGAGGGGCGAAACCCCAGTGGGCAGAAAGACCCTGCGGAAAAGGAAAGAGAGAAAGAGGTGGAGCAGCGCAAGCCTCTTAAACTGGTGCAGGGCGGGGACAGATTCAGAAGGGACTTCAGCGGTCTAAGCCTAGCAGACGTAGGGCTGCGCGCCTCGGATCTGAAGCAAACAATGAACTGCAATAAACACTTTTGTATATAAGAAAAGAAAGGCGTTGGTCTTTTGTGAGCTGAGACTTGAGGCAGCCCTGACAACAGCGCATGGGCATGATGCAACCAAAAGTTTTTGATGTTGAAAATTAGTGCAAAGACATGCTCTTTCTTGACAAAGAATGAAATTTATGGATTTTTATTCCTTGTAAGGAAAATTTTACGTTTTTTGGACCGTGGGGGAAAAATGGATCCTGGGTAGCCATTTTGTACAACTTTCCTACAATCCATACCTGTAATAGAAAAAATTAATGAAACAAAGTTGTTCATCTTTAAATTTAAAATAATATTGGCTATTATAGGGTTTCCCCCCAAAAGTGCAGACTAGTTTTAAATTTGGGATATTTGAATTTGAAGTTATGAAAATTGGCTATGGGGGGGGGCAGAGAAAAAGAAAAAGAAAATAATTTACAGTCAGTAGAACATTAAATGCTGACATGTAAGGAAATAAGACCTAGCAAGAAAAATATTCCAAAAAAGGTAAAAATTGAGTATTATATACAAATATGAGTACATCAAATTACGCTTTAATTATATAAAAAATAATTTCAGTAATTTCATTTCAGTAATATTAAAAATATTAAACAGAGATAAAGGGGGGGATTAAGGGGGTTTCTTTCAACCATAAGGGAGGGGTGTACACCAAGTTTCATCAAAATCTGAGGTGGTGAGTGACAAAACCCTTGTTTTTTGCGTTGATTTGATATGGAATGTGTTAGGAGAGAGGAAAAAAGCTTTTCTCTGTCTGCTTTGTCCTCATCACACATAACGTTATGAATCCCTACCACATGTTTTACTCGCATTTTCTCTGAACTAAAAAGAACACTGCAACCTTTCCTCATAGGGAAATTTCTCTGTCTCCCCTTTATCAAAACGATCAAAGTCGTTTTGCTTTCTCTTTTGTGAACCTTTACCAGCTCCACAATATCCTTTTTGAAGTGTGGCAGCCAGAACTGTATACATTATTCCAAATGTGGCCACGCCATAGATTTGTATATTTGTATATCGCGGGTGGCGCTGTGGGTTAAACCACAGAGCCTAGGGCTTGCTGATCAGAAGGTCGGCAGTTCGAATCCCTGCGACGGGGTGAGCTCCTGTTGCTCGGTCCCAGCTCCTGCCAACCTAGCAGTTTGAAAGCACGTCAAAATGCAAGTAGATAAATAGGTACCGCTCCGGCGGGAAGGTAAACGGCATTTCTGTGCGCTGCTCTGGTTCGCCAGAAGCGGCTTAGTCATGCTGGCCACATGCCCTGGAAGCTGTACGCCAGCTCCCTCGGCCAATAAAACGACATGAGCGCCGCAACCCCAGAGTCATCTGCGACTGGACCTAATGGTCAGGGGTCCCTTTACCTTTACAATACCAGGACAGGAAGTAGAAAGCACCAATGCAATAAACTTCTGAACAACATTTGCATCCTAGCATTGTGCAGGCTTCCTCCAGAAGTATCTAGCTGTCTATTGTGGATTCTGGACTAGATTGACTGTTGGTTCTGATCTAGCGGTTCTCCTCGGATATTATTAACAGCCGCAGTGGCGGACCTTGGGGTCTTGAGTTTCAGTGGTGTCCTGTATGTCTCCAAAACCCAGCACCCCTCTACCTCTTGCGCTCAGTTCTAAAGCATAGTTGCGGCTTCTTCCGCAGTGCCCTTGAGGCTCTGTGCCCAGTACGACCAAACCACTCATGCCCCCCTAAATCTGATCCTTCCAGCTGAGAAGCCTCTGAAAGTGTGTTGGGCCTTCTCCAGGGAAAAACAACCACCACCAGTACCCTTTTTAGGCACTTACCTTAAAGGGATTTTGTCCTGTCGCCAGCTATGAAGTTCGGAATATGATATTGCTGTCATCCTTTGGTATTTGGTGGGTATTTTGAGATGGAGCTGTCCTCCAGCCTCATTGATCATAGTAAGCTGTTTCTTTACCTTCAATTACTCATGGATGTCAGGAGGGAAGGAAGAAAGAAGAACACAGGAGAGGTATTATATGCAATGGCACTTCAAAGGTGATTACTCTTACTTCCCATCAATCACATGAAGGAAATTCTCCTACTGCACTTGATAATCCTATTTTCCTTTGAAGAAAAGAGACAAGCTTGATTCCAAGCTAGCCATAGAATTAACAGTGCCATTACAAAAATAAAAAAAAATTGAAATTAGAGTGTATTTAGTATGCCCGAGCTGTAAGAAATTTGAAAAGCAATTTTGTCAATGATGATAAAGTGGATAACAATTTTATACAAAACAAATTGCAGATTGCTGCCTATGAATTTCTTTGAACATGTCTGGGACATTGTGAAAACGCTTCACAATGATATTTATCTAGTTGAATGATTTGGTGAGGGGATCAGTCAGCTTCAGGAAATAAAGTTGTTACAGAGCGTAATGACTGACAGTGCTAGGTTTGGAGGTTTCTATATTTCTGTCTCACACGCTCTTCCCCTCCTCCCGTGTTTTGTTTGCAGTATGCAAAGGCAGGTGGTGAGGGACACTGGGTGGCTAAAACTTGGCAAAGATCAATGGTGGAACATGATCTAGTGGGACAGTTAAGTAGGTACAACGTCGGGAGAAGAGTTCCCCAAATCTTTTCTCTAATATGCAGTGAAGCAGTACCCGCACTCATTCTACTAAGAGCTAGGGTGGGCAGTCAGTCCCGAGTTTTCTGGGAGCAAAAGATAATAATAATAATAATAATAATAATAATAATAATAATAATAATAATTTATTATTTATACCTGGCCCATCTGGCTGGGTTTCCCACTCTGGGTGGCTTCCAACAAAACACTAAAATACAATAACCTATTAAACATTAAAAGCTTCCCTAAAGACAGCCTTTGGATGTCTTCTAAAAGTTTGGTAGTTATTTTCCTCTTTGACATCTGGTGGGAGGGCGCTCCACAGGGCGGGTGCCAATACCGAGAAGGCCTTCTGCCTGGTTGCCTGTAACTTGGCTTCTCACAGTGAAGGCCCTTGGCGCTGGACCTCAGTGTCCGGGTAGAATGATGGGGGTGGAGACGCTCCTTCAGATATACTGGGCCGAGGCCGTTTCGGGCTTTAAAGGTCAGCACCAACACTTTGAATTGTGCTCGGAAACGTACTGGGAGCCAGGGTAAGTCTTTCATGACCGGTATTATATGGTCTCGGCGGCCGCTCCCAGTCACCAGTCTAGCTGCCGCATTCTGGATTAGTTGTAGTTTCCGGGTCACCTTCAAAGGTAGCCCCACATAGAGTGCATTTCTCCTATCAGCTCCACTGAGGAAACAGGAAAGGAGATTGGTCGTTGTTCATTGGCAGAGCATCTGCTTTGCATTCATAAGTTCCCAGGCATCGATCCCTGGCATCTCCAGGCAGGACTGGGAGAGAATCCTACTGGAAACCCTTCAGAGCCCCTGCCAGTCAGTGTTGGTGATGTTGAGCTAGATGGGCCAATGGTCTGACTCCGCTTCTGACATTCTTCCAATTGAACCCACCAGCTTAGCTCCCTCAGCTCATGTGGTTTGGATTTGATATCCCGCTTTATCACTACCCAAAGGAGTCTCAAAGCGGCTGACATTCTCCTTTCCCTTCCTCCCCCACAACAAACACTCTGTGAGGTGAGTGGGGCTGAGAGACTTCAAAGAAGTTTGACTAGCCCAAGGTCACCCAGCAGCTGCATGTGGAGGAGCGGGGAAGCGAACCCGGTTCACCAGATTACGAGTCCACCGCTCTTAACCACTACACCACACTGGCTCTCATGGCCACACAAACACTTGTTTTGCATTTGGCAGCCATGTCAAGGGGGTTTTCGACATGCACCAGTGCATGCTTATACAGCTCTTCCACGCTAACAGGATGCATGCTTAGCTAATCAGGATGCCCCTCCTGTGGAGGAGTTCTATACAAATATGTTGGTATGTGCATAAGGTTCCTTCACTTGGCTTGTGCATCTCGTTTCAGGGCGAAGCAACAGAGAATGACACTGTGACCCTCTCAATGTGTTATGTCAATGCCTAAGTTCAAGTAGACCTCCTTTATGCCCTTACCATTTGTCATCTGGAAATGAGGTGTAGAAGGAGTGAATGGTCTTTTTGCCTTCCATGTAGATCTTAAAGATGCACCTTAGAATTGACTTCTTGGAAGGCATGCAAGCTTCTTTGGCTTTTAATTGGGGGCAACCAACGTCTTCTAGAGTTCCAGAAACTGCAAGGACATATTTCTACTAGTCCTCAGATCTGTGTGGAAAGTATTATTGACATCAGTGGGCCTATTTCTTAAATGAGAGCCATTGCAACCCCAAGTACTCTGCATGACCATGATTCCATTTTTATTTTTTTTGCCATGTGTCCCTATTCCACATGGCCTGCTCACAAGTTCCCTTTTCCCCTTGGCCTTCCCACTTCTGCGCTTGCCAAAAACCAATCTTATTGATTATTCAGAATAAATGTGCATATATTGCATTCTCTTGTTCAGCTTCCACTATAAATAGCTGCCACCACCAAGGATGTCTAACATAAGCAGAGAGTATTGTCTTGTCCCTCCTGTTCCAGTGCTCCAGCTGGTTAATCACATACATTTGAGAGCTGCATGTTGTCACAAGTGGAATAAGTGAGATCTGCATTTAGCTACTCAGTGTCAATTCCATATTGACTAGCTTGCCAGAGCTGGCCTTCTCCTCCCTTTGATGGTTGACTCAATTGGCACCATGCATTGCCATTTTCTGAAAAGTTTGTGAGGGGCACAGATTTCAGATAAGTGGGTATCTTTCATTTGATACCTCTCTTGGTTGAACTGTGTTCAGCCTGCTCAGAACAAAAAAACAAACCCATAGAGAATGAGAAGAGAGATCTCGCCCTCCAGCTTTGGCGAAGCTCGGGAGGATGCTATTTAGAGTGTTTGTGAAGCATTTGGCATGTTCTTAATGTATTTATGATGACACTTGAACACCATTGTGACACACAAGTTGAAAGCCATTAGGATTCATAGATGCTGTCTGTTTCTGAAAGAACACCCTTCTTTACTCTGCGACAATGTCTCACTCTGAATCGATGTCTGTCATGCTGCAAATTAGGGAATGCACTTCTTTTCTTTCCCGGCCAGCCTATAATTCAATATGGATGAACTGTCTCATCTTTGTTTGGAATGGCTTTGTTCTTTCCAACCTCAGGCATTTTCCGTGTGCTCTCTGAGGTCTTGGAAAAGTTCTAGCCCATCGGGAATGCTTCCCTGCCAACCCCCCACTGTCTACAGCCTGATCTGTAGCTACATACATTCAATCTTCCCTTGTGAATCACTTTTCCTTTCCTCCACCCCACCTTCAACAACAGGTCTTTGGCCTGATCCAGTTTTCCACATCCGTCTACCATCTGACCATTCTTTGAGGATCTGACTGATGCATTTATCGTCTTTGTTGTTGTTTAGTCGTTTAGTCGTGTCCGACTCTTCATGACCCCATGGACCAGGGCACGCCAGGCACTCCTGTCTTCCACTGCCTCCCACAGTTTGGTCAAACTCATGCTGGTAGCTTCAAGAACACTGTCCAACCATCTCGTCCTCTGTCGTCCCTTTCTCCTTGTGCCCTCCATCTTTCTCAACATCAGGGTCTTTTCCAGGGAGTCTTCTCTTCTCATGAAGTGGCCAAAGTATTGGAGCCTCAGCTTCAGGATCTGTCCTTCCAGTGAGCACTCAGGGGTGATTTCCTTCAGAATGGATAGGTTTGATCTTCTTGCAGTCCATGGGACTCTCAAGAGTCTCCTCCAGCACCATAATTCAAAAGCATCAATTCTTTGGTGATCAGCCTTCTTTATGGTCCAGCTCTCACTTCCATACATCACTAATTGGTCGTCTTTAACATACAATAAATAAAACATATCATCAGAAGATAGCTTTTCTGTACTTCTCCTCTGGAACCCAATTGGCCAACTTGACAGGCACGAACAGGCCGTAAATCACACCGAGCAAGCTGGAGTCAACTCTTTATTAGCAAAACAGGATCTGCACAGGAGTGTCAGGCCTAATGAGCACAGCAACTTAGGTCTTGCCCCCCATGAAGCAATTGCTGAGACTAAAGGTCCCTGCCTCCCCACATCTGGTTATGTCCCCTCCCCTCCAGGGTTCCCCCCTCCCCAAAAAACAATCAGAGATTATGCATGCGTGCCTGTCTTTGCTCCTCCCGCTTCATGCCTCTCCTGGTTCTGTGTTTTTAAATGATATTAAGGCTATATATATGGACCAAAGAGCTAAATTGATAGTTAATAATGTGACGACGGAAAATATAAAGATAACCAAGGGCACAAGACAGGGATGTCCTTTATCACCATTGTTGTTCATCGCAGTCTTAGAAGTGTTTTTAAGGGCAATCAGGAGTAATGAGCAAATTAAAGGGGTAAAGGTGGGCAGAAAAGAATATAAGGTTAAAGCTTTCGCAGATGATTTGGCATTAACCTTGGAAGATCCTATGAATACAGTATCAGAAGTATTGAAAGAAATTGATAAGTTTGGACAATTGGCAGGATTTATGTTGAATAAGAAAAAAACTAAAGCAATTACTAAAAATATTGATCAGGAGTTAGTTAATAGATTACAGCAACAAACTGAGATAGAAGTGGTTAAGAAAGTAAAATATTTAGGGGTTTGGTTAACCCCCAGGAGTACTGACTTGTTTCAGAACAATTATGTTCCAACATGGAATAAGATTAAAAGGGACCTTGAGGTATGGGGAAGAATGAAACTTTCCTTTTGGGGAAGAATTACAACGATAAAAATGAAAGTGCTACCGAAGAGGTTATTTCTATTCCAAACAGTTCCAGTAATCAAGGGGGCAGCAATTTTTAAAAACTGGCAAAGAGAAATTTCAAGGTATATCTGGCAGGGTAAGAAGCCGAGGATAAAATTTAAGATTTTAACAGATGCAAAAGAAAGAGGAGGCTTCGCCCTGCCAGACCTGAAATTATATTATGAAGCATCTTGCCTCTGTTGGTTAAAGGAATGGATAAAATTACAAGATACGGATGTGTTAGACTTAGAAGGTTTTGATAATAGATTTGGGTGGCACGCGTACTTGTGGTACGATAAGAAACGGGTCCACAAAGGTTTTGAAAATCATATTATAAGAAGGTCCTTGATTGAAGTATGGGAAAGATACAAAAATCTGTTGGAACAAAAAACACCTTATTGGTTATCAACGCTGGAAGCAATGAGCGTGGAGAAAGTCAATATGACAGGGGGTTGGGTAACATATGAGAAATTAATATGTAAAAGTGAAGGAAAATGGAAAATGAGACCATTTGAAGAAGTCAAGAATCATGTGAATGACTGGCTGCATTTTTTTCAAATTAATGAGATGTTCAGAAAAGATTTAAATGAAAGGGGCTTTGCTGATAAAGAATCCAAATTTCAGACTGACATATTAAATAATGACTGTATGATCTTAGCAAAAATGTATAAGATATTGCTGGAATGGTATACGAAGGATGAGGAGGTAAAATCTGTGATGATTGATTGGGCCAAAGATATAGGACATAATATACAAATGGAGGAATGGGAAAGACTTTGGAAAGATGAAATAAAAAAATCCTTCCAGTAGCACCTTTAAGACCAACTAAGTTAGTTCTTGGTATGAGCTTTCGTGTGCAAGCACACTTCTTCAGATGTATCTGTGTATCTGAAGAAGTGTGCTTGCACACGAAAGCTCATACCAAGAACTAACTTAGTTGGTCTTAAAGGTGCTACTGGAAGGATTTTTTTATTTTGACTATGGCAGACCAACACGGCTACCTATCTGTATTTGGAAAGATGGTTTAAGATTCACTGCATGTACTGCTATAAAAGAAAATGTTATGAAGATGATGTATCGATGGTATATAACCCCCATAAAGTTAGCAAAAATGTATAAGATAAGTAACAAATGTTGGAAATGTAAAGAAAAGGAAGGCACTTTCTTTCATATGTGGTGGGAGTGTAAGAAGGTAAAATGCTTCTGGGAAATTATTTATAATGAATTGAAGAAAATGTTGAAATATACATTTACTAAGAAACCAGAAGTGTTTTTACTAGGTATTACAGGGAATGAGATAAACAAGAAAGAGAAGAAGTTATTTTTATACGCAGTGACTGCAGCAAGAATATTGATGGCCCAGAAATGGAAACAAGAGGAGCTGCCTACGATAGAAGATTGGAGAGCCAAAATGATGGACTATGCGGAATTGGACAGAATGACAGGAAGGATTCAGAATCGACGAGATCAAAGATTTACAGAAGATTGGGAGCAGTTTATTCAATATTTGCAAAAACTAAGTGATAACCAGATTACGTTTGTAAGTTTTAAGGAAGCTCTGTGAGGTGAAAGTCTAATAATAAGTATAAACAATGAAATTGAAGCTACCAGAATAAATAACAATAAGTAGGATTGTGTTAAAAGTTATAAAATGAAGGAAGTTCAGACAAATTGAGGGAAGTCAAAAAAATGGAATTAAGAGGTAATTAAAAAGTTTGAATGTACAACTTTGTTTTCTTTTTTTGTATTTGTAAACCAATAAAAATATAATTCATGCCTCTGCTGGTTCTGGGAGACCAGGAAAGAGGGGAGCTTTTCGCAGCAGGAGGGGGAGACACCTTTGTTTCTTCACCCGCCTGATTCATCTCTGCCTCTTGGCCTCCCTCCTCTCCTACTTCAGCTTCTGCCTCTGATTCTGGCCTTCCCTCTGCCACACACTCCCCCTACTCACTATGCCCTGTTATCTCTTCAGCTTCCGACACCTCTGCCTCCCAGGCTTCTCATCATTGTCCCATCAGCAATCCCTGGGCTTTGAGCCTTCTTCCCTTGAGGGTTCCCCAGGTGGTTCCTCCCATCATTCCTCTGCGTCCAACCAGTCCATGATACTACAGCATTTACCAAACTAACCACAACTAAGTATTTTGCCTTTTGAACTTCCTTGAGTTTTAAAAATACATTTTCACATTTGAAAAGGTACTTTTCATGAGTGAAGGCACATCTTTCCCTGCCCCCCGCCCCCTGTACCAGTAATACTGCTGAAATCCTCTTCTGACAGCTTGCCCTTCCTCAGCAAAAGATGAGATACCTTGAAGAAAAAGCCTTAATCACTGGCAATTCTCTACAAAGCACGGGATTTATCTTTCCTTTTGATATTTTCAAAAATCACAAAAAAAACTTTGTTTCAAATCACCTGGGATTCATACAATTCAAAATGACGTTTGGCAATTCCGCCGCTGCTGATTGACTCTCATTCAGCTCCCAGTTTAACTTATTTTCATTGGTCTGATTTGTGTTTCAGGGTTAATGGCAAGCTACGCTTAAACATACTCTTGTATTTTCCCTGATACCTACCCTGCTCATTATGCAATTGGGGATTATTCAGATTGTATTGTCAACATAAGGTATTATTAAAATAATGATGGAAAATGATACTTCACATACTGCTGAAGTGGGAAAATATAGTTAACCTATACTGAATGTAACTCTTGCTAGTTGCTATGATACCACTCTTCATGTTCTACAAAAGTCACTAACCCTGGGTAGCCACAGACAACCCCATGTTGTATACTTACCATGGTGTGCATGTAACAAAATATGAAAATTGTGCAACTCCTATAAGAATCTCTTGGAGAGGTTTGTCAGGATAAAGGTATGTGGTGGATATGTCCCCCAGGTTTCCAGACTTTTGTAGTCCTGCTGAATTGCCTGTTATCTGATCTACAGTGGTACCCCGCAAGACGAACGCCTCGCAAGACGGAAAACCCGCTAGACGAAAGGGTTTTCCGTTTTGGAGGCGCTTCGCAAAACGAATTTCCCTATGGGCTTGCTTTGCAAGACGACAGCCCATAGGGAAATCTCAGGGACAGCGGGGAAGCGCAGCGCGTCTTCCCCACTGTCCTCGGACCTCCTCCGAAGCCTGGCGGCGGGGCGGGGACACCTCCTCCCGCCGCCGCCGGGCTTCGGAAGGCTCCTCCGAAGCCGGGCGGTGGGGCGGGAACACCTCCCGCCGCCGCCGGGCTTCGGAAGGCTCCTCCGAAGCCGGGCGGTGGGGCGGGAACACCTCCCGCCGCCGCCCGGCTTCGGAACGGTGCTCCGAAGCCGGGCGGCGGGGAGGGAACACCTCCCGCCGCCGCCCGGCTTCGGAACGGTGCTCCGAAGCCAGGCGGGGGGGAGGGAACACCTCCCGCCGCCCCCCGGCTTCGGAACGGTGCTCCGAAGCCGGGCGGGGGGGAGGGAACACCTCCCGCCGCCCCCCGGCTTCGGAACGGTGCTCCGAAGCCGGGCGGGGGGGAGGGAACACCTTCTGAAGGCGGGCGGGGGGCAAAAGTCTTTGCTCCCCCCTGCCTGCCTGTCCCGGAGGGCTTTTGAAGGCGGGGGGGAGCAAAGACTTTTGCCCCCCGCCCGCCTTCAGAAGAGGTCCAGGACCTCTTCTGAAGGCTGGCGGGGGGCAAAAGTCTTTGTCCCCCCTGCCTGCCTTCCCAGGGGCTTTTAAATCGCCCCGGACAGCGGAGAAGTCCTCCGCTGTCCCGGGGCGATTTTAAAATGCCACCCGCCAGCATTTTAAGATCGCCCGGACAGCGGAGAAGTCCTCCGCTGTCCCGGGGTTTTTTAAAATGCTGGGGGTGGGAAGAAAAGCCCTTGTCCCCCCCCCCCAGCCTTCAGAAGAGGTCCGGGGACAGACTGTCCCCGGACCTGGTCTGAAGGCGATTTCCCTAGGAACGCATTAATTGATTTTCAATGCATTCCTATGGGAAACCGTGCATCGCAAGACGAAAAACTCGCAAGACGAAGAGACTTGCGGAACGAATTAATTTCGTCTTGCGAGGCACCACTGTACCAATATTTTACAGATTTTTGACACAAGACTTCTTTCCGTTATCCTTATATTTTTCTAGGATACCTTCAAATGGAGTCAAAGTTCAAGTAGTTTGTTCCCTCTTGAGAGGAAGAGGGATGACATTGGGACCTTGGGAAATTCATGAGCTCATGTATAAACCTCCTGTTGGATGATGCATGTTTACTCCGTATTCTGTTTGTGGTTTCAATAAACAGATAAAAAAAACTGTAGAATGTTGGTCATCTGTGGAATCCAGTCACACATTGTAGAGAATTTTCAGCTGGAGATGGAGATGAAGGACTTAGCCCATACTCATACTGGCTGTGAATAGGTTACTAAGGTAATACAGTGGTGCATCTGTTTAAGAGCAGCCGTGTTTACGAACTATTTGGTTTATGAACTCCGCAAAACCTGAAGTAGTGTCCTGGTTTGCAAACTTTACCTCAGTCTAAGAACAGAAGTCGAACGGTGGAAGGGCACCGATGGCAGGAGGCCTCATTAGGGAAAGCGCGCCTCAGTTTAAGAAAGGCTTTGGTTTATGATTGGACCTTCAGAACGGATTAAGTTCATAAACCGAGGTACCACTGTAGTCTGAAATAATTAATGCTACGGATGAATGCATTCATCTGTTTCAGTTCCTCTTAATTTATCATTTCAACAGTTTTAATTTCAGTTGACCATATTTTCACATTAGTTTGCAATTTTTAAAAGGTCCTCATAAAAATTCATCAGATTTTTGTGCACACCTCTCCTAATATACATTTTGTATGCAATTGTTCCTGAAAGAATGCCTTCTTGTCTGTTATTTTCACTAATATTTGTACTTCCATGCACAATTTCCTCAAAGTTATTGGGTTTTTTTTTGGGGGGGGGGGTTGGTAGACCTCCTTTGCCTCCAGAACTGACTCACAAAATTAGGAGACGTACGAATTTCAAAGGACAGCTGTGCTTCGGTTTGCATCTTGTTTTGAGAAGATCAAATTAGATAGATTTCCGAAACCAAATTTCTTGCCCATCCCTAATTAGTGCATGGCTTCACAGTTGTGTATTCTCATGAATATTGTTTCAATGTCCTTCTGGGGCTATAATACTTAACGTTGGCCAGTAATGAAAGTTTCAGCAAAAGGAGCTAAATTCACCCGCTTTCCAATGTCTCTTACCTATTTTATTTCTGAGTAGCAGACATTCACTTTAACCTGAAGCAGGAAAAAGGTTGCTGACATTATAGCTCCGGATGCTCTTGTCCCCCACCTAAGATGTCAGCTGAAAAATATGACAGCGTGTGGCTGTGTAATTACTTCACTGCTCCGGGGTGGCTTGCATATTACCAGTAGCCACCATGTATGTGGAAGAAGGGGAATATCAAGCAATGTAGCCCATGTCGCCTTGAGGCACAATGCATTATCAGAATCGCAAAATGTGCTTGAATGTCACTCTCAAGGATTCCTAAGCCTGACTGATCTGTTTGCTCAAAGACACATGTGGATGTGTGCATATCTGCAGATGGAAGACATGGGGAACTGCTTTTAGTCAATTTTGTACGCAACCTTGTACCAAAAAAGAGAGAGAGACTGAGGTATCACAAGGCAACAGCGAGAAATAGATGTGACGGTGGGTGCTTTCTTGGAGTTATTCAAGGAGAGAATCCGGTACCTGGGAAAGAACACATTGAGAACCTTATCATTTTAGTTCAGGGATTGCCTCCAGTGGTGATGCCAGATGTTACTGGACTGCATCTCCAGTCAGCCCTGATCTCTGGCCAAGCTAGCTGGCTCTGATGGCGGTTGTAATAACACTCAAAGGGCACTTTGTTGACCGTCTTTGTGGCCATAGAGGACAGTTCGAAATAAATGGATGGTTTATTTTGGAGGAAGCTCAATGACTGAAAGAAGGCAATGTAAAGGTAGTCATTCTTCTAAGACATCAGTTCTGTTGATTTTGAGCTGTTCCTTGCATCACCTAGTGTTTTCTCAGCTATTCAGTTTTGTCTACATCCCAGGTGTTCTAATTTCTCCATTTTTATACTGCATTTGTACTCCAGTCTTAGGACTGCAGGGTTCGTTCAAGGCTATAGCATGAAGACACAAGAGGCCACCACCTTGCTGAAGCTAACTAGGCCAGGGTCTGGTCAGCTCTTGGATGGTTGACTGCTATAAACCATATATATGCATTAATGTATTTTTAATCTTTTGTTGGAAGCTGCCCAGAGTGGCTAGGGAAACCCAGCCAGATGGGAAGGGTATAAATTTATTATTATTATTATTATTATTATTAGTATTATTATTAATATTATTACCACCTTGAGTTACCTCACAGAAGAAAGACTCCCCTCGCCTTATGTTCTTATAAATGTAAGAGAGCAAACAGACCAGTCAATACATTTCCGGCATGTGAGCTGAGAGAAAAGGTAACGGTAAATGTATCCCTGACCAATAGGCCCAGTCACGGAAGACTCTGGGTTTGCGCTCTCATCTTGCTCTATAGGCCGAGGGAGCCGGTGTTTGTCTGCAGACAGCTTCCAGGTCATGTGGCCAGCATGACTAAGCTGCTTCTGGTGAACCAGAGCAGCACACGAAAACGTTTACCTTCCCGCCAAAGCGGTACCTATATATCTACTTGCACTTGATGTTCTTTCGAACTGCTAGGTTGGCAGGAGCTGGGACTGAACAACGGGAGCTCCCCCCATCGTGGGGATTCAAACCGCCAACCTTCTGATCGGCAAGCCCTAGGCTCTGTGGTTTAGCCCACAGCACCACCCGCGTCCCACTGAGCTGCGAGAAAAGGGAACTTTAAATGTGCAGTTCCACTAGATATTTGTGTGAAGTGGGTTCACATACTCAGTGCTCACTTTGCAAAGAGGGAATAATTTATCCCAGTCCTTGGGGAGCCACAGGCTTCAATTGTTAACATCCTCAGGTGACCAGAGGCATGAATCCCTACCAGAGTTAGACAAAAACTCACCTCCCTGTGCTTTCTGAATTTTGTTGAGCTGGTTTGCAGATTTTCCATTTGGTATATTAATAAATATAATATTATTTCACTGGTGGGGTGCGGGGGCAGGAATTGCCTCAATAGTCTTCTTTGTGGGTATGGAGCAAACATGATATAGCTCAAAATTATAATGGCATTTCAGCAAAACTGTGTGGTAGAGTTTGGTATCAGAAGGAAGAGATCCCTTTAAACCATATTGAAAACCATTAGTTGATGTCTAGTGGATAGTTGATGTCTCCCAGCTTAGGTAGCTGTTCCTGATAAGATTCCTCTGAATTTCCAAAAGTGAATGGAAGGCATATAACCACATACATATTAAGTATGGTTGAGAAAATGAAATGAAATGGGTAACTGAAATCCAGGCCTATTGTTATACCCCCAAACTTGCTTTTTTAAAAAGTTACAGTGTTATTTATTTTTCTCTCTTATGTGGTAGAAAACTAATTTGAAAAATAATTATGCTGCTGTTAGAAACCATCAAGGCATTTTTATTTTATTCTATTCTTTTACTGCCCAGGAGAGTAACAATCACCATTTGCTAGGTGACATTACATGATCTTATCTGCTGATCTGTTGCTGGCACCTTCTCTCTTCCCTTCAGATATGGCCACTTCAAGCTAATATCCCAGCAATTTATGCAGTGTAATTATATGGGAGATGCTGTCTGTTTTCACTTTAATATTCTGCTTGAAAACAATGACAACAGTGTGGCTTTGAATTTGTATTCTGCGCCCCCCTCACCCCTTGCTTCCACAATGAGGTATTTGGCTAATCAGTTTTAATAAATCAGAATTAGGTACATTTTGGAATTCTTTTAATATTTATGGCATGCTTGGACTTTTTAAAAAGGTCACTCGAAAATGAAAAAGGAAGGGAGTCAGAGAATACTAAACATGAGCAAAAGAGATGTATTTCTAATGAAAACTGTGGTGCTCATCTCTTCAGAGAAAGGTCCCGCTTCTAGCCTGCAATCTTGATATTGTCTAGTGCCATTTTCCTGTATGATTATGTCTTAATCTGTGAAACAGATTCCCAATCATTTGGCAGAAGTGGTGTGGCGGGTGGCAGGGAGAGAGAAAAAGAATATAAGGTTTTGCTGTGGCGCCTTGTTGGGCGGCAATCCAAGATACAGGTGACATAACTGGATATGAGGAGAAAAATGAAGGCAAACAGGCCAGCTGCAATGCAGAGATACGTCGTCCAATTCATTGTTGCTTGGTTAAAAGTATAATATGTAGATAAATTAAAAGGATACAGTGGTACCTCAGGTTACAGACACTTCAGGTTACAGATGCTTCAGGTTACAGACTCTGCTAACCCAGAAATAGTACCTCGGGTTAAGAACTTAGCTTCAGGATGAGAACAGAAGTAATCTGATTGGCCAAAGTGGGTGAAATATACTCAGAGTTGAGTGTGGATTTCATGCTCTTTATTCAGCTCATAGTAGTGAGGAATGGAAGTTCCCCCAGAATGTCTGCTTTATATACATTATTTACACAATGGGCCCCACGTGATTTGGCTAATTCCGGGGTTCTCCTTTAGGCCAATCAGGTTGCGGATTCACTTCCACCTGGAGCTGGATTGGGTGGCTCCTGTGGACCAATCAGACTGCTGCATTCTGGGTTCTATTGTTCTAGGACCAATTAGACTGCTGCCTTTTGGATCCTATTCAACTCAGTATATAACAGTGGGAAACAGAGTGCCTTCCGTAGCACAAGTGCAAGTCTTGTTTCCTTTTCCCTGCTTTTCTTTTGTCTTAAAAAAAGAAAAACACATTCTCCTTTCAGATGATAATGAGGTGCCCTTGCTGCTGTTCCCTACAGCAGAATAATTTCAATATGTCATCTTCTTTTGGCAGACCTGGAACAGATGACACTCATAAAAGCAAACGCCATGCTTCTTTTTAAGCCCGTCTTTCCTCTCATCTCCTATTTGGCACTGCCCAGATTTATTACTCCTCTCTAAAAGGTTCCAGGTGAGTCAGGCAAAAGTCCTTGAGGTATTGTCCCAAATGCTTGGGTATGCCAGAAGGCAAATTTTCTGGTGAAATATGTGGACAGAGTTATGAGGTGGGCTTGGGCCTGAAAACTGGCAAAATGGTACAAGTGTTCCACATGTTCGTTTTCCAGCAACCAGGATACTTCCTTGCTGGATTTGCTCCGAAACTGGTTCTGAAGTGCTTGCAACTGGCTTCTTAACAGATAGGCTCTGGAAACATTTTGGAATCTGTTGTGCAACTCACAAATCTCTTAGGAAGCCATTCATAGGTTTCTCATCCACCCATGATTCCTGTGTGTTATGCAAAGCTGGGAATGACGCACACAGATGTATGCTTGAGAATGAATCCTGGGAATTTCTGTATGCCTGGAACAGATGGAGATTCCTACTTGGTTCCGAGCCAGCACACTATTTCCCCTGTGTGTAGCTTTCCCTTCCTTAAAAAAATCAATAGGGGCCTCTTAACAACTCTCAGCACCCTTAACAAACTACATCTCCCAGAATTCTTTGGAGGAGTTCCATAAGTGTTTAAAGTGGCATCATGATGCTTTCAATGTAAAGTGTGAATCAAACTTATTCTTCTGTAACTTAAGGCCACTAGTTCTAGTCCTGCCCTCTGGGGCAGCAGAGAACATGTTTTTTTTTCTCTCTCTCTACTATGTGACTTCCCAGTAGGTATTTCAGGAGTGTTATCGTGTTGCATCTCATGAATGACAAAACTGTTTATATGACTGGGTAGGAAGTCGTGTTGTGGTAAAGTTCTTTGCGGCGATGGTACTATTGCTCAGTATGCAAAAAAGAAAAGTAAGGTATAAAAACAAAATTCTGCACTACGGAAACTCAAATTGTAAGGCAAGAGAAAATGGCTTATTTTGCCTCAATTTGTGTACACTTCATTCTGCACTTTCATAGCATCACTTTCATCATTTTGGCCCTACTCAGTTGCAGCTGTAATGCATCTAGGAAGCTGAATCACACAGGTGTACCAAGTCCATGAAGCAGTCTCCCACCCATAGGTCCTAGGCAGTACTTTTCCCCCCCTTAAAAAATGTTTAGGGGTACTTTCATTTTGACTCAAGAAAACCACCATTTTATAGTTCAAATCGGGGGGAATAAATACAGTAAATGGACAAAAGTGCAACGAACATGCATTACTCATATTGAAATACTGCCCCTCAATGAGGCCAAACTTTCATCAGTAAAACACCACACATCCACATTCCACACTGCTTCACACATTAAACGCCCGCTTCCGTCTGAGACTCAGGAAACACCGAGAAAGGAAATGAGGCCGCCATCAGGGGTAGCAATGGGACTGATGATTCACCATGCTATTCAACAGAACTGACGATTTACTCTACTAGAGAAAAAGCTTTTAAAAAATAATTTTTTTAGTTTCTTCTCCCGTTACATTCACAAAATGTTTAGGGGTATGCGTACCCCTGTGTCCTCCCAGAAAAAAAAGCACTGGTCCTAGGGATAGCTCTGTCAAGCCCATGTGTCTCCTAGGTAGTGACTCAGTGGAGAGAAGTCAATAGGTTTTGTGAACTGCCCTGAGACCTCCCGGTATAGGGCAGTATATTATTATTTCTCTAACAAACCTATCCCATCTCTCTTTTGATTCTGAATCCTCCCATTTGGGTAACTAAACCCTCAATGTGCACCATGGCTCTGATCCTGGTCACTCTCCCCTTAACACCTTGGTAATGTGTACTTTGGCCCTAAATCTGAAGAGAGCTGGATAAGACAAAGAAGCTGAAACGTTAGCTGTTGCTGAAATCCCCTTCCTCTCCACATGGACAACTTCTGAAGAGGAATTAATTAATTCATTGTAAAAAAGTTTGATTTCGGGCTGATTTCAAGGCTTGATAGTAGAAAACTCTAAGATTTTTTATTATTATTATTGGTTGGTGGTGGAAGTTGGATTAATTTAGTTTTAAATAATATGGCCTGGGAAGGTGCCCGTGTGTGTGTATATATATATATATATATATATATATATATATATATATATTGCTGATTTGGGGACATATTTGTGAGATTCGTTTGCAAAGTCAATACTTGGCAATTGCCCTGAGAATTCCAATTTATATGGCGCTCCAAAGATGAGGAGGCTGGGGGTATCTATATCATTAGCACACTCTTACTGGAAATGCATTTTTAATGCATCAGAGCCCATGTAATTTAATACCAGTGCAGCCGGTTTGGGACGTGAGAAATTCTGCCACTAATTGCACGGAAATGCTTTTTGGATACAATTATGCTTCATTTTGAAAGACTTTTAAGGGCTGCGCACTTCAGGGCTCTCTGTGCACAGGTCTTGACATGAATTGCAAAGAGCAATCTTTCCAACAGGAAGGTGTTCAAGTGTCTTCTGAAGGCCTTCCATTGAATTTTCTGGAATATGTGTTAATAAGATTTGTTTGTGATTGATCCCAGTAATATCGACTGGCACAGTGTAACACTCTTGATATACAAAAAGCTACTTTTTCTATGGTGCTAGAGAGAGAATGTACCGTCATTAAAAAGCTACACTTCCATAAGGCTTATGGAGCGAAGAGCATCTCTGGTTGTCCTTCAAGCCAAGTGGTACTCAGCAGTCAATTATTAACCCTTTCAGTTAAGGATGAAGAAACCAAAAGCCCTCCAGTTTTTGCCACACGCACAGTTCTCATAGTCAGGAGTGATGGTCAGGAATGATTGTGACACTCAAAGACTATGGGAGGGCCATTGGCTCCACATCCCTGCCTTAAATAAATTTGGATTGTGGATTCTAATGATGGCAACTCTCCTTTAGTTGCACTGTTAACAGTTACTTGATAGACTGTTAAACGTGGTGCCCTCAGGGGAAGACACTAGGGCAGAGGGCTTGGGCCCTAAATGGCCTCAGCCCTGATATTGTTCTGCCCAGACACTGAGGTCCAGCTCCGGGGGGCCTTCTGGCGATTCTGTCACTGCAAGTGATGTTACAGGGAACCAGACAGAGGGCCTTCTTGGCAGTGGTGCCCTTCCTGTGGAATGCCCTCCCATTGGGTGTCAAGGAGATAAAGAGCTACACAACTTTTAAAAGACATCAGAAGTTTTTAATGTTTTCTGGTTTTATTATGTTTTTATAAAGTACAGTGGTACCTCGGGTTAAGTACTTAATTCATTCCGGAGGTCCGTACTTAGCCTGAAACTGTTCTTAACCTGAAGCACGATTTTAGCTAATGGGGCCTCCTGCTACCGCCGTGCTGTCGGAGCACGATTTCTGTTCTTATCCTGAAGCAAAGTTCTTAACCTGAAGCACTATTTCTGGGTTAGCGGAGTCTGTAACCTGAAGCATATGTAACCCAAGGTACCACTGTATTTCTTTTGGTTTTTTTTAAAAAACACACCCAAAAATCTGTTGTTGTGGTCTTTGTGCACAGTTGTCGCAGCTGAAGTGGTTTGGATCACAAGTTCAGGATAGAGAACTATACAGTGGTACCTCAGGTTAAGTATTTAATTCGTTCTGGAGGTCTGTACTTAACCTGAAACTGTTCTTAACCTGAAGCACCGTTTTAGCTAATGGGGCCTCCTGCTGCTGCCGCGCTGCCGGAGCACGATTTCTGTTCTTATCCTGAAGCAAAGTTCTTAACCTGAAGCACTATTTCTGAGTTAGCGGAGTCTGTAACCTGAAGCGTATGTAACCTGAAGCGTATGTAACCCGAGGTACCACTGTAATACACTTTACCTTAAAAGGTAAAAAGGGATGATGCTGGTTGCAAGACCGTTTGTCCAGAGTCTAAAAATTCCTAAAGCAGCTTTCCTCATATAGGGAACCTAAATCCCTCCCTCCCTCCCTCCCTCTCACTGTGTGTGTACACACACACACACACACACACAATCCCCTACCTGCTTTACAAAGGGGCACATTCTTCTCGGAGATAGTGTGACAGCTTTTTAAAGCATTCGGTACCTGAACTTCTCGTATTCACACCTGGTATGTCATCTAGTGGCCAAAATTACCTATGGGTGGGGAAGGGCCATAACTCAGAGTCAGAGCACCCACTCTGCAAGCAGAAAGTCTCAGGTTTAATCTCTGGCAGGGCTGGGAAACCCTGGAGCGTTGATGCCAGTCATTGTAGACAATATTGAGCTAGGTAGACCAATGGTCTGCTTGAGAATAAGGCTGCCTCATACACTTCTTATTTCTGACTGTCTGTGTGCTTAAGTGAGGGGCAGGCAGAGAACAGGGCTCCGACATGTTTTCCCCCAGTTGAATTTACTTAAAATTTATGCTGTTAATCTACAACCTCTGAAACTCTGCTGTGAATTTACCGGCTCTATCACTCTTAATGTTCCTCTATATTTGTATCCCCTCCCCCCAACACCCCTGCCCCACAAACTAACCTTCTTCCCCCTTTTTTTATAAATCTCATTTGGGGTGGTACAAGAAAAATTGGTTGTTTACCACAAGATAGAAATAAGCAGCTTGGTAGCATATAGAGCAGGTTGAAAGGCTGCCTTGTATTTGTTCTTTTTTTTTTTTTTTTTTTTTTGAGGGGGGGGGGTGCATGGTGTATATTCCAGCTTGGAAAGGAAGGAAATGGCAAAAGAGAGAAAAGCAACTGTGGTGCATTAGTCATAGTTACATTCCTTCATTACTGGTTCAAATTGAAAAATGCCAGCCACTACACAGCTCACTGAAGGAAGTGCGGAGAGAACCGCATGCATTCAAAGGTCAGGGGGGAGAAAGAGGGAGAATTATAAGCCACATTGGTTTATTGCCTCCACCTGATTATTTATTCTTACTTTGTTTTATTTTCCAAGTTGGAAGCGGGTAGGGGGGGGAACAACGGTGGCAGAATGGCTGGAGAGACTTTGGCACGAGCTGCGTGACAGAATGAAATTTTCGAAATCAAATTTCACTTACGAGTCAACAGCTTTTTTTTTATTTCAGTCGAGTGCTTGTCAAGTGGGCAATATTTACAGCTGTCCACTGGGGCAATGCGCCTGTCCAGGTGGTTTTCTTTATAAACTTTTCAAGGCCAGTTTCAAGACAGAAGAGTAGTTTTTAGCTGGTCTGCAAGAGACCATATTTCCTGGGCTGGATTAATTTCTCGGACCATTTTTAATTAGGTATGGATCACGTCTCCTTTTGCCTCTTATGCACAAGAAAATCGTACTACAGTGGTACCTCGGGTTAAGTGCTTAATTCGTTCCGGAGGTCCATACTTAACCTGAAACTGTTCTTAACCTGAAGTACCACTTTAGCTAATGGGGCCTCCTGCTGCTGCTGCGCCGCCGGAGCCCGATTTCTGTTCTCATCCTGAAGCAAAGTTCTTAACCTGAAGCACTATTTCTGGGTTAGCAGAGTCTGTAATCTGAAGCGTATGTAGCCTGAAGCGTATGTAACCTGAGGTACCACTGTACTTGCACATGGAGAAATTGTTCCCCCCCCAAAATGACTCCTGTTTCTATGCATAATTACTAAAAGCTATCAGTTTCATGTTCTGTGTGCATTTATTGTGGCTGTTTTGTCTCTTCAAACACTTTTTTTTGTTTTGTTTCTTGGGGGGCTTGCATTTGGGAAATATTTTGTTTAAAACCCTGGTGTATAATTGGATAATGAATCGTATAACTGAAATGAAAAAAATCGTAACATTTCTGCACTTTCTGGGAGCACATGATGCAACTACCATGCTGAATAAAAGCAAGTTTGAGTCTGATCAATGCTCTGGATGACCAAGTCATCTTGAGCTCCATAATGGAAACATTGTTTTATTATTGTTTATTGCATTTGTACACCAGTCCCCCAAAATTTCTGGGTGGTTTTCAGAAGCAATAAAATGCAAGATGCAATTAAATGATAAAAAGCCAATATACAATCACAGCAGCATAACAGCTGTATAGATCAATGAAGATTTCGACCCAGTGTGTGACCAGGAATAATTAGGAAAGGGATTGAAATGAAAAATGCCACTGCTGTTTGTGACCTATAAAGCCCTACAGGGCTTAGGTCCAAGCTATCTGAAAGACTGTATTCCCTCATACAAACCTGCCTGGGTTTTGAGATCTTCAATGCAGTCCCTCCACCCTCTATGCATGTTTGGTGGGGACGCAGGACAGGGCCTTCTCGGTGGTTGCTCCCAGGCTTTGGAACTCCCTCCCTAGAGAAGCTAGACTGGCTCCCTCCTTGTTGTTCTTCTGCTGGCGGGTGAAGACTTTCTTGTTCCAATGGGCGTTTGGGAACTGACTGCTTTTAATGAAAGGGCTGGTGCCGTGCTGCTTTTATTGCAATTATCTTTATGTTTTTAACTAAACAGATGATGATGATGATAACATAATTCCCATAGGCATCTATAGGACCACTGTGAGAGCAGGAGTCTGGACTAGGTGGGTCTTTAACCTGACCCAGCAGCATGCTTTATATGTTGAAGGTCATGAAGATGACCTTTGTGGCCGGGCAGGTATTTACTGGAGATGCCTCTCTTCCACGTTTGCCATTACCAGAACTTTCCTTGAAATAGTAGTTCAAGAGCCATTTTGGACTTGTGTATGGAAGCCTCTTTGTGATGTTTGCAGCTTATGTCTCATCTTAGTCATTTCTGATGTGCAAGACATTTCCCAGTTCTTGTTTTATCTTGTGTGGGTTGTTTATTCTTTCTTTTGAATTATCTGCCCCCTTTTCTGATGTCCATCATGGAAACAGGGGACTCTTTGCTGGCAGATCTTGTAAGGTTGGGGTTGTGTTTTGGAAAAGAGAAAGAAAAAGAAGAGTATATTTGTGCGGCATCCAGATAGGTGAAAGGTTTGTTTAAATTCAATCTTCTTTCAGAGCAAAGAAACCTTTGTGTTTACTAGGCTGGCGGCATTTCAATGCCTAACACTCCATGATGTAAAACATGAAGGAAAACCCTACATCTCTGCGTAATTTGGCCTTCCAACAATAAGAATCCAAGGGTGGCATTTTAATTCGCAGAGTGAGTCACTGATGAAGTAGGAAATGGAAATTCGCAAGTAGAATATGATATCTTTTCTTTGTCTTTTCCTTCCGTCTTTGTTAAAAAGACACAAAAGCAAAACCCAAAGCAATGTTTCATGCAGGCATTAGTAATGAGGAACATTGCTACTAGTAACTTCTGGTGAGGGGTCTGTAGCTCAGTGTTACGAGTATCTGCTTTCCATGCAGAAGATCCCAGATTCAATTCTCAGCGGTATCTCCAGGTAGATCTGGGGGAAAGACTCCCTGTCTGATAGCCTGGAAAGTCTTTGCCCACCAGGTCACTGAGCAAGGTGGACCAGGGGCCGGACTTGGTCTGATGTAGCTTTCAGTTGTTCCTATGTTCAAGCACACTGGAGACCCAATACCCAGGAACGCTCCCCCCCACACACATCTGTTGTGGAATAAATTAAAATGTTATTTGAGCAAAGATGCTTGAGAACTCTCAGGCACTTTTATCCTTAATTTTAATAGTTTATGGGATGTAGCCTGGAAGCTACATGTATACAGTGGTACCTCGGGTTTAGAACTTAATTCGTTCTGGAGGTCTGTTCTTAACCTGAAACTGTTCTTAACCTGAAGCACCACTTTAGCTAACGGGGCCTCCCGCTGCTGCTGCTGCCATGCCGCCAGAGCACAATTTCTGTTCTCATCCTGAAGCAAAGTTCTTAACCTGAGGTACTATTTCTGGGTTAGCGGAGTCTGTAACCTGAAGCGTATGTAACCTGAAGCGTATGTAACCCAAGGTACCACTGTACCAGCTAGTCCCAGCAGTTGCAGGGTGGGAGAAATCTAATTTTTGCTGATCAAGTTCACTGCCCGACACCTTGACAGACGTCTAAACAGACTGCCATGCTCACTCAGAATTCCTATACAACTGCTCTGGAGTCTGTTTTCCTCCTTTCCACAGAGTTCAGCACCTTTCTTTTTAAAAAAGACGTAACGTACATGAACAATCAGTACAAGGCAAAACTTAAGGCAGCCTCTATCTTAGCAGTTGAGAAGGAGGCAACCCTGGCTATGTGTTAAATGCAGAATTGGATATAATGCACTTAGTTTTTTCTTTGTTTTAAATCATCAGTAGAAATGGGGCAGAACTGCCTGATGGGCTGGATCCTGACCTCCTATGTGGGCCAAGTTTGAGAGGTGGGTAGGCCTGGGTCCATCACTTGAGGTCAAGCAACCAATTTTGCTTTACCCACACAGGTGAGCAAAGGGACATGGCTTTGCAGGTGCCATCATTCAAATGATAGGTGGCACCTGGAAACCCTGCTTTACCTTTCCCATGCCTGACATAATATATTCTTCTTTCTTCTTCTTTGGCAATCACTCATAGCCGAGTAAGATTCTCTTCCATGAACACAGTCTTAACAGTGAGTCCGTAAATGACTGTGGAGGCCAATTCTGGATCCACACATCATTCCACGGTGGGGATATGGGTTTCCAGGCGGGAGTTGATCACGGTGAGGGTTTGCCAAGCGTGCCTTCCTCTTAGCTCATTTCTCCTTTTCACCCTGAGTTCATGCTTCTTCAAAGTCCATGACACCTTTGGTAAAGGCTGTTCTCCAATTGGAGCGCTCGCAGGCCAGTGTTTCCCAGTTGTCAGTGCTTACGTTACATTTTTAAAAAAGATTTGCCTTGAGTGAGTCTTTAAACCTCTTTCGTTGTCCACCGGTGTTTTGTTTTCCATTCTTGGTTGGGGTTTCCCTCAGTGAAATTATGGCTTTCCTTTGTTAGGCAGAATAACATTGTTTGTATGAGGGCAAAAATGGCATTGGTCCGCATCAACATAGTATAGGGAGGCCCCCATAAAGGGGCCTGAGGGGAGGATTGACCACAGCAAACCCAAACGTGGGTTCGGTATCTGCCTGGTTGGAATCTGCACCCTGGGTACCCCAATGAGACCTTGCTTACTTGGCTTGCATCACGGCAAGGTTCAACACTGGCCAACTCCCGTCGTACAGGTTTGGGACAATCTAAACCCAGCGGATCCATTCCATCAGCATGGGGCTTGTGGAATGATGAACTGAACCTGGGACCAACCTTTGCCCTGCCTGCTGCTGTCAATAAAGATTTGGCCTGATTTTATCCCATCACTGTTGTACAGTCTGGTAATTTTGCCGCCCTCCTGGGTCGCAGCATGCGCCTTCCTGGGCAAGTGATTAATAAGGGTGGTGAGCAACACTTTTCAGGTTCAAGTAACTTAAAAGCTGTTGTACTAACTTGTATTCCTTGCCCACATCACACGGTTGGTGTTGTGGATTAATCTGCAGATAAACAGTGCGGCGATTCCTTAAGATCTGCAAGAAAAAGGCGTATATGGCTTGTGTGAGGCATATTAAGAAGACAGTATTTCAGTCAATCAATAATGAAGGATTTAGTGATCTGCAGTTAATCCCCGGGTATTGATTCTCTGATCTAAATTCATTTTAATTTGATTTTTCTCAGGCTGGCAAGGAGAGAAGCCATATATGAAATTCTGCTGTTCCCTTTATTTGTTATTTTGCTACCTTCATTCTTGTGCGTGTGGAGATATTGCAGGTGAATCAAAGAAACAAGTAACCGTTGCTTGTTTTAAATTGCAGCAACTTTTTTGTTTCTGAATGTTTCTCTGCTTTAATCTCCCCTTTACGGTTATTGCACTTGGGGGTGGGAGGGGTGCGTTGTGTGTAGCAAGCTGATCCTTGCTGCCAGGCTGTCTGTCAACCAAAAAATAATTGTGGGTGTCCTGATCTTTCTTCACACATTTAGATAAGGTTGCCCACTCGAGCAGAGCATACCAATCAAATGGTGTTTAGGACAGTGTTTTGAAGAGCATCTCTGGCGAGCAACTGCTGTGTAGAACATGCTCCCCGAAAAGAAAGTTTGAAGGCAGTCTCTTAAGATGGATATTCCTTCAGTATTGCAGCCTTGCTGTCCTGTCCAGTTGAAGTGACTTCTCTCCCTAGCCTAGGCGGTCACGGGTTTCTCTTGTCCAAAAGTTGATGTTTCCCAGCCAGAGAAAATGCTTAAAGCGATGGAGGTTGGTTGATTTGTACAAATGGCATAGCTTCCAAGTGCCCCAGAAAAAAAACAGGACACCCCATTTTCTCACAGGAGATCTTGGCAGCCATTTTGGGTACTGGGCTTTTATGTCTTGCTCCTGCGACCTTTTCAAGGTCGTGATGTTACGCAATACCCAAAAGCACTGTTGAATGGTTTCTTTAAATGTAAAGGTTCATCATTGTTCCACCTGAAGGGTATGTCTTTAAGGGGGCAGAGCAAGAGCCAGAGCAAAATAACGAGACCCAACTTTACAGCTGTGAAACATAGCAGGTGCTGCTGAGTTGCATTGATTAAGCTGTGTCAGCAATTAGGTGTAGTATATAAGGAGCAGCACCTAGCTCTCCCATTACCCTGGGGGGGGGATGGGTTGGTGGTTGGTTCTGGTTCTGGTTCTGGTTCTGGTTCTGGTTCTGGTTCTGGTTCTGGTTTGTTGTTTATGTATTTAGTGTAAAAGGAGTTTTTGTTTTTGTAATTAAAACTTTAAGTTATTTTTTGAGTCCCTTTTTAATGCATGGTCTCCCCAGCAAGCTCTCTGCAGCGCTACCATACTGCAAATAGCCAACATCTTTGGTTATGGGCCCAGCTGCTGAGTGGATGACTGCATATTTTTGGACTCTGAGAAAGGTTTGAAAACTCCTTCTCCTGTTGGTGTAGTTCTGTGGGTCTGGAAGAGTTCCAGAATGGTTGACCGGGTTCCAGAAGCTGAGAAGGCTCTGGTCTTCCCACAGCTGACAGATGAGAACTATAGTTTATGGTCTTTTCGGGTGGAGGCGCTTTTGATCTCTAGAGAAGTGTGGACCTATGTAACTGATGACCCTCCTAACCCTGTAACTAATGCTTGGTCTAAAGGAGATGCAAAAGCCAGGGCGATAATTAATTTGGCAGTCACCGACCAGCAAGTAGTCTATATAAGAAATAAGAAAACTGCCAAAGAAATGTGGGACAGTCTTGCAGCAGTGCATATTAGAAAAGAGTCAGCGTCTGCACTGACGTTTTTCAAGCAGTTGTACCAGACGAAGTTGCAGCCTGGTGGTGATTTAGCAGCACACTTGAGACGTCTGGAGGTGATACGCGGCGAATTAATTCGAAGGGACATGGAGATACCTGATATTCAGTATGTTTTTATCATTCTTTGTTCCCTTAACGAGGACTTTGATGGTATAGCTAGCCAGATATCTGCCGTTCCACCAGCACAATTAACTGTGGAGGGGGTAACGGCAAAATTAATGGGCGAGTTGGACAGAAGGGAAGCTTGTGCCATAAGCCCTCGTATTTCCAGAAAGAATGAGGAACACCACATGCAAACCTGTGGTGATACAACTGCATTTAAAGCTGCCAAGCGTTGTTGGTTCTGCAATAAGCAAGGACATTTTGCAAAGGACTGCAGATCCAAAAGAAAGCAAAGTACTCCAAAGTCTGTTTCTGTTCGTCAGTCACGGTTGTCAGCCCAGAAGCCAACATTGTATCGTAAAGACAGAAACGAGCCGCGAGCTTTTCATGCTCGGACAACAGATCGTAAAAGAATTAAAGGTGCCAAGTGGAATTCTTTTATTGTGGACTCAGGTGCGTCCCAGCACATTTGCAACGATCGAAGCTTGTTTATTTCTTTCGAAGAGGAAATTGGTAATGTACATTTAGCCAATTCACAAGTCTTGCAGTCGCTTGGCAGGGGTGCTGTTAAACTTGACTCTTTAAACATTACAATAGCGAACTGCATTTACTGCCCGCCAGTGGACAATTTATTATCAGTAAGGTGCTTTGCTCGTCAAGGCATAACTGTACATTTCTTAAAGTCAATGTGTGAGTTTTTCGATGGGAACAAACGTTTATTGTATGCCCGGGACTCTGATGGTTTATATAGACTGTATTTTCGCACCTACTCCCAATCGTCTATAAATTGCAGAGCAGCACAGTCAAGCCAGGGGTTGAGGAATGTAAGGCCACATTCCGGGTGTGTCCATGAGGCACACAGATTTCTAGGGCATCTGAATTTTGCTGATGTAATTAAGACAAAGACTATTGTTAATAGCCTCAACTTAAAACCATGTAAATTCTTTATGCAATGTCTATCTTGCTGCAAGAATAAGATTAAGGTTGCACGCAAGGGTAGGTGCTCAGATAGGAAAGTAACTGAGCCATTTGAGCGTGTACATTGTGATTTAGTTGGGCCACTCCCACCATCATTAGGAGGTTCCAAGTACTGGCTTACCCTCATAGACCAGTATAGTAGATATTGTTGGACTTATGCAATAGCTGAAAAGTCCCAAGCATTTGAGAAGTACAAAGCTTTTTGCAACTGGGTAAAAACACACTTTAACAAACCAATTAAGAACCTGTTTTCTGACCGGGGCGGGGAATTTGTTTGTGAGGATTTTGAGAAATTTCTGGAAGCGCAGGGGACTACTCATGAGTTATCTTGCCCCCGAAGTCCCTGGCAAAATGGGCTTGTTGAAGTTGTGCAGCGTGACCTGCAGGCAGGGGTTAAAACTTATCTGCACGATGCTAATCTGCCCAAAGTCTTTTGGGCTGAAGCGCTCCATGCCTTTTGTTATGTCAGAAATCACAGTTATCATTCTGGTTGAGATGTCACCCTGTATGAGAAGTTGTTTAAAAAACGCCCTAATCTGAAATACCTACACATTTGGGGTTCAGATGTAATTATGCATTATCCTGCTAAGCAGAAATTGGGTGAGCGTAGTGTTCAGGGAAAATTAATGGGCTACCAGCAGGGGGCGTACAGAATTTACGTACCAGCAACTGGCAAATTTCATATTACCAGAAGCATGATACAAACTGTAAATTGGAATGGAGTTGCTGTTTTCCAAGATACTGATGGCATAGATAATACTGAGGAAGAAGAAGCAGAGGAAGAAGAAGCAGCAGCAGGGAATGATAGTGCTTCTGAATTAATGGGAGAAGATGAAAAGCCTGTTGAATCTGATAATTTGTTTGAGGATTTAAAGTCACAGGCACCCGAGGGGAGGTTAGATTCTCTTGAGTTTTCTGACCGTGAGCTTAGCCTACAGGCATCTCTTCAGTCTGACAATGATGATTTACAACCTGAAACTAGTAGTTCTCTTAGTCCCATTAAGTATGAGGAGCCTGACTCTCCTTCCGGACTGAGACGTTCAGATAGAAAGAGGCAGAAGCCACAACGTTTTGCAAATGAACATTTTAATACTGTGTATGCCAATAAGGCGATTTTTGAGCCAAAAAGCTACCATGATGTTCAGAATTTACCTAAGCACCAAGCTGCAAATTGGTATAAAGCTATGAACTCTGAGATAGCTTCTTTAAAAGAGCATAACACTTGGTCTCTTGTATCACAAACCCCAGATATGAGACTTATTGATTCAAAATGGGTTTATAGAGTTAAAATGAATGACAAAAATGAAGTTGTAAGGTACAAGGCTAGATTAGTTGCTAGGGGTTTTCAACAAATTCCAGGTGAAGATTATGATTTGTGTTATTCACCAAGTGTAATATATGAAACAGTTAAGCTTTTGTTAAAAGATGCATCACAACGTGGACATTCTGTTTATCACCTAGATATAAAAACTGCATATGTTTGCAGATTTAAAAGAACAAATTTTTATTCGTGTTCCTGAAGGCATAGACACTCCTGAAGATTTGGTATGCAAATTAAATAAATCCCTTTATGGTCTGCACCAAAGTGGAAGGAATTGGCACCAAACTTTATCAAAAGAATTGCTGGATATTGGTTTTTCACAAGGAAAGGCAGACAATTGTGTGTTTATAAAGGAAAGGGCAAACTCTGTAACAAAAATATGTGTGTATGTAGATAACGTATTAGTTTCTACCAAAACTAAACAGGAATATGAACAGGTAGTATCACAGTTACAGAAGAAATTTGATGTGGTGGAATTAGGCATAGCTAAAAATTACTTATCCATGCAAATTGAGAAAGGCAAAAATGGATCTTTTCTGGTTCATCAAACTGCAAAAATTGATGATCTTGTTGAAATGCTATGTTTAAAAAATGCAAATGGGAAGGAAACGCCTATGGTGTGTGGTTTCACCTTTACAGGTGAAGATAAGCCATTTCCTAACAAAACTTTGTATCGTTCTGCTATAGGCAAGCTAAATTTCATTCAAAGAATCTCAAGACCAGATATAACTTATGCTTTTCACTTTCTGGCAAAATTTGTGGAAAAGCCCACTATGCAATGTTTCTCTGCTCTTAAGAGAGTGGTAATTTACCTTAAACATACCAAACATTATAGGTTGCAGTTTACATCAAGTATTGACAAAGGTTTTGAAATTTTCTGCGATGCATCTCATGCAGTGGAACAAAATAATTGCAGGGGTGTGCCTGGTATGGTGTTTTGTTATAACGGTTGTCCATTTGAATGGAAGTCCCAGACACAAATCATTATTTGTCTCTCCACAACAGAGAGTGAATTATGTGCATGCATTTAGGCCACTCGTGATGTAGAATGGTATCTGCAAGTATTCGCAGACCTACAGATGCAAGTAACACTACCAGTAAAAGTTTACCTTGATTCCCAGAGCGGCCTTGCTACCCTGTGTTCAGAAACCAATACGCAACGCACTAGAGTCTTAAGGTTACGCTTGCAGTTTGTAAAGAAACTAATTGCTGACGAAATGGTTGTATTTGAATATATTCTAGGTGACAATCAAATTGCAGACATTTTTACTAAAGCACTTCCAAAGGTTACACACGAAAGACATGTACAAAGTATGCTTTATGTTTTTGTTCCACAATGATGAACCGCAGGGGAAATGTTGAATGGTTTCTTTAAATGTAAAGGTTCATCATTGTTCCACCCGATGTGTATGTCTTTAAGGGGCCAGAGCAAAATAACGAGACCCAGCTTTACAGCTGTGAAACATAGCAGGTGCTGCTGAGTTGTATTGATTAAGCTGTGTCAGCAACTGGGTGTAGTATATAAGGAGCAGCACCTAGCTCTCCCATTACCCTGGGGGGATGGGTTGGTGGTTGGGTCTGGTTTGTTGTTTATGTATTTAGTGTAAAAGGAGTTTTTGTTTTTGTAATTAAAACTGTTTGTTATTATTTGAGTCCCTTTTTAATGCATGGTCTCCCCAGCAAGCTCTCTGCAGCGCTACTATACTGCAAATAGCCAACAAGCCCATGTATTTGGATGCTATGCAAAATCTCACACTTTTGGGGAGTGGGAGAAAGGCATGGGTCTTGTGACTCCCCTGGAAGATGCACATCCAGGTTTTGCATTGGAAAAAATTGGAAAGTATGAAATGGGGCACTGCCTCACTAACATCAGTCTGTCCTCAGCCCCCACTGGCCAGCCTTCTTACTTAGAACAAGTCCAGAGGGTGGCTCTGGCTGTCAGCTTCCTCCTCCTTACAGTCAGTGTCACCCTTGAAGAACTCAGCATAGAGGAGCATGGAGACAAAACTGGAAGCAGTTGGTTCTGGTGGTGCAATGCCTCTGGCTCCCTCTACTGTTGGTCTCCCTGTCTTCCACTCTAGTCCCAAAGGGCATCAGCTTTCAAGCACCAGTGAACAGGACTGCAGGTAGTGAGCCTCTATTGCCCCCACGTCCTCCTACTGCATCTCCTCACCCTTGCAGTGGAAAGCTGCACTCGGAATTTGCACCACAACTAACAGCAGAGGTAGATTGGTGAGAAGCTTAGGACAAGAACGATCTGAGGGAGGTAGTGGCTTGCAATCTTCCTCCGAGCCTTGAGTCACTTCAGAGCCTGTGCTTCCAGATGGGGAATGATGCACAGTTAAACCAGCTCTGGGCTTTTGCATGGGAAAAGATGCACAGTTAAGCCAGACGCGTGCTGTTAAATGGGAACGGAGTGCAGTTAAGCCGTTTTGAACTGGAAAACACTGGGCCATTAAGGCCGTTCTGCAGATATGAACAGGAGGTGATGCAGATTTAAACCAAGAGCAGATTTTACAGCCACAATATTCCAAAATCTTATTTTATTCCTCCCCCGATGCTGTATTTCTTTTGCCCTGAGCTATGTGCTTTCTACTGATGCCCTTATAAGATGCAAGTTTCTCTTCTGCTCCCCCACAGAACAGAAGAGGCTTGCAGGCTCGGCAGAGTTACAGATGACTGGGCTCAACGTGGAGCTCTTTCGTTCACCAGAGGCTGTGCCGGTGGAAGTCGAGCGATGAACAAGGGCTGTTCATGGACACCCGCCTGTCAGGATGAATATTCCTGCAAGGATCTGTCTCTGATTTGATGCCTGCCAGTCTAGTTACAGCAAAAGCTAGCAGCATGGGAGTCCTGTTGGAGGCAAGCAGTAAAGCTACCTATCTCTCCAGACAAATATATATTCTTTTTGTTTCAGAACTTCTGCCTTGTTCAACCTGTGAACAAATAGCACAGGCTTGAGGATGGAAAGTGGGGCTTAAGTCCCCTACCTCTCTTTCCACTAAGAGGTTACTAATACTGCTTTGATGCATTGATCTTCCAGAGGGATAGCTGTGTTGGTCTGCTGCAGGAAAACACACACAAAACCACCATAAGGATTGATATAAAGGTAAAGGGACCCCTGACCATTAGGTCCAGTCGTGACCGACTCTGGGGTTGCGGCACTCATCTTGCTTTATTGGCCGAGGGAGCCGGTGTACAGCTTCCGGGTCATGTGGCCAGCATGACTAAGCCACTTCTGGTGAACCAGAGCAGCACACGGAAATGCCATTTACCTTCCCACCAGAGCGGTACCTATTTATCTACTTGCACTTTGACGTGCTTTCGAAGTGCTAGGTTGGCAGGAGCAGGGACTGAACAATCGGAGCTCACCCCGTCGCAGGGATTCGAACTGTCGACCTTCTGATCGGCAAGTCCTAGGCTCTGTGGTTTAACCCACAGCACCACCCGCGTCCCTAAGGATTGATATATTCAGTGCTATTTTCCTAGAACAAGAGGTGCTGGAACTCACTGTGAACACCTCTCTCGTTCTTTTAGAATGGTAATGGTGCCCACCTGAGAGGTGACAGAACTGAGTTCTGGTGAGTTCTGGCTGGGGAAAAAAGCCCTGGATATATTTATTACAGTTTTCATGACTACAGTCCACTTCATCAGATACATATAGCATTAGCGTGAATTACAGGTGTATATTATATGCATTTGTGTGTATACACAGAGAGGGGGAGGGAGGGAGGGGGAGAGAGAGAGAGTTTGGGGAGGGTTCAGTCCCCACCATCTCCAGGTAAAGATAGAAATACCCCCTGCCCTGAAACCCTGCAAAACCACTGCCATTCTGAGCTAGATAGACCAAGGGTTTGACTCTGCATAAGGCAACTATATTCCTGCGTTCCAGAAAAGTGCAGACAATGATAATTACATAATTAACATTGGCAATTCACAAAACAGCTGTTGATAACATAGACAGCCTGGCATTGAATGCATGTGTCATGTGCTAAATATCCTTTGTTGTAGTCCAGGGCACAAGATCATAGAAATCTTACGCCCTCGTCCCTGCCATCTAGGCTGGTGTTGTACTGATTAGCCAGACAGGCAAAGGTGGGTCAGATCAACACCGCCTAATTTGCCCACCAAGGTCTCAGGGATACACATACTATGTATCAGCTTTGGGTGGACAAATCTGTCAGTTTTGGCCTCTCTCAATTCCTGCCCCGCCTATCTGCATGTTTGTGCATCATTTTGTGACCCTCCTCCCTTAAAAAAAGTCCTCCTGAATATTCACCAACAGGTGTGAATTTCCACTAATGCATACATTTTTGCATTCTGTTTCCCCTGTTACACTTTTTTCCTAATATAATGCATTTTTGTATGTTATTTTCACTAATATGTGCAGCTCAGCCAGCAGGGTCCTGGGTTCAAGCTCCCCACTGGGCAAAAGATTCGTGCACTACATGGGGTTGGACTAGTTGACCCTCGTTATCCCTTCCAGCTCTACAGTGCTATGATATATTCGTTTAGTATACATTCTTTGGTTGGAGAACCATATTGAAAAATTCAGAAAAGCCTGGACTGAAATGGATAGTGGCATTTTGGCTTGCGGATTTGGGGGGGAATTTCTTCCCCAGCCCTTCTTCTGTCCTAGCACCACCGGCCTAGACAATTCCACCCCCCCAACATGTCCCCCAAACTTCCCCAGAATGTCCTGTTCCTGCTCCCTCTGCACCTGGAGAACTGCTGCTGGCTCTGCGGCGATGGCAGAGCCTTTCACTATCACACTAGAGAGCTCTCTAACTGCTAATTGGACCAGTGTGGTGTAGTGGTTAGAGTGTTGGATTGTGACCTGAGAGACCAGGGTTCAAATCCCCGCTCAGCCATAAAGTTCCTACGGCCAGCCTCTTAGCCGAACCTACCTTGCAGAGTTGTTCTGAAGAAAAAAAACGTAGAGAGGAAGAGCATTGAACAACCCCTTGAGATCCTTGAAGGAAAGGTGGGCTATAAACAAATAGAATGTCCTGTGACCTCCTCAGCAGCCCTCCCAAAACGCCGGTGTGGTGTAGTGGTTAAGAGTGGTAGTCTTGTAATCTGGTGAACCGGGTTTGATTCCCCGCTCCTCCACATGCAGCTGCTGGGTGACCTTGGGCTAGTCACACTTCTCTGAAGTCTCTCAGCCCCACTCACCTCACAGAGTGTTTGTTGTGGGGAGGAAGGGAAAGGAGAATGTTAGCTGCTTTGAGACTCCTTTGGGTAGTGATAAAGCGGGATATCAAATCCAAACTCTTCTTCCCAATAAGCTTAAGGTTTCTCCCTAAATAAAACGTAACAAAACAAATATTAAATTTAATGCAGTTAACGGAATTGAATGCCACCTTTGAAGGCAAAGCCTTCTTTGACAACTTGCAAAAGACAACGAAAACCACAAAACATTTTTCAGAATACAGTGGGTGCGGGGGGGGATTAGGTCAGCCTTGAGTCCTTGTAGCTTCAACTGGAGAGAAGGGGTTATTTTGGCAATTAGGGCCATTTTTACGGGTCCAGAATCTGAAGGTCTGTGTTTGTTTGGGGTGGGGCTTGTGATTTCTTTGGGGGAGGCATGCATTTTCAATAGTTTTCAGGATGAGGGCTTCTTTTATTCTTGGTGCTCCTTTCCTCCTCCCTAATTGCCTTGTTAGAATAACACTACATCAAAACATAGTGTTGATCCAGGTTATTACTGGTGTGTGTGTATGTGTGGTCCCCCAAGTCTCTGAAAAGCAGGCGATTTGTCTTGGGTCTTAGGCAAGTCAATTGTCTTTTAAAAAGCTCAAAAGCTTTCGGGGTGCCCTGACAACCCCACTCCTGACACACCCATCAAGCACCAGGTTCAAAAGCGTCCCTGCTCGGAGACTGACAAATGCACAACGAAAGAAAGAGCTATGAATGTCTTTGGAAGTGGAACAAATTGGGCTCTGCAATAACGCGCCAGATGTCGAGTGGATGTCTGGGATAATAACCAGGGAAGTCTAAATTAATTTCAGACTGGAGAAGGCAGGGCTTGCCCCATCCCTAGTTAAGAGTGCTTTGACCTTCAATAACAATGCCATTAAGCTGGAGCCTCTGTTTGTGTCTCTGTGGTCCTAGAAACATTTATGCCTCGCGTGCTTGTTGGCATTTAATAAATGTTAAATAGCAGGAACAGTGATTCCTTCAGACTCCCAGCCCTGGTAATATTCCTAGGCTTAGTAAGGTACCCTTCAGCAGGGAGTATTATCACTCTCGATTAGTACCTTGCTCTTTCTGCACCTCTTCTCCTTAGAGGGTTGGGCGCATAAGGCCCCCTTCCCCGCTTCTCCAGCCAGAGCATCACAGCCTCTCGAATGACGTTTGACAGGTCTGTGTGGCTGTGTATGTGCGCACTCAAAGCAAAGGGTAAAGTGACAAGGAGAGGCACGCCGGCGATGTCAGTTCATAGCATCCTGAACCTGGAATTGGTAACGAAGCCTCTTCGGTGTCACGCAGATGATGTGCCAGAGCTTTTCAGCTCACGGAGCGGGCGAGTACAAAGCCGTCAAGGGTACCCCTTCCTTATCGCAGAGGAAAAGAGGTTAAAAAGATGGGAGTAAATCTGAATGGGAGCTTTCCATTATTCATAAAGTGTTTTGTTACTCTGGCAAATCGCATTACGGCATGACATTCAGATCATAATGCTCAGAAGGCTTTCTTTCTCCTGATTGCTCATTGTTTTACGGTCGCTCTGCGTTGAGCGGAGGTGTGTGTGTGTGTGTGTCTTCCTCTCTTTGTGTTCTTCTCTGGCTGCTTACCCCCAACTCCTCACTCGGGTGCAAGGGAGAGTGCTGCAACAGGGGCAAAGTGGACCCCTCTGCTTGGGTCAGTTTTTTAAAGGCTGGGAGTGGTTGCAAAGTCTTTAGGTACTGGACCATCGAAGGGCAGCTTTGATATGGCATGTGGCAAATGGAGCAATGGGTGGGTGGGTGGGGACGCACAACTATTTGGTGGCCTAGAAGAGTGTGCAAGATTCAGCACAAAGAAAAGAAAGTGTTTTATTTGGGTAAAGTTAAAGGTAAAGGGACCCCTGACCATTAGGTCCAGTCGTGACCGACTCTGGGGTTGTGGTGCTCATCTCGCTTTATTGGCCGAGGGAGCCAGCATACAGCTTCTGGGTCATGTGGCCAGCAGGACTAAGTTGCTTCTGGCGAACCAGAGCAGCTCACGGAAACGCCGTTTACTCACGGGTGATTATTTTAGAAGCCAATTTGTCCCAGGAAAAAGGCAGCGCTCTCCGGCAACGGCTGTGCGGCTTCGCTCCACGGAAGAAGCAGTTGACTCTCAGCAGCGCGCCACTTCCCCCTCTTCGCTTCGGAGCCCGTTAGTGGGTTCCTTTGCGGGTTGGGGGGGCGCTAAGGGTGCCCGCCGAGTCCCATGGTCACAGGCTTCATCCGCCTGTGATTTTTGAAAGGGTCCCCGCTTCGCCGTAGCGGAAAAGACCCAATTCCCGTGGAGCTAGTCCCTCCAGTTCAGAGGAAATCTGCCATTGCCGATGGCGCCACCCTGGAAGTTCCGGTACCTATTTATCTACTTGCACTTTGACGTGCTTTCGAACTGCTATGTTGGCAGGAGCAGGGACCGAGCAACGGGAGCTCACCCTGTCACAGGGATTCGAACAGCCAACCTTCTGATTGGCAAGTCCTAGGCTCAGTGGTTTAACCCACAGTGCCACCCGCATCCCTTTTTCTTTGGGTAGCACATAGTTAAACTATGGAACTCGCTCCCACAGGAGACAGTGATGACCACCAACCTAGATAGGTTTAAAAGAGGATTAGAGAAATTCGTGGAGGAGAGCTGCCAGCCACAGTGGATGGAGGCAGCAATGCTACTGAATACGATTTGCTGGAAAGCACAGACAGGGAGAACGTTCTCATGCTTGGGTCCTCCTTGAGGTCTCCCACAGGCATCTGGTTGGCCGGACACAGCGGGTTCCTCTTATGTTCTTAGAGTGATGTGCATGGGAAGAAAAGCATGCAGGGACCGGCATCTCTGTCCACCTGTCTCCACAACACACCCACCGCTGGCTCCAGGCATACTCAACTGCTGCATGTGACCCGGGGGAGGAACACAGGAAAAAAATGTCCGCTGTTGCTCTATGCAACACAAGGTGCTTTCCCCCAGCTACCGTAATCATAGAAATGGTTGCTAGTCGGAGGAGATTTTTATCCATGCACAGCCTAATTCACACTGAGGTTTCCTCGTGTGTTCCAGTGTCCAGGAGGGATAAGCAGCTGGGCTCGTGGCCATGACCCTGTGCTTCCCTTGAGTCTGCAAACACCGCCATTAAAAATAAAGCAAGGGCTTTCAGTGACACAGAAATGCAAAGAGCAGAAACACACAGTGCATTGGGATTCCCTGGGATGTCAGATCTATATTAAGAGACGGGGAGGGCGAGAAGTTTTCCAGTTTGCATTTAACTAAGTCATATATATAGCTCAGTGTCGGAAGCAGAGGACAGAGCTCTATCTGCTGCTTGTTGGATGCATCTGGGTCATGATCCAGGCTAGCACTGGCGCAGTTCCCAAAGAAAAGATGCAGGTTGTCCTGGTTTGAGAAACAATTGCCCTGGTCTGAAGAAGAAAAAGAAAAATGTAAAGGCCCCCTGGACTGTTAAGTCCAGTCAAAGGCGACTATGGGGTTGCTGTGCTCATTTCAGGCCGAGGGAGCCAGCATTTGTCCACAGCCAACTTTCCAGGTCATGTGGCCAGCAGGACTAAACCACTTATGGTGCAACTGAACACCGTGAAAGAAGCCAGAGTGCAAGGAAACACCTTTTACCTTCCTGGTACCTATTTATCTACTTGCATTGGCGTGCTTTCGAACTGCTTGGTTGGCGGGAGCTGGGGCAGAGCAACGGGAGCTCACTCTGTTGCAGGGATTTGAACCGTTGACCTTCCAGTCGGCAATCCCAAGAGGCTCAGTGGTTTAGACCACAGCACCACCTGTGTCCTCTGGTCTGTATCTATCTTTAACACTATTTCTTGCTTGCCTGAATGCAGAAGAGAGAAGGATGCTTGGGTGCGAAGAAACCAACCTACTGTACAGAGGTGGAATGCACATTTATTGCTCCTCCCACTTTTTTCTAGCCCCACCCACCCCTGGCATGGGGCCCTCAGAATGTTGCCCAGAAGGCAATGCAGATCTTGGGCTCTATACATCACTCCTGATGTATAGAGAGTGCAGTCAGCTGCTAAACACAAAATGTATGTGTTTCTTGCCCGTTCCTTAGAAGCCAGCAGCAAACCATGGCTTCAGTTCATGGTTTGTTGGCAGTAAACAAACCATAGTTAAACCATTGGGCTGAATTGCATGTGAAGACCCCCCAAACCACCTAGCCCCTTGACAGGGTTTGGACAAAAGCAAGGCGAGCCCCTGGATTCCTTTAACGGAATTCCCTAGCAGCAGCAATGGAGGGGCAGGCACAGCCAACAATATCCCCTCCCCAAAACATTGAACCAAATGCCTAACTGCCAACCTTACAAAGTTGTGACGATTTGCTACATGGTAGGCAAAAACCAAGTGGCACCAGCCAATCAGCCAAATGACAAAATTCCTACCAGGCCCCTGCTCCCAAACAGACGACCCCTAGACAGGCCTAGCAAGGCCATAAGAACCACCCTAAATTTAGGGAGAGGAGGGCGGGTGATCCGCTGCATGTCGCAAGAAAGAGCCAGTGTGGTGTAGTGGTTAAGAGCGGTGGACTCGTAATCTGGTGAACCGGGTTCGCGTCCCCACATGCAGCTGCTGGGTGACCTTGGGCCAGTCACACTTCTCTGAAGTCTCTCAGCCCCACTCACCTCACAGAGTGTTTGTTGTGGGGAATGAAGGGAAAGGAGCATGTTAGCTGCTTTGAGACTCCTTAGGGTAGTGATAAAGCGGGATATCAAATCCAAACTCTTCTTCTTTTTCTTGATGTGCAGCAGCTTAAGTAGCCCCTCAGCAGCCAATAGCCAACTCAACTGACCAAATATCTGACCCAGCCACAGAGGGGAAACCAATGGGGTGTTGTGGGCATCCAAACGGTCCTGCCCCACAACAGGGAGGCAGTTTCTGGTGATCTCACCGCAACATGTGCCCTCCATGATGAAGGACCCGACTTCACACATAATGCTAAGGCCAGCTGAGCCCTGAGAAGCGGTATGTGACGTGGTGTGGGGCGTGCTGGGCGGTGGGGAGGGTTAAGCCTCCCCTCCAAATGGTGCCCTTGCCCTGCCACCTTTTCGATGGACTATGAAGGCCCAGGTCTGCCCCTAAAACATCTGGTTTGGTCCTCTCGGTGTTTCTGTACTGAGCAAGAATAAGACACAAGCAGTTTCTGACAGTGCACCAAAGTTACCTTTACAAAATTGCATCGTAGGGATTTTAAGGATGGCTCTTTGTTAAGTGCTAGTTAACTATCTTCCATTTTGTCTTAGGGGTGCATATTACTTTCTTTGTAATCTGACAGAATGATTACCTCCTGTGCACCCTTGGCAGGAATTTGGAGGCGCCTTCCTTGGTTACCCTGCACTGTAAGTCAATACAGCAAATAAATAATAGCCCATGGAGCTGTCTGATTTAGAGTCATTTGAACAGTTCCAAGACAGGAAAACACACTCCAAATGTCTTCCTCTGATATCCCTTTCAGGGCTCTTATTGCTTCTAAATAGCTTCTTCTGAGCTTATTATGTAGTGCTAGAGAGAGAGAAAAGCTTAGCTGCGCTGCACATCTTGTTCTGGAAATGGTAAAATAATAGTAATTTATCTTTGGTAAACTTCAGTCTCGGATTAGAGGAACAGCAGAAGTTCCTTCTTACAATGGGCACTTTGGGGCTCCAATTGTGAATGGAGAGGAGCAGAGTAAGACCTGGAGGGGTGGGGAGTAGAGATGTGCCAGAACTATTCTGTAAGAAAAGCCCATAGCTCAGTGGCAAAGCATATGCTTTATATGCAGAAAGTCCTGAACCAGCTCTGCAGTGGGGTAGAGAGCCAGTGTGGTGTAGTGGTTAAGAGCAGTAGTCTCGTAATCTGGGGAACCGGGTTTGCGTCTCCGCTCCTCCACATGCAGCTGCTGGGTGACCTTGGGCCAGTCACACTTCCTTGAAGTCTCTCAGCCCCACTCACCTCACAGAGTGTTTGTTGTGGGGGAGGAAGGGAAAGGAGAAAGTTAGCTGCTTTGAGACTCCTTAAAGGGAGTGAAAGGCGGGGTATCAAATCCAAACTCTTCTTCTTCTTCTAGCTGGTGATGGGAAGGACCTCTGCTGCAGACCGGCCAATGTAGACCAGGGTTGAGGAACCATTTTCATCCTGAGGGCTAGATCAAGAATGAGCCATTTTATAATAGTAATAGTAGTAGTAGTAGTAGTAGTAGTAGTAGTAATAATAATAATAATAATAATAATAATAATATTATTATTATTATTTTATTATTATTATTATTATTATTATTATTATTATTATTATTATTATTATTATTATTATTATTATTTTATTATTATTAATAATAATAATAATAATAATAATAATTTATTATTTATACCCCGCCCATCTGGCTGAGTCTCCCCAGCCACTCTGGGCGGCTTCCAATCAAGTGTTAAAAATAATACAGAATCATAAATTAAAAACTTCCCTAAACAGGGCTGCCTTCAGATGTCCTTTAAAGAGAAGATAGCTGCTTATTACCTTGACATCTGATGGGAGGGCGTTCCACAGGGCGTGCCACTACCGAGAAGGCCCTCTGTCTGGTTCCCTGTAACCTCACTTCTCGCAATGAGGGAACTGCCAGGAGGCCCTCAGCACTGGATCTCAGTGTCCGGGCTGAACAATGGGGGTGGAGACGCTCCATCAGGTATACAGGATCGAGGCCATTTAGGGCTTTAAAGGTCAGTGCCAACACTTTGAATTGTGCTCGGAAACGTACTGGGAGCCAATGCAGATCTCTCAGGATCAGTGTTATGTGGTCCCAGCGGCCACTCCCAGTCACCAGTCTAGCTGCCGCATTCTGGATTAATTGCAGTTTCCAGGTCACCTTCAAAGGTAGCCCCATGTAGAGCGTCTTGCAGTAGTCCAAGCGGGAGATAACCAGAGCTTGCACTACTCTTGCAAGACAGTCCGCGGGCAGGTAGGGTCTCAGCCTGCGTACCAGGTGGAGCTGGTAGACAGCTGCCCTGGACACAGAATTAACTTGCGCCTCCATGGACAGCTGTGAGTCCAAAATGACTCCCAGGCTGCACCCCTGGTCCTTCAGGGGCACAGTTACCCCATTCAGGACCAGGGAGTCCCCCACACCCGCCTGCACCCTGTCCCCCCAAAACAGTACTTCTGTCTTGTCAGGATTCAACCTGACAATTTTTTTACAGGTGGGTGAATTCACCAGCCTGCCAATCACCTGCCATCATATGCAGGCACAAGCTTACCTCTGCAACTGGAGATAATCCTCTGCTCAGCAAGTATAGGCTTATGGCTGATGGTCACTAAGACTGGAGGCAAGAGAAACGGTGTCGGCACTAATCATTTAATGCTTAGGTCAGAGGTAACAGATTTTCACACCTGACGTCACAGCAAGTCAGGTGACTGGTGCACATGGTTTGCCGAAAATGGTCTCATGGGCCAAATTCAGAGGCCTGGAAAGCTGGGTGGACCAATGGCCTGGCTCAATACAAGGAAGCTTATTATGTTTAAAATGTTGGGTTTAATAAAATGGGGCCCATATTTTTGACACGTTGAGTGGACGTTTTGCAAATCCCAGTGAAATTATGAAAACATGGACGTTGGTGATACAGAGATTAATTCTCCTACAATGCTAATCAGATGAGATATTTTGTTATGTGTGTGTGTCTATATCTATTTATATCTATATAGGTATATATGTGTTGCTCTGCACATGACAGGTGGCATGACCAGGGGGTTAAATCACCTTATTTAACAAACTTTACAATGCTAACCATCTGTTAAATTATGCTGATTTCCCTCCCCTAAGAAGATAATGATTGCTGTATACCTCAGGTTGTTGATTAGTTTAGCCGAACATTTTGGAGGAAACGTTCTCTCTCTTAAAAGGTTGCATTGTTGAGACAAAACTGCTGTTTTCGTCTCCCTGCATGCATTAAAATAAAATCCTTCCTTATTTCTGAAGGAAACTCGAGGTGGCTGACAGATTGATAACATAATACGAAGCAAATTACTGAACCCAATAGGATGAAAGGCCAGTTTACAAAACCAGCAGTCGTAGAAGGCACACCCAACAATTTTGAGTCAGAACTGAAGTTACGTCATCAGCTGAAAACCTTATTTTATAAAAGCCACATCTTTTCCAGGCAACCACATGAGTGTATATGACCTCTCTTCATATATCAGGTGCTCTAGATGGAAACAGGAAGATGCAAGAAGATAAATCTGTTCTGAATTCAGATCTATCTGGGTTCTCTTAGAGCATGCCCCCGGGCTGCTGAATTATATTTCAAGTCCCTGGTCTTTGTCTGTAACTGAGCTCATCTTGACCCAAGCAAAATGGAATAGGAGAGAAGAGAGTAAAGGTCACCTTCGTGTCCCCTCAAACCTATTGCAGATTCTTCATTTAGATAATCTTCTGGGCTCCACTGAATTATGAATGCCCACAGTGGTCTCCTTAGGACCAATTTGAAACTGCTTGCAATTTTTTATTTTAGAAATGGAAACCCATGCCGTGCCCTTTCATCTACAGCACCCCCTACTTAATTTAGGCATCTGGTCAAAAATCTTTTAGCCATTCCTAGCCTTTTGAGGAGCACTCCACACTTTTCAGGACAACTGTTGCTCCACAATTTCATGGCACTGTATAGTGTTTCTGTGCTCCATTAACTTAATAGCAGAAGGTAGGTGGTCATCATCTTTGTATTCTTCAACCAGGCAATTACAGCCAGCCTTGTCTTTTTCTATATATGAATTCACCACATCTCCTTTTCTTGAGGACCAGCTCCAGGAAATGGGATGGAGGCGTGCATCCCAGAGGCATCCGACTTCAAGGTAGCTTGCTTTGAATCTGCGCTGCAAACTCATATTGGATTTAGATCAATTTAACTCCCCCCCCCTTGCCCACCAGAAAAGAACCCTGGGAGTCATAGTTTGGTACGGGGGTCAGCAAGCTTTTTCTGCAGGGGGCTGGTCCACTCTCCCTCAGACCTTGTGGGGGGGGGCAGACTATATTTTGAACCCCCTCTCCATCAACTCTCCCCTCCCTTCTCCACAGTACTGGACGAGCCCCGGTGACTGCTTACCTGTGCTTGCGAGCGGCAGGGGCTGGCGGCGGTGGAGGGACTATGAGCGGCGCGAAAGGGCTGGCTTCGGAGAGGGGCTGCTTAAAATGGCGCTCAACCAAACTGCAGTTCAATAAAGCCCAACCCCCTTCCTCCTCTAGGCAGGGTGGGGAGAAGCCAGGAGGAGGGAGGGAAGAGGCGCTGCCATGGTGTGTGTGAGGGAAAGGGGGAAATGGCGCAGCCCAAATGATCAGAATCCCCACGCTGATCCATGCGGTGATTCCTGGACCATCTGCAGGCCAGATCCAGAAGGCAATTGGGCCGGATCTGCCCTCCGGGCCTTAGTTTGCTGACCCATGGTTTGGTGCCAGTAAAGATAATTCTGTACAAGAGATTGCACTCTAGCTTTCCCTCAACTCCATAATCTCGAATCCATTTTTAAAGCCATCCAGTTTGGTCACCACTACATTATGTGCTGTTGAATGCCGTATTTTAGCCATGCGCCATGTGAAGAAGTCCTTCATTTTTTTCTATTTTGAGTCTCCCAATATTCATAGGAAGCCGCCTTGTACCAAATGGTCCACCGAGTTCTGTATTGTCAACTCTGATTGACAGGGTTTCTCTCCCAGGAATTCCACAAGAAAGCAGATGCTTTAGCACTGAGCTATGGCCCAGCTTCACTGGATGAGCCCACGTTCCAGTGTTATGAGAGAATGAGAGAAAATCCCCCATTCCACATTCTCCACCCTGCACATAATTGTATACACCTCTATCATGTCCCCCGCCTCTTATTTGTATCCCCCACTCCAAACAAAAAAACCCTTCAAGTTGGCCACCTCTAAGTTTGGCATATATTCAGTGTGTGGGCCATAAAGACAACTGGCGAGCTCTGGTGCTCTCTGGCTTGCAAGAGTGTCATCCTTACACCAAGCCACCTGAGAACGCCTTGGATAGGACTGAGCGTAAGACTTGTTATATGAAGAGTTGGCAGAGAACTCGGAAAGGCAGCCCGTGACAATCCCCTGAGCTATCCAGTCTCCTGTTTGATTGATTTTAATTGCTCTTAAAATGTAGGGAGCTATAAAATTTAATGTCTGTTTAGACAAGGTCAGCTGTAAGGGAGGAAAGGGGGAGGAATCACACCCAGCATTCTCTTCCCTGACATTGCCTAAGTGACATGCCTAATCATGAGTGTGAAGAAGGATGGCTGGGCCTTCATTGAAAGAAAAGCTCCGTCAAGGTTTTAACTCGGGGATCTCAAACTGAGAGGTGGAGAGGAGGGACGACTTGACACTGTCAGGCCCTGCAGGCTGAGGACCATTCCTGGATCCAAACTAGGAGTAGCCACACAGACTTCACCAAGACAAAGAGGGGGTAAAATGCATGATAAAAAAGAGGAAGCAGCTTTAAGTAAAATTTTCCGCTGCTCAGTTAGATGTTTATATATGCCAATTTAGAAAGAGCTGCTATAATTTAAATAGTAGTGAATCTGTGGAAGGGAGGTTCCCATAGGCATCTGGTTGGGCACTGCTAGGAGGAGATGGGCCTTTGGTGTGGTCCACAAGGACACTTATTATGTTCTCATATTCCTTGATGAATGAAAAACCAACAATTAGATTAGCAAATACAGTGGTACCTAAGGTTAAGTACTTAATTCGTCCCGGAGGTTGGTACTTAACCTGAAACTGTTCTTAACCTGAAGCACCACTTTAGCTAATGGCGCCTCCTGCTGCCGCCGCACCGCCGGAGCCCAATTTCTATTCTCATCCTGAAGCAAAGTTCTTAACCTGAAGCACTGTTTCTGGGTTAGCGGAGTCTGTAACCTGAAGCATATGTAACCTGAAGCGTATGTAACCTGAGGTACCACTGTACCTCTCATGACACAGGAGAGAGAGGTCAGACTCACAACGGACTAAAAGAGAAGAATCTATTTGCACAATACATAGTTCAAATACAGAATTCGCTTCCATGGGATGTTGTGGTGGCTACCAATTCAGATGGCTTTGAAAGAGGATTAGGTAAACTCATGGAAAATACAGTTACCGCTGGCTATTGGCCACAATGTCTGTTTTGCCTCCAGTGTCAGATGCTGAGAATTGCATGTGGGGAGAGACCACTGTTGCTCTCCAGCTTCTGGTTGGCCACTGTGAGAACAGGATGCTGGCCATTGGCCTGATCCTGCTGAGCTCGTCTTACGTTCCTATTTGTTATTTAAAAGAAAAGAAAATTGGCAACTTCTAGCGCAAAGCATATTATGGTAATAATACCCTTTGCTGTGTCTTGCTGTTCACAATCCTTTATTTTTTTTTAAAAAATAGAACCCAGAAAAAATGTACCTTACTGGAATCTGCAAGGCACTTTTGACCCCAGTAGCATCAGAAACCACAGCTGCTAACGAACATATAAACAAGCATTTCTAGGTACATCAGATAAGTAATTAAACCCATTAACCTCAGAGGATGCAAAGCAGAGAAACCTTTTTCCTTGGGGGGTTCTCTTCGGCTTCCTCCCCACTCAGCGTCTGCTATTGTTTGTACAGCTGTCGGACAGCTTCTCTGCAGGGATTTCATAAAAGGTAATATTAATATTAACTTTGTGTCTTTGTTGCTTTATGTTATTTCTTCTGAACAAGTAGTAAATTTGCCATTGCCAAATTGAGGTTTTTTTTCTTCTTCTTCCCTAGCTGTAAAATTTATCTCAACTCATTTGTCATGAAAATTTGCCCCTTAGGAGTGGTTTGAACAGAATCCCAGGTGTTTAATGTTGTTCACCTAATGAAGGCACAACTCATGAAAACAACTATTGAACTCTGGCACCCTTCATGAATATTGAGAAGGCAGGCGCATTTAAAATGCATGTTGTAGTAACTGGCTCTATAAACTGCCTCTCTCTGCGTTGCTACGCTCTATGAATACATTTTTTCCCAATGAATATTTTGTTTCGGTTCCATTCATATCTCAGTCCACTTTTCAGAAATAGTTACTATCGAAAGACCAATATGGCAGTCATTTAAGATACAGCCGGTCTCCTAAACTGTGAGGCAAGAACAATTATTTGTTTACAGTAGGCCCACAACTTACATGGAGGTCACATTCCGGGGATTCGTTCACAAATGCAAAATCACGCAGCCAGGGAGACCCCTGGAACTGCCCCTGTGTGACTATTCCTATCTTACTGGTCTCTGGGAAGGTTTTTTGGGAGGCATTTGAAAAGATTTGGAAAACTCTTGCAGAAGCCTCCCACAACAGCCCGCACACATAGCTGCGAGCGCTTTGCCTTGAGTGGAAGTGAAGCAGTGTGACCATCCTAAAATGTCCGCGGGCACAAAAAGCATTGAAAGCAGGGTCAGGTGTGACTGCCCCAAAGAGAATCAAGTGCAGAATTCAACATGAATGTGCAATGAAAATGATTTCTTAAGGGACCCAGAGACTGACAAACACCAGAAAGAAAAGCCAGTGTGAAGTAGGAAACTGTTTTTAAAAATGTGCAAGAAAGAATACACACCACTTAACTACCTCTGAATTGTTTTAAGTTTAGAAGAAAAAAACAGTTTCTACTCTGCCCCCCCCCCCCCATTTCCCAGTGCAGAATAAGGGATTATGGAAGAAAGTAAATCCCTTTTATTTCTATTCCCCCACAAAGCCCCTGGACCTATTTGTCTGCAATTTGGCTGGCTTAATCTGCTGAATGGGGGCACCTGTAGAGTTCATCCACTCTACAGGTGCCCTCTAACTCTAAAAGTTACAGCCATTTTTAGATTACTCTGGAGAAAGAATTTGGAAACACAGAGCTATGTCTTATATAAAGCAGCTTAGGAGTTGAATTACAGATAAAAGTAGATGGTGTACATTTTTTAATGGACGTATACAGATCTGAGGTTACTTCTGGGGCCTGTACCCACCTCTAGTAATTATGACTCTGGTTCGGTGCAAGCAAGAGGGAAAGAACCTTTGGAGAACCAGGAATTGTGGAGATCAAGGACTGAAATTATACCAAGTCTTTCGAAGTGGTGTCTCCAAGTGGTCTGGAGAATTAGGGTTAGGTGATGACCTGCATCTGAGGTTCCCAGTTCATACGGTCATAAGCCAGACTTTTAACATCATTTTTATGCAGTTTTTGTGTCTGAATTAATATAATAAATGTCAATGTTGAATTGAATAAGGTCACATTTTACTACTTTGACCAGAAGTGTAATCTTCAATATTCAGTTTTATTACTGTTATAGCAGTCAAGGCTGGATAAGGTCACCAGTATTTCTTTCAGAGTGATGTAATATATGAAGACATACTTTGTGCCAACTTCATTTTCGGCATGCAATCTGGGATTTATATTGTGAAATGTCTGAAGCGGAGAGATACCCCTTACCACCGCCTTGTAAATCCACAGAGTAGGTTGGCATTATTTTGCTAAAAACCTGAAAATGTGTGTACTTTCACTTTATCACCTTGTTAAGGTTTTGCATTTTTACTCAAGATGTAACTTTCTTGCAGTGAAGTTAATTAAACACTTCAGCTGCATGCCAGGGATAATGACAGGCACATTTTCACCTGGAGTGTTTGAGTTTGCATCTCTTTATAAAAAGAAAGGCTTGGCTCAGTCCTGGCTGAATCGTCATAATGGTCCACTGTCATTTTACATAGAGATGAGGAACCTGTAGCCCTCCAAATGTTGCTGGAATCCAGCTCTCATCAGCCCAGGAGGCACAGCCAGCAGCCAGGAATGATGGGAGTCCTGATTTAGGTGATAAAATTTGTGGGCTCCAACACAAAAGCCAAGAAACTTGAGTAAGATACACAGAACAATAATTATACACACTTTACCAACCTTCTGAGAAAAATACAAAACATTAAACAAAGCCACAGAGACTTGCAAACTACCCAGCCTAAAATGAACTTATAATGTCTGGTTTCAATAGATTTTTCAAATGCTTAACTCAGTCTTTTAGATAAGTTCATGAAGATACCAACAAAAGGTAAGTTTGATGATATTCACAATACCAAGAGATGCTAGTAGAGTTGTAGATAGAGACAGGGTGCCGGCGTTTTGCACCTGTTTCGCCCTGGCAGTCCGAGTAATCAAAAGGTCGCTGTTTGCCCCCGATGGGGCCCTTTAACTGGGTTTTGCAGGTAGCACACTCCCAAGATAGTTTTCCGGGCTTCTTCAGTGGTCTAATCTCAAAGTCTTGATACGTATATTGATATTCAATCTTATAGAGAATACTCTTTCTTGGCTTAAGTTTAAGAGACTGATTTGCTATAAGTTCATTTGAAGCTGGGTAGTTCGCAAGTCTTTGTGGCTTTGTTTAATGTTTTGTATTTTTCTCAGAAGGTTGATAAAGTATGTATAATTCTTGTTCTGCGTATATTAATCGCCAACCTGTTGCATGAGTCACACTACTTATATCAGCAGCACAGGTTGCATTTTTCTAGCAAGAAACTCGAGTGAAGCGAGTTGACCAAGGAAGTCAGAATAAAGAAAATTGACAGGGTTCCATTCAATGATACATGACTGCAAACTACAGCACATTATGAAACATAACATTTAAAGCAAATGTTCTGGCAAAATGCCTAAGAAATTCCAAGTGAAGCCAAAAGAGCTTGGATAAGACAGGTGGGTTTCAAACTTCCTTCATGCCATTCCAGTTCAAAAATATCCCTAGATTATTCTTGTTTCCTTCTTGTTCAGAAATAATTTCAGCTTTGTTATTTGGAAAGCGAGCTTGGCTTATCACATATGGGTCTCTTCGGCAAACCCTCATTAACTTTGTTGCTGCACGTGGAGAAGCGAAAAAATATGAGAAGGGTCAAAAGGCCTGGTAGAATTATGCAATTGTCTTAAATTATGTAAGCCATGCGTATTAAAAAAATAATATGTCATTGATATCAGGGAGCCTATTAGAACTTTGTACGGGTAGAAAATAGGACAAATCCGTGAGCTGATATTTTTTTTACTACCCATTGGCTAAAATAACAACCTACTTTTCACCTCTTGTTTCCTTATTCTTGCTTGCCTCCACTTTCCCATCACTCTGATTTATATTTGTTGAGGAAACTTCCTATTCAGAGAACATGAATGATGATAAGCGGGAGGGGGGAAATCTTATTGTTATTAGTAGCTCTGTCTCTGAGAGAAACTTCCAAGCAATTGCTCCTGCTGCTGACTAGAAAATTCTTTGCATAACGATAAGGGCTTTTGGTTTCATATTGTGGTAGTGATTCTCAGCAAAGGCTGGGCAGTGAGGTGGGAAATGGTTACATAAGTAGATGGATGTTGTGGAGGCTTTGGGGCGAATGGGGCAGTGTCCCACCAACCAGTCCCCACCTGCTTTCTTTCTTTCTTAGAACCAGACCTGTCTGCTTCCTCTTCCTTTGCCTTATTGTTTGCCCTGTAAAGGTAAAGGACGCCTGGATGGTTAAGTCCAGTCAAAGGCAACTATGGGGTTGCAGCGCTCATTTCGCTTTCAGGCCGAGGGAGCAGACGTTTGTCCACAGACAGCTTTCTGGGTCATGAGGCCAGCATGACTAAACCGCTTCTGGTGCACAGAGAACCGTGACAAGTGCCAGAGCACATGGGAACACCTTTTACCTTCCTGCTGCAGCGGTACCTATTTATCTACTTGCACTGGTGTGCTTTCAAACTGCTAGGTTGGCAGGAGCTGGGACTGAGCAACAGGAGCTCACCCCGTTGTGGGGATTTGAACCGCCAACCTTCTGATTGGCAAGCCCAAGAGGCTCAGTGCTTTTGACCACAGCACCACCCACATCCCTGGTTCCCCTGTATAACCCACTGGGAAGAAGGGTAGGGGCAAAACTAGAATTAGTTGAGTTTGCATGATATTGCCAGTCATTGTTTCTGGCTGCTCACAGTGCCTTCTGCCCTACTGGTCCCACTGCCCTATTCCTCCAACCCCTGATGCTGAGGACTGTTTTGCAGTAGTATAGGAAACAGGGCCAGCCCACATATGAGGCAGGGTGAGGTGACCGACCACCTCAGGCAGCCAGGTCCACAGGGGCAGCAGATCCTGATGTCAATCTTTCTTGCTCTTTTGTTGCTCTGCTCATGTCGATCTCCCCACCCCCACCCCTTCTTCTCTAGCGGGAAGGGAAGCACCATTTTTAGGTCCACCTCAGATGCCAAAATATCTTGGGCCAGCCCTGATAAGAAGTACAAGTGATCCTTCATGCTTGGAAGGAAATGTGCAAGGAAAGGATCTGGGCAAAGCTTTTCAGCTACCCAAGCTTACTAGCTGGTTGTCAAATGCCATGGAAACCCTTCAGACAGTAACAGGTGTGGAGTACCAGTGGATCTCTGATCTACTCTTGTTCTCACCAGATAACGGTGCAAGAAAATCACTCCAGATCATACTATTGATCTCAGTGAGCTCTGGATCCAGACTTCATTGACATGTGTAAAGCAAGTTGATAATATAATGAAACTTGATATATGCAATACATCAAGTACTTTCCATTTTCTCTTTGTTGAGCATCTGAGTAGCACCTGCTCCCCGGCAGAAAATGTGTCTTTTGGGAGTCCTATAGCAGCCTATGCTGTAGGCTGATGAGGTGCCAAAGGTTTACTGCCTACAAGGTGTCAGCATCTGTTTTTCATGAGTGTAGGCTACAGCTTCTGTGTTTCTTTGGTTTGCTTTGGCACTAAAGGAGACAATGACAGGCCCAAAGCTGGCATTTCATTTTAATGGAGCCGTGACAAACTTTAAATGCGTTCCAAAACTGTATTCCTTCAGGTTTGGCGGCAAATACTGGGCTTTATTTGCATACAAATCACTTTTTTCTTCCTTGGGAAAGGCTGGTTTTGACATGTTCAAAGTGTAGCTTATCTCTGAAGTTTTATTACTCCTTCCTTTGTTTCCAGAGACTACCTGATTAGCTTCTTCTATTACAGGAGTTGCCAGAGTGACATTAAATTGTCTTTTGCCTCTGCTGCTTTGGGGAACAGTTTGAAAACACTACAAAACACTCAGTTTGCTTTTGAAAATCCCAGAGCTTTTTAGCCAGTGATTTTTGTCTATCTTGTGAACATAGGTAGAGGTACAAAAGAACTTCTGAAGTCCCAAGTTCCTTGGCGTTGTTTTCTTGGGTAGTTTAACCTAGATTGCAATATGGAGGGTGGGAAGAGGAGGCAGGAGGGTAGCTTTCGTTTTTGAGACCAAGCCCTTTCCTCTGTTTTATGATATGCTGCTGTAAATCAGACTCATTCTTTTAAAACATCTCTTTTTAAAAAACAAAAAAATCCTGTATCCATAGGTTATGACATTAGAATCCTTCTGGAATGGGCCTGTGCCATTGCTGGCCTCAAGCCAGGAAGCATGCAAGCATCAAGGAAATAAGCAGGGTTGGGAGGTCTGAAAATACTTCCACGGTGCCCTGCAAGCCCAGTGCTGTTTTTGCAAGTCTTGCAAGGGGCCATAATTGCATCCCTCAAAGCAGGGTGGTGTCGGCTGACCGACCTCCCAACTGCGTGGCCTGGCAGGCAGCACAGCGCAGCCCCGCTTAGCTCCAGTGGGCAGGGGTCAGTGCAGCGGCGTGCCCCACCCCCATGGCATGCCCCACCCTCATGCCCCACTCACCTGCGCCCCAGGGAAGGTGGTTCCTCTGGGCAATATAAGCATGCTGACTCTGGCTTAGCTCCTCCTTGTAATCATTAGCACTCTTCGAGAAGGCTGGTTAGTCACGACTTTCAAAGTTTCTCAAAAATGTGAACGAAACAGAGATTGAAAAAGTTTGTGTTTATGAGGAAGAGGAGTTTGGATTTGATATCCCGCTTTATCACTACCCGAAGGAGTCTCAAAGCGGCTAACAATCTCCTTTCCCTTCCTCCCCCACAACAAACACTCTGTGAGGTGAGTGAGGCTGAGAGACTTCAGAGAAGTGTGACTAGACCAAGGTCACCCAGCAGCTGCATGTGGAGGAGCGGGGAAGCGAACCCGGTTCACCAGATTATGAGTCCACTGCTCTTAACCACTACACCACACTGAGGGAGTGGAGCGACTGTGTTCCTCCAGAACATGTTGAACTCCATCTGCCATCAGCCACCATCAGCATGACCAATGACCAGGGATGGTGGGAATCCAACATTTGCATTCTTATCTCTGATGCAGATGCCCCGTTCTGGACATTTCTCCATTCAACCTGCTGCTCTGTGGTAGAGGGAGACGACGACTATAGTACCATTTTCTGATGTGTCCTAAAACGGGTTTGCTAGAGCTTCGCAAAGCCTCTGCAAAATGAATGTTAAGATATGTCTTTCTCACCTAAGGCAAAGATCAGTAGCACTCCAAGTTCTTTGTGAAATTTAAAGACCAGCAAGTTCAAAGGGAGCTTGCCCAAGGAATGTATTTAATTTCAGGAGCACTCGGGTGCTGGTCACTTACAAAGGATTGGTTTTATAATAACAAGCTTAGCCATTTATTGGCATGTGGCCAGGTCACTCTGGTGACCTGAATCCAGCAGCTTAATCCAGTGGAGACGGAACAAATGACAGCGGCAATGCATTTCATTTGGAGGGGATAAGAAACTGCTCTGCTCTGGCAGCCACCATGAGGTCAGATTTCTGATGACCTCACAGAGGAGCAAGCACATCCACTGTTCTCTGCAAGCAGCCTTTGATGGTCACCGGAGAGATGCTGTGTGGCCATAATTTAGAGAGAGAAGGTAGACAGCTGTTACAATTTGTTTCTTAAAAGAAACTCGCTAGACCAAAACCATCTCTGCTGTAGAGGTGAATGGTCTGCACAGGCTAAAGAGGAACCGTCGGACATGCCAGTTCGCAATGACCCGGTGCTGTTTCACACATTTTATTTTTCAGAATGCTCTTCAGTATATTTTACAATACTGAAGAAGCCTTCCTGCATTGTGACGAATGCACTGTCTAAAATAACTGCCTTCAGAATGGATTTTCCATGGGTAGCGGGCACCAGCATCAAGACTTTCCTCTGGCACATCTGAACCGAGAGCACCAGGGTCATGAGCCAGGTTGTGTCACAACTTTCAGCACCAGTAACAAACTACAGCTCCCAGAAGTCTTTGGGGAAAGCCATAGCTTTTTAAAGTGGTTTCATAGTGCTTTAAATGTATAGTGGGAATGTGACCAGGGTCTAAAGTCAGTGTGCTGTTGGTGGAAAGGAATGCAGAAATGTTAGGAACACATAGTAATACAGTGCTACCTTGGGTTACATATTCTTCAGGTTACATACGCTTCAGGTTACAGACTCTGCTAACCCAGAAATAGTACCTTGGGTTAAGAACTTTGCTTCAGGATGGGAACAGAAATTGCTAAAACATTTTAGCAAAAAGATTGAAAAAAGTGTTGGTGGGGGAGATTCATAAGGACCAAGCAGGCTTTCTCCCAGGAAGACATTTGTCAGATAACGTGAGGAACATAATAGACATTATGGAATTATTAGAAGTTAATAGAAACACTAAGGCAGTTTTGATATTTGTGGACGCGGAGAAAGCCTTTGACAATATTTCTTGGAGTTTTATGAAGAAGAATCTACAAGGGATGGGGGTAGGTCAAGGTTTTGAGAATGGTATAGGTGCAATATATTCTGAACAAAAGGCTAAACTAATTGTAAATAATGTGGTAACTGAAGTGATTCAGATAGAAAAAGGGACACGACAGGGGTGCCCAATATCTCCATTGCTTTTTATATCAGTCCTGGAGGTTTTGTTAAATATGATCAGAAAAGACCAGTTGGTTAAGGGGGTTCAGGTTGGAGCAAAACATTATAAACTGAAGGCTTTCGCAGATGACTTAGTATTAACTTTGCAAGAGCCATACACTAGTACGAAAAGGGTTTTGGAACTAATTCAAGAATTTGGTCAAGTTGCAGGTTTTAAATTAAACAAACAAAAAACTAAAGTGCTGGAGAAAAATCTAACAGCTATGGAAAGAGAGCAGTTTCAAAAGGAAACAGGATTAGCCGTGGTTAACAAAGTGAAATACTTGGGGATTAATATGACATCTAAAAATGTGAATCTATTTAAAGATAATTATGAGAAATGTTGGATGGAAGTTAAGAAAGATCTAGAAGTTTGGTCAAATTTGAAGCTTTCCTTGTTAGGCCGAATTGCGGTTATTAAGATGAATGTTTTGCCTAGAATGTTGTTTTTATTTCAGGCTTTGCAGATTTTGGACAAAATGGACTGTTTCAAGAGGTGGCAGAAAGATATATCTAAATTTGTCTGGCAGGGCAAAAAGCCCAGAATAAAATTTAAGATACTTACGGATGCAAAAGAAAGAGGGGGGTTTGCCCTGCCGGACTTAAAGTTGTATTATGAATCAGCAGCTTTTTGCTGGTTGAAAGATTGGCTGCTCCTTGAGAATACAGACATTTTGGATTTGGAAGGGTTCAATAATACCTTCGGATGGCATGCTTATATATGGTATGACAAGGTAAAGGCCCATAAAGGTTTTAAGAATCATATTGTTAGGAAAGCTTTATATAATGTTTGGATTAGATACAAAGACTTGTTGGAAAACAAAACCCCAAGGTGGCTGTCGCCAATGGAAGCTAAAGGGGTGAAAAAACTTAATATGGAATCGAAATGGCCAAAATATGGGGAAATTTTAGAGCAAGTGGGAGATAAGGTAAAACTACAGAGCTATGAAAAATTGAAGCCTAAAGTTCGAGACTGGCTCCATTATTATCAAATAATGGAGGTTTTTAAACAAGACAGAAAAATTGGCTTCCAGGTGGAAAGATCCAAATTAGAAACAGAACTGTTAGAACCCAATACTAAAACTTTGTCAAGAATGTATAACTTGTTGCTGAAGTGGAATACACAGGATGAGACGGTTAAGTCAGCTATGATTAAATGGGCACAGGATTTTGGTTATAACATTATGTTTGCTGACTGGGAAAAGTTATGGACCACCGGTATAAAGTTTACGGCATGTAATGCCTTAAGAGAAAATATTATGAAAATGATCTACAGGTGGTACATGACACCAGTCAAGCTTGCAAAAATTTATCATTTGCCCGATAATAAATGCTGGAAATGTAAAGAAACTGAAGGTACATTCTTTCATCTTTGGTGGACTTGCCCAAGGATTAAAGACTTCTGGGAGATGATTTATAATGAGTTGAAAAAAGTATTTAAGTATACCTTTCTTAAGAAACCAGAGGCTTTTCTCCTGGGCATGGCTGACCAATTGGTGTTAAAGAAGGACAGAACTTTTTTTATGTACGCCACAACAGCAGCAAGAGTCCTTATAGCAAAATATTGGAAGACACAAGAACTACCCACACTGGAAGAATGGCAGACGAAGGTGATTGACTATATGGGACTAGCTGAGATGACCGGCAGAATCCGAGACCAAGGAAAAGAGACAGTGGAGGAAGACTGGAAGAAATTTAAAGTCTATCTTAAGAATTACTATAAAGTAAATGAATGCTAAAACGCCAAGGTTAAGAAATTATGAGGTTACTGCTGTATGGATTTGGTAATGACAAGAGGGTTTAAAGGTCAATTAATTAAAATTTGAAGTGAGGATTTGCTGGAAGAAATTTGAAAACAAGGATGCAGAAAGGGAGGGTATGGGGAAGTCGGAGAGAACAGGGTTATGAAAAGAAGGAATTGAAATTTTACATGTTTATGTGTTTGTTTGTTATTGTATTGTGTTTTGTATGTGTTAACTAAGTGTTAAAAAAACCAATAAAAATATTAAAAAAAAAAGAAAAAAGAAATTGTGTTCCGGTGGCACAGCGGCAGCAGGAGGCCCCATTAGCTAAAGTGGTGCTTCAGGTTAAGAACGGTTTCAGGTTAAGAACGGACCTCCACAATGAATTAAGTTCTTAACCTGAAACCATCTCAGTCTTTGACTTGGGGGAAAATACATGTCAGCAAAGCCCTCACATTTTATGATTCAGATGTCATAAAAACTGATGGAGTGTGTGTTCAGCGGGCTTCTGTAGCGTAGGATAGGGCCACTTCATAGGATGAAGTGAAAAACTGCTTTGTGTTTATCACGACAGAAGTTCCCTCTAGACACCACATCAGCCTGGCACAACTATATTTAATCAATCTGTTTTAACAAGCCGGTGCCTCACTCAGCTAAATGTTGCTAAATGTGGAAGTAAACAAACGGCAATGATGTTTTCAAAAGCGCCACATCGCCAGAACTGCAAGTGTTGATTGCTCTGCTCACTTGGTTTCCCCCCGTCAAGCAATATGTTTCCGTTATGAGGACCAGTTTTCAGGCGCCATTTTTGGAGTAGGATCTCTCTGTAGCCATTATGGCCGAAATGAAATAAAGTAAAGCTATTCCCCCCCCCCCCAAACACGCAAACACACCGCCAATTGCTGTTGGCACTTCTGTTTTAGGCTTCCATCTGAGTCAGCAGAATTGCATTAGCCAAGAATTGGATCCACTGGCTTTTTGTTGTTTTTTTAAGGACTTTTACATAGCAGAGTTTGGTCCCACATCAGTGAGCGGATTGTCAGTGGGAAACTCTGAAAACATGTGATAAAACAGAATTTTCAAGGAAGGGGAAAATCTACAGCATGTCAAATGATAATAATGCCTCCCCATTTTCCCTCTTCAAGTGCAAACATTCTCCCTCTGTTTTCCTTCTCTTGTTTAGTATTCTTGCTTCAGCGGATTCACTGGGCCAAATATTCTCCACTTCTTTGCCTCTCCTTATCCCCCTCTTAGTTGCTATGCACCTGCCAGCAACCCTTCTCTCTCTCTCTCTCTCTCTCTCTCTCTCTCTCTCTCTCTCTGTTTTATAAATGATTTTTATTGCTTTTACATGTAATCACATTATGTAACATCATACCCTCTTATTTTATCCCTTTGGCTTAACTGAGCCTAACTGCTTCCCTCCCATCTGATGGTTTAGAAAGTTAAAGTTTACATCTTTACATTTCGCTTCGTTTCCTATCCTTGTTATATCATTACCTAAAGTATTATATTACTCAACCTGAATAGGTAGCAATTTCATCCTTGCTGTTGTTGTTTAGTCGTTTAGTCGTGTCCAACTCTTCGTGACCCCATTGACCAGAGCACGCCAGGTACTTCTGTCTTCCACTGCCTCCTGCAGTTTGGTCAAACTCATGCTGGTAGCTTCGAGAACACTGTCCAACCATCTCGTCCTCTGTCATCCCCTTCTCCTTGTGCCCTCCATCTTTCCCAACATCAGGGTCTTTTCCAGGGAGTCTTCTCTTCTCATGAGGTGGCCAAAAGTATTGGAGCCTCAGCGTCATGATCTGTCCTTCCAGTGAGCACTCAGGGCTGATTTCCTTCAGAATGGATAGGTTTGATCTTCTTGCAGTCCATGGGACTCTCAAGAGTCGCTCCAGCACCATAATTCAAAAGCATCAATTCTTCGGCAATCAGCATTCTTTATGGAATTTCATCCTACAAATCTTCAAATAACCCTGCTAATGATGTTAATTGCGTACAGTTGTCTTTCAGATATAACATAAATTTGTTCCAGTCCTTTTGGAATGCTTGGTCTCGCTGGTTCCTGTCTCTGTGTGTTTTTATAGCTGCCACCACAACACACAAAACATCCAGTTACTGACTTGGTTGTCTTTAATAGAGAGCACTATAGAGTTACGCACTTGGTTTAAACTCGCTGACCCACTGACTCCTTTTCCTCGATCTCCTGCTGGGATTCCTGACTCCTCTGTCACCTTCTAGGTAATTGCCTACCACTCTCGGTCTTCACTGCCACCTTCCTTATCCCATTGATTCCTAACCTTACTCACTTCCACTGGTCAATGGACTATGGATTGAGAATTGTCCCTTCATTCCATTCCCATCTCCTTCAGGGCAACATGGCCTGTCTGCCTGTTCTGATGGAACACAGCGACTTGCACCAGCAGGTCTAGGGGATTGGGCTGTCCAAATGATTTCTGTGCAGCTTCTGTTGGGGTTATGGGACTGGTTGTATTAAATAATAGGTTGTGCAAAAGCTGTAAAATAAACTCTGGTGTAGGTTTAAAGCATCAACTTTATCAGCGCAGCACACCCAGATCTCTGTCAGAGATTTATATTGATTTCCTCCCCACCCCCTGCTGGAATGGGTAATTCTCACTCTCACTGCCTAAATCCTGCTTTTTGTATTCATGTAAACATGCACAAAGCTGCTACATCAAGATTGCTGATGTTAAGATAATTTGATTAATCTTAATGATTTTTCTTATGAATACCAAGAAGAGGCAAAGAAGATTACGAGACAAGACAAAGGAAGTACTTGGTGTGTGGCTGAATAATCTAAACTATCAGATTTTCTTCTCTTTCTTTCTTTTTAAGAAAACAAGAACTTGTTTCCACTATGAGGTTACCAATTTGGCCTTTGTAAATGTGTACGTGTTGTGTTTTGTTTTTGAAAAAAATAGTTTCGCAGTTGTTGTTGTTTTGCTTCTCTCTGAATAAAACACATTTTCCTTAGGGATTCCCAAAGATAATTTTTTTGTTTTGCTTTTGTCCCTTCATAAATTGATTTCTTTAAAAAGAAAAGGTGTAATTTTCCTTCACATTGCCAAATGTTTCTGAAGCAACAGAAAGCCTATTGCTTGTTTAAATCTATAAACTGATAGGCAACTCAGGACACAATCCAGAACCTCAAGGATCACCTCTTCTCACTCTGTGAGAGAAGCAATGGATATAAAAAATAACAGATTATATACTACTAGTAGTACTACCAATAAAAAGGTAAAAAAAAGGTAAAGTTACGTCCAGTCAAAGGCGACTATGGGGTTGCGGCGCTCATCTCGCTTTTCAGGCCGAGGAGGCCGGTGTTTGTCCACAGATAGCTTTCCAGGTCATATGGCCAACATGACCAAACCGCTTATCATCATTATCTTCATTTTATTTGTATGCCGCCTTTCCACAGTTAAAAACAATGCTCAAGGTGAATTACAACATGACAAGATTTACATAATTACAAAAGTCATAAACAATAAATAAACCATGCCAAAAAAATACGCTTAAGGCACAATGGAACACCGTGACAGAAACCAGAGAGCATGTAAACACCGTTTACCTTCCCACCGCAGCGGTACCTATTTATCTACTTTCACTGGTGTGCTTTCGAACTGCTAGGTTGGCAGGAGCGGGGACGGAGCAATGGGAAGCTCACCCTGTCACAGGGATTCAAACCGCCAACCTTCCAATCAGCAAGCCCAAGGGGCTCAGTGGTTTAGACCACAGCGCCACCTGCATCCCATTACATTGTAACCACTACCAATACACTGTAGTCACTGAGCATACTTCATCTTCACTGAACTGTTTTGGGGGTTTCACCTCCACCATTTATTAGGGAGGAGTTGTTGAAGAAAGGGAGAGAAATGAGTCATTGAAAGTGCCATCCTCATAGGGAAAAAAGGCAAGCTTTGTTAGCAGGTTGTACAGACTCTCTGTGAGTGAAAGGAAGTATTAATCCTGCCATTCAAACACAATAAAAAGCTATGAGGCCTTAAGGATGAGGACAGCCTTAATCTCCAACAGAACAGGACTCTTGCTGAGAGTCATTCGGTAATGGGTGGTATACATTCAGCCAGAAGAGATTATCACTGACTGAAATGCAAATGAGCAAATGTTCCCTTTTAAATAATAACAAAACATACAATAAGCAGAAAGAGAGAAGAAATATCAGCCCAAGTACCTCTGAGCTTCTCAAAATGGGTAGAGGCAGGGAAGATTGAAAAGTGTGGCAGGAGAGCTTTCAAATAATAGGATTTTTGCCCTTGTCCTTGTGCCCAAATTTCTATACTTTATGAATTTATTCCTTTTATATCTTTTTTTTTGTTTGTTCTTGCTGCTGTAATTCAAAGCTGTGTGAACATGGGTTCTCAGTCAGTCTCCCTTCCAGGCACTGACCACACCCAGAACTTTCTTAGCTTCAGCAAGTTTCCTGTGTCATGTGCCTTCAGACCAATGCACTGTAGCCTTGAGCAAAGTGTTTACTGAGGACAGCTCTCCTCCTCCATCAGCGTGGCCTAGGGAACTTACCTTCTAGCGGAGGACAATGGTACTCTGAGCAGCACCCAGGTGACCGGGTTTAGCCACCATTTTAATTTCTCACAGTGTTTTGGAGCATTGGAGCGGTGTTCTTGGAGCACAGTGTTTGGGAGCCGACATGGGGAACCATTGTGAGGACTGTAAATGGTGGCTAGACTAAAGCATGGCAGGACACCAGTGGTGCTGGAGCCCTAGCAGCTGCCCAAGGGTTTTGGGTAGCTGACACCAGCCCTGGGGAATCCCAGATGGTGGTTGCGATTGTGTGCCTGTGGAGCTGAGCAGAAAGTCGGATTGCTGAGTTGTTGTCCTAGACATAGCAAGAGGGATTATATGGGACCAGAGGAGGGGGAAAAACCATGAAAAATGTATGGAGTTATTGATCATACTGAAACATGCCATGCCTTAAAAGGAGAGAGGGACTAACACTCTAGGCACGGAAGAGCTCCAGATATCAGAGAGAGAAGCAAAGTAACCTTCTTGATTTGTCTGGCAAAAGATCAAGCATGTTGTCTGATCCTGCCACTTCTTATGCTTTATACACATCAAGTGATTTGCCTTGCTAAGAAACAGTTACTTCACTGGCCCCTGAGAAAGAGAGCCTATTCTGTGGGCTGTTAGGATGTCACTACCTATAAAGCATTCCTGTTTTGCCTTCCCATGCTTTGTTTTGCTTTGTTTGATGCAGAAGTTTCAAACAACACAAATTCCCAATTGCTCCCCACTAAAAATGCAAAGGAGAGTTCTATAGATATATGTAGCGTGCATTACCAAGACAGGTAAGTTTGCAATAATGTACCAGGGCGTGTTTAATTTTTCAACTTTCAACTTCCAAAAATGATGGGTGCTTAAAAGTTGTAACATGACTTGGGAATTGGTTAAATTAATATAGTTTAGTTTTGCTTGGTAAATAACCATATTGGCTTTTTAAAACGTTTTTGTGGCATTTCCAATAATTTTAAATTGGCCTTATTAAAAAAAAATGTGGAAGAATGTCTGTAAAATTGCATAGAAATAATTAAAAATGACTGCCAAGTACTTGCAGTTTTATTATATATGCCTGAGCATAGCAGACAAGTAAAAAAAGTAGACGTTAGCAAAAAAACAAGAAGGCTTGCTGAATATAAGCAGAGAAGTAAGCAGGGTGCTTCAATACCATCAAATGAAACAATTCTCTGTGCTGATGAAAATGGAGAACAAATAGCTGTTGCCCAAGATGGAAAAGATAGAAGTTATGGATTTGTTTTATACAGAGAAACTAACATTTTTATAGCATTACTGGACATTTTCAGAAGGTAAAATTCCAAGAGCAGTTTATGTGCTTTTAAATCAAGCATAGATTTACCAAACTAAATGTTGTCCAGTCACAAAAATAATAGCAGATTTGCACCCGTCACATTCAAAAACTTTTTAAGACCCCTCGCTCAAGAAATTTGCAAAAATAAAGTTTCTCCCCTAAAATACATTTTAATACTTTCCCCCAATTCTGTAGTGTATTGGATATATAAAAATAACATTTGAACAGTGCAGGAGGGAGAATGCATTACTTAAATACAATAGTAAAGAGCATTTGGAGGATTTCGTCAATTTAATGGTATAATTCTTGTTAAATATAAAAATAAACAGAGATAGACACATCCAGCAAAATATATTGTAGACCCAGCAAATAATTATCAGTACGGATGATTCCAACCTTCTCAGTTCAACTTCCTCAGGCTGTAACTATTGTAAATCTCTAATGGCTCTATTTTCCAGCTTGATTTATATACCAGATTTTCATTCTCTCCCAAACATTTAGTCAATCAAAAGGAAAATAAAATCCTGACTAAGTTTCCATTTTTCCTTAATTGTCATCCTGAAACAATGACCTCCCTTTGAAAAACTTATTTATGTATACTTTTAACTTTCATATTCAAAACATCCACCTATGATCTTTTGACCTTCCTGTGCAGAAGAGCCTCTAAAACAGAAATCACTTATTTTGCCTCATATATATTTCTCCTAAGTAAAGGTAACTCCCGCCCAGAAACCAATGTTCCCACTGTGGAAGGACATGTGGATCCAGAATTGGCTCCACAGTCACTTACGGACGCACTGTTAAAACCGTGTTTATGGAAGACAAACTTACTCGGCTATGAGTGATTGCCAAATAAGAAATATATTTCTCCTAGGTTGTTCCCTCTTTTTTGATCTTCAATCGGCCCAGCCAGCTTTCCATTTTGGGTAGAGTGGTGGGGCATTCATGCATGCAGTGAAAGATCTCAGGACACCACCGCCCTTCAAAAAACCCAAATTCTGCTTTTACTTTTTTCGTAATTTAACAGAAATCTATTGTTTTCTGCCCTGCCCTGTGTTTGTTGCATGCATCACTGTTTACATTCCACTGCAGTTTACTTTCTTCCCCCCCAAAAAAACCAAAACCCAGCTTTCTGCTGTGGCAAAATCACACAACTTACATAATTTATGTAACTAATTACCTAGATCATGTTATCATTATGTTAGTCCATCCCATTATTTTCACTGCAAAGGAAACACAATGCAAGTATGTGTGTATTAAATTGCATATCATTTGCAACCTGAAAACAACAACAACAATGGTAACTATGGATTGTATTTCCTGAATCCATTTCTGTTCTGGACATGGAAAGCAGACCTTTTAGATCTTTTAGATAGTAAGTGGTCTATAAATGGAAATAATAATACCCACCACAATAAATAAATGAACTTAGGTGATTTCTGGTCCCAGCTGCATTCTCGACAGAATTCTCTGATATCTCCAGTGGGAGTTAACCCTCTTGCCCCCTTCTCCCCATAGCAGCTCCCCAGGCCCCACAATGGGGCAAGTGAATGTTATGCCATATCCTTCTTTCCCCCTGAAATGACTTAGAAATATGAATTTTGAAATGGGTAGCAGTTGAGATTTTAATGCTGCAATAGTGTATAAAGACCAGAATGTCATAACTGAAGAAGGGAGTGGACTAGAACTCTGAAAGACATTTTAAACACACAGAGAGAGGAATACAAGAAAGCTGAATGTTAGGCACAATTTTGCTAGAGGTAAGTGGAAAGATATTCTTCATTTATAAATGGTTCACTGACCCATAATAATAAAGCAGTATTGCAGAAGAAGAGTAATTATCTACTTAAGTGTCAGACTGCCTGAGGAAAAGGGTTCCCTTCTTCCCTTTTGAAAAATGAACTTGAATTAAACAAATGTATCTCTTCCTGTTTTTTTAGTGTTGACATGCATTTCCCTTCTTCTTCGTCTTCTTTTCTTAACAAGCAAAATTAATTAGTTTTCCCATTTCTCCATTCCTAATATGGAAATCAGGAGTGCAGTGCAGCTTTCCTGCTTCCCCCTTGGGCTCTCACTTCAACCAATAGCGTCATTTATGAAGGCACTTTCTACAGCACGCTGGAAAGACTAGCAAATAAATTACTAGAGCTTTATTAAGCCCAACAGCGCCTGTTGCTCGAGGCAGAGAAATAACTTCCCAGAACCGCAAAAGAAATCCCATCAGAAAATAAACTTACTGCTTTCTAATATCTCTTAGGCTAAAATATCCCAGATACTTTGGAGTCTACATGTATAGGATTGCTTTGTAAAGTAAGTTTGCACTGTGTTTTTCAAGGTAACTGTCCCTTGGATTACAGCCTCAGATAGCATTATAGACTAGGGATGTTTACTTATCTAGTTTGGCACTTCAGAAGGACTTGGTTTGGCGCTTCAGAAAACAGCCCAGTTTGGACTGGAATGCCGTGAAGACTTCCTAATTTGGTTTGGGTTTGAATCTGAATTCTAGTTTGGAAAAAACCCAAAAAACCTTCTTCATTCCCTATTATGGGCAAAATTTAAAACAACTACAACTCCTGTCCCTGTTTTAACAGGAATTGAATGAAAGGCAGAGTAGCTCCTCCTGAGTAGATAAAGCCCTTCAAATAGATCCAGAGGGTTTTGAAATTGACACCTTTTAATATTTTTAAAGGAACAGTTTTTAAAAATTTGTATTATGATTTGGTTGGGAGCAGAACTAGCAGAAATTTGCAAAATTTCTCTCTCCTTCAGAGAGATGAATCCTGCCAAATTTCAGAAGGGTAGCTGCACTAGTTTTCCTTTACATCTTTGTAGTATTTTTTAAAAAGCTTGCATTTAATTATTTTCTCTTGGTTTGTGGGCAGTGCCTATAAAAACAGCAGAGACAAGAAAGGGCCCCCAGCTAAGAAACCTCCTAAATTACTGGCAGATTAGTCCATAACCTTTTGAACTAGAAGTCTATAGGGTGCCAGAGAGTCGAAATGGGAAAGGGGAAAAGAGTCATAACATGGGCAAAATTTCTTTATTGTGGCCATGTTGTTCTGATGCTTGATAGCATTTAGGCACTGACAAATTAGACTGTTTGCTTTACTAAAACCCAAAGTGAGTAGCTGTTGTGGTGATAAACCACAAGAGTGACTTTTTGATAGACAATTTCAGCTTGATGAGCTTTGGGGAGATACTGCTTCAGCTTATGCAAGCCCCAAATCTGTCTGAACTGGCCTGCTTCAGTTCTTGATTTGGGATTCATCCAAATCGAATGCACACTCTTATTTTAAAACTCTGAGGTTGCGGCCCTGCACCTACTTACCTTGGAATAATTTTCCTTGGGACTTACTTCTAAGTAGACATGCTTAGGACTGTACAGTTATGGTGCAACCCTAAACAACTCACTTTGAAAAAAACAGGACTTACTGCCAAGTAAATATGCATAGGAATGCAACTGTGCAATTTTACATCAGCTTACTTGGGAAAAAGCCCCACTGGACTCAATAGGACTTGCATCTGAGTAGACACATATAGGAATCTGCTATACAAAACTCTTATATCTTAAGAGACCAGATGATCCTAATTATGGCACCTGAAATGTGCCACAGCAAAAATCTCTAATTATACAGTGAGGGCCCGCAAATTATATGCTCCAGAAATTACATTTGTATGACCAAAATATATTAACATTTGCAAATCTAATCAGTTATGGCAATAGAATTATTGGCCACAAGCCACTACAGATCTGAAAACGCTTAAGCCCACTGAAGTCTCAGCTCTGATCATGGAAGTTGTGTAATACAACTGTTTCGTCACAACCGTTACTAGCAATGTTCATAATCCCCACCACTAGGGTTGCCATATTTCAAAGTGAAAATCCAGACACAAAAGACTAAAAATAAAATTGAAGTTTTTTGTTGAGCTTCTTAAATGTAAAATCTCAAAAAAAAAAAAAACACCAAACCACAAACCTGAAGTTTTTGAGCTATTTTAAAGAAAAATTGATTTTCCCCAACATTGCTGCGATTTCTGTTCAGCCACTGCTTATGACTGCTGAATCATGGCAATGTCCAGACATATGGTAACCCTACCCACCACCACCTTTCAGAACGTGAATTTATGCAGCCCAGAATGCTTGGATGTGTTCAAAAAATGAGTGCTGTTTTCTCCAGGAAGATAACCTACTGCTTGGAATATAAAAGGGGATTCTGCAAATGTGTGTTCAATGCGCTTCAACCGTTCTTCAAGATTTTCAGCTATTTTCTATCCAAGTCTTCACAGCTTTAGGCAGAGCATTGTGGAATTCCCCAAAAGCTGACTTTTCAGGCTCACTCAGTCATTTATGCAGCTTGAAATATTTGAAATGGAGAGCTTGGTCAAAGCATTCAGACAAATAATGCACAGATCTTCTTTCCACAGGTGCTGAATTCCCATCAAGATCACAGAACTTGGGCGTTTGGGGCTGTTTGTTAGGTATATGAACATACTGTTTAGAATGTTGAAGGGAAGGGAATGTTCTGAGATGGAATAATATGTCAGTTGTGCCTTAACATTATGCAAACCAGATGTTCTCATTTGCCCACTCCGCCCTGTGGAACGATTCCGCGATCTGCGCCCTGAAGAAGTGGCTGATTTATTTCGCACAACGCAGCTGGTTGGGAATGTAGTGGAGCAACATTTTGGTGGGACTTCACTCACCATTTCCATTCAGGTTAGTAAACACTTCTGTCATGCCGTCTTTATCGTGCTCTTCCACAACCTAGAACCCTCCAGGTGTTTTGCACTATTACTACTACTACTACATTTATATACCACCCTACATCTGTAGATCTCAGGATGGTTCGCAACATAAAATTACAATATGAAAAACACATAATACATAATAAAAATAAGAACAAAAACAAACCAATAACCCCCACTCCCATAACACATTTAAAAGGGCATCGTATGCCAATCAATCCAAGGCCTGGTTGAAGAGGAATGTTTTCACCTGGCACCTAAAGGTGTATAATGAAGGCGCCAGGTGAACGTCCCTGGGGAGAGCATTCCACAGATGGAGAACTAACTGCAGAGAAGGCCTGTTCTTGTATTGCCATCCTCTGGACCTCTTGAGGAGGAGACACACGAAGGAAGGCCTCAGAAGATCTCAAGGTCCAGGTCGGTTCATATGGAGAGAGTCAGTCTTTGAAGTATTGTAGTCCTGAGGTGTTTAATGCAGTGGTGTTGAATGCAGTGGTTCCCAATTAACAAAGTAATGTGGATGGCCTGTTTTTGAAAAGCCAATCCATGGACCCCCTACTTTTGAAAGTTTTGATATCTCTGTGGTAGTTTTTGTTATGGGAATGGTGCCGTGGACCCCCTGGGTGGGCTACAGGGCTCCCCTGGGGGCCACAGACCACCAATTGGGAACCCCTGATTTAAGGCCACACACACACACACACATTTTTAAACATCTGGACTTTGTCCACTTCCTTACTTGTTTGTGCTTTGCTGGTTGGCAGCAGCCATTTTGGGGCAGAAACCATGGCAAGAGTGGGGAGAGAGGTCATGATTAGAAATTCCCCCATAGGAAATAATGGAGATCATCAGCTCGTTATGTGAACGCTTGCCTAATGAACTATTTCCCGGAAACACATTGTGGCTGGTAAGCGGGACTACTAAAATCTAAATAACAACAACACTTTGGATCCAGTGGTCACCTCTGATACCCCAGTCCTTTTGTTAATACCATGTTGTGCAAAGATGGCCAATTTGCCACGCCACTCCTCGTCTGCCAACAGCTGACTTTCCTTTTACAAATAGCACCCATCAATCTTGGTGAGCACCATAGTTATTGGGAGCATTTATGATACGAGATGCCAAGGGCTGGGGGAATAAATGTGGCAGCCTTTATTTCTCTTCAGACCACCTTTTCCTATTTGATGAGGACCTGAAATAAAAAGGTGTCTGTTCCCGAAAGCTTTGGCGCCAAATCATACCCACGAGAGCGCTATAAATTAATGCAGAATGAAATTGGATTTAAATTATTAATGGGCGATATTTTTGAATACCCAAGAGAGACTCGTCGGCTGCTCTTATCTCAGTCTTCTCCATCCCCTTCCCTTTCTTCTCATCTACAGGACGGTCCTGAAGCTGGACAGACTGTGAAGGTGAGTGCTTATTTTATTATGCAGAGTACAAATTAATAAGAGACAATTATGAGAACTAATAAAACCAGTCAGCTGCAGCACATTGCAGCATTGCTATTTTATCCTTGAAGCTGGAGGGATCCTGAATCTTCTGTGCGGCTGTAAATAGATTGATTGAAAGGGAATATGGTGCAATATGGTTACACCTCACCACCTCTCCAGTCTTAAGCAGTGACTCTTGACCGCTGGTCCATGGAACGGCTCCATCTCAGCACACTGCTGTCTTCTGCGTCCGGGACCTCCACGGCTGGGTGGGGATCTTAAGAGCCTGGCTGGGTCAGACTCTCAGTCCAGCTAGTCCAACAATTTGTTTCTCACAGTGGCCAGACAGAAGCAAGGCAGGAAGGCAACAGTGTATGCCCTTGGTATACAGGGAAACTTTCTTTGAGCATGGACGGTCTGTTCCACTGTCATAACTAATACCTATCCTCCATATGCTTGCATAATCCATTTGTTTGTGTGGGTGTGTGGCTGCCCTTCTGTGACAGTGAGTTCCAGAACCTAAGTATTGCTATTGTGGAAATAGGTATTTCTTTTGGTCTGTCCTGAACCTGATGGGTCTGTCAATCCGCTTTTCAGTCGGTGACCTTGAGTTCTTGTTATATAATAAACTTCCTTCCCTCCCCACCTTGATTTTCCACAGCCAGCCAACAGCCACCTTCTTTTATCAGAAGGTCCCCATGTGGATTATAACAATTGAAAGAAAAGAAGTTAAAACAGATTACAATCACAGGAATAGGGTGGATTCTGAAAACACTCATATCAAGTGTCAAAGACCAGGGTAAAGAGATGCGTCCAGCATTCCACTAAAGCTGTATAGTGAAACATGCTAATTGGAATGGACTTTGGTCTTATTTGTGCACAAGCAAGTATGTCTTCTCATAAGTTAGCACCCAGTGGTTTGCATCTGAGCTTTTGAGATAACGTCCTGAAGAAAAGATGGCGTTTGAAGCATTGGGAGATGCTAGGGAAACTCTGGGTGTGGCGTTTGGTCTGCCATAGCTGTTCCACACATGCAAGTCATCACTTTAACATTGCAGTCATCAAGTGTTGAAACCTCAGCAAACACCAAAATACACACCCACTGTTGGAGTTAACCCCTCAAGGGTTGTGGCAGCTGAGGGTGGGGCATCCCGTGCTGTGTCTGAAGCCTGTCTGCTGTGGCCAAGTGGTTGAGGATCTTCATAACATAAAACAGCCCAATTGGATCAGGCCAGTGACCCACCTAATCCAGCCTCCTAGTCTCACAGTGGCCAACCAGTTCTTGCAGTGTGGGTTGAATGTGAGCTTCTTCACTTTTTCTGCTGCCTGACTTCATTTTCTAATAATAATAATAATAATAATAATAATAATAATAATTTATTATTTATACCCCACCCATCTGGCTGGGTTTCCCCAGCCACTATGGGAGGCTTCCAGCCGAATATTAAAAACACTTCAGCATCAGACATTAAAAACTTCCCTAAACAGGGCCGCCTTCAGTTGTCTTTTAAAAGTAAAATAGTTGTTTATTGCCTTGACATCTGATGGGAGGGCGTTCCACAGGGCAGGTGCCACTACCGAGAAGGCCCTCTGCCTGGTTCCCTGTAACCTCACTTCTCACAGCGAGGGAACCGCCAGAAGGCCCTCAGCGCTGGACCTCACTGTCCGGGCTGGATGATGGGGGTGGAGATGCTCCTTCAGGTATACAGGACCAAGGCTGTTTAGGGCTTTAAAGGTCAGCACCAACACTTTGAATTGTGCTCGGAAACGTACTGGGAGCCAATGAAGATCTTTCAGGACCGGTGTTATATGGTCTCGGTGGCCACTCCCAGTCACCAATCTAGCTGCTGCATTCTGGATTAATTGCAGTTTCTGGGTCACCTTCAAAGGTAGCCCCACGTAGAGCGCATTGCAGTAGTCCAAGCGGGAGATAACTAGAGCATGCAGCCCTCCGGTGAGACAGTCCGTGGGCAGGTAGGGTCTCAGCCTGCATACCAAATGGAGCTGGTAGACAGCTGCCCTGGACACAGAATTGACCTGCACCTCCATGGACAGCAGTGAGTCCAAAATGACTCCCAGGCTGCGCACCTGGTCCTTCATAGGCACAGTTACCCCATTCAGGATCAGGGAGTCCTCCACACCAGCCCGCCCCCTGTCCCCAAGAACAGTACTTCAGTCTTGTCAGGATTCAACCTCAGACTTCATTTGTTTAAAAAACGATTGGGGACCCATTTGAACATTCCCCTAATGGGGCCCAAGCTCCTCTCTCCTGCTTCTATGATGGCTCAGCTCTGCCTGCATAGCTGGAGGCAGAAATGTTTCTGAATACCAGTTGCTGGAGACCACAGGAGGGGAGGCTGCTCCTGTACTCAATTTCTGCTTGCTGGTTTCCCACAGGCATCTGGTTGGCCGCTGTGCGAACAGGATGCTGGGACAGCTCTTGAATTTAACCCCTCGAGGGTTGTGGCTGGCACCCTGTGTACCAGCCAGCTCTTCCTATGTTCTCAATCCAGGGGGCCACTGGAGAATGTCGTTGCCACTCTGCATCTCCTGCATCTCCGGGCCCCTCCTTTAGCTGCTTGGCAAATGTATTTTTCTCTCTGGGCACAACTTCAGCCCTTGTCCCTGGAGAGCTGTGTCTATGTACGCTCTCTGCTGGCATCCTGTGGGTCTTGCGCCGTGCCTCCTTTCCTTAAACCTCTGTGTGGCACACATTCAACACTGCTTGTAAGAAGATAAAAGATTTGAACTCCTACCTGCACTGATTCCTGGGGATTTGCAGTAACATGGCCATTGTTGTTGTGCCACTGAGGCTGATGGGGCAGTGATGTTGTGGTCTTGCTGTGTGTGGGTGGGTGAGTGTGGTGTGATGCAGTGGATGTCCTGGGGGCATGCATTGAGGTTTGTGCAACATGTAGGTGGCTTTGCTGGGCTCTAGTGGTGTTCCAAGGGGATGAGTCTGTCAATTTTTAAAATGCATTTTTGGGATTTTCTGGTTGTGTGTGTTACCCCCTCCCTTCCTGGGCTGACCACACATTGAATATGACAGCTGTTTCTCAAGAATAGGAGTGGCCTATCTCTGTTCCCAGTGTAATGTGAGTATAGGATTTACCCGTTAAAGGCCCTGTTAGGGTTGATTAAGACAACACTAACATCTGACAACAGCAAATGGAAGCAATTCTCTTCCTTTCCATTTGCTGCATTGACCTTATTTGTGGGATAGTTTGTGTTACCGCCTGGGAATAGCTAGCAGGGATGGAAGAAGAAAGAGAGAGTGTGCGTGCAGGGAGAAAGGACAACAACTACAACTTTTAGTTCACCTCAGATGGATGGATAGGGCAAAGATTCACAAATCTTACTGAGGAAGCCCAACAATGAAATCCCATTCTTGTCTTCATTTACTGCCTTTCCCATTCATGGCCTTGAAATTACTCCTCCCTGTCCAATCCACTTCTGCACCACAGTGGTCCCATGAGGTCTACTGCCACTGGTACAGTGTTTGACTGGTAGCTTTTCACCTATCATCCCCCCCAACCCCTTTCTGTATAGTGGTACCTCGGGTTAAGTACTTAATCCATTCCGGAGGTCCATACTTAACCTGAAACTGTTCTTAACCTGAAGCACCACTTTATCTAATGGGGCCTCCTGCTGCTGCCGTGCCGCCGGAGCACGATTTCAGTTCTCGTCCTGAAGCAAAGTTCTTAACCTGAAGCACTATTTCTGGGTTAGTGGAGTCTGTAACCTGAAGCGTGTGTAACCTGAAGCGTATGTAACCCAAGGTACCACTGTATTCCCAACATGGCACTCATGGATACCAGCAATCCCACTAGTATCTTCTATTTTTTTTTTAAATGATATTTATTAAGAATTTTAAGATTACAGAAAAGTCAAAGAGAAAAAGAAGAAAAAAACAAGGAAAAAACAAACCACAATCAAACAATACAAGTCGATAAAAATCAAAATCAAAAGGCAAAAAACAAAACACATAACACATCAAAATCAAAAGACAAAAATAAACCACAAAAGTTTAAAAACAGATCCAATATTCCCAAATCCTTAACTCTCATTACCTTATTTCATCGACCTCCTCACCCCTCCCTTTTTTGTATTCTAGTTATTGATTATCACAGCAAATCCTTCCCATTTTTCATAATATTCTGTCATTAAATTACCTTAATCTATTTTAACCTTTTTACTATAAAAAACCCTAAAACTTAAAACTTGAGTCTTATCTATACCAATTTCTCATAACCATGACATATTCTTGCATAGTTCTTTTTAACATTTCTGCTAAAGCCAAATAATTTCGTTCCAACATTTTTTTAATACTCATTAATTTTGGAAAACATTCCTAAATAGAATTTTTGAAACTTTCTCCAATCTTCATCCAACGTCTCTTCCTCCTGGTCTCGGGTTTCGTCAGTCCTTTCTATCCCATCCATCTAGTTCACTAACCTGGTAACCTTATGTCCGAGGCCCTTAAGTCTCTTCCATGTCCCTTCCGCAGATCTTCTTCATATTTATACCTGTACTTTACTTTGTCTTCTGCTCCTTTCACTCGTGGAGACTCCAGCTTGACAGTATTTTTGTCCCTTCTCGACAGATCAGCCCCTTTTCCATAGTCCACACTGAACTCCATGTGGTATTTAAAAACATGTTTCAAGGTCCCTCCAAAATTGAGGACCCCCACAACTCCAAACTCCTCCCGGCCCAACGCCAGACTTGAAAAGTCAAAACATCCCTGCATGGGGGGGTTCTATCCAGCCCCCCATCTCCAAACCAAACAAGACTCTATCTCTCCAAATCTGGCTTTTTCCAGGTTCATTCGTCAGGTCCAACCACTCATGTTCCTGCTGGACCACAGTTCCCTCCATCTCTGCCTCCCGGGGTCCAGCCACAACCTCCTCCTTCATCTGATCTGTCAGAGCACATTCCTGAGTTGATTCCTGAGTGGGTTCTATATAGATACCCACTACCTGTCCAAAATTTCTGATCGCAACAGTCATCAAATCCGTCTTCTCATGTAACTGTTCCAATAAAGCACTTGTTTTGCAGAAAGCACACACCAGAGCCTCTGAGTACATTGTTATACAAGGTCAGAAGTCTATTCCCACGATCTTAATCTGTTGCAGCTGCGACGCTCCCCAGTTCAAGTTTACTAACAGTTTCACAAGCTCCCTCTAGGGGAAGAACTTCTATTTGTAGCCAACTCTTTTCTTTTTTCTTTTAACAGCAGATCTAACAACAAAGTTTCCTTTTTCAGATATTTTGTCAATATTTGTTCCTTTAAAGTGCGAAAGAGGACAATGGAATCACTATGTTTCTCTTCTTTTAACTGTCTGTCAAAAACATTTGTCTATAGTCAATGAACTTCCCAAAAACGTCTGTCCTGACACCCCGCTCCCAGGTTCAAGACGGTGGAAAATTACTTTTCGTACACTCTCTTCTGCAGGTTTAAGCAATCCGGAAAAAATCCCCCCTCTTCTCCTGCTTCCAAAGGGGGTTCAGTAATTTTAGATGATGAAAGTTGATCCTTTACAAACGATTTTCTACACTCTAGTTTGCCATGTCTTTGCTTTAATCTATCTACAAGAAACGGAAGGCTGACTTCCTGTTTAGACCTTCCCGCTTCAGTGCCAAATTAAGAGGAATTTCTTAATCCAATTTTCCGTTCTACCCACAGATCGTTGTTTAAAGTCCAATTGTCCAAATTTGATCTGCTCACGGGTAGTTGTTTTTGTAGCCAAATTGTCCCAGGAAAAAGGTAGCGCTCGCCGGCAACGGCTGTGCGGCTTCGCTCCACAGAAGAAGCAGTTGACTCTCAGCACCGCGCCACTAACCCCTCTTCGCTCCGGAGCCCGTAATTGGGTTCCTTTACGAATTGGGGGGGGCGCAAAGGGTGCCTGCCGAGTCCCATGGTCACAGGCTTCATCCGCCTGTGATTTTTAAAAGGGTCCCCGTTTCGCCATAGCGGAACAGACCCGTTTCCCGTGGAGCCAGTCCCTCCGGATCAGAGGGAATCCGCCATTACCGATGGCGCCACCCCGGAAGTCTCCCCACTAGTATCTTCTATGGCACTTGAAAAAGGTCACAGTAAATATCTCCACAAAACCCACAATACACAGTATACTGTTTGCTCTTCCTGTTTAGTTCCTGTTTGCACTGGCTTTGCGTCACCTATATTAAAAATTCCACCTCAAACATGACAACATTTCATTGAATATGCAAACTCCCTTCCATTCTGAAAAGTGGAGAGATGCAACAAACTTCTCTCTGTGAGCGAGTGTCTTTTCCCATTTTTTGGGAGGCCATTTTTGCATACCCATGGCAGCCATTTTGTTTTATACCACACAACCCATGGCAGCCATTTTGTGACTGGGGACCACCATCTCAGAATTCCAGATGTGCTTACTGGTGTATAAAGTTTGACAGTCTCGCCGTATTCAAATTAATCTTGCAAATCCAACATAGGCAGCGGGGCACAACTTTAAACAATGTTAGTATTTGGCACAAAGGGACATTAACCATTTCCCTTTCCTCATGTCATGAACAGACATTCTTTTCCCACTCCTTCCCGTTGTTTAGATGAAGAGCACCACTTTCCAGCACCATGTGGAGGCTGCTACAAATGATAACCACCTTGTGACTGACTCCCCACTGCTGCCATAAAGCATAGAGCCAGCCATTGAGTTCTTCTGGAGGGTGGCATAGCAAGTTCCCACACCAACGCTTTGACTTGTGGGCAACAGTGATATGGAAATTTTCTGTACTGGGCTCTGGAATGTCACTGAGGCTGCTAGTTCATCCTGTTGCACACATCCTAATCTTGGAGCAGCAAGAGACTCCAGGAATCCCAGTGCTTACTCTGGGTTCAATTTCCTTGGAATGCAAGTTAGTGGAAATTGTGGTGTCTTTAGGCTAAAACTGGTTTTATTTGCACATATATGCAACCTGAGCATAGGATGGAGGGGCTCAGAAATTTCAGAAATAGACTGGAAAGAGAAGTTGCTGAATTACAACTTATTACCAAACTTAAAACCATGGGGAGACCTGGTCTGAATAGAGACAATGGATTCTTATCTCATTATACATGATGAAGCTATTTTGGGCCATCTCACCCCTTGCTTTTTCCTGTAAGACCAACTGCAGTCGTTAACAGTTGTCAACAGGTTTACCACACCTATCAGCTTATCGCCTGTTCCCACCACCCTTCTGAGTAATACCCCTCCCCACCCTCTCACTATGTATAAGGGTCTGGTGACTTCTGTTTCAGTGTATCTGAAGAAGTGTGCATGCACACGAAAGCTCATACCAAGAACAAACTTAGTTGGTCTCTAAGGTGCTGCTGGGCAATTTTTAATTTTTTAAAATATATTTATATTGTTTTATTGTATTTTTAATATTTTGTTGGAAGCTGCCCAGAGCGGCTGGGGAAACCCAGCCAGATGAGCAGGGTATAAATAATAAGGCATGTTATAATATAAATAATAATGGACATGTGAATTGCAGCCCTTAACTGGCCATCTGAGCCCATTATCTTACAAAGAAACTTCTCTGACCAGTTCAGCAGCCTCTTCTGCTAGATTCTAAACCTCCTTGGCCTGCAAGGGACCTGCAAATATAACCCAGACTGACACACACATGCTGAAACCTATAACAAGACATATTTTGGCTATTGCAGGGGTAGGTCATAACTTCCAGTGGTCTCATAGCAGTGCTTCTGTTGTGCTAAGTCTCTGTATCAGCCTGTGAGAGAAGGATGTCGCAGTTGACTAGGCACCACATTCTGAAATTATTACCGCAGTAGTTTGAAAGGCTGGCTTGATTAACTAATTACAGCTTGAACCATGCGAATTTAAATCTACAGCAGGCTGTGATGACCTCACTGTTGGGCTATAGGATTCCCTGCAAGTGCACTCACAGGCAAAGTGTTAGTTGAAAGAAGTGCTCCCTTGATTAGCCATCAGCAAGTATATATCTTGCTTTTAGAATTAAAGGTTGGGGGAAAATTGATTTTCTATTGTATGAGAGGCACTGGCCAGTGGATTTTGAATATATGTTGATGTGCTGGGGGCTTCTTGTCCCATTAGCTTAATAAATGTAATGAAATGACAACACCCCGCTGATGTTATTGCAAACTCCTGGATTTTCAAGATCACATATTGTACTCTCTTCTAGATATATGAGCTGCTTTTCTGGAGAGCACCATAATTTGCGATAATTTATTGTCCCTATGCTGATGGCAAGGGCTTTTTAAAAAAGAAATAAATAAAGAGAAAATTCAAACTCTGAGCATTTTAATAAAATTAGTTGCATTCCCAATCCATTTCTGATTCAATTACCTTAATCATAGTCTGGAAAAGGCCTGTCCGAGTCACTGCTTGGTGCACCTGAGGGACCATGAGACTCGAAACCAATCATTAGGTATGAGAACCACATCTTAAATTGCAATAAATAATGTTTCTCTCTTGCCAGCATCAAATGTTTTCCTTGTCCAAAAAGGAGAAAAAGATAAACACAAAATGAAACGACATGTTTATCTGTGAAAGAAGAGCAAACGTCATTGTTCATTTTGATGGGCGTAGATCACTAACTAGGCCATTTCTCTTCCTTCTCTCACCTCTCTGTATAGTCTTAAAAAGTTTGGGGGACTGGAGGAAAGGAAACAGAGTCCTCATTCCTATGCTCACAGTATATTGTCATCTTCACATGTTGATTAGATCTGCGGTTTTAAAAACACAAGAAGCAGGGGAGAGTAACATCAAAATGGTTGTAAGTTATCTGCTGAATACCACAGTCCGGGAATCTCATGGATGCATGTCATATAAAAATGGTGACAAGATCTAAGCACCTTCCTTCTTGAGTCCCATATGTTGTCAATTGCAAATTCAACTAGACAGACAGGGAACTGAGGTTGATGCTTTCAATGTGGTACAATCATTTCAGTGCCTCACCTTCTGTTAATTATTCTAAGCTGCAAAGATTGGCTTCCCATATTTTTTTTTTATGATGGGCATGTTTTGCTTTCGCAGATGCTTCTTTAATGGTGCACTAAATCAATACACCTGGCTGGAGTTTTGTAAGCATCTTAACCCGAAGTGAAATGTCTCTATGGAACCGAATCCCTCTTTAGCCTACAGCTGATCCTTCCTAATTTTTTTGTCTCCTCTCATTCCTATTGTTCCTGTGGACTAGGGGGTTTGAATATTCAAAATTAATCACAGCACAGCAGGCCTTGATTGCATCAGAAGGATTACAGTCATTAACAGCGATGCAATGTTAATGCATCTGGGCATCCTGTGGATTCATATACACAAACCTTGGGCTAATAAACCATGAAAGCCACCTTTTCGGTCTTTCAGATGAGCAACAGAAGCTGCAGCTAAAGGAAAGATGGGTCACCCTGAGCATTCTCTCCCTGCAGACATAGCTGTGAAGAAAGGCTAAGGTGGCTGAAACATTGCTTTTGGTCTGGATATCCCAGACTTCTCACTGAGGCCAGAAAGCTAGGAGGCAAAAAAAATGAGACATTATATATGAAAACCATGATAATGCTAGTATGTGTATAGGGTGTTAGGAGAGGAGTAATACCTCTGGTGAGGGACGCAGGTGGCGCTGTGGTCTAAACCACAAAGCCTAGGACTTGCCAATCAGAAGGTGGGCGGTTCGAATCCCCGCGACGGGGTGAGCTCCTGTTGCTTGGTCCCTGCTCCTGCCAACCTAACAGTTTGAAAGCACGTCAAAGTGCAAGTAGATAAATAGGTACCGCTGTGGCGGGAAGGTAAACGATGTTTCCGTGTGCTGCTCTGGTTCATCAGAAGTGGCTTAGTCATGCTGGCCACATGATCCGGAAGCTCCCTCGGCCAATAAGTCGAGATGATCGCCGCAACCCCAGAGTCAGCCATGACTGGACCTAACGGTCAGGGGTCCCTTTACCTTTTTAATACCTCTGGTTGGGGACATCATGCTGCTCCTGGGATAGTTTGTCCACCATTGGTCTCCACCCTGCATTCAGCTGTCAACATGCGACAGCAGCCACACCCCAGGAATGGCTTCCGCTGGCCGGCTAAACCAGGTGAGGATATGAGCTATGGCATGCCATAAGACAGCACTGTCAAAATGAGAAGGAAGATCATCCTGTGCTTTCTAGGTAAAGGTAAAGGCAAAGGACCCCTGGATGGTTAAGTCCAGTCAAAGGCGACTATGGAGTTGCGGCACTCATCTTGCTTTCAGGCCGAGGAAGCTAGTGTTTGTCTGCAGACAGTTTTCCAGGTCATGTGGCCAGCAGGACTAAAGTGCTTCCGGCGCAATGGATCACCATGACGGACGCCAGAGCGCACGGAAACACTGTTTACCTTCCCGCCACTCCGGTACCTATTTATCTACTTGCACTGGCAATGCTTTTGAACTGCTAGGTTGGCAGGAGCTGGGACAGAGCAATGGGAGCTCACTCCGTCGTGGGGATTCGAACTACTGACCTTCCGATCAGCATGCCCAAAGAGGCTCAGTGGTTTAGACCACAGTGCCACCCGCGTCCCTTTGCTTTCTACAGTAGGGGTAGCCAACATGGTAGCTTCTGGAAGCCTTTGGACTACAACTCCCACCAGCCCCTATCAGAATGGCCAATACTAGGGGTGATGGGAGATGGAGTCCAGCAAAGGAGGGCATCGTACTGCCCACCCTTGTTCTATGGACTTATGGGTGAAATGGTGAAATGCTGCTTCTTCACACTGTGTCCTATCCAGGTTTCAGCAGCCATTTCATGGAAGGCAAGTCTCACAAAGTTCTCTAATCTTTGCATCTTCCAGTTATTGTCATTAGGAAAGGGCACCTGGCCTTCTCGCTGCCGCCATCCCTTGATGCTAGAAGCAGCATTAAAAAAAAAAAAAAGTTTGATGGCTGGAGGAGACAAAGGAAAATGAAGGCCGTGGAATGATTGATGGACGTGACACTCTTTGAACTGAGAATAGCGAGTGCTGCAAGGCACTGATAAATGGAAATGATGGCTTGGATAATGAAGTCTGTTTTAGAAATATCAGGAGCTGAAGATCCCCTGAAGGGAAAAGGGGGCAGGCCCAATTCCCATAATTCTCTCTGGTGGTAAATTATGATGGGTCTGGAGATGGATCTTTTTGTTTTGTTTTGCTTCTGCACTACAGAATGTCACGGTGCTTTCCATTGCCAGGCTTCTAAGTAACATCACATTAGAGGTCTGCCACATTCTGAACATCCCAGACATGCACATTAAAAAGGTCTTGTAGCATCCTGAGGAATCCACCAATTAGTCACAGTTAGAAAAATGAAGGAAGGGGGCTCCTTCTCTCTGACAGGGGCTTTGCAGAGTCTTTGGACTGTCTCTCCTTGAGGCCAAAGTTAAGGGTATGAAATATTTTTTGTGATTTCATTAACTGTAATTTATTCCAAAAACATTATTATAATTTCTCCTGGGAGGTGGAGGGAGGCTGCAACCCTGAGCCCACTTAGCTAGGAGTAAGCTGGATTGACTTCAGTAGGACTGACTTCTGAGTAGACATGCTGAGGCTTTTGCTGGTGAGGCGAAGTGCCAGCTGCCTGTTGAGAGCAAAGACATTGTAGTGACTGTTTCTAAGCACTATAATCTTCCATTGGTCTAAGATGGAGGTGGGGAACCTGAAGTCCTTCCCATGTTGTTGGACTCCATTTCCCAGCAAGTCCTGCTTGCATAGACAGTGATTGGTATCATGGGAGCTATAGGGTCTGCGTCAGGTGTGGGAACCTTTGTCCCTTCAGATGTTGTTGGACTCCATTTCCCAGCAAGTCCTGCTTGCATAGACAGTGATTGGTATCATGGGAGCTATAGGGTCTGCGTCAGGTGTGGGAACCTTTGTCCCTTCAGATGTTGTTGTACTACAACTTTCCTCATGCCATTGGTCATGCTTTTTTGGGTTGATGGGAGTTGCTGCTCAGCAACATCTAGGGTGTCAAAGGTTTCCCAACCCTGGTCTGTATAAATCTATAGAATAGTTATGGATATGTATGGATGTATTCATGTCCTGGAACGCGGGTGGCGCTGTGGGTTAAACAGCGGTCGGCGGTTTGAATCCCCGTGACAGGGTGAGCTCCCATTGTTCAGTCCCTGCTCCTGCCAACCTAGCAGTTCGAAAGCACGTCAAAGTGCAAGTAGATAAATAGGTACCGCTCTGGCGGGAAGGTAAATGGCGTTTCCGTGTGCTGCTCTGGTTCGCCAGAAGCGGCTTAGTCATGCTGGCCACATGACCCGGAAGCTGTATGCTGGCTCCCTCGGCCAATAAAGCAAGATGAGCGCTGCAACCCCAGAGTCGGTCATGACTGGACCTAATGGTCAGGGGTACCTTTACCCTTTACCTTTATTCATGTCCTAACATTAGGAATTAACATTTTAGAATTTTATTTCTAGTTGCATTGTTTCATCACAAATGTGCCTACTGCCCTGGACTCCTTTGGGAGGAAGGGCGGTATATAAATTTACAAAATAAAAAAACAGACATGGCCTGTATCAATATCCAACAGATTAAGAACAACATGCAAATGTGCAAACACTCTGTCACGATGCTCACCCTTAGAGTTGAGTTTGCAGAGTTAAGACCATTCAAAAGCATTTTATATCTGCTTTCCACCATATTTCTCCCATTACAGCTCTTGTAAATACTGTATAGCCTTTCCTCCGGGAAAAAACATGCACAGCCTTTGTGTGTGAAAGAAATCCTGATTTGCTTACAATTGTGTTGCTCTTGTCCGTAAATCTTTTATTAGGAAGAAGTTGCAAGGCTGGGATCCTACTTCCATGAGTTGCTTTTCAATAGCCCGTCCCTTACTTTTTTATTTTATGATAAAGTCAGAAAGGTTATTATCCTTTCCCTTATCATTGTTCTGCATTGATTTTGAGGTTTCTGACCAGGTCGCTATTGAGAGGTGTAAGAGCAAATTCAGAGTGGACCAGGAAAACATGAGAAGTGGGATTTCTACCCCTGGGAATTGAAATGCTCTTTGGGATTTTTCCAGTTTCCACGTTGCACCTGACATGCATCCCTCCCTGGTTAAACACAGGGTTGATCCCTTGATTAATAATAATAATAATAATAATAATAATTTTATTATTTATACCCCGCCCATCTGGCTTGGTTTCCCCAGCCAGTCTGGGCGGCTTCCAACAGAATATTAAAATACATGATACCATTATAAAATGATTGATGCCATTGTCTGATACTGTCTGCAACTGTGATACAAGGAGCATGTGAAGGGGATTCACAGGCTCTTCTGCATTTATCAAAGAGGACATCACATACTTGACCTCAGAAGAGCTCTGTGCGCACACATGCCAGTGTTTGAAAATACTGCTTTTCCACATCGAAGCAGGCTTTCCTTTGGCATTCATAAGGACTAGTAACATTTCCCCTCCTCTGTACAAAAAAGAAAATATGAAAGCTGAATGAGTGTTTTACTATGTGGATAATTCCTAGCTCTATTCCTTTTATCTGCCACAGCTAAAACCCATCTAAATTATGATAATTCCAGACCCTCAAAGTGTCCCTATTTTCCAGGGACAGTCCCAGATTTACAGAAGCCATCCTGGCTTCTGATTTGATCCCAGAACGTCCCACTTTTCCTTTTCATTGGAGAAATGTTGGAGGGTATGGAGTTATGTGAACCCCCCCCCCCCCGAGCCAAGGAAATAAGTAACTATACAGTCATACCTCAGAAGTCTAACACCTTGTGAGTTGAATGTTTTGGCTCCTGAACACCGCGAACCCGGAAGTGAGTGTTCTGGTTTGTGAATGTTCTTTGGAACCCGAACGTCCGACGCAGCTTCCATGGCTTCCTATTTGTTGCAGGACCTTCCTGCAGCCAATAGGAAGTTGTGCCTTGGTTTCCGAATATTTTGGAAGTCGAATGGGCTTCCGGAACGGATTCCGTTTGACTTCCGAGGTACGACTGTACAATCTTTAGAAGACATTTGAAGGCAGCCCTATATAGGGAAGTTTTTTTTTTAATGTTTATTTTTTATATACAGTGGTCCCTCGGGTTAAGTACTTACTTCGTTCTTGAGGTCCTTTCTTAACCTGAAACTGTTCTTAACCTGAAGCACCACTTTAGCTAATGGAGCCTCCCGCTGCCGCCGTGCCGCCGGAGCACGATTTCTGTTGTCATCCTGAAGCAAATTTCTTAACCCGAGGTACTACCGTATTTTTCGCCCTATAGGACACACTTTTTCCCCTCCAAAAATGAAGGGGAAATGTGTGTGCGTCCTGTGGGGCGAATGCAGGCTTTCGCTGAAGCTTGGAGAGCGTAGGGAGCCCTGAAGCAGAGCACCCCTCGTGCCGGGCAGACATCCACAGCGTGTTGGAGCCCTGCGGGAGTTCCCCGCAGGGCTCCCCACGCTGAGGATAGCAGCCTGCCACCCGGCGCGCCCGGCCAGCCCCACAAGCTCGGGGGACAGCAAGGAGGCGCAGCGCCGCCATCCCGCTGTTCCTCGACCTGGTTCGGTTTCCCCGACCTGGTTTTGGGGGGGAAATAAAGGAAAAAAACATTTTTCTTTATTTCCCCCCCAAAAAACTAGGTGCGTCCTATGGGACGAAAAATACGGTATTTCTGGGTTAGCAGAGTCTGTAACCTGAAGCGTATGTAACCTGAAGTGTATGTAACCCGAAGTACCACTGTATGTTGGAAGCCACCCAGAGTGCCTGGGGCAACCCAGTCAGATGGGTGGGGTATAAATAAAATTATTATTATTGTTATTATTATTAATTGTTATTGAATAGGACATCCCTATTTTCATCGGAGAAATGTCGAAGGGTAAGTAATTTAGAGAGGCTAAAGTGTAGGTAAGTAAAGGGAGGGGGAAACCAAGGTTCAACAGCCAATATGAGGAGCCACTGTGGAAATGCATGGTCGGTCTTGCAGCTGCTAGAACTTCCTCCTGTTCCTTGGTATGTTTACACTGCAGAACAGATGGGCATCTGTAAAAATAGAAGGTCCCTTTGAGATCTGGGAAGATGTAATCTTGCCTCCTGCTTTAGAAATGCAGAGTAAAAGCTGCCCCCTAAGCTAGTGTGTTGCTCTTTTTATACATATAATGGTGCGAGTTCAAATCCCAGCTTATGGTACGTGAAGCTGTAAAGTCAGTTTTATCTTCCCCTCAAGTTTGTGCATGTCACAAAGGATATGTTTATGGCTGGATAAGATTCCGTGTGATTGACAGACTGCACACAAGAGGTCAGGAACTTAGGTAGAAGGAGGGGGTGTGGGTAAAAGCGAGGTCTCTCAGAAGGGCTTTGCTGTGTGTGCACGACCGGCTTTCTGCTTATATTCATACGCTCCCAGAATACCTGGGTGCATTTTGCAAGCCGTTCCAGTCTGCCCTGTGAAAACCTCTCTGCAGGCAGCATTAATGCTTTCTAAGTAAAGAAATCCTGCTTCTCAGTGCGCCCGCTCTTCTTAAGGTCCAAAACAAATGCTGATATAATGAGTGATTCAACTGAAATGGGGAAACTGTCTTCCTTATAAGAAAAATCTCCATGTTTTACATTTTATTTTTATTTCAGAAATTTTATATTGTAATCAAACCACAAAGCCATTTGTAGAGTAGCTGGACGATTTAGCATTAGGTTTTTTTTTGGGGGGGGGACTGGAATCAAAGGAGCAAGTTCACAAATCCTGATTTTCTTTTTCTTCTGTTGTCATGCTGCGTAACTTGGGGAGCCTCACCACACGTCTAGACATTTCTCTTTTCCTCCCCACTTTGTGCTGTCATCTCTGTTTTCAGTGACAGCTTTCAAATACTTACTTTGACATAATCATATGGGACTTCTCATCTTTCCAGCTGAATCCAAAACTTCTGTCCCTGTATATCTGCTGCCAAGTCATATCAACTTTTGTGACATTCTGCCAACGCACCATTTGGTGTGGCCTGTTCTGAACATTTTATTTGTCTCTTTGGCATGCCTTGGTTAGAACTAGGTCTTTGTAAAAATAAAAATAAAAATATCCTTCTACCTTTCCATCGAAAAAGAGACAGACACTTCACCGCTCCAGGCGGCTAACAGTCAATTTAAAATGAACAATAAAACATTAAGATCGTCATCAACAACAAGGAGACGAGCCCTGCAGGTGAAATATTTCTAGGTCAGCAGAATTTACTCAATACAGTGGTACCTCAGGTTACGAACTGAATTCGTTCCGGAGGTCTGTTCTTAACCCAAATCCGTTCTTAACCTGAGGCGCGCTTTCGCTAATGGAGCCTCCCGCTGCTGCGACGCTATTTCCGTTCTCATCCTTGGGCAAAGTTCGCAACCCGAGGTACTACTTCCGGGTTAGCAGAGTTTGTAACCCGAAGCGTTTGTAACCCGAGGTACCACTGTAGCAGTATTACTATCAAACAGGTCCTCCCCAAAATGCTCTGGAAAAGCTCTGATCTTTACTTGCACAGCCATGATGGAACCAGGTGAGTCTCCCTTTTGAGGGCATTCCACAATTGTGGCACCTCAGTAGAAAGAAAGAAAGAAAGAAAGAAAGAGAAAGGAAGGAAGGAAGGAAGGAAGGAAGGAAGGAAGGAAGGAAGGAAGGCCTATCCTGCATGTTCACCCATAGTGCTTCTGATGGTGGGGAAATAAGAGAGAAGGGCTTGTGATGTCAGTCTACTTGTTCAGGAAATACCTATAGGAAGATGTGGTCCCCAAGCTATCCCAGTCCATTTTAGGGACTTAGGAGTTAAAACAGCATTTACAACTGGTATCGGAAACAAACTGCTAATCAGTATATACACTGGAGTGATATTCTCCACACACTTGCTCCAGTTAACACACCAGGGGCTAAATTTCGTACAAGCTGGAGCTTTTGAGAGCCTGTTGAAGGCAGCCGCACATAGAGCATATTGCGGCTGGGAGCCTATGGCCCTCTGAAGATTGCTGGACTACAGCTCCCATCAGCCCCAGCAAGCATGGCCAATGAGCAGGGGTGATGGGAGTTTGCAGCTCGGCAACCTCTGGAAGGCCAAAGGTTCCCCACCCCCGCAATAGCCCAAGGTGGATAGTAATAAGGCTGGGGTGAACCAGTTGGAGTTGGTAAAAGGTACACATGCGCGGGCACATGCTGTGGGGAGCTCTGCCCCCTTCTTGTTTCATTTGCACGCACGCATGCACACAGACACAAACAAACAAACAAACAAACAAACAAACAAACGTCTCTACAAGCACTTTTACTTGCTGAAATGTCTTGCCCAATCAAGAAATCATCCCAGCTTCTCCCTTCAATTCTGCAGCCTCTTTTTGCACCCATGTTTACCTGCACGCCCATATCCACACCTCCTTCTTTTTCCTTTTCTTTTTATATTGTTATTTTAACAAAATGATAATAATAAATAAAGAATAAATAAAAATGTGCAACCCACCCCCAAGACCATGGGTAGGCAAATTAAGGCCCGTGGGCCGGATCCAGCCCAATCGCCTTCTAAATCCAGCCTGCTGATGGTCCGGGAATCAGCGTGTTTTTACATGTGTAGAATGTGCCCTTTTATTTAAAATGCATCTCTAGGTTATTTGTGGGGCCTGCCTGGTGTTTTTACATGAGCAAAATGTGTGCTTCTATTTAAAATGCATCTCTGAGATATTTGTGGGGCATAGGAATTTGTTCATTCCCCCCCCCCAAAAAAAATATAGTCTAGCCCCACACAAGGTTTGAGGGACAGTGGACCGGCCCCCTGCTGAAAAAGTTTGCTGACTCCTGCCCAAGACCGTTCCATTGTAACTATCCAACCTCCCAAAATGTCAACACCTCTTGCGATGGTTTGACCCCTTTCCGTTTTAACGGTACAAATTCTACAAATACCTTCCATATCTCCTCAAAATCATTTCTCCTGCGTATTCCCTGTCTTACCTTAATAGCACATGTTAATTTATCATTAATCCTACACCTTTTTATACCATTCTTCCATTTTATATTCACCTTGCCCCTTCCGCTTTCTAGCCATAATAACTCGTGCAGCTGTCAATAAATTTGTGAGCAAGTCCTTCACAGCCTGCAAACCTTCCACTCCATTGTAAATTGATAGTAATGCTACTTCTGGAATTTCAGTCAGCTTTAACCCAGTGGTTTCTGTTATCTCCTTAAACACCGTATGCCCCAAAATTGTACATATTTGCACCCCCACCTCATGTAAACATAAGTCTCGGTTTCCTGGCATCCCCTTCCAACATAACACCGAATATTCCTTGTTTATTTGATTTAATCTTACTGGTGCTAAATATCATCTCCATACTAACTTATAGTAATTTTCTTGTATCCTTATAGACAACATTTTTAAAGTGTGTTTCTCCCATATTTTCCTCCAGCTTTGACTATTTATCTGCCCTGTTATCTCCTTTTCCTACACCTCTTTTAATTGATCTTGTTGATCCTTAATTTCTACTAATATTTTATGAATTTCACTGGTTTCCTCTTTTATAATGACATTTTCTTCTTTATCTCCTCTTTCTATAGTTTTTTTCAAATTTTGTATATTCTTTCATTTCTTGTTTCCCCTTAACCACCTGTTTTCTGGGGATTATACCATCTTCTTTTATTAATTATAGGTTACTTATCCCATTACAAATTTTATTATTTATACTTTGCCAACCCTTTACCTCTGTCTCTGATATCTTACTTGGTAACATTCTAAATTAAAAATTTATTCTACACAAGATTTTGATTTTAATTATCGCTATTCTTCCAAACTATGAAAGCTTAATTTTTGTATATTCCTCCAACTTTTCCTTAATTTCCCTCTTTAATTTTTTAAGATTCTCTTGTTCTAAATTTTCTAAATTTCTTGTTATATTCATTCCCTAATACCTTATTACATTTCTTAATTTTATATCTGGGGTTTTTTTTTTCCTTCAAAATTTTTCATTTTTCACCTTCATCGTAGTGAAATATCAACATCTCTGATTTGGACCAATTAATTCACAACCCTGTTATTTCTCAATTTATTTTTTTCAAATGTGCCTCTATTACCTGCCTCTATTACCTTTTTCTCCCCCTCTTTTTCTCCAACCCTTCCTTGCACACAGGCCATGGTAACCCGATGAATCTTCCTCCTCCCACTCATATGACTGCTAAGCATCCATTTTACCTTCTGCACAATTATGACGCCACCATCGTTTCCTATTCCTCATACCCTTCCGTATCCCTGCTTTCATCTTCACCCCATTCCCATGCCTCTCACTCTTTCCACAGGGAAGGGTTTGCACATGCGAAGGGGATATAAATCGTGTTGTTTTTTAAAAAATAGACATAGGATCTTCATGCCAACAGAAACTATAGGCTTTTCCCTTGCGCGGTGATAGGTAGCTTCCTTTCTCCATTCTGCAGAGTTCCTGTGCACATAAAGTATTTGCTGGCAGAATCGCCAGTGTAAGGACTATGGCCGCTCTGTTATATAATGATCTAATTACTATAGTTCATGGTGGGGAGCTTCTGCAGAATCTCAACAGCGTTAAAATTCAAGGTTGTCCCAGTGCAAACATGGCCTCTAAATTCCCCCTCCCCCATTTTTAAGAAAATGGGTGTGAATTAAATGTGAAATGTGTTTTCACTGCTGCTCAGAAGCAAAGTGAAAGGTGCCAGCTGTAGAGCACAAAGATAATGGGACCCTGTTTCTCCAGTTTTTGGTTTTCCTAAGCTATAATAGGAACACTTCAGCAATTTGAATGAATTTTATTATTAAGGTCACAGACCAGTTCCGGCTCACTTACAATATCAGGAAAATCATAAAACACAACAGGAATACATTGCTTCAGAAGTTCTTGTCATCCCTACATCTGGAGAGAAATTCAGGTTTCAGATTACCTGGCCTTGTTTCTGAAATGGAACTTGTGTGGGATTTGTTTTTTCTCATTTCCAAATTTGCACAAAGCACTGTGCGTGAACAATGTGTCTCTGCTTCCAGCTTCTTCCAGCCTCTTCTTCCCTCTATGAACATGCAATCTCTTAGAACACCCTTCCCCAAGTTTCGCCTTTCAGACGTTGTTGAACTACAACTGTCATCAGACCCAGCCAATGGCCAGGGATGATGGGAATTGTAGTCCTATAATATCTGAAGGGCACCAGGTTGTGGAAGGCAGGTTAAAGCTGTAGAATATGCACATTAGAAGTGAGAACCCCAAGACTCGTAGTCTTGGTGGAGTTGGTACGAATGCTTATATGTTTATTATACCAAATATTTGCACATGTAAGAGATGCAACATGGGTACTTTCTGGTACTAAGTTTCACAGATAAAAATAGGGACACACTTGTAACACCACTCTCCTGCACCGGATCCATGCTTGCACATACATTGTTGGAGGATCTTTGTCACCTTTGATGTTCTATATGCATCACATAGAAAAAACCCATAATGGCCTTACAATACATTCTCGACAGTGCATATACAGTGGTACCTCAGGTTACAGATGCTTCAGGTTACAGACTCCACTAACCCGGAAATAGTACCTTGGGTTAAGAACTTCGCTTCAGGATGAGAACAGAAATCACACGGTGGTGGCGCTGCGGCAGTGGGAGGCCCCATTAGCTAAAGTGGTACCTCAGGTTAAGAACAGTTTCAAGAACAGACCTCTGGAACAAATTAAGTTCTTAACCCGAGGTACCACTGTACTTCATAACTGTCGTGCACTGCATGGTCCACACACCCACTCAGAGACTGAATTTTGGGTGACCCTAAGGAGGGAGCTAAATCCTGAAGAATGAAAATACTAGCCACTCACCCTATTTTATTTTAAACCACACAACCCACAAAAAAATGGTTTGAATATGCAGTAGTCTTTAATTGATGCCCACTGTTCTGAGAGGAAAATGCCACTAAAAGGTTACTATGTCTAGGGGCAGAGAGCTCTGTTTGTCTTCTAGAATAGTAAGTTTGCTTTCCCTTTGCTTCTGCCATAATCAGTAATGCCTGGTCACAGTATGCAAAAAAACCCCACACCTGTTTAAACATTATAGTCATGCCTGCTGCCAGGAGTGGCTTGAATCTGTTTGTGGCTGCCCCATGTGGTGAACTACTGAACTGCAAGTGGCAATCTTCTCAGTGTAGAACTCTCTGGCCGGACTGACTCTGCTCACCCAGGTTGGGCACTTGATCTTTCCGGGCATATAAAGGGCTTTCTGCTCCAGCTGACTCTGACTTGTGCAATGAGGTCCTCCTGTTTGTTCTTGCATCCAGTTTGTTCTTGCATCCTTGGTCCCACCTCCTGGTTCGCCCAGGTTCTCAATTTGGTTTTGATTTCTGTCTTGTTCCTCATGTGTCCCTCACTCCCAACTTTCTATTTGCTCCTGGCTTCTGGCTTGATCCTGCCCATGGCCCAGCCCAGGGGTCTCCTGGTTATGCGGTCTTCCCTTGCACCTGTCCCATGTAGAGACAGAATGACATAGAGTGCTGGACTGGGAGCAGGGTTCAAAACTCCACTGGGATATGGAGGTTAGTGGGCGAGCTTGGGCCAGTCACTTACTCCCAGCCTAAGCTACCTCACAGGGTTGCTGGAAGAATTAAATGAGGGTGGTGAGAATCAGATACACCACCCTAAGCTCCTTGGAGGAAAGATGGATATAAATGTTAATGATAATAATAATAATAATAATAATAATAATAATTCCATAGGTAAAGGGTAAAGGGACCCCTGACCATTAGGTCCAGTCGTGGCCGACTCTGGGTTTGCGGCGCTCATCTCGTTTTATTGGCCAAGGGAGCCGGCGTACAGCTTCCGGGTCATGTGGCCAGCATGACTAAGCCACTTCTGGCAAACCAGAGCAGAGCACGGAAACGCCGTTTACCTTCCTGCCGGAGCGGTACCTATTTATCTGCTTGCACTTTGATGTGCCTTCAGACTGCTAGGTTGGCAGGAGCAGGGACCTAGCAACGGGAGCTCACCCCATCGCAGGGATTCGAACCGCCAACCTTCTGATCGGCAAGTCCTAGGCTCTGTGGTTTAACCCAAAGCGCCACCCATGTCCCACTAATAATTCCATATTCAAGCCTAATTGCTTGAAATATCTTGGGAGCAACCTTCATGACATTTCTAACGTTGCCTATTGTACTTTGAGTGTATCCTCAAAGCAAAGTTTATGCCAATCTGAAGGTCTCCCTTTTGCCTCCAAATACGGGATTTCTTATATTGCATTAAAAACAAAACAAAAAACAAATATCACCCTCTTGTGCCAGAGCAAAGTGTCCAATTATATACCCTGATACAGCTGCAGAACAGGCCCAGGGAAAATGTGCGGAATTTATTAGGTTCTAATAAACTCCCTTCAGTGCACACACATTCAATATCTTCCATTAACATTAATGAGAGTTATGCATGCATCCTGGGGTGAACGGGGACTCTTGTTTTATTCCTTTCCCTTGTTTTTAGCATTAAATCTTATCCTGCAGTCTGAGCTGCGGAGTATACAAGCTTTCCTGCTGGTTGCTTATTTGCTCGGCTGTAATATATATGGCTTGAATTTAGACTTCTTGCATAGCAAACTGCATAAATAAAAAGGTGTTGGAGGGGAAGGGGAAGTTGGGGGCAGGAAGGATAGAACCTACTTAAATGGAATTTGTGGACTTCCAGTGGAACCTGAGAGATATGTAAATGGAGGAATTAATGGATTACTATTGATTACCAGTAGGATCTAATGAAATCATAAATATCCCCTCCAACAATTACTTGCCCCGTATTATTAAATTATCAAATCCATAACTAGTTTTGAAGCTTAGGCTCTGAGACTTAAATAAAGTGCTCCAGGGACTAAAGGAGTGTTTTGGAAGAAAGGGAGGCAGAGGCAGTGCCTAGGTAGAAAAATTTATGATTTAATTTGCTGCGTAATCTAATTGAGAATAACTATTGTATTTCTTTAAAAGAGAGAGAGAGAGAAAATGCTCTGATTAGATTTCAGCTGTCAAGGAGTAAATACAAAATATTGGCCAGTTTACAGCTTATCCAGGTTGTGCGAAGGAGAAAAGTACAACGGATACTGCAGTTCATTTCCCCTTACTTAACAGGGTGTGCCGTGGGTGGTTTTTTTGGTCTGTTGTTTCACACATAGTGTCCTTGACGTTGCACCTTGGCACACAGAGTCCAAGGGGTTAAATGCTCTCTACGTGAGAAAGGGTAGCGAGCAGAAGGGTGCAGAGGAGAAGGAAAAGGCTACCTCTTGGATACCAAGTCGGAGCAAGGATCCAGCTCACTCAGTACTGCTCACACAGACTGTCAATCACCCTCCAGGGTTTCAGACTTGGGTCTCTTCCAACCCTTCTTGATGTCAGGGACTGGGCAGAGGAGGAATGGTGGAGACCGCCTCCACAGCCTGACCCTTCCAGAGAAGAAGAAGACAGTTCAGAATGACAACAGGGGTTTGAGGGAGGTCACAGCTCAGAGGCAGAGGAGGGGAAAAGCTGGGGAATATTGGGAGAGGAGGAGGAGGAAGAAGAACAGGAAGCACCAGGGCTGCGACTGCTGAAGGACTCAGGGTCTTTAAAAAGCATTCCAGACCCCCCTCTCCCAGAACCTGGCAAGCATTGAAAGTAGGAGAGCAAAGAGGTCAAAGGCAGAGGGCCCTTTTCAGTGTGGGACATAAAGCTGTCAGTCAAGTCCAACATTCCAAGAGGACTACCTGCCTCTATGGCTCCGATCTGGTGGAACGCTCTGTCACAAGAGATTAGGGCCCTGCGGGACTTGACATCTTTCCGCAGGGCCTGCAAGACAAAGCTGTTCCACCAGGCCTTTGGCCAGGGTACAGCCTGACCCCCTCCTTTGTAATTCTCACATAACTCTAGCCCAATGGTTGCCATCAATTTGATTTGAACTGATTTTATAACGAATTGATTTTAGAGTGCTGTATTATTTTACTGTTGTTAGCCGCTCTGAGCCCGGCTTCAGCTGGGGAGGGTGGGATATAAATAAATTATTATTATTATTATTACTATTATGATTATGATTATGATTATGTGGCAGGCAGTTTTGTCAGTTGGTCGGTTGCTGCAAGGAGTGTTAACTGGTAACTGCTCGGATGCAGTCTTCTCATGACTCACTACTATCTAGTATATAGTTTATCTGTTATGTAACCTAAGCCTGCCTTCAGGAACAACTCTGTAAACCTGAATGAATCTGATAGTAGTTTATGTTAATATGATTCAGATTCATGTGTGTTTTCTTTAAGAGGGACAGAAAGGGATTATCAACCAGGAAGGTATAATTATTGAAAGGACTCAAACGAGTTAGCAACCCGCTTGTCGCTGCATAAACTCAAACAGGGGATCGTTTAAACTCTGCTAAATTATATAAACATTCCCACATTCAGCACCCATAGCGATGACTCATGAGGGGGTGGAGATTCACTTGGGGCAACGCCATTATTCCTAGAGGCTGTATTCCCAAGATTCTCTCTGTGAAGAGTGAATAGAAGCAGATGGTAAGGACTTTTCCTCTTCTTGTCAGTTCTTGGCAGCCTGCCGTGGGGTTGGCTCCTCTGCCGCCTGACACCAGGGATTGAGTCTGGGACCTTCCACCTGCTCTAACCACTGAGCTATGCCCCTTTCCACATAGCCCCCTTTCTCATATTGCAACTCCAGGATTATCAATTTAAACAACAAAATTTTTGCTTATTTGTTACGTTTATTAGTTGCGCGCTTGCATGAAGACGCCTCCGAGCAATTTGCCCAGTCAGACTAGAAATAGCAAAGACATTGGAACCAAATGTAAAAACGGCAATAAACGAAAACTAAAACCCTTCACCTGAAATAGATTTCCAGGAACAAATCCTGTCCAAGTCACCTGACATTATTAAATATCCTCCTAACTAAAAATGGAAGGCCTGGGTAAATAAAAGTTGCACTACATGTAACCCCCCCCCCCAAAAAAAGAAACCCCCCTATTGCTGCAAAATTCTGACTGGGGTGATTTGTGTGCCAGGAAGTGATATCATCACAGCACTGTCACAATATCCTGAACGAGCCACAGTTCTGCGCACCACACTTCTGGCTTGCAGTCCGAATAATGTCACCAGGCAAGCACATTAATTAATTTTGACTTGCGCTCCATGTGCCAGAGTTCTGCTGGCTCCGTTTTCCATGCTTGTCAATGCGTAAATGCCACAGGCATACAAGGTCACAGGACATATGGGCAAAGGGGCATCCCAACCAATACTGGCACGAGGAGAGACAGGTGAATATGTAGAAGAGCAATAAACAGATGCGACCAGAATCAAAAGAATTATGCAACTAGTTTTGCACTGCCAAGAAAGCGCTGGTCTTCTTTTTCTTCAACACCAGTCAATGAACGTAAGCATGCCTAAATTTGGCTTGGATTTAGGCCAGTGTCACAACCGACATTGATCATATGCCTAAAGTGTATATTTGGCTGCTGGCTTCTGATTGTTTTACAGGCGGTTGCTAGCGTACAGTTTACTATTAATGGTGTGCACCAGCCAGAAGACTCTGGATTTGTATCTGTCACTTTGGAAAGTGGTGTAGTTTGTTCCAAGTCGCTCTGTCGTCTGTCTGATTCAACTCATATTGTGGGTCCAAAGCAGCCTCATTAAACATAAAGCTGTTTCCACTCATTTACTATTATGGAGATTTTTTGATTTTTTTAAAAAAAGCTGTAACTTTTTTCTTTATTTTCCCTAGAAGTGCATGAAATCTGCAGGCAGTGGATTAAGCCTTCCAGATCAAAGGCAGATACATCAAGGGGTTGGGGGTTTGGGCACCTTGATTTTGGGGAGGGGGGAGAATCGGAAGATGTTTGCAAACATGGTTGCCCCTTCTGAGGCCCTGAACCTTATTTCAGAAGAATAGCAGAGCAGTGGATATTCTGCAAGGGCAGCTGTTGCAGTTTGGGGTGTGTTAAAAAAAATAAAAAAGGAGAAATCACTTAATATTCCACAACATTTTGTAGGCAACTGGCTTGAAAATGGTAGGCATGAGAAAGGTGTCCCTGAGGAACAAACTTGGCAAATTATAGAGACAAAGAGAATTGTGGTGGATTGAATGAGGAGGTGTAGAACCATGTACATTATCCTGAGCTTCTTGGAGATATAAATTCAACCAACCAATCAATCAATCAATCACTTGGTGCTTCTGTGAATAAAATGGAACTTCCCCTCTCTCTCTTTTTGCTGAGTACCCCCTCCACCACCCACAAATCTGCTCTGGAGAGTTGAAGGGAAACCTAGAGCACATCTGGATAGAATGCAATAAGAGAAGGAGGGAAAGTTCTGTTGTACTCATGGAAGTCATTCTGCAAGTGCAATGATTTAGTTGGATACAACCCAAGGCGGGTTTTTTTTAGCTTCATCTTAATCTCTCAGCTTGCCTCTGGGATCCAGTCTTCCTATGTGTATATTATGTAACAGTAGTTCTTAGGACTTGGTGTAAACCAATGGACATAACAAAAATGCAAGCATTTGAACCATAACACAACAAACCTCTCTCTCTCTCTCTCTCTCTATATATATATATATATAATGCTAATTTAAACAAAAAAATCCTCAGTGCAGTAATTGTGCAATGAAACAGACTAACACATTTCCATGGGCATCCAATGACAGCTTGAAAACCCAATTGGGAAATGATAAATTGCTACTAACTGTTGTAATTATCCCTTGACATTCAGCACTGAAACTTAACTAAATTTTTGCTGAAAGTTAAAAAGAGAGAGTGCAAGAGATAATATGAGCTTTAATAAATTAGCCATAGTCTCCGTGAAGAAACGTGGAGACAACACAAAATTAATATTTATCTTCTCCCCGTGCGGTAGCAGCCTTTGTTAAGAAATGTCTGAAAGCCAAGAAGAGTTTGTTAGACAAATTATAATTTTAATTGCAGACATAATTGATTATACTTGGCATGTTCATTAGGTTAAGGGAGAGTATGAGTCAACTCTCAAGGTCATTACAGTAATAGATATGGGAAGCATGTAATTTGTGATAAGCTGGTTTGTGAGCATCTAATTGCTCATTCATGGCAATGTGTCTTCCACTTTAACTCCCCAAACACCTCTTTGACCAATTTATTTAACACCCTTTAATATTTCTGGGTTAGATTTACTAGAGGAGGCCTAAGCTTCAGCATCCAGGCTGCTGAAAAATGTCCAGCCTTTGTGTCTCAAAGGCAGAAGCTGCAACCAAAGTAGATAGAGGACTGATATTTTCCAGAGGCACTCCTGGGACAACACAAATAGATACCCCTTTGCTGAATGGTGGGTGTGTCTTAGCAAATTACACAGATTAATCAAACATTTGCTCATCGTGTTGCTTGAAAGGATGCAGCATTCCAGGTGATTCCTCTTCAATTAGTGGGCAAATCTTTTCTAGGAGGGAAGGATCTGAAACAATCAACATCTACAAATGTTCCAAGCAAGGACCGCAGCCAGTCAAAACCCAAGAATTTTTCATCTTGGACATAACAAATTCTGCAAGCACTCCCGGGGCAACTCTATTATGCAAATTAAACAAATTATGAAATGATGCATTGTTATGATATAGAAGTCAGATTTGATTTATTAGGTATAAATTCCACTTGGTTTTAGGGAGAGTGGTAATGGCTTATCTGAAGCTGTGCCTCCTGCAGTTGCTGAGTTTCTTAGATGTTGGTGAAGAAATATGTTTACAGGGGTCCAAGTCCTCCTTGTGAAAATGGTGTGGTTGATAAAGAGTATGTAATTTGCTCTCCATTTGTAGATATATGTGTATTGGGTTGAAGGCTATGACCAAATCTGTTGATCTTCTTTCTTGTTCTCCTAACTGTTGACAGCGGCGTAGCGTGGGTTGTCAGCACCCGGGGCAAGGCAAGTAATTTGCGCCCCCTAACCCGGGGCAAGGCAAGTCATTTGCGCCCCCTAACCCCTAACCTGCCGCCGCTGCCAGATTCTTCTTGCTGCTGCCTGGTCTGGTCTGGTGTGGTTCTCTCCCGCACTCAGCGCTGCGCTGGGCGGCCGCTGCACTGTCCCTCCCCCAGATAGTCCCTCGCTCTCTCTCCGCACCGCATGCCTGGCACCCACCCCCTCCACAGTGGGCGGCGACCCAGCGGCTTGGATCGGATTCGCACAGCCAGCACTGCAGTGAGAGAGAGTGAGTGAGCCAGGTAGGGGCAGAGAGCTGCGAGTGCGAGCGCCCCCCCCCGATGTTGCGCCCGGTGCGGCCAGCCCCCCCTGCACCCCCACGCTACGCCACTGACTGTTGAAGTGTCTAATGTTTTTAGAACACCTGAGCATCATTTGAGCAGTCAGCTGACCCCTTGCTGTTTTTTCAAGTTGCCACAACACTCCTTGTCACAATGGACTAGCCACCTCAAAATGGTCCACCTGTCACATGAGATGGGAAGCATGAGTGCCTGGCAGTGATGGAAAGTTTGGCACCTGTGTGCACATAGAAAGCTGCCTTATATGGAGTTTGGTCATTGGCCCAAACAGACCAATATGGTCTGGCCTGGCTGCTGTTGGCTCGCCAGGGTCTCAGGTAGCGTGCTTTTTTCAGCTGCTACCTGGTGCATTTTAGTGGAGTTGCCAGAGTCTGGACCTGGGACCTTCTGCATGCAAAGCATCTGTTCTTCCACTTTGCTGTGGCCATTCTGCAATCTACATCTTCCCTTCGAGATCCTGTTGAAAAAGCAGCAACTGGGTTATTACTCTGCATCTCGGTTGCTTCAGAGTTTTCCGTGTCTTACTGCGATAGACAACAGAATTTCCTCCTTTCTCTCTCAGCTCTCTTCCAATTAGAGGCATTGATTTCCACCTTCGCTTTGCTTCACAGGAGGCCCATGGTTTAGATGCAGTTTTTTGATGCCCGTTTTCACCCATGCCTACAGTTAAACTACAGCCAGCCAGCTGCGATAGCTAATGAAGTCTTTCCTTATATATACTAGGGATGGACAGATCAATCTATTTCTGGCCCTTGCCAAGTTCACTTGTATTTGCTCCCAAGTCTGTTCCTTCCTGTTTCTGAATTGATCTGCATTTTTTTTAAAAAAAGAAAAAAGAATCAGTATAAAAAATCACATTTAGGTACTTAATTTAATTCAAAAGTACTGTATCCTAAAATACACATTTTTAACACGTTTTGGGTACATTTAAGTGAGCTGAGAACTACATTGCAAAATCTGGAGAAGTCCAAATGCTGAAGGATAGCTAGGGGGAAGTAGCTCAGTGGCAGCTGTTTTGCATTCAGAAGGCCCCCTGACATGTCCAGGTAGGATGGGGAATGTCCCCCATCTGAAACCCTGAAGGCACACCACTTTCTCACCTGGAAAGGGCCTTCTGAAATGGGGGCAGCACCATTGAGAAGGCCCTGCTCTCTCCTTACCACTTGCCATACCTCAGATGGTGGGAATACCCATTGAAGCTCTTTAATGTATGGGTGGAGACTGATGGAGACTGATGGTTAAGCATGGTGTAGTGGTTAAGAGTGGTGGACTCATAATCTGGTGAACCAGGTTCGCGTCTCCGCTCCTCCACATGCAGCTGCTGGGTGACCTTGGGCTAGTCACACTTCTCTGAAGTCTCTCAACCTCGCTCACCTCACAGTGTGTTTGTTGTGGTGGAGGAAAGGAAAGGAGATTGTTAGCTGCTTTGAGACTCCTTAAAGGGAGTGAAAGGAGGAATATCAAGTCCAAACTCCTCCTCCTTCTCTTCATCATCATCGTCTTCATATAAGGAGACTGGGCTGTAGCTCAGTGCCAGAACATCTGTTCTGCATGTAGAAGGCTCCAGGTTAAATCTACATGTAGGAATGACCCATATGAAAACTTGGAGGGCCATTGCCAGTACTTGCAGACAATATTGTGCTAGATGGACAAATGAACTGACTCAGTATAAGGCAGCTCCTTGTGTTCCTCTGTTCTGATCTGCACATTAAACTGGAAGGTGTGGATCAGGTCAGTTCCTCTTCAAATTCTATGGAAATAGAATTCCTTGAGCATCCGAACACAGAGGCACACACACATGTGGGCTTCTACTTCCTGTCCTTGAGGGCAAGAGTAAACACGTTGATTGATTGATTTCTCCTCTCTGGGAAAAGAGCCCAGGGATCCCATTCTCACCCTGAATGCGATCAACTACCTTGTATTATATTGACCTGAGGAGAGCATTTGTTATGCAAACACAGTGCCATCTGTCGCACAGCAGCTCCTCGGTTACAGAACATAAACTAAACCGGAGAGACGTCAAAGTAATTTAGGAAGCCGACAAGTTTAAAGGAGGACTTGGTAAATATAATGTGTTATTATGAGCTTTATTAATCACTGGCATCTGCAGGCTTTTAAAAGGAGATGCCATTCTTCATCAGAGCTCTGCTAGTCTTTGCCTCACGGACGGACGTGGCATGGCAATCATTCCTGGTTATGGAGGGTGCAATTTTAAAAAACCTTCCCGTAAAGTAAAAATAAAATAAAATAGAAATTGAAAATGGCCGAGCTGCTTCCAGAAGGCACAGGGTGACTTTAAACTTGTGGGTCACGCCAGTGGGAGGGAGAATTCAAATATAGAGAATGGAGGTACATGGAAGGGGCAATAATGTTATTGTTGGGGTTGTACAAAAGGAGTATGAAAGAATATAAGCAAAGTGTGCATAAGAAAATACACAAAAAAGAAAAATCAGTAAGATATCTAACATTCATCACACTTAGAGCAGGCCTACTGATATCAATAGGGAAGTGGGTGGCGCTGTGGGTTAAACCACAGAGTCTAGGACTTGCTGATCAGAAGGTCAGTGGTTCGAATCCCCCCAACGGGGTGCGCTCCTGTTGCTCGGTCCCTGCTCCTGCCAACCTCACAGTTCGAAAGCACGTCAAAGTGCAAGTAGATAAATAGGTACCGCTTCGGTGGGAAGGTAAATGGTGTTTCCGCACGCTGCTCTGTTTCGCCAGAAGCGGCTTAGTCATGCTGGCCACATGACCCAGAAGCTGTACACTGGCTCCCTCGGCCAATAAAGCGAGATGAGCGCCGCAACCCCGGAGTCATCCGCGACTGGACCTAATGGTCAGGGGTCCGTTTACCTTTTTACTGATATCAATGGACTTAAAACGCCTAAATCCATTAATTTCAATTTCTACTCTGAGTCATACTTAGTTGGATCTCACTCACTAGGTGATTCAATGCTAAGAAGATTGTTCTTTTGGCATAGGCATTTCTAGTTGCCTGGTGGAACCATTTCCCCTCTGCTCCCCCTGTGCACTGTTCTTGCATGGGGTGTTTTGGGCATAGGGGTCAAGCAGGGAGACAGGGAAGGCCTGTTGAGCTATTATTTTATTAACACGATTTATTAAATTTGTATACAGTGGTACCTCGGGTTAAGAACTTAATTTGTTCTGGAGGTCCGTTCTTAACCTGAAACTGTTCTTAACCTGAGGTACCACTTTAGTTAATGGGGCCTCCCGCTGCCGCCATGCCACAGCCACGCAATTTCTGTTCTCGTCCTGAGGTAAAGTTCTTAACCCGAGGTACTGTTTCTGGGTTAGCAGAGTCTGTAACCTGAAGCGTCTGTAACCTGAAGCGTCTGTAACCCTAGGTACCACTGTACCACCCTTCATCCGAAAAATACAGGGCAGTTCGTCACATAAAAATACAGGAGGAAGACGCGAAATAAAACAAAAACAAACCAATCACACACACACCCTCCCACAAACACATTTAAAAGTCCATAGACTGTTTAATCTTTCTGGATTTTGCAGTTCTTAATTTCATTTTTCATTATAATGAAGTTCACTATATTTGTGCTTTGTAAGCAGCACGTGCTAGATTTTTTGAGGCGGGTTGGTGGTTTCAAAATGGTTGTGTGGTGAAGGAAAACTAATTGGCCTTGGTTGGCTGAAATTCTGTATTTTCCAGTTGGGAAAGAATAGCTGGAACAATGGCGGCTGTGTGGTTCAAAGTATGTTTATTAGGTGTATACTTAAAGATTTAAAGGGCACACCTAAAAAGTTAGGCGGGAAAACCCTCGTATGTATGCAGATCTCATCCTAATTCAGTTACACTTACCTGCAAGATCACCTCACCCCATAAATGCCCACTCAATGCAAATCAATTGACTGGTTGTGGTAGCCACACCCCCCCATGACTACCCAAGGGTGCTGTTTTGCTGGGGATGAAGGGAAATCCTGCCTTGCTCTTGTTTCAGACCACACACTGTCCTGCTTCAAGAGCTCCTAGATCTGTAGTCTGAGCACTGGTTTTATAGCATGAATGGCTGAAGGAGAGAGTGCCCCAAAATGGTGTTCCTTGAAACACTTTCAAAATGACCATTTACCATGTGGGCTTATTGAATTCAGAACCTTGCCAGCTGTGACCAGTCCTTCCTGTAAAACCCATCCATCCATTCATTCTGGAAAAGATGCTTTTCCCATCCAGTTTTATTGGTATTGTAAATGTTGGCCTTGATCGTCTTACATGTGCTAGATTTTCCTCATGTTCAAAAAGGTGAGGTCTTTTATTATGTACACTTTTGACCTGTGGCTTGTGGCCCAAATGGTTCTTTCTTTTTTAAAATTTTAAAAATACAGGTTTTTAAAAGTTACCTCAAAAATGCTTCAGTGGTACAAATTAAATTTGTTGTCACTTCCCCCGAATGCTAGACTTTGCATTAAGTAAATCACAATACCACCCCAATCTTATTTTGATTTATTTTTATCTTCTATTTCAAATCAGCCTTAATTACGGTAAGAAAGTTGTAATCTCTGCCCAAAGTGTTCACATATAAAAGTTTTTCTCCTTCTAAATGCTGAACGTTACTCGTCTGCTTTGAAAATGAGGCCCATTTAGTGGAATCGTGTTCCTTTGCTGCATTTCTTAAACAGATGTCAAATAATTAATTAAGAGTTTCCAGCCGAGCTTTTCACACTGCCCTATATCTTTGCTAATTTTCTTCCCTTTTCATTAAGAAAGATAAATTCTATCAAATTATTGAAAATTATGTAGGTCATTATCACAAATGAAACTGCAATTAAATCCATTTTGCACACTGGAGAACTAAAGGATGGTTATCTTGCAATAATATCTGTGTTAGCATGGCTCAGTTGGGTAGTATACATTTCTCATAAGTATTGCCATACTTCCCTGGTGATACTGAATTCCATCCATGCTGTTTGAACTTGAAGACACTCTCAGCCAATTACTGTCCAGTGACATGCCCACTAAATGGTAGAAATATATACGTAGGCATCCGCAGGACATTTTTCTGTAGGGAAGGCAGGGTAGAAAATACATACATACATACATACATACATACATACATACAGCAAGAATCAGAGCACACCTAGATACCTGAATTATTTTCTATGGGGCTGCAATCACTTCCTTGCTAGAGAAGACCAGAAGAAAAGGCTTAAAAAACAATAATGGGGTCTAAATAATGGGGTTTCCACTCTTTCTCCATATCTTATCGTCTAGATCTGCTTTCCTAATTGCCCATCATTCCTATGACTTCATCCCTTAGCTAAAACTACTGAAAGGTGGGAGCAGACTGGTTTCTCACAAAACAAATTCCAGCAACTGGTATTCAGTTGCCTACTGCCTTTTCATGGGTGCTGAAAAGGCAATAGATAAGTAGTAGTAATAACAACAACAACAACAACAACAACAACAACAACAATAATAATAATAATAATAATAAATTTATTATTTATATGCCACCCATCTGGCTGGGTTTTCCCAGCCACTCTGGGCAGCTTCCAACAAAATATTAAAATACAATAGTCCATCAAACATTAAAAGCTTCCCTAAACAGGGCTGCCTTCAGATGTCTTCTAAAAGCCTGGTAGTTGTTTTTCTCTTTGACATCTGGTGGGAGGGCGTTCCACAGGGCGGGTGCCACTACCGAAAAAGTCCTCTGCCTGGTTCCCTGTAACTTCGCTTCTCACAGTGAGGGAACTGCCAGAAGGCCCTTGGCGCTGGACCTCAGTGTCCAGGCCGAACGAAGGGGGTGGAGACGCTCCTTCAGGTATACTGAGCCCGTTTAGGGCTTTAAAGGTCAACACCAACACTTTGAATTGTGCTCGGAAATGTACTGGGAACCAATGTAGGTCTTTCAAGACCACTGGGAGTGGTCTCAGCAGCCACTCCCAGTCACCAATCTAGCTGCCGCATTCTGGATTAGTTGTAGTTTCCAGGTCACCTTCAAAGGTAGTCCCACATGTCATTGGGGGGGAGTTCCAATGGATAGGTGCTGGCATTCTAAGGGGGCAGTTCATACCTTGCACTGCCTGATGAGATGGTCTGTCTCCTGCAGAGTGCTGTGATCGGTTGGGGATATGAGGGGTGAGACAATCTATTAGGTATCCTGGTCCAAAGTTCTATAGGGCTTGAGCACCTTGAACTTGGCTGCTTAGTTAATTGGCAGCCAGTTAGTGTAGTGGTTAAGAGGGGTGGACTCGTAATCTGGTGAACCGGGTTCGCGTCTCTGCTCCTCCACATGCAGCTGCTGGGTGACCTTGGGCTAGTCACGCTTTTCTGAAGTCTCTCAGCCTCACTCACCTCATAGAGTGTTTGTTGTGGGGGAGGAAGGGAAAGGAGATTATTAGCTGCTTTGAGACTCCTTCGGGTAGTGATAAAGCGGGATATCAAATCCAAACTCCACCTCCTCCTCCTCCTCCTGTCCTTCTTCTTCTTCTTCTTTTGTGTTATATTTGGAATTTAAAGCTTTATTTGAAATCTGTTTGCATGCATGCACGTAAACACACACACACACACACACACACACACACAAACATACCTTCTAGACAATAAACACTCATAATGTTAATATCTTTCTCCAAACACCATCATATTTAATGAACATTTCATTAAAATAAAACCAGAGTCGCTGGAAAAAAAATTCAGTTTGAATTAATTAATTCTGCTGAAAATGTACGGCCTATTCGATGTGATGTCTGTTAGAAAAATTACCGGATAAGCTTCCAATGCCGCTATTGTTCCAACTTGCCAATGAATTACTTAAGTGTCATTTGTTAAACCGTTTTAGTCAATAAAATCCTTTAGTTGTTTCGCAAAATGTGACCATTATTTCCAGATAATGTATATCTAATTCTCTCTTCACTTGGGTCTATCTGCAGAGTTAGACAGAGAGGCTGATTATTAATTAGCTCTTTATAGGGTATTAGCCAGGAAGGATCATGATGCCGTAATAAGTAAAAGTTCACAAAGATAAAATGCCCCGATTAAGGAGCAAAGCTGAGTAGTAAGCATTTCCTCAAAATGGATTGCAATCCAGTAAATTGAAGCTTATTTTCCCCGTACCCATGAATAAAAATTCTGAGGGGGTGGGGGAAATTGCTGTTAGTCATTTGCGAAGATGAGATGCCTTCCTTTAGTTCCCTTTAACTTATTTATGGGGAGATCCAACTCTTTCCCAGATCCATCCTTTAATAAATGCATTAATAAAACGCCTGCTCCCTTCACTCACAGGGCTATGTGAAGAAGGGTAGGATCATGCCCATAATTGCAACGTTTAGCAGTTTAGCAGGCATGGCCAAACTTGGCCCTGCAGCTGTTTTGGGACTACAATTCCCATCATCCCTGACCGCTGGTCCTGTTAGCTAGGAATGATGGGAGTTGTAGTCCCAAAACAGCTGGATAGCCAAGTTTGGCCATGCCAAGGTAGGGATGACCAGCTTCTTCACCCCAGAGGACATGATTTGCTTTGGCCTGGGAGGGCTAGACATCCATTGCCATGATGTCATGACCTCATTACACCACCTTGGGCTAAAACAGATGATGTACCTGCCGGGGGGGGGGAGGGTCGTGGGGAGGCAGGACAGGCCCTCAGGCAAATGACATATACGTGCTGGCCTGTCTCTCCCTTCTGTGTGCTGCTCTGGAGATCCATCAATCTCCCCCGACGTGATTCCATGACTCATGCCTTTCGGACATGAGCACACTCTGACTTAGCAGAGTCAATAACAGCAAAGCTAGGCTGGAGGTGTGTGTACTAAGCTAAATTTATTACAGTGAAAATAAAAAAATCCTTCCAGTAGCACCTTTAAGACCAACTAAGTTAGTTCTTGGTATGAGCTTTCGTGTGCAAGCACACTTCTTCAGATACAGTGGTTCCTCAGGATCCAGACGCTTCAGGTTACAGACGCTTCAGATTACAGACTCCACTAACCCAGAAATAGTACCTCAGGTTAAGAACTTTGATTCAGGATGAGAACAGAAATCATGAGGCGGCAGTGCAGCGGCAGCGGGAGGCTCCATTAGCTAAAGTGGTACCTCAGGTTAAGAACAGTTTAAGAACGAATTAAGTTCTTAACCCAAGGTACCACTGTATATACAAATCAGACAAAGGAAAAACATGGCTCCTCTCCTTCTTGCTCTCAGAGAGAAGAGAACTGCAAAAGCAATACAGAGCGGAACAGTGTAAAGAAAACTTCCGCTCTCATAACTCCAACAATCAGTGCTGGAATGTAAACACACAGACGTGATAGAACAATCCCACATATCTGCACAGTGGGGGAATGGAATACTAACAGTACCCAACTCCCATCAGCCCTAGCTAGTATGGTCAATGGTGAGGGATGGTGGGATCTGCATCTGGGGCATCCTGTCCTTTAGTTAGTACATAGAAGAATGCTGAAATCATAGGAGGAATGCACTACTCTCAGGTTTCCCTCCCACCTCGCTGGTACTCTTCCAGTGCTGGAATGGACTAGAGGTATGGGTGCTTACAGAATTTGATCTATGAGAATTCCACAGGGTGATGATGGAAGGGCCATTTCCCATGGTCCTTCACTTTAGCCCAAGCCATCTTTGGTTCACTCTTGAGCACAAAATGGCGGCTAGCGGTGAAAGCCTCATAACTCAGGAAATTGAGCCATAATATCAAAGCAAGTCTGTAAATCTGACTTGCCCCTCAGAGTCATACCTCTAATTTATTTACTTGTTTGATTTATTTAGACCCTACCCAAATTATGAGTTTTTTTAGAGCAGCAGATTAATACTATATTGGTCTTCGGTGACAACATTAAAATTATATATTTAGGGATGCCTTTAGATATTGGATATATTCCAACGTATTTTTAGTGTTGGATCATGTGTGATATATAGACATATATATGCTTCTTGATTTGTCTCTGAGAGGTGGTAATTTATGCATTGCATACTGAGACTGGCAAACTTAAAATGGAATGGAAATCACCAGATTTTAGTTTTATTTTGCAATTTCATGCATGAGCTGCCAACATACTATACACATGGAGCCTAGCTCCTGATGGAATAGCTAGAGCTGAAAAAGAGCAATTTCTGATGTTTGGCCACCACTCCACCTCTAATTTTTAGCTGGATCGAAAGTTTTTGTTTGTTTTTTAAAAATAGTTAATTTGGGGAAACGTTTAAAGAGAGTCGGGAGCAAGATACCAAACTACCTTATGTCAGTAAGCTTGCAATTAATTTTATTCCAACGTTCTCTGAGCAACTTGCACAGCAGCAGAAATATAGCTTCACATGAGATTGTGAAACTGCTTCATATACGTGGACTAGTGGTTTATTTTAGTCCAGCGTGGCCTCTGAGTGGCAGCAGCCGGTCCAAGGTGCCAGTCAAGAGGACTTTCCTAAGCCTGCTACCTGAGATATTTTTAAACACAAACTGTGTGGACCAGGAGTGGGGGACAGCTCCCATTATCACTGACCATTGGCCATGTCGGCTGGGGCTATACTCCAACAGCATCTAGAGGGCCACAGGTTACCTGCAGCTGCTGTAGACTGAACTTTCAATCGCTTATGCATGCAAATCATGTTTATTTTACCATGGAGATATGATGGTTAGGAAGGTACCTGCAGGTGTAACAGGAAGATGCTAATCTGAGTCTCCTTGCTAGGGTTGTCAACACTACAGCCAAATTGGATGGTACAGTGGTACTTCGGGTGAAGAACTTAATTCATTCTGGAGGTCTGTCCTTAACCTGAAACTGTTCTTAACCTGAGGCACCACTTTAGCTAATGGGGCCTCCCACTGCCACCCCGCCGCCACACAATTTCTGTTCTCATCCTGAAGCAAAGTTCTTAACCCGAGGTACTATTTCTGGGTTAATGGAGTCTGTAACCTGAAGCATCTGTAACCTGAAGCATCTGTAACCCAAGGTACCACTGTACTCATCACAGGCTTACGGGCCTGTATGTGTGAGGACTGGTGGCTTTTATAATCAGTCGTACCAACAGGCTAAAAAACCCCAAAAAACAAACAAGTGGGCTGTTAGGCTGCTGAACGGAAAATAATATAGTGCAACTGACTTTTGGGGTTGGTGTGTTGTGCGACAAACACACAGAGTGCAGTGAGATTGAGTGTTTGTGGGGGAGGGAGGCTCAGTTAATTTCATTGTACACAGGTTGTACATTGACAATAAATGTATTATTATTATTGTTATTATTATTATTTTAGGAAAGTGCATCTGATGATGATGATGATGATAATAATAATAATAATAATAATAATTATTATTATTATTATTATTATTTATACCCTGCCCACTCTTCGCGGCTCCCAATAGAATATTAAAAACATGAGAAATGCATCAAACATTAAAAACTTCCCTAAACAGGGCTGCACTCAGATGTTTTCTAAAAGTCAGGTAGTTGTTTATTTCCTTGACATTTTATGGGAAGGCATTCCACAGGGCAGGCACCACTACCGAGAAGGCCCTCTCACTGGTTACTACTGACACTGTGGTTACCCATCAAGATGAAGCAAGCTTGCAGGAATTTTGATATGATAAATTTAGTGGAGGGATGGAGGGGAGACGTCAGCATCCCTAGGTACACTAATAGTGTCTTCACCTCATGTTTTGGTCGGGATTATTTATTTAGAGCATGACATCAGCTGGAACAGAGCCGGCCCTACCATTAGGCTGAATGAAGCAGCTGCCTCAGGTGGAAGATGCATGGGGCAGACAGAGGACAGCAGGGGTGTGGTGTTGGGTAGCCCAGCTGTGTGCTAAGCAGCCTGTCCTATACTGGCTAAACTCGTCAGCTGCCTCCAGGTCTGGTGAATGATGCTGTCCGGAAACCAGTGCTGAAGTCAAGATTCAGCTACCAGTTCTAGCAGCTTTGGTAGATGGTGTACTTCTTGTGCTTCACCTGAGGCAGCAAAACATCTTGGGCTGACCCTGTTAAAGAAACAAAGAAGTTGTAGCCCATGGAGAGGGAAGCTTATTGCAATTTTCTCCAAATAACCCCAAAGTCTTCCTCTAGATGGTACAAAAGCAATTCAGCAATTTTACTGCCAGATTGATGAGAAAAGTGCATATTAAGCTTTCTTCATTAATTAAAAGCAGCAAAGAGAGCGCAGTTGCTACCTCTGGCTTTATGAAAACAAATGCCGCTAAATGAGCTTGCAGCTCAGGACTGGGTGGGTTTGTGGATTAATAGAGCAAACATTTGCCTTGGATATTGTCTTGCTGGAGTGTTAACGAGTCCCTAATTGCTGACGGATTGCAAGGGGGAAAAGGAAGGAAGGAAGAAAAGTAGCTTGATTTAACGCAGGGCGGAATGTAAAATTGGGCAAAGGATTGTAAACACACCACGGGGTGCAGCGCTAAAGTGGCAGGGGTCCTGGGCAAAACGAGCTAATATGGCTTTCCCAGCTCAGTGAAAATGAGGGGTTCACAGTCATCCATGCCATCATAATGATGCTCCTATGTTTGGATCCATGCACAGTGTGGGGGATGCTGGCAAAGGTTTCTAGCTACAGTCTGCAGCCTTTCTCAAATGGTCGGGCAAGCAATCTGTCAAGCCTCCAAGTTCCTATCATTTAAGAAAGCAACTTCAGTGGAATCTCTGTTGTGTGTTCAGGGGTCAGTTAATGCAAGCTGCAGAACTTCCTCCAGTTAAAGGTGCTACTGCTTTCCTCTCTGCTTCCAGTAAACCACAATGGTATTTCACACTTGCTTACAAGTGATTTTATTTGTTCCCGAACAATATGGCTATTTCGGGTTGGGCAGAAATTTATTTATATTTGTTTTGGCTGGACTAATTAGACAAACGCATAGAGGAGAGGATGTCTGCTTGCCACGATGGCTTAGGGCCCTTGTATTTACGGGACCGCCTCTCCTGGTATGCCCCACAAAGGACCTTAAGGTCCATGAATAATCATAGTTAGATTGTCCTCGGCCAGGGCCTTCTCAGTGATGGCTCCGACCTGGTGGAATGCTCTGTCCCATAAGACCAGGACCCTGCAGGATTTAACTTCCTTCCGCAGGGCCTGTAAGACAGAACTATTCCGCCTAGCTTTCAATTTGAACTTAGCCTGATATTTTATTCCCCTTCCTTCCTTCCCTCCCCCTCCCCTTTTTATGAAGATTACCCGCTCTGGGATCCCACAGCTAATTCTCCCCTGGTCTCTTCACTGGCCCTAATAGGACTAATTTAGCCAGCTAGCCCTAGTGATCATCTAATGTTTATTGAATGGATCCCCCCCCAATTGATTTTTGATTTTATTGTTATTCATGTTTTATATTGTATTTTATGCTGTTTTTTGTAGCATCGATTAAGTGTTTTAAATGTGTTGTTAGCCACCCTGAGCCCGGTTTTGTGAACTGGGAAGGGCGGGTATAAATAAAAATTTATTATTATTATTATTATTACTCTGGCTCCACAGTTGGAGGCAGCAATGCTTCTGAATACCATTTTTCGGGAAGCCACTGGTTTCCCACAGACATCTGGTTGGCCACTGTGAGAACAGGATGCTGGACTAGACGGGCCTTTGGCAGACTATACTTATGTTCTTAAGAGGTATGGTTGGCATTGACATTATAGCATTTTTGGTGCCTGGTTGAGGTATTTTTGTTTGCCAGGATAATTAGAAGTGTTATGTTGCCTCCGTTTATATAGCTTGCGTTGACTTCAGTCACATAAAATACATTTAAAGCAGTATAATACCTCTTGATACAGTCATGACTCCCCCTCAAAGCATCATGGGAACTGTAGTTTGTTCAGGAGAACTGAGAGTTATTAGGAGATCCTTATTCTCGGCACAAAGGCACAATTTCCAGAGGTCCCCAGGAAGAGGGCTTGATTGTTAAACCATACTGTAGCTCTGTGAGGGGAAGAGGGTTCTTCTAACACAGGCATAGGCAAACTCGGCCCTCCAGATGTTTTGGGACTACAACTCCCATCATCCCTGACCACTGGTCCTGTTAGCTAGGGATGATGGGAGTTGTAGTCCCAAAACATCTGAAGGGCCGAGTTTGCCTATGCCTGTTCTAACAACTCTCAGCATCCTTACTACAGTTCCCAGAATTCATTGGAGGAAGCCATGACTATTTAAGGTGCTATTATTCTGCTTTAAAAGTAAGGTGTGCATCTGGCTTTCCTGTGATGAAGTATGGTGTTTTGAATGTGCGTGTGAGAGAGAAAGAGATCTGTAGGGTGGCATACAAAATTAATAACTAATAATAATATTAATGTGTGTAAGGGGTTAGGAATATTTTTAAGAAAGAAAGAAAGAAAGAGCACACACCTCAGAGCTCCTGTGAAACTGTAGAACAGGAATATTGCATGTAAATAAACAGTCCTACTAATAATAGATATTCCTTACTCAGTACTGCTGTGGTGTTTGCCCAGGAGCAGCTGCTGGCAAGGAAAAATGGAGGACCGGATGCTAAAGGAAGACAGAAAGAAAACCAGGCAACAGCCTGATACTGGCTTAACAGTTATAGTAAAACAGAGAGGAGGGAGAGGAAACCCAGATATTTAAAAGTCAGTAGAAGTTTAAAATGATTTTTTTAAAAAAGCAGACAAACCCATGTTCTGCTGAGCTAGATTCGTTTGCTCTTTCTTGGCTTCCTCTAAGTGTTATCCAGCAAATTCAAGGTAATTAGTTTTCAGAGATGCCTTCCTCCCCCCGCTTTACAAATTTCCCCCCAGCAGCAATAATTAGGGAAAGGTACCCCCTTCCCTCCCCTTTCAAATTATTGGCAGGGAAATTAAGCTTTGTAAGAACAATTTCAGACCTAATCAATATCCCCCCCCCTCCTATTTGTTCTTAATAATCAGAGGCTGGATTTTTTTCCCCCCAGGAGGGCGGGGAGAGTTACATCATTATTTATAATGCTGATATGATGTGACAGAACTTTGGATGAACAAGCAATTTGTCTCTGTGTCTCTTCGCCGGGGAGGAATCAATAGCCAGGGTATCTCCCAGCAGTGTGGAGGAACTTTATGCCAAGGATTGATGTCAACTAGGTTTTGATGATAATTCAATGGCGGCCTGTTTCTTTGATGTGCTGATCTTGCAAGCAATGTGTGCTTCCTGGTAGGCTCAAAGGGCTTACGAGGAGGCCAAAATACTCCAACAGGAAACCTGTGGCTGAAATCCTACACTCTTCGCATAAGGAGAGCAGGGTCTGTAGGGTTTCTCATGAGCCCAGGATGAGGGTGGGGAGCACCAAAGAGGAGGCAAATCCCATGGTGCTCAATGACATTTAAAGGGATGGACAAATCTTTCAGTTTCTCTCAGTTTCTTGTCCTCCCCCCCCCCAAAAAAGGATATTTAAATTTTGTTCACCACTTCCACATCATTTTGCTTTTTAAAAAAAGTCTCATGAAAATCCACCACCATTTTAGTGCAGAAAGTGAAGAAACACATTTTATATGCAATTTTTCCAATTATTCACATTTTTGCAAGCAATTTCCCCTGAAAGCATGCATTTTTGTATGTTATTTTCAATGATAAATGCACTTTCCCTTAAACTACACATTCTGGTACTTTTTAGTCATGTACTGTTCTTGGAAATGTGAATTAGATAGGTTCACATGAAAAGACCAGGGTCTTACTGCTGATACTGTGTTATTATTCAAATCTATGTCCTGTTTTCTTAGCATTATTGATATTGTTGCTTTGATATATTGATATTGGTATTGTTGCTTTGGTATATTGATATCGTTGCTTTGAAATATTAGTATTGATATTTGTTGTATTTACTATTTGTATTTTTATGTTGCATTAATTGTTTTATTTTAAAAACAAGCAATGGCCTTTTTGTGTGTTTTAAGAATATTTAATAGTAATAGCAAACCAAACCACATTTCTCCCCCATCTCTAATAATGCAGTGACTTTTCATTTTAAAAAATGAGGTGCTGGTACACATGTCTTGATAAAAGTGCGTGGGTGTCAGAACATAACGGCTGTGATGGGCAGCAAAAAAAGATGGGACTCATTGATCCTATCAGGTCTGCTCCCAAGCTAGTGACTTGCAGCAGGAACCCTCTCACACCTCACTGCACATTGTACTTGCTGGAGGTGTTCAAGCAGAGACTTGGCATCCTTCTGTTGTGGATGCTTAGTTTCTTAATTTCCTTCATTGAGCAAGTGTATGGACTACATCAGTGAATGGGAATTTGTGGTTCCCTAGATGTTGGACTGGGATACAGGTGGCGCTGTGGGTTAAAGCACAGAGGCTAGGACTTGCTGATCAGAAGGTCGGCGGTTCGAATCCCCACGACGGGGTGAGCTCCCGTTGCTCGGTTCCTGCTCCTGCCAACCTAGCAGTTCGAAAGCACGTCAAAGTGCAAGTAGATAAATAGGTACCACTCTGGCGGGAAGGTAAACGGCATATCCGTGCACTGCTCTGGTTCGCCAGAAGCGGCTTAGTCATGCTGGCCACATGACCCGGAAGCTGTACGCCGGCTCCCTTGGCCAATAAAGCGAGATGAGCGCTGCAACCCCAGAGCCGGTCACGGCTGGACCTAACAGTCAGGGGTCCCTTTACCTTTTAGATGTTGGACTACAGCTCCCATCATCCATGACCACTGGCCATGTTGACTGACACTGATGAGAGCTGGAGGCCAAGAACATTGGGAAGGCCATCGGTTCCCCCATCCCAGGCCCAGATTGTCTACAAGGCTCTCTCTAAGTGTATGATTCTACCTGTAGCCTTCTCTTGTCAAGGCTCCCCTCATGAACAACAACAACAACAACAACAACAACAACAACAACAACAACAATTCATTATTTGTACCCCACCCATCGGGCTGGGTTTCCCCAGCCACTCTGGGCGGCTTCCAACAAAGATTAAAAATACATTAAAATGAAGCCAAGAGTAATGTATGAGCATTAGAGATCAGTTACATCCCGTCAAATGGTGAAGAAAACACGGCTTCCTTGGCCAGATACAACTCAGGAATCCTCTCCACTCTTCTCACAAGATCTGTAGCCAAGCAGGGCCATATTCTTTCTGTGGAAGAAGTTCTGTGACAGGCATACAAAAGAATAGTACAAGGTACAGTGGTTTTTTCTTCTTCAAAGGGGGTGATTATAGCACAATAAAATGTCTCTTCACTGTGACAGAGGCCTCAGCAATAGCTGTGGCTCAGAACTTTGTCTTCAATTGTGAGCGCAATTGATATTGGCATATCAGCACGTAAGTGCTGACTCATTTCTCTGAAGAGTTCCAATTCTGGTTGCATTCATCTTCAAAAATATATATTCGGGTATGGATGGATGGTTCGGCTGCTATATGCAGACTTTGAAGAGATTGAATTCCCTCCTGAACTTAGATTTTAATCATCACTTTGATCTCTGGCTCTGCTACAGGATCACTTACAAATGTGTCTAGAATCTGTAAAGTTAAAATTGCACAAGAATACAGGATGTCACATTTTTTTCTGAGGCAGTATAAATGATGGTATTCATGAATCCGATTAAAGTTTGAGGGGCATTCTGAGGGCCTACTGGAGCCATGCTAGAATATTTTTAAAGCATTTCCCCCTCCCTCTCTCTTCCCTTTCCACCTTCCCCCATCCCCACCCCCGTTTTGATTCTGGTAGCCCCACTATAAATTTAAAGCAGTATAATGCCGCTTAAAGCAATCTGTCCCAGGAGGTGCAGTTTGTTAAGGGTGCTGGGAGTTGTCATGAGACTCCCTATTTTCCTTCACAGAACTGCAATTCTCAGTGTGGTTCTTTTCCCAGCGAATTCTGGGAATTGTAGTTCAGTGAGAGAAATAGGGGGTCTCCTAAGAACTGTCAGCACTCTTAACAAACCATAGTTCCCAGGATGCTTTGGGAATCCTGACTGTTTAAAGTGGTATGACCCTATTTTAGATGTATAGTTCAGATGGCCGCCCCAATATGAACTGAGGCTGCCCATGGGCTTCCAAGACCAGTCAAATGTGAAGCAAGGTGAAAGACAGGTGGGAATGGTCCAGCGGTGTACAATTCTGTGAGGGGAAAAGATTCAGGTGAAACATTACGATGGAGGAAGCTTCTTTATGTTTTACTTGTTCATCTAGCTCTGCATTTAGTATCTTGCCTGGGTCTCAGATGGGGGTCTTTCATCCTATCCATTTTAACTGTTGATGGCAAGTGTTACATGATATCCAATCACAGAACAATTCCGGATTTGGGCCTCTGCCATTGGCCCTTAAACTCTGACTTATGATTTGCAGCTTGGAAGTTTAGATAGCCAATCACGTTGGGAGTGGGAGTGGCCTAGGCCTTCAGAAATGTATATAAGCAGTTGTTTAGTTGTTGCCTAGTTCTGTTAGTTCAATAAAGGTTTTTGCTGTTATCACTGTGTCTTGGCTCGTGGGAACCCACCTACACTTTACCAAGGATTAAGTCTGGGACCTTCTTCTGCCTGTAGAGTATGTTCTCTAGTACTAAGCTATGGGCCTCCTCCCCACTGTCTGCCATTTGAGTGTAGCCTTCGCCTTTGCCTCCTGAACACGCGTGGCACAAAAACGTGGCTAGTCTTGTTATTGCACGGAAGATGTATGGCTGCTGCAGCAAATGGGAACCAGACATCTCCCCCTCTTCCTCCTGTCTTCCAAAATCTAGCAACATGAAACATCTAAAATGAAATCACTCTGCTGTGTGTTTCCTTGTCTTCATTCCACTTCCTTGGGTCTGGGAAATTCACAATGTGCGGTGATATGTTGCTGGGTGTTTTTGTTTTACTAGACATACATACAATGTTACCTTACAGCATCAGATCTAGTTTCCTGTTGTCTACTCCAATTGGCAGTGCTTACAAAGGGACGCGGGTGGCGCTGTGGGTTAAACCACAGAGCCTAGGACTTGCTGATCAGAAGGTCGGCGGTTTGAATCCCCGCGACGGGGTGAGCTCCCGTTGCTCGGTCCCTGCTCCTGCCAACCTAGCAGTTTGAAAGCATGTCAAAGTGCAAGTAGATAAATAGGAACCGCTCCAGCGCTGCTCTGGTTCACCAGAAGCGGCTTAGTCATGCTGGCCACATGACCCGGAAGCTGTCTGCGGACAAACACTGACTCCCTCGGTCCATAGAGCGAGATGAGCGCTGCAACCCCAGAGTCAGTCACGACTGGACCTAATGGTCCTTTACCTTTACCTTTACAAAGGTCACAGACAGAAAGTTTCTCTAGTCCTGTTACCCAAGGTCCTTTTTAACTGGAGGTGTTGGGGATTGGCCCTAGATGTTGCTAGATGGGAGACAGACTAGTGACTGATGTGGGGATGCTGCTTTCAGTATCAGCCCTAGGCATGGGACTTTGGTTCAAACTCATCCTCAATGGTGGAACTCACTGTTCAGCACACCTGTCAGAAGGGTCTGAAGGTGTGGCGTCACACAGAAACAACAAGCTGTGCAGCCACAACTTCTCCATCATGATATTCATATGACTGTGAATGTGTGGTGTGTGTGTGTATGTACCACAACTACATTGATTGGGCCAATCACATGGGACTTTCTTACCCAATTAGCACTGCCTCTCCCAGTGGGATGGCAATCAGGTGGATAAGACCCTCACAACTGGCTTTTTATACCCACAAACAGAGCAGTTTGTGATGCCGCTACTGAGAAGCTGTTTTCCCGTGGCTTCGAGGGAGCATGGATGGTGCCACAGAGATCATCTTAACCCACAATGGCAACTCATTGTCTTCACCCTCTCCTTCTTGGCCTCCCGACCTCAACCTCTTAACTCTGGAGATGCAGTATTCCCACCCATAGTTAATATTTCCCATTTTTGTGCTGAATTTGTTTTCCTTTTTTTGCTGGCTAGCGCAATCAGAAGTCCATTCTTTCTGAGGGGTAAAAGGTGAAGGATCCCTCAGTCTCAGTAGATGTTTAGTTGAACTTAATATTCTTGAGGTGGAAGTGTTCACAAAGAACCTTCGGGCTCAGAATGGAAACAAGAACAGAGTTTTCCCCCTCCTCCCAACATTTTTGTTTAGCTTTAATTGTGTCAAAAGGGATTCAGGTTGATCAGGGCAGAAAGAAGTTTCCTCATACTTTACTAATTAACAAGGACATAGGTTTCCCCCCCATGGAAATGGTCAACAATTAGTGGATAGCATGAAGGTCTTTTCAAGTGAGGATTTCTCTCCTAGATCTCCTCATTTCAAAATAGTCTGTTTGTGAGCCTTTTGCTCCCCGTAAATTCTCTCCAGCATCCTTTGTCTGCTTTTATTTTACTTTACACATTCTTTCTGTTTTTCTGGAAATGAGAAAGGATGCCAAAGAGAAACGGAGGGGGTGAATGTTCAAGGTTCACAAACAAGGAAAGTCAGTTTGTAGTGTGGGGATCTGGAAGAGAAAACCTCATACGGAAGGCATTCAATGCTATCCGTTATTTTCCTAAACTCTTCTCTGAACAAACAGAAAGAATTTCATATCCTTGATGCAATTTTTTTAAAAAAAAATTGGCAAAGTAACTGGTAAACTTCACCTTGTCTGCAAAGTCTGCAAGTATCTTGGTATTCACAAACTTTCTCAGACAGTTCTTTTTAAAAATCATCTTCCTCCCAGTTCACACTGGGTAGTGTTATGCATCCCCAGGTATCATTACTTTTCCTTCCCAAAACAACAGTATGGGAACAAGAGATGGCTTTAGTCCTGGGCTGGATCTAGACACATCAAAGAAGCTTTTCAGTTTAAAGCGTTGTAAATTTAAACAGGGAAAACAGGTAGAGAAAAATGGGGCTCCATGTCACCACCTGGTGGCACAATAATATTCTGGCTGGGCCTCCCCAGCTACTCTGGGTGGCTTCCAACCGAATATTATAACCGAATATAACCGAATGTTATATCTCACATACAACGCATGTAAATCGCTTTTCTTTACCAGTCTAGTGGAGTCCCTGGATATGGACAACAAGACACAATCAAGAGAACTGGCCCAAAGAGGAATGTTAACCAAAAACCAAAAGCTGTCTTGTTGGATCATTCCATCATATAAGCCCTTATTATGTGTAGGGCACTGTCATGTTTATTCTGGAGTGAATGTTTTAAATAGTTGTCTTTAACTGTTTTCCACTGATAAGGTATAGCTTTATTCTTTTTGTAAACCGTTTTGAGGTTTTATAACAATCAAGTGGTATATAAATGCTATGAAATAGAATAGAAAATATTCCCCTTAATTCCCTTATGCATTCGCTGAATGTACCGTATTTTTCCGTGTATAAGACGCGGAAAAATGTATGAGATGTTTTTTTAACCCCAGATTTTTTTAAACTCCAAATTAAGAAATTAAGTTGTTTAGCTTTTTGGGGGTGGGGGAGGTCACTTCCACCAATCACTCACCCGCCTGCCCGCGGCTGCCAATCACTTGCCACAGTCACTGCCGATCGCACACCTGGCCACAGCTGCCAATTGTCTGCCTGTTTGCCGCCACCAACAGCCCACCTGCCCACTTGCCACAGCCACAGCCAATCACCTGCCCAATTGCTGCAGCCACAGCCAATTGCCAGCAGGCCTTGCCGCAGCCACCAATCACCCGCCCAATCGCTGCTGCCAATCTTCTGCTTGCTGCTGCCATTAATCACACGTCCCCCCGCATTCATTATCACTAAGATGACACCCAATTTTTGACTATTTTTTTTTAGCAAAAAGCATTGTCTTATACATGGAAAAATGCAGTATGCACATCTCTAACATTCTGCCCTTTGGAAAGTGGGCAGGGATAACCATCAACACCAGCCTTCAGTTGTTCTCCTATCCTATGCAGTAAGCTCTGGGTTTTTGATAGGAAAACCTTCCTTGAAAGTGAAACGGAGGGAGAGAGTCTTTGTTTTGAAGTGAACAGGTTTTTGCATCCCCAGTGGCACTTCCTTGCTACGTGGCCTCTTCCCGGGCCAGGCAGCTTGTGGAGAAATTCAGGATACCTGCGCACGCGCACGCACGCGAAAAATTAACAAAATGTCAGAATGACAAGCGGAAAGAAAAGTCAAACATATGCCGCTCATTAGGATCACAGCATGATTTTTTAATATTTTTTTAAAAAAAATCCATTTGCTTGAATGACTCTGGACTTGAGAGATAACACGTTATGCACAGGGAAAGGTTGCCACCGCTCACATTCTTCCATTGTAAGACAGCTTTTTAAAACAAGAACACAGCTGTTCATGACAAAACCCATTTGTCAACCCATCGTACAAAGTAGGGGCGGGGGCAGCGCCTGGCGCCTGCTAATAATAACTCAGCAATGGCCGCGCGCATTTGCCTGCCACATATAGTCAATAAACATCTGCTTGTACATGGGCAAGAGTAGAGGGCTACCTGTTCTCTGGCAATTAAGATTCATTAAAATTAGTTTGCCTTTAATGCGGCAAAATTAAAGGGTAGCATATTGCGCTGTGTCTTGCTCAGTCTCCCTTTCAGGACTCTGCTTCGAGGACCATTAGCCTACAGTACATTTGTCTGAATTTAAAATGTAACTACATTTCCTTGAAAAGACCATCTGTTCATAAAGGCCATCCTTTTCATACTCCCAGCAGTAAACTTTGGAGAGCCGCAGAATTAGCAGAGGAGTGTATTCAAATGAAAATGTATGTGGATGGAGAATAGGTAGAGCTGTTCCTTACACAGTGAAACAGCCTTGTGCTGCATAGATTATAATTATCTTCCTGAGTTTCCTTTTAGAGGTTTCCTTTCTTTATGGCATATCCTGATTTTTCTGCCTTCTTAATCTAGATAATTTAAAACCTTTTCACCCACAAAGCGCCTGCAGCTAAATAATCATGGCGAGGCGCGGCTCCCCCATCTGAACGGTGAATGAAGGCTGTTGACAAACTATAATATTTCACCTGGATCCACATACTCTGAAAGATTTGTATATGCATGCAAAGCACCAGTTAGGGACGGAAGGGTCTGTTCTCTCCAGTTCTTGCTTTTTCAATTTAAATTCAGTTTCCCACATTTTGCAGCAATTTGCCATTTTATTTTATTTTTTTTAAAGGAAAGCCTTGTGAAATTTCATCACCGTTTCAGTGCGAATTTCTCTTCACAAACATTTTCATATGCCGTTTTGGCTAATGAACACATTTTTGAAAGCAACTGCCTCTCATATATTACTGTGAACATTAGCGAGTTGGAGAACTGCATTGCAAAATTCGAATTAGTGCAAATTTTGAAGGATATCTGTGCTTTGTGTTGCATGTTGTTTCAGAAGGTGCAATTTGGACAGCTTTCGCTTCAAGTGTGCACCGAATTGCATTTCTTTTCCTTCCCTTTTTTTTAAAAATGATATTTATTAAAGTTTCAAAAGAAGGATACATAGAACAATAGAAAAAGAAAAATACAAAATACAAAAAGGAAAAAAAAACAATTAAAAACAATTCCATCTTTTGATCACTTCTCTTCCATTTACTTGTTTCCCGGACCTCCTCATACCTCCCTTTTTTGTATTCCAGTTCAATTTTTTAATCCAGCAATTCCTTTCCCTCCTTTTTAATCCTGATCTTTAATCTAAATATATTATATCATTAGGTTTTTACATATTGAAAATCCAATTTTTCCATATTCTTTTATACCATTACAGCTAGAAGCCATTTAACTTCAATCCGGCATCATTCTAACATTCATTAATTTTACAATGTTTCTGTAAGTATTCTTTAAATTTCTTCCAATCTTCTTCCACCGACTCTTCTCCCTGGTCTCGGATTCTGCATTTCTTTTCCTTTCCTAACAAGGGCCACCTTCACACCGTATGTTTAAAGCACCGTGATACCCCTCCAAGCAGTCATGTCTTCTCACAAATAATGAAACTCTTGTGCTTCTTATGAGAGCAGATGAAGGTGTCACACACTTCCACTGTGCTACTGGCCCTCAGTAACTAAACACAAGGCAGCCCGTGTGTGATCTGCTGTGGAAGCTGATCCATTTGCGTAGATGGGGCACTGTTCCACTAACCTCAGTCTGCCCTTAGCCAGCCTTTGCCTGTTTTCTTCTTATGACTGGTCCAGTGTCTCCTCCTCAGTCTCAGGCACTGTCTCCTCCTCCGTCTCATTGTTGTCCCTTGTAGAGCCCAGCAGAAGTCTGGCAAACTGGTCTTCTGGAACTATCTCCCACAAGTTGAAAGTAGCTAGAGGACATACTGCAAGCAACTGATTTCTTTACATTATGGTGTAACTTTAATTTATTTAGAAATAAGGAAGCCTCTGGCCATATGGTGCCTCCTGTTTCTTCCAAGGTGTAGATTTTGTGAAAGCACGTTTAGGCAGACAATATGCTCTTAATATTTCTGTTGGACCACTAGTAATTGAGAAGCAAGGGAAATATTGATTCCTCCCTTCTTTCCTTTCTCCCTTCTTTCTTCCCTTCCCTAGCTTCAGGAAATGTCTACTTGTATGGAAACTATTGTAAATGTTTTGTCCTCTCCTGCTGGATTTTATCTTACATATTATTTTAGAGTTTTTAAAAATCCTTTTTCACATGATTTTTTTTCTGTTTCTTGTTACAATTCGCAATTCAGAGAGAGAGAGAGAGAGAGAATTCAGCAGGGAGGAAGATGGAACAACACTAGAATTAGGTGTCTCAGTTTGTCATTGGCTCTGGCTCCACCTAATGTTGGTCTCTTTGGCTTCTGCCCAACCATTCCCTATAGGCAGCGGCCATAATTGCCTCATATTGCCACCCCCTGACCACATTTTTCTATTCTTCTCCCCTCCTTCTGTTTGTACAACTCCATGTGAAGATGGCGCCATGTGGATTGCAACCCACGTTCCATTTAGGGAGGGCAGTGCAGGAAGGGGGAATAGCCACACCCCCATTCCATGTTTTTCAGGCCACAGGTGGCTTTTCTTCCGAAACAGCTTCTTCGGGAGCAGTGACCAGATAAAATCTGGTAGGAAATGTGATTTCAGTTAAATCACACTTAATAGTTTCTTAATCTTGACTATCACCAAGAGTAGGGCTTTGAGATTTGTGGTATCTCCTCTCCCCCACCCCACCCCACCCCACCCCACCAAAATGGCTTCCCATCCACTGAACCCTAAAATGGCAACCCTAGTTAACAAGGTTACTTGGTTACCCTGGAACCTCAGTCGCAGTGTATGAGCTTTCTCCTCATGGTGACCACCTCTAAAATTGCCTTCCAGGTCCAAGTAAATAATATTTTCTTTACTGGCAAGAGGAAGCTGAGGACACAAAAGTACTTAAAACTGTGCTTGGCTCTCCCCTTTTCTGTCAGTACAGAGAGATCAACAGCAGAAAAAGGATGTATAGAAACGTTTTAGATGGAATGAACAATGATCCAGTGTTACACGAAACAGCTTTACTGTCATGTCGATTATGCAAATATGCAGCTTCCCTGACCTACGAAAACACAACTCTGGCAAATAAGAGCAAACAAGATATGGTGCCAGTACGCTGGATTCTGATGTGATTGGTAGATATATTTATAGAGAGAGAGAGAAAGAGAGACAGACAGACAGACAGACAGAGAGGTGTCATAATAAGAAATGCTTCATCAGAAACCTGGTATGATTTGAGGGAAAGGAGACAGAAAAGGGAACAGGGGTTTTTTGTGGGGGAGGGGAACCTGTCCTCTTTTACATTTATGAAGAAAAGAAAAGAAAATTTAACACTGAACTGATTGCCACTTTCGTGCTGCTGAAATGAAGTGATGTAGAGAAGGTTGTAGTACTTCAGCAGGTGGAAAGTGGAGGCTGTTGGTTAAGGATAGGAGTTAATAATGAAATTAGGTATTAAATGCTATTGTAGTACAGTGGTACCTCTGGTTACAAACTTAATTTGTTCCAGAGGTCCGTTCTTAACCTAAAACTGTTCTTAACTTGAGGTACCACTTTAGCTAATGGGGCCTCTTGCTGCTGCTGCGCCACCGGCACATGATTTCTGTTCTCATCCTGGGGCAAAGTTCTTAACCCGAGGTACTACTTCCAAGTTAGCGGAGTCTGTAACCCGAAGTGTTTGTAACCTGAGGTGTTTGTAACCCAAGGTACCACTGTATTTAAGATTATTGGGTTATTACCGGTATATTTTAGTATTATCATGTATTTTATAGAGTGAATAAATGAATTGACATGCAAAAATAAAAACAATATTAAAAATAAGAAACCTAAGCAAAATGAGGAGATTAATCCTTGTGTCTATAAACAACCACAGAAGGTGCAACCAGAGAATGCACTTGTTGTTGTTCTCCTGCTTTTAGGAAATAAATATTAAAATGTGAAGTCCTCATTAGCTAGTAAAGTTCCTTCTCCGTAAGTAAACCAGTGCCCACCCCCTCACCACAAACACGCATCTCATGTCGCCTGCTGACTGGATGGAACAGAACTGTCAAAGCAAATTAGAGCATTTCGGGCATAAACAAATCATTTTCTTCCATAGAAGGTTTAAGTGACAGCTCTGAACTGTGGAAGTTATCAAGCCTTGAACATCAATGTGACCTACAGGACCGTTCTCATCTGAACCATACGCATCTTGCCTATGCAGAGATGTTCCTGTATATCAGAGAGCCTGCCAAGTAATGTTTATTGTTTCAGTTCTCCAATCTCCATATACTCTTCTCCTGAAGAACGGCATGTGGGCAAATGAGCTATGAATCAATAAACAGAAAAGGACTCAAATGTTGTCAGGAATTACAACCTCAGTTCAGACAGACTGAGGGAATTACTACAGGAGCTAGGAGCCGGCACAGTGGTACCTCGGTTTAAGAACTTAATTCGTTCTGGAGGTCTGTTCTTAACCTGAAACTGTTCTTAACCTGAAGCACCACTTTAGCTAATGGGGCCTCCTGCTGCTGCCAGGCCACCGGAGCACGATTTCTGTTCTTAACCTGAGGTACTATTTCTGGGTTAGTGGAGTCTGTAACCTGAAGTGTATGTAACCTGAAGCATATGTAACCTGAGGTACCACTGTACTATGATTTAACTTTTATACATCTCTTAGCCATGTGCTAGGTACAGAAACCACATCACTTAAACCTTCTGTGGAAGAAGCTAGGGTGTACATATTTCCCCCAAATCTGAAAAGGACAGATACCTAAGGTATTGGAGAAGGAGTGCAGAACAGCAAAACCTTTCCTCACAAAAGGTGCCCAGTTGCAGTGGCTATGTCCATTTTTTAAAAACAACAACAACCACCGCTGGGTGTTTTATTTACTGTGACAACTTAAAGGCTAACAAATTACTTATGGAACAATCGTTTGAAGACCATAGTCTACTTTCCTGGTGTGGGAAGTGGAATCCTAAATTGGCAGTCACAGGGACGGACTTTGGTAATACAGTGGCCTGAGTGAGGACAAAATTTGGCACTCTGCCCCATCTCACCTTCCGCTCTGCACATGCTCTCAGGTGTGCTATGTCATAGTTTTGTGCTCCCTCAGTTTGGTGCCCTGTCTAGGGGAACCACCTGCACCGCCCTAAAGCTGATGCTGGGAAGCCACATACACACAGGGTGGTGGTGGTGAGACTAGAGAGGAGTTCATGGCATAATGAATATGTTAGTTGTTAATAAGCTATTGTTAGGGACTGGGCAGAGGAGGAATGGTGGAGACCACGTCCCCAGCCTGATCCTTTCCAGAGAAGAAGACAGTTCAGAATGACTACAGGGGTTTGAGGGAGATCACAGCTCAGAGGCAGAGGAGAAGGAAAGCTGGGAAATATTGGGAGAGGAGGAGGAGGAAGAAGAACAGGAAGCACCAGGGGAGCAACAGCTGAAGGACTCAGTGTCTTTAAAAAGCATTCCAGATCCCCCTCTCCCAGAACCTGGCAAGCATTGAAAGTAGGAGAGCAGAGAGCTCAGAGACAGTGGGCATATTTCAGCACTCATAGTGATGGCGTATAATGGGAGAGAGGGAGGGGGTGGAGCCTCACTCAGAGTAACGCCATTATTCCAAGAGGCCACATTCCCAAGCCTCTCTGTGAATATTGAATAAAAATGGATGGTAAGGACTTTCTCTTGTCTTGTCCATTCCTGGCAACCTGCTGTGGGGGTTGGTTTCTCTGCTGCCTGACAGCTATAAGACTGTGCCATTTTTCTAGTACCAGTTATTACTGATTATCACAACGAGATGGTCAAGTCCTGAATATCAAGTAAGGTGTCTTCTTATGTTAGATGACTGACAATGAAATACAGATTTGAAATATCTAATGCCAAATACTCTGGAGGTGTCCAACTCCACAATACTTTGGGGTGCACATTAATTTTATTTTTTATTGCATTATCTTTATATTATGAAGTGATTCCTACTCTGTCTTTCAGCTTCTTGGAAATGCCCAAGATGGCTGCTAATAAAAACACCGATGGTAATAATAATAAATACTTATTTGTTTTTAAATAAAAATGTTTAAAGTAACATTGCATTTAAAAAATAAAAAAATGAAACCAACTTTAAAACAAAGCTCAAAGCTAACCATACAAAATAACCAGCTAATCAGATGAGTGATCTGCTGTTATAAACATGCCGTAAAGGAAGCACTGAAATTATAATTAAAATGTAGCATTATGTGCAAGGGAAGTCCAGAATCTAGGTGCCACCACAAAGAAGTCTGCTTCACACATCCTGGACAACACACCACAAAAGAGGTGGGATTTGTAAAGGAGTCTCCCCAGTGGATCTCAAGGGGTGGGCAGAAATATGGAGACTGGCAGTCAGTAGGAGCATAGGGATGGAGATCTATACTGGAAGAGAGATGTTGAGAAAAGAGATGAATTCATATCGTTTCTCTGTGATTAATGAAGACCTCTTTCAGTTTATGGTGGAGATATGAGAGATCCTGCACTTGACAAATGGAAACGGGACTTTGTGTCGCGATTCAAATGTCACTCTGCTGTCAATATGTGTTGAGAAGGGCACCACCATGGGCTCAGCCTGGAAGCAGAGTGGCTTGTAGGAGTTTCATGGGCTGAATGGATGCTTCTAGATCTTGCAATAAAACAAAACAACAGGGTGGAAACACACAAAAGAATGAAAATATATATATATATATATATAATCCTCTTTAATCCTTCTTAAGGCCTTGTCTTCTTAATTCTTCTTACAGCTAAAACTCTGATTCATTCCTTGAATATTTCAGTGGTTGACTTCTGCAGTAAGCTTTCTCCAGGGACCTCTTGCCTTCTATTTCTTTCCTGAATAGGTCCCATTCTTTATTGCCCATGTTATTCACACATCCCCTCCGTTATTTATTCAGGTACATTGCCTGCCCATTAAACCAGGAGCCGGCTGACTATCAGCACCTCAGAGAAAATGGAAAGTTTACTCAAGCCCTTTTATACCCTATAGGTTTCCCTCCATTGTTTGTTATGCGGTGAATAGCCTCTTGTCTCGATCACACAGAAAACATGGTGCACCTTCAAAGGCTCATATCGCAGGCTCAACCCTCTTTGAAGTGCATCCTTACAGTGGATGTGCCCCCCAACTCCAGATGACCTCCCTCTGGAAGCCAAAGGCCATGGGGACAAACAGCATCCATTACGCAGTCGACAACTGTACCTCTGTGAATCCCGCTGGCCCACGTATCTCTCAGTGTTTCTATAAATCCGGTATTTACATGCACACCCTTTCCCAGCGATCGCAGATAAAGCCAGCTCCGTTCTGTGCAATTATTCAGCGTTAGTTGGAGGCCTTCACCAACAATAAACAAAAACAAATCAATATGCCACCAATGTGTTTGTTACTAAGCTCAGCATTTTGAAGCCAGCATGAAATCTGTCAGAGCGTATATCTCCCTGCAAAGGGCTCTTGATGTTGATGTCATAAATAAATTAGCATCGAGGTAGAATCCATTGCTGCATGAAGTCTTATTTAATCAAGTGATATTTCAGTTAAATTTTTTATCACCTTACTTAGCTTAATCATATTAAATACCAGCCAAACGTCTGCCAGTAGGAAAAGAAGAGAAAGAAAGGTGTGACATTACCAATTAAGCGAGCACATAGTAAACAGTCTAATCAAAAGGGAAAGAAAGCTATAATTTGTGGAATTGTTCCATTGCAAGGAGGAAAAGCACGTGGTAATTAAATCCACCGTACTCCTGGAAAGTGCTGGATCACTGAATATTCCTAATTAGAAATGAGCAACTTATTAGCTATAAGCAACAGATGTCACAACCATAGACCAATCTTCTTATAAAGAAGTAAATTCTGATTTTTGGCAAATCATTTATTAGATAAACAATCTGTAATTTACCCCTGCTTTGCTGAAATGGTGCTTGGAATTAGCCTCTTTTCCTCAGGCTAACTGTGAGGGGATAAGGTTTATTAAAGCACAACCTGTTCCAATATTGTTTTTAAGTATGATCAGCAGCTGCATGCCTTTGAATGCTGGGAATCACAAGTGGGGAGAGTTGCAGTGTTACTCACACCCTGCTTACCAGCTTCTGAAGGCATCCTGTTGGGCACTGTGATAACAAAAGGCAGGAGTGGATAGGAATTTGGCCTAATCCAGCAGGACTCCTCTTATGTTCTATCATCCATCATGGAGATAGACTCAACAGATAGGACATGTAGCACTGTGGTAGAACATGTTCTGCATGTAAAACATCATAGATTTGATCGGGCGTGTCCAGTTAATAAGATCACTATCCCAACAGACCTGGGAAACAGTCCTACCTGCGGATACAGAAAGCTACTACTAGCCAAACAGACCATATTAGACTAGATGGGGGGAATGATCTGACTCACTATAAGGCAGTATTATCTACCTATTTATCATCTATCTATCTATCATCTATTTATCTATCATCTCTCTATCTATCTATCATCTATCTATCATCTATCATCTATCTAGCTATCATCTATCTATCTATCATCTATCTATAAATTTTAACCTACTTTTATTAAAACAAGGGATAGTCTGAAAGATGGTTTATAAATGAAAAGACAGCTTTACATCTTCCAGTAAGGTAGAACACACACACACATATACACATTCTCTCTCTCTCTCTCTCTGGCATAGGAGCCAGTTCATGGATCATGAAACATCATTTTTGGCCCTAGATGAGTCAGTTCTTTTAACCTACTTTCTGCCTTTATTTCAGAAGGTTGGGGAGGGGATAGGGTTTTTTTTTATGGATACTTGCGGCCTGTATAATGGTGATGTAAAGAAATCAAAGAAACTTCAGCATTGTGTTTGAATTGACATCCTGGGATTGCCTTGAGTTAGTTTAAGAATTTATTAGCCCAGCCTTTTCCAACTCAGCATCCTCTAAGGTCAGCGGTTCTCAACCTGTGGGTCCCCGGATGTTGTTGGACTACAACTCCCATCATCCCTAGCTAGCAAGGCCAGAGCGAGCTCAGGGATGATGGGATTTGTAGTCCAACAACATCTGGGGACCCACAGGTTGAGAACCGCTGCTCTAGATGTTCTTGACTACAGCCCCCATCACTCCTGATCTTTGTCCATGCTGGCTGTTTGGAGTTAATCATCATCATCATCATCATCATCATCATCATCATCTGGAGTGCACCAGGTTAGTGAAGGCTTCATGAGTCTTTCTTTTAAGTGTTGGTGGTGTGCACAGCTTTCAACTCAAACAGCCCCTATGCATTGCAATGTTGAGATTTCAAAGTGAGCCTAGGGTGTGAAAATGAAATGCCAGACTTTCCGTACTTGCATACCAGAGGCAAATGGAAGGTGGCAGGGTTAAACTGTCTCAGGCTGCAAGCCAGTTCTGTGATTACAGACTGGCGCACTGTGGTGATGAAACATCACACTTGTGGAAATGTGAGTTCAGTTGGACTCCTTTTAGGGTAGGTGAGACAATACACAGCCCACAGGCAGTGTCTGCAATTCTGCAGAAAATCATCCTTCCCTTTCCATCCCCTACCCCCACCCCTCCTGAAAAAGGACTGGTCCACAGCTGAGCTGCCTGACACATGGTCCAAGTGCTGTGATGCTCAGGCACGTCAGTGGACCAGATACTGTCTGCAGACCTGACATAGTCAAATACTTCTCTGGCATGCAACCACCATGGCCTTTGCCATGGTACTAGGTTGGCCACTTAGGCATGAAGAAGAAACCCATCACCAAAAATAGTGGATTTAGAGTTGCATAAAATCGACATAATGCTATTGATTTCCATATACAGTGGTACCTCAGGTTACATACGCTTCAGGTTACATACACTTCAGGTTACATACGCTTCAGGTTACAGACTCCGCTAGCCCAGAAATAGTACCTCGGGTTAAGAACATTGCTTCAGGATGAGAACAGAAATCGTGCTCCGGCGGCGCGGCGGCAGCAGGAGGCCCCATTAGCTAAAGTGGTCCTTCAGGTTAAGAACAGTTTCAGGTTAAGTACGGACCTCCGGAACGAATTAAGTACTTAACCCGAGGTACCACTGTAATGACAATTTAGAAAAACTATAATGTACATATAAATGCAAAGCATCTCACTGTAGGGGGAAAGATTGTGACCTGTGTGCTCTTTCTGTTGTCTAGGTGAAACTGTTGATGGGGAATGCTCTTCTTATGGTTCTTTATCTTTAAACCAGACTTGGTCTGGATAGCCCTTTACATAGAAGGCTTCTTCAACTAGAGGGTTGTCCTCTGGAGGGAAGGGCGCAAAGTTCAATTGAGTTTGCACTCAAAGGTGAACCTATCAAATTCACAGCTTCTGGAACAATATGGAAACGGGGGTAGGCTTTGAATTTCGTCCTTCTCCGAATTTTGCAACGCAGTTCTCTAGCCAAAACGTGTTTAGAAAAATGCATGCATTAGGAGAAATTGTGCATAAAAATAAATTTATCAGCGAATATATTATATTATGGAAAACTGCTTGCAAAAAGGTGTACATTGGTCAAAACTCAGGAGAAGTTAAGGCTACGTTACTGAGGATTTCTTTCTTCATTTGCAAATTCCTGCAGAACTGAATTTAAGACTGGAAAAAAGAGAAACTGAATACGCTTAAATTTACAGACCCACCTATTCCCGGTGCTCTGTAAAGTGGGACACATGGCCACCTAACATGCTGTGGCTGGCCGTCTTAGCACTGAGCAGCTTTCAAAGAATGGAAAATTCATAGTGACTGACATCGCCAAGAGAAGGGAGATGGGCAGAGAGTGGGTCTGTTTTTCTCAAACCACATTTCCAATTTCACAGGTTCTTGCTTTGGGACCTTCATTATCCCCCAGGTTGTCTGCTAAGGCAGTATTGTGAACCTCTCACTCACCTATGTGAATGTGCTCTGGTAGGGATGGGGAAACTGTGGTCTTCCAAATGTGGTTGGACTCATCAGGCCCAGCCAGCATGGCAAATTAATGTTTAGGCATGACAGGAATTATAGTCCAGCCACATATGGGAGAAGGACACAGGTTCACCATCTCTATGCTACGCAAATGGGCATACTTCTGTAACCTTCAATCAGCAACCACTGGTGTTTAGCCTTCTGAAGCCAATAGAATTAAATCAAATAAAACCTCTGGCCTGGTTGCTACATGTATGCCCACTGCTTAATTTTTCTACACTTGGTAATAACTAGCAGCTGGAAAAGAGAGCACTGGGTAGGAGTTGATGTGAGGTGAACTGCACGGATATTTGTTGTGTTGTGTCCAATTCACCCATGAAAGTCATTTCTTCCTTTTCCTTTTTTCTTTTTTAAAATGATGAACACATATATGGCTGAAACAACACGGAGGATTTTTGCTTGTCTAGTTTATGGATGTGGAGATCACACGGGGTCCCCGGACGTTTAATGGTCTATTGATCCCTGTGCCTCCACTGTGCTCGCTTCCCCGCTGCCACAAACCAGTTACTCTCTGGTAAAACACTGAGTCCAGACAGTTGTTAAAAGTGAACCAAAAAAACCCCTAACAACAACAAACAAGTTTATTTTACAAACATTAACAAGTTTATGGTTTCTCCGATAATATTCCTGTCAGTACCTTAACTTTAGTTTCTTTACCGGCCTATACCTTCCTAATACCTTCTGACTGATTATCTCAACTGTTTGACTGACTCCTCTTAACAAATTCTCTCACACCAGACTAGCTCAACCCACAGACTTATCTGTCTCTTCTAATTCCAGACTGTCTTCTCAACCACCCTAACTCTAACTTTCTCTCAAAAAAACCCCTCTGTGCTTAAACCTTATACACAGTTAACTCTGCCCCCTGGGTTCCCATTGGTTAGTCATTTTACAATTAGTTAACCCTTTCCCTATGAACCCAGGATGATGTTACACACCTAGAAGGGCAAACGCCACAATGAAGCTCAGGCTCTGACTTGACACTGCAATAGGGAGCCTGTGGCCCTTCAGATGTTATGAGACTCCAGCTCCCAGCAGACCCAGCCAACATGGCCAATGGCCAGGGATGAAGAGAGTTGGAGACCAGCAACATCTGGAGGTTCGCAGCTCTATACACTCCTACTGAATCCTCCTGCTGGAGCCTCACAGACTGTGGATCCAGCACAGCGCAGTTGAAACCCCTTTGTAAAACTGAAAGGAATGGCGAGTGAGTGTTACAGAAATGTCATCAGAGGCAATTTCGGCAGATCAAAGAGCCGAAGCTACTGACTCATTAATGAGCTACTAGCGGGCAGTCCCAACCACGTTCTCTGCTCCCAGTCGTGACTCATTACAAAATCATTATTACCGTTCTTCTCCTGCGTGCTTGCTCCCTTTCTAAGCGTTTCTTGCAGAAAATAGCCTGACAGTTTATGCGGAATTAATGAGAGTGAGAGAGCTGCTTTCAATGCACAGGGTAGTACACCAAAATTACATTTTCCCAGGGTTCCCTCCCCTTCCATAGCCCCAAGTTTACTTCTTGTTTGTATTGTTTAAAATCTCAACCCGCTTAGAAGTCGTTGTGCAAATGTGAGCTAAGTGTCCCTCTCCCCCTCGGTTGCCTTTGGATCCTTCCAGCGGGATCGTAGGAAAGTCCTGATTACAACATCCATTTTTCAGCGTGATTTTACCTGTGTAATGAGACCATTTCCTTAACTTGATTTTATAGCCATGTCATTTAGGAGGATAAATGTTGAGCAAAGTATCGTCTGGGGCCAATGCAGCATCTCAGAAGGAGCAAGCCTCTCTTTAAAGGCTGGCATCAGGCAGGCAGCATGTTGCCTTCCAAATATTACTGCTCCAACTCTCATCAGCCCCTGCCAGCACAGGCAATTGTCACCATGTTAGCTACCCTTGATCTACATCAACATCACAATTCCTGTTCCTTTTCTTCCAGTTTCTCTCCCCCCCCCCCCAACTCAGCTTCTCCATAGTTCCTTTCCCTGCAAACTTTTATTGTAAGGATAAGCATATGTCACTCTGTTTTCCTCCCATCATCTAGCTTCTTGGTGAGCTTTCCTAAACCACGGTAGGCAGACACTTCTAAGTTTTGTTTTGAAGTCCTGTGTTTCTGCAGCACCAGACATTTTAAGAAACAAGTGCAAGGAGGTCTTAGACTCATGTGGCTTCCACAGGCTATCTCATAATAAATTACTATTACAGTGGTACCTCGGGTTAAGTACTTAATTCGTTCTGGAGGTCCGTTCTTAACCTGAAACTGTTCTTAACCTGAGGTACCACTTTAACTAATGGGGCCTCCTGCTGCCGCCACGCCACCGGAGCATGATTTCTGTTCTCATCCTGAAGCAAAGTTCTTAACCCAAGGTACTATTTCTGGGTTAGTGGAGTCTGTAACCTGAAGCATATGTAACCTGAAGTGTATGTAACCCAAGGTACCACTGTATTATTCTCTGTCTGGTCTACTGCAGACCAATGTTGTTTCCCCTGGACTTAGGTACAAATCTTTGTCAGACATGTAAAACCCGAGAAAATGAGAGGTGAACCAACTGATGATGGTCTGATGTTGGCGGAAACTTTTAAACCAGCACGTAAATATTTGGTGTAATCATATGAATCCAGAAAGGGTAAACTTTCAGGGGTGTAACTATAGCTGGTTAGGGTGATCAGATGCAAAAGAGGACAAAATCCAAGAATAAATTCAGACAGGAATAATTTTGCAATGCTGCTATTGTCAACATTTATTAATTTCTTTATTACATGCTAAATAATTTTCTAGGCTGCATTTAAGCGGGAAAACTTTAAGAAGCCATTTCAAGGGAGCTTACCCATGAAATAGTAAAATGCAACTAGAAACACAAAGTTGTTAAAGCCAGCATAAAAAAAAATGCAAGCATACATCACAGATACACAAATATTAAAATACATTGCATAACTATGGCTAACACCATCAGCCTAAGAATAAACCAGGATTAAGAAAAATGAAACACATAAGAGCCAGTGTGGTGTAGTGGTTAGGAGCAATGGACTCATAATCTGGTGAACCGGGTTCGCTTCCCCGTTCCTCCACATGCAGCTGCTGGGTGACCTTGGGCTAGTCACACTTCTCTGAAGTCTCTCAGCCCCACTCACCTCACAGAGTGTTTGTTGTGGGGGAGGATGGGAAAGGAGAATGTTAGCTGCTTTGAGACTCCTTAGGGTAGTGATAAAGCAGGATATCAAATCCAAACTCTTCTTCTCTTCATAAGAAGAGACCAGGCCTTTATTTATGATGTTACATTTATACCTTACCTTTTCTCCAAAGAGCTTAAGGGGGAACACACCTCCTCCCATTTTATCCTCACAGAAAGCCTCTGAATTTGGTTAGGCTGAAAGAAAGAGACTGGCTCAGTGGGCTTCATATAGCTGAGCGGCTTCATATTGAACCCTGGTGGGTGGTGCTGTGGGTTAAACCACAGAGCCTAGGACTTGCTGATCTGAAGGTCGGCGGTTTGAATCCCCACAATGGGGTGAGCTCCTGTTGCTCAGTCCCTGCTCCTGCCCACCTAGCAGTTCGAAAACATGTCAAAGTGCAAGTAGATAAACAGGTACCGCTCCGGCAGGAAGGTAAACAGCGTTTCTGTGTGCTGCTCTGGTTCGCCAGAAGCGGCTTAGTCATGCTGGCCACATGACCTGGAAGCTGTACGCCGGCTCCCTCGGCCAATAAAGTGAGATGAGCGCCGCAACCCCAGAGTCGGTCACGACTGGACCTAATGGTCAGGGGTCCCTTTACCTTTACTTATCCCAGATCCTAGTCTGGCGCTCCAGCCACTGGCTTTCTCCAAGCTTGGTTGTTGGAGGAGGAGGGAGTGATACCACTGGTGGTGACTTTCAAGTTTAAGTACAGGAGGCGCTTCAGTTCAGAAGCTTCACCCTCCAACTCAAGGAGGAAGGGATCAGAAGGGTGACAGGTGAGCTGGCCCGCTCATTCCCATACCTGCCTCTCCTTGCATGCTTACATACCGCAGAATAAGGATGACTAGAAAGGACTTCTGTAATATATATATTTTTAAAAAACACTGCCTGCTTTCTCTCAATGTACCTCCATGTTAAGTTCAAATCTGAAGCGCTGAGATCTGCTGAAACACACATACTGTGAAGCAGCTGGAAGCTGAGTGGTCAGTTTAGGTTATTGCATTTGACTGCAAGCTGTGTAAGAACCCTTTTAAAATAATGAAAACATGCTTTTATAGTTCTCTCTGCTAAGAAGAAGAAGAAAGTATTCTGCTGTTGCGGTGGTACCGTTACTTCTTACGTTAGTTTATATTGTACCTCATCCTACATTTGTGCATGTGAGGCGTGCTTCCTGTGAGACAATTCTCTCCTCTACCAAAGCCCTTCTTTGCTCATCCCACAGGGAAGGAATGGGCTGCGGTTCTTCAGCTGAATTGGCAGCTTCCCTTTAACTCTTCAAAATCCCACTGTGTGGTTCCACTACCAATGATCACCCACCCATTGTGAGCCCAGTCACGGTGAGCCTGAGATGGTTGGGGTAGGGGCACAGGAAGCAGTAAGTGGCAGGACAATATTTTGGGATCAAGATTTATTGATTACAGTAGGCATTGGGTATGCAGGCTAATTACTTCATCAGGGTCAATCTTGGGTTAAGGATCCCCATATGATGCACATCAAATATGGGCAACCCCTCCAGACTGCGCTGGCTGTCTATTAGTTTCTGAGCCAAATTCAAGGTGCTGGTTTTGACATATAAAGCCTTAAATGGCTCAGGACTGCAATTCCTCAAGGACCGCCTCTCTCCATATGAACCTACCTGGACCCTGAGATCATCTTCTTTGTGTGCCTCCTCCACAAGACGTCCGGAGGGTGGTAACATGAGAATGGGCCTTCTCTGCAGTGGCTCCCCATCTGTGGAATGCTCTCCACAAATAGAGAGCCTTCATTATACACCTTTAGGTGCCAGGCAAAAATGTTCCTCTTCAACTAGGCCTTTGGTTGATTGAATGTGTTTCTGGGAGAGTGGATTGTTGGTTTGTTTATGTTCTTACTTTTATTATGTATTTTGTGTGTTTTTAAATTGTAATTTTATGTTGCAAACTGCATCACAATTACAGCAAAAGTCATATTATGTGGTTAACAAATCAGCATGGCATTTATACTCTATAAAGCATTATTAGCAACATTAAAAGAATAGCAAGTAAAAATATAAGATAAGCACTGTTAAGTTCATACAGATACTCTCCATGTCCCCATAATTCATAGGCTTTCATTCTATTCAGTTCCTTTAAAAACACATAAAACGCACACAATGCTCATTGTAAAGGCAACTCAGCCAGACGCTGCACCAGCGGGTTCCTTGCGTAGGGGACCATGGTGGAGATGGTGGGGCTCCTGGGGCTCCAACCAGTGGTAAAGTGGATGCGCTGTACATGGGGCTACCTGTACAGGTGACCTGGAAACTACAACCAATCCAGAATGTGGCAGCTAGACTGGTGACTGGGAGCGGCCACCGAGACCACATAACACCGGTTTTGAAAGACCTACATTGGCTCCCAATACATTTCCAAGCACAATTCAAAGTGTTGGTGCTGACCTTTAAAGCTCTAAACGGTCTCGATCCAGTATACCTGAAGGAGCATCTCAACCCCCATCATTCAGCCCAGACATTGAGGTCCAGCTCCAAGGGCCTTCTGGCAGTTCCCTCACTGTGAGAAGCAAGGTTATAGGGAACCAGGCAAGGGCCTTCTTGGTGGTTGCACCTGCCCTGTGGAACACCCTCCCTTCAGATATCAAGGAAATAAACAACTATCTGACTTTTGGAAGACATCTGAAGGCAGCCCTGTTTAGGGAATTTTTTAATGTTTGATGTTGTTGCTTTTTTATTATTGTTATTGGTGTTCGGTTAGGAGCTGCCCAGAGTGGCTGGGGAAACCCTGCCAGATGGGCGGGTTATAAATAAATAAATAAATAAATGATGATGATGATGATGATGATGTTGACTCTAGGTAGCCTGCCTAGTTGCCATTGATGAGGAACTCACTCATGTCTCTCTTGATAATCAGGTGGTCCATTCCCACTTGAGGAATACACTTGGTATGAGTGGGAGTCTCCCCTATGAATCAAGGAACTTGCCTGACCCTCTGTTTCTCCAGCAGGAATTCAGATTTCCATGGAACGTTCCCAAGGGTTGGTTCTGTCACTGGAAATCATTCCATGAGAACTGAAATTTCCAAGAAGCTTCCCTCTTTGAAGCACTTGCTGGAAGGGCTTGCACCTTGCTGATTGATCCAGAGCAGACACTCTTGGTGCTCCTTCAGGGCTGCCTGATGGATTTCTGTCCATTCCTTCTGATGTGCCTGATGTGACAGGAGATCAGACCCCATCACTCAATGCAGATGTCAGCAGTCCTTTGCATTATGCTGAGCAGATGCAGTTGAGTCAGTGCAGTTGGTGTAAAAGGGATAAGACGTGCCAGCTGCTCTCCTAATGGGGGAGCATAACGCTAATTCGCCAGTCTAGTCTACTGGGAGGACTTAACGACATATGCTAATTCTGAGAGCATGGCATGGGCTTAAAACAGAAAGCATCTCTCAAGCATGCACCAATCAAGCACGATTCAGAAGACCCCAAGAGCTCAAAGGAAAACCATCCATACACACATGTGCCAGATTTAGCTCACTGTGATTAAACAAATTAAATACAGGATATTGCCTGATTTTTAATAAATAAATAAATAAATAAATCTGGCTCATTCTCAGGCCAACTCTCACCTTAACTACTGCAATCTCCCTGTTGGGCTTTATTCCCATTTCAGTGTCTTATCTCATACTTTACCTCCATCCAAACCACAGCTGCCAAACCGATCCATCTGCCCCTTCCTGGTGTGACCATGTGATGCTCCTACCCAGATCTCTTTGCCAGCTTCTCATCCTCTTCATTATTCAGTACAGATTCCAATAGGTGCAGTAGCAAGTCCATTAGGAAGCCATTGTTGTTGTTGTTGTTATCTCTTCCCTGAAATTTATTTCTTTGGTTTTTCAGATTGAAATTTTACAGTCACATATCCCACATACAACCTAAAAACTAGATTCCATCTCTTGGCCTTCCCTCGTCCCCTTTGTGGGTCCTACTGTCAAACATTTCCTCCTGCATCTTTTATAACAATCTGGATCTTTTATCTCTCCATTGTATCCAAAATTTACCATTAAACTACAAGTGGTATTCCAATCCTACTAATGATTTTAACTGTTTGGGCTGAGTGTTCATCAGTATGCAGATGATACCCAGCTCTACCTCTCTTTCAAATCGGAACCAGTGAAGGCAGTGAAGGTCCTGTGGGAGTGCCTGGAGGCAGTTGGAGCAGGGATGGCAGCTAATGGATTAAGGCTGAATCCTGACAAGACAGAAGTACTGCTTTGAGGGGACAGGGGGCAGGCGGGTATGGAGGATTCCCTGGTCCTGAATTGGGTAACTGTGCCCCTGAAGGTGCAGGTGATCAGCCTGGGAGTCATTTTGGACTCACAGCTGTCCATGGAGGCGCAGGTTAATTCTGTGTCCAAGGCAACTATCTACCAGCTCCATCTGATATGCAGGCTGAGGCCCTACCTGCCCACGGACTGCCTCGCAAGAGTAGTGCAAGCTCTGGTTATTTCCCGCTTGGACTACTGCAATTCACTCTACCCAGGGCTAGCTTTGAAGGTGACCCGGAAACTACAGCTAAACCAGAATGCGGCAACTAGACTGGTGACTGGGAGCAGCCGCCGAGACCACATAACACCGGTCCTGAAAGACCTACATTGGCTCCCAGTACATTTCCGAGGACAATTCAAAGTATTGGTGCTGACCTTTAAAGTCCTAAATGGCCTCAGCCCAGCATACCTGAAGGAGCGTCTCCACCCCCATCGTTCTACCCGGACACTGAGGTCCAGCTCCAAGGGCCTTCTGGCGGTTCCCTCACTGCGAGAAGCCAAGTTACAGGGAACCAGGCAGAGGGCCTTTTCAGTAGTGGCTCCTGCACTGTAGAACGCCCTCCCATCAGACGTCAAAGAAATATCTGACGTTTAGAGGACATCTGAAGGCAGCCCTGTTTAGGGAAGTTTTTGATGACTGATGTTTTAATGCATTATTATTATTTTGTTGGAAGCCGCCCAGAGTGGCTAGGGAAACCCAGCCAGATAGGTGGGGTATAAATAAATTATTATTATTATTATTATTATTATTATTATTATTATACAATGGTCTTTGAGATAACTTATAAATTTCCCCCATTCCTTATTAAACTTTTGATCTTCCTGATTTCTGATTCCTCCGGTCATTTTAGCCCTTTCAGCATAGTCCATCAACTTGATCTGCCATTAGGAAGCCACTGTTGCACAATTGGCTTGTTTTTATTATTTTATTTTTACGAGATTTTACCTTCTGTAAGTGAATTCCGTGGGGCTTACTCGCAAGGAAGTAAGGTTAGAATTGAAGCCTGTATCATGCCAAATGCATGGCGATTGTGCCAATGCTCTAATCAGCTTGTTGTTTAAGATGCATTGGTCCATACCTGCTCCTAGGAAGCTTGGCTGGGGTCTTTGTTTGTGTTTCTCCAGTAGGCCTTCCTACTCCCATCTCTTCTACTCAGGTGTTTGGCTGCAGGCATCCAAGGCCATCCGAGCTTGACTTGCCCAGCCAGCTGCACATATTTTGTGCCCTTTAATTAAGCTGTAGAGATTCAAAGGGATTTGGCTCCTGCCGCCTCATGCTTTCCTGCCCCCGTGTTCCATTCTAGGGTGGATGTTAAATCGTGCAGAAACAGAGCGTGACCTCACTCTCGTGTCACTTGATCTGGCAGTAGCTGTTTTTTTGTGTGTAACTCATTTGGAAAGATTGATTGTTGGTTAATTACATTAATGAACTCACCCGACATAGGACGCGGACCAAAAAAAGCTCAGCAGCCTCCTAAACAGCCATTAAGAATAAGACATTTATCTTTTCACCTGACTGTTGCGACTTCCTGCCGGGTGGCAGGGCATACAAAATGTTAATTCTGAAGGTTAAATGACATTGGGAAATAATCATGAACTGCTTACCTTTCCTCACCTCCTGCCCAGATGGCTCTTAGCACAGCAATCAAAGGGCATTTGGATGTAAGAGCTACTTGAAAGGTCTCCAGTAATATGAATCTGGTAGTTTCGGCTGGCACATGGTCACATCTATTCTAGCACAATTCCAGCTTTTCAGACCCAGTGTGGTTGAAATAACTCCTTTGTTAATAAAGGCTGATTCGCGTGATTTGTTGGAGATTGTGAAAATAAAGGGCTAAGTACACTGCTGGCTTGGGGGAAGCTTGCAAATGTGCTTGAGTTTTATAAGCCATTGCGGAGCTTAGTAACCGATCAAGAGCAATCGCAAGAAAACAAAAGGTTTGACACTGGATAGTCCAACCAAGAGCTCAGGGCTAAGCTATATGCACATGTAAGGAAGGTCTCCAGCTCAGTGCTTGAGCATCTGTCTTCCATACAGAAGGTTCCAGGTTCAATGTTGAGCAGCTCCAGGCAGGCCTGGGAATTGTCCCCTATCTGAAACCCTGGAGAGCTGTTGCCAATCAGTGGAGACAATACAAAACCAATTGGGCCAATGGGTCAAGCTTAGTAGAAGGCAGCTTCCCGTCTTCCTGTATAAGAGGAAGAGGTCCCAGTTCTTGGGAAGATGAAACAGTTCACATGCAATTGCTGTCTCCTGAAAGTAGCTCTACCCCTTGAACCGATTTTGCTAGCAATGCTACCATGTTGTTTTGAGCAGAGCTGGAAGGGGCTTGGATAAAGTTTCATATGCAGAACTTTTGATTCATTGGTTTGTGTACCTTCACTTGCCAGCTATAAGCCAATCAGTCCTGTACTCTAGTACCTCCTCAATCCTTTGGTGTGGTAGCACTTACCCTTTGGGACTCCCTCCCATTTCATATCAGACAGGTGCCATCTCTATTGTCTATTTGGCATCTATTGAAGATCTTTTTCTTTTTTCTTTTTTAAATATTTTTTATTAATTTTTAACATATCATTTTCAACAATTGTTAAACATACTTTTATATCTTATACAAGTTTTTTGACTTCCATCAATCACATCTGAAAATTTTCCAATCCTTTCTCTTAATATACTTTTCTTAATATACATTTCTTATTTTCACTATTACATTTAAATCTCATAACTAATGTCTCTCTTCTTTCTCTTCTTTGCAATATTTCATATATTTCTCCTTACAAAACTTCTTGTCGTCCTACTAGCGTAATTTGTTGATTACCGTTGCTCCTCAAATAATTCGTATATTTCTTCCAATCTTCTGTAAATCTCTGGTCCCACAGGTTTCAAATCCTTCCTGTCATTTTATCCAATTCTGCGTAGTCCATCAATTTTGCCTGCCATTCTTCTTTCGTCAGTATTTCTTCTTGCTTCCATTTCTGAGCCAACAATACTCTTGCTGCTGTTGTTGCACATAAGAACAATTTTACATCCTATCTATTAATATCCTCACCTATAATGCCAAGTGAAAATGCTTCTGGTTTTTTTTAGAAATGTATATGTCAACATGTTTTTCATCTCATTATATATCATTTCCCAGAATACTGAAGATCTTTTTCAACTAGCCTTTAAGTGGAGACGTTCATTCCAATCAGTGTCTGTATTGGATTTGAAATTGTTTTTATTTATTTTTTACATCGGAAGTTGTTTTTAATTGGTTTTGTACATAGAAATTGGTTTTAATACTTTGTATAGAGGGAATTGTTATTTCTTTGTATATACGGAATTGTTGTTTCTACATTTAGCTTTGTTTTTATTGTCGATGGGTTTATTGCGAAATCTGCTTTGGGGTTATTTTACGGGAAATAATTTGTAAATGGAACAAAATTAATAAATAAATTTAGTTCCATGGAAATGCTGTTTTGAGCCTGAAACAGGGCTGTCCCTGTCATTGGGCAGAGCACGGCAACCACCTTAGACTTCAGTTGATTGGGAGTGGTGAGTTATTGTGAGTTATAGGACAGAGCTTTGTATACTACACAGCAAGCCCTTTCCCCTTTAACTAGGGTTGGTCTTTGTGGGATGGGACTGCCATCTTGTCCTTTGCCTCAGGCAGCAAAATGTCTTGGATTAGCCCTACCAGCTAACAATTGGAAGATTGCATGATAAGAAGTTTTGTGGTTGGTTCACGAGATTCCTGACAATTGGACTCATTAGTGCCTTTGACAAGTCTTATAAATTCATGTTTTGTGTATGTAGAGGCAGGGCTTTTTTCCCATCCAGACCTCATTGGAGCTCAGCTCTGTCACTTCTCAGGTGGGCACGACTGCCATTCTAAGAGAACAAGAGAGAAGCTCATGGTGAGGTCCATCACCTCTTTTTCTAGAAAAATAGCACTGTGTAGAGGGATAATAATAATAATAATAATAATGCATTTATTTATTTATACCCCGCCCTCCCTGGCCAGAGCCAGGCTCAAGGCAGCTAACACCAGTAAAATTACAATAAAAATATAGTAAGGGGGGGGGAAACCAATTTAAAATGGGTGGCGCTGTAGGTTAAACCACAGATCCTAGGACTTGCTGATCAGAAGGTCGGCGGTTCGAATCCCCACGATGGGGTGAGCTCCCATTGCTCGGTCCCTGCTCCTGCCAACCTAGCAGTTCGAAAGCACGTCAAAGTGCAAGTAGATAAATAGGTACCTTCCAGTGGGAAGGTAAACGGCGTTTCCGTGCGCTGCTCTGGTTCGCCAGAAGCAGCTTAGTCATGCTGGCCACATGACCCAGAAGCTGTACGCCGGGTCCCTCGGCCAATAAAGCAAGATGAGCGCCGCAACCCCAGAGTCGGCCACGACTGGACCTAATGGTCAGGAGTCCCTTTACCTTTTAAAATACAATTTAAAATACAGCCTCATTTTAAAAGTAGCCCATAGATCAAAACCATAAGGGGAAGGAAACATAAGAGTCAGACTGAGTCCAAACCAAAGGCCAGGCAGAACAACTCTGTCTTGCAGGCCCTGTGGAAAGATGTCAAGTCCCGCAGGGCCCTGGTCTCTTGTGACAGAGCGTTCCACCAAGTCGGGGCCAGTACTGAAAAGGCCCTGGCCCTAGTTGAGACCAACCTAACCACCTTGCGACTTGGGACCTCCAAAGTGTTGTCATTTGTGGACCTTAAGGTCCTCCGCAGGGCATACCAGGAGAGGCGGTCACGTAGGTAAGTGGGTCCTAGGCCGCATAGGGCTTTAAAGGTCAAAACCAGCACCTAAAACCTGACCCTGTACTCCACCGGGAGCCAGTGCAGTTGGTAAAGCACTGGATGAATGTGATTCCTGAGTCAAATGTTCCCATGTTAGCACAAATGTCATCAAAACAACAACACAAGGGGTGGGTAAATCCATCATTTTCGATTTCAGTCAGATTCTCATTTTCCCAGTCTCCACATTTCTACACCGGCTGCCTTTTTTTTTTCTTTTTTAACATGTTCATGAAAATTCATCAACATATTTTTCCTGATGTACACATTTTTTTTGTATGCGATTTTGCCTAATGCACACGTATTCCCTCTTGGGACACCTTCTGAGGGTCACCCGTCGTTGGTGGGCAAAGCCAGAGGCAAAAATTGACAAAGTGACAAATGTAATTTTTATACAGCGGTACCTCGGGTTAAGTATATAATTCATTCCGGAGGTCCGTACTTAACCTGAAACTGTTCTTAACCTGAAGCACCACTTTAGCTAATGGGGCCTCCTGCTGCTGCCGCGCCGCCGGAGCACGATTTCTGTTCTCATCCTGAAGCAAAGTTCTTAACATGAAGGACTAGTTCTGGGTTAGCGGAGTCTGTAACCTGAAGCGTATGTAACCCGAGGTACCACTGTATTTGTACAATAGGCTTCTTTCTATGCACACTCACACACCTTTCTCTGTCCTCCATCCAGACAACCTAAAAGCAGAGCTCAGTGACACCTTCCAAGCAGGTAAATGCAGCCAGGAGGCAAGGCAGGGCCAGGGAGGGGTGTGGCTTGGGGAAAAATTTGAGGGCCAGGTTGAGAGCCCTGAAGGGCTGTATTTGGCCCCCAGGCCCGAGGTTCCCCACCCCTGTGGTAGATCACAAGGAAATACCTCTGCCCTCTTTATCAACCCTTCTTATAGAAACGGCCTTTATGGTTTCCCTCTAGGCCTGTCCTGCTCCTTCGCAACTTCTTTACAAAGGTCTTGTTTCTTGTCCCTTCATCCTCTTCAACGCTTTCCCGCCCCCACAACCTTTCCAATTAGTTTTCAAATCCCTGGCCGTTATTCAATTGATTGTGTTGAAGGGATGGAAGCTTCTGAAATATATCTTCCACCACACGAGGCAGGAGAATAGAATTTTCTTACCCTTTATCCCTGACCTTTCGCTGGTCTCTCATCTTTCTCATATCCTCCAGGTCTCTGAAGTGAAAAAAAGAAGAAGAAAAAAGCAGAGGGCCAAAGCGATAATTAGCCAGCCCTTTTGCTGTAATTACTGTGTTAGCATCTCTGGAGGGACATGAAAGAGAGCACTGTCCCTTTAACAGGACGATTTGATAATCCTCTTAACAATTCTCACTTTCTTGGGGGGGGGAGGGGTGGTTTTTTTTTGGGGGGGGGGATAATATTTCACAGGAATTTTAACTTTGTGAAACGCGCCTAAAGGGAGGCTTAAGCAATAATGCAAAGATTATGGAAATGACTCTCATCTGAGCACGACGCAAGGACCCGGCAAAAAGCCACAGACGGCTTCAGAACAGCGTCACCCCCATTAGGAGTGCCGTTCAAATGTTTATTCATCAAGCGGTAAATGTTTATTGTAATGCGCTTTATTGGGACATAAATTAAAGAAGCGTGATTACGGGCATAGAGAACGTTAGAGCAATGTTTGTTTACCAAGGCAGAAGGTGAGAATGGGAGCAGGCTGGGAAAGGAAGGGGGTTGGGCTATTGCTACCTGTGATTTGGCAGGTGTAGGAATGAAGGGAGGAAGGCTTTGCAAAGTGATGAGCACCCCGTCTCTAGATCTCTTTATGCATTTCACCAAGACTGGCAAAATGTGGTCGTAATGATGGCCTGTAGCTGAGCACAGCCTCATCTAAGGACAGACAGATCAATCTAAATCCGTCCCCTTTCATTTTCACCGGCACTCAATCTTTGCCGGGTCCGCGACTGTATAATAAAATTTGCGTTGCGTTCTACCGGCACTCAATCATAGGTCCATTTTGTTCAGAAAGAATGCCTTAAAAGCTCGCGTTTCAACTGTACCCCTTATTATATGCATTACTGGGCATGTTTCTGTATGCAATTCCCCAATGGCTGTGTTTTCCAGTGCTTTTCAGTGTGCTTTCCCCATAAAACAATATGCATTTGATGTGCCTTTTAACCCTAAAAGAGTGTTTTCGTGCGCTCTGTTTTTGCGCACTGAAAGCGCATTGCAAAATCCGGAAAAGTGTGGAAATTAAAGGTGGAGGCAACTCTTGGTCCTCCTTTTACAATGCTTGGTGTCCTCCCTTTTGCAATGGGGGTATGATTGTTTTGAGGCACAATTTCCTACTACTACTACTACTACTACTACTACTAATAATAATATTTTACTTATACCCCGCCCTCCCCAGCCAAGACCGGGCTCAGGGCGGCTAACACCAAATATAAAAACAATTGATTGAAATACAGCTTAAAAAACAAGATTAAAATACAACATTAAAACATTAGAATGCAGCCTCATTTCAGTGGAACTCAATCAAAAACTTTTTTGGGGATAAAAACGTCAAGTCTTCACCAAGGCTAACTATCCATACTGGTCAAGGAAGCCACGGAAAAGCCAGGGAAGTCCCAAATAGGAGTTCCAACAGAAGGAGAAAGGAAAAAAGTGTCAGTGTTTGTAAAAAGCAAAAAAAAGAAGGAAAGGGTTCTGACCTTCCTTTGTCTCTTCAGCCTGGTCCTCGGACCCTTGTCTGCATAAAAGAGTCCATGAGAATATCCTTGCAGAGTTTTATTCTTAAAAGTCTTTGTGCAAAACACGACTGAATAACTATACACACCAGCACTAACCAACCACCCAACCCAAACACCAGCAACCAAACTAACATTTCTCACTCTATATATACAACTTGGTGCAGACCGCTGAGTCATGCTGACCCAGCTTTATTCGCATTAAAGAAACAGCGGCCATTTTAGCCGTGACAAAAAGAAAGAGGGGGAGGGAATCAAAGTGATTCCAAGCCAAAGGCCAGGCGGAACAACTCTGTCTTACAGGCCCTGCGGAAAGAAATCAGATCCTGCAGGGCCCTGGTCTCATGAGACAGAGCGTTCCACCAGGCCGGAGCCAGTGTTGAGAAGGCCCTGGCTCTGGTTGAGGCTAATCTGACTTCCTTAGGGCCTGGGGGGACCACTAGGGTGTTGCTGTTTATGGACCTTGAGGCTCTCCATGGGGCATACCGGGAGAGGCGGTCCCATAGGTACGAGGGTGCTAGGCCGTGAAGGGCTTTAAAGGTCCTAGTGTTTCCTGTTAGCCTTGGATCCTCCTGGGGCTCAGGAAGGTGTCTGGCTGTGCCAACTGCTGATTCCAGGACAGGACTAGACCCAACATAAATTCACCAGTGGACCATGGTTGACCCTCTCCCCTTTCCTGTTCTATGCTCTGTGTGTAGAGAACACTTTGCAGCTCCTTGACTTAAGCTGAACTTGTCAACATACTGTTGATGATATTTCTATATGTTCTTAACTGGGTGCAGATTAATTCCTATTAACGATTGAGATCCCTGTAGAACTGCATTAAGCCACATCCCTCATAGGGATCAGGAATCCCCTAACAGAACTAGTGGAGTCATATAATCAGGAATAACAAATGGATATGCTATGAGATACAGGGAGTACCAAATTACCCTATTTGTCATGTTAATATTCACGCTCTCCACCTCAAAGCATTTGTCATCCTCTCTGAAGAAGCTTCTTACTCTGTGGATTTCTCCTTTTGGTCTTGCTCCTATAAAATCCACTGCCCCAGATAATTTGACAAAGCAAGATGGTGGTGATGGGCAAGGCCAGTCAACATTTGATGCTGAACTTCCATAGGGTGCTGTGAAAGCCCTTAGGGCTGAGGAGTGAGGTGCAAATGCTTTAAATAAATAAATGCAGGTACCTGAGCTGTATTAACTCTCACCACCTACAGACCCATAGAAATGGGGCATCTTTTTTAAAAAAAGATATTTATTAGGATTTTCAAAATATTACAAAATAGAAAAAGAAAAAAGAAAAATACAAAATAAAAATAGTTAAAAACAATTCAATCTTTCAATCACTTATCTTTCATTTGCTTGTTTCCCGGACCTCCTCATGCCTCCCTTTTTTGTATTCCAGTTCAGTTTGTCGGTTCAGCAAATCCTTACCCTCTTTATTTGTCCTAATCTTTGGTCTTAAAATAGTAACGTTAGATTTTTACCTCTTAACAACCCATTTTTCATATTCCCTTAAAGCATTACAGCTGGAAACCACTTAATTTCTATCCAACATCGTTCTAACATTCATTAATTTTACAATATTTCTGTAGATAGTCTTTAAACTTCTTCCAATCTTCTTCCACCGACTCTTCTCCCTGGTCTCGGATTCTGCCAGTCATTTCTGCCAGTTCCATATAGTCCATCAACTTCATCTGCCATTCTTCCAGAGTGGGTAGATCTTGTGTCTTCCAATACTTTGCAATGAGTATTCTTGCTGCTGTTGTGGCATACATGAAAAAAGTTCTATCCTTCTTTGGCACCAATTGACCGACTATGCCCAGGAGAAAGGCCTCTGGTTTTTTCAAGAAGGTATATTTAAATACTTCTTTCAATTCATTGTATATCATTTCCCAGAAAGCCTTAATCCTTGGGCACGTCCACCAAAGGTGAAAGAGTGTACCTTCAGTTTCTTTACATTTCCATCATTTGTTATCGGGCAAATGATAAATTTTTGCAAGCTTGACTGGGGTCATGTACCACCTGTAGATCATTTTCATAATATTCTCTCTTAAGGCATTACATGCCGTAAACTTCATACCTGTGGTCCATAACTGTTCCCAGTCAGCCATCATTATGTTATGTCCAACATCTTGTGCCCATTTAATCATAGCAGATTTCACCAAGAAATGAGGCATCTTTTATACGAGCTACCTCTTTGATTCAGGGCCCTGGTAGAGCCCATGTTTTGCTTGTACCAGGTTCCATCCTAGTTTCAATACAGTGGTACCTCGGGTTAAGAACTTAATTCGTTCTGGAGGTCCGTTCTTAACCTGAAACTGTTCTTAACCTGAGGTACCACTTTAGTTAATGGGGCCTCCTGCTGCCGCCACACTACCGCGGCACGATTTCTGTTCTCATCCTGAAGCAAAGTTCTTAACCCAAGGTACTATTTCTGGGTTAGCAGAGTCTGTAACCTGAAGCGTCTGTAACCTGAGGTACCACTGTATGTGGCAACTCTAGATAAATGATCTCAGGTTGCAAGCCTGGGCGAACTCTGTGCAGCCTGTCTTGAATAACATATGTGGGCTGCATTTCTTTAGCTTTCCCTATAAGTTGTGTTGTTTCTTTTTTTTTTTTTTTACTGATAAATTTTTATTGGTATTATACATATATACATATAAACTTATACAAAGTCCAATACTTAAATTACACATAATATATTCATTCCATAAATCATAAATACATTTATTTTAGGCTCTGCCAAGCCTTGAACTTCCTTCCACTCCTTTGGTAAGTATCAAATAGACTTTATATTCACGTATTTTATCTCTTTTACATAATAACCTTTTACTGTTAGAGTTATTCCAATCCCGCCAGTGTCGTTTAAAGTTTAGTCCCAATATATATCCAATATTTAATCCAATTATCATGAAATTTCTGTTCATCTTGATCTCTTATTCTTCCTGTTGTTCTAGCGAGCTCGGCATAATTTGTTAATTTAATCTGCCAATCACTTATATTAGGTATGGCGTCCGTTTTCCAATTTTGTGCTAACATGATTCTTGCGGCTGTTGTGGCATATAAAAATAGTACCTTATCTTCTTTTTTGATTTCTTTACCTGTCATTCCTAGCAGAAAGGCTTCGGGTTTTTTGGGAAACGTGTATTTAAAAATTTTTTTAAGCTCGTTATAAATCGATTCCCAAAAGCCTTTCACTTTGCTGCATAACCACCACATATGGTAGAAGTCACCATCTACTTCTCCACATTTCCAACATCTTTTGTTCTTTAACCTATAGATCTTAGCCAGTTTCACTGGTGTGAGGTACCACCTAAATATCATTTTCCACATATTTTCCCTTAATGCCATACATGCCGTGAACTTCATGTTAGTATTCCATAATTCTAGCCATCTCTCAAAATCGATGTTATAGCCGATGTCTATTGCCCACTTAGTCATAACCTCCTTCACCTCCTCGTCTTTTGTATACCACTCCAATAAAATATCGTATATTCTAGACAGTATTTTGTTCTTTCCTTCAACAACTTCCACATTGAATTTGGATTTTTTATCTTCGAATCCTATTTTCTTTTTATCTTCTTTTAACAGGTCATTTACCTGGTGGTATTGCAACCACCCAGTAAATGAGTTTTTAATCTCTTCATAGGGTCTAAGTTTTATACCTTGATCCGTTTTCCTAGTCAGTTCTTCATAGGTAGGATTCTTCCCTTCCATATTAACTTTTTTGACCGTTAACACCTCTGTTGGTGAGATCCACCAGGGTGTCTTCCTTTCCAATAGGTTTTTATTTCTTTCCCATACTTGGAATATTGGCCCTCTAAAAATATGGTTTAAAAAGCCTCTATGTACTTTCACCTTTTCATACCACAGGTACGAGTGCCACCCGTACCTGTTATCGAAGCCTTCAAGATCCAAGATGTCTCTGTTTTCTAGCGTTATCCAGTCTTTCAACCACGATAAACACGCCGCCTCATAGTATAAACATAAGTCCGGAAGGGAGAAACCCCCTCTTTCTTTTTTATCTACCAGTATTTTCATTTTTATTCGCGGTCTTTTTCCCTGCCAGATGTATCTCGCCAAGGCTCTTTGCCATTCTTTACATTGCTTTAAACCTTTAAGTACCGGGATGGTTTGAAATAAAAATAACATTCTAGGCAAAACGTTCATTTTAATAACCGCTATCCTCCCCAAAAAAGATAATCTCATTCTCTCCCAGATTTCTAAGTCTTTCTTAATGTTCTTCCAGGTGACCTCATAGTTATCCTTATATAGATTGATGTTCTTAGCCGTAATCCAGACTCCAAGGTACTTCACCTTCTTTGCCGTCATAATTCCGGTTTTTTGTTCTAGGTCTACTATATCTTCTTTAGATAGATTTTTAGTCAGTATTTTAGTCTTATTCTTATTGACCTTAAAGCCTGCCACAGCACCAAACTCTTCAATTTTTTGTAGGGCTTCTTTTACACTGTGCTTTGGATCTTCTAATGTTAGAGCAATGTCATCCACAAAAGCTTTAATTTTGTGTTCCTTAGTTCCTACCCTGACTCCTTTAACCTCTGCTGTATCCCTCAGCCTCTTAGTAAGTACTTCCAATACTAAGATAAATAATAGGGGGGACAGAGGGCAGCCTTGCCTCGTCCCTTTAGAAATTTCAAAAAATTCTGATGTAGTATTATTTATTATAAGTTTTGCCTTTTGCTCATGATAGATAGCCTCTATACCTTTTCTGAATCTTTCTCCCATCCCCATCCTTTTCAAATTTTCCATCAGAAAGCGCCAAGAGACATTATCGAATGCCTTCTCCGCATCGATAAATATCAAGGCCGCCTGTTTATCTATTCTGGTTTCCAGGTATTCAATAATATCTATCAAATTTCTTACGTTATCCTTTAGTTGTCTTCCTGGTAGGAAGCCTGAAGTTGTGTTGTTTCACCACAGTGCGCAATGTAGCTTTTGGCAGAAGGCGAACTGCTGTGGAATGGAAACAGTGCTGCATGTGACAAATGCAGGATAGAGTGGGGAAATGACGCCTTCTTACACCCCTGCCCAAGGCAGTGCGATGTAGTGGTTAGAGTGTTGAACTAAGACCTGGGAGGCCAGTCAGAAAGACCTTTTCTGCCTTGAATGAGCTACCCCTCAGACCAGACACCTCCTTCCCACTTCTCAAATGGGAGAAAGAGATCCTGTGGAAACAGTCTGGAATGGAGAGATCTTTAAGAGGACAGCAATCTAACGTTTGATTGTTTTATCGTGGCACTATACAGCATTCATATACCGTATTTTTTGCCCCATAGGGCGCACCGGTCCATAGGGCGCACCTAGTTTTTTTTTGGGGGGGGGAAATAAAGAAAAAAAAAATATTCCCCCCCAGGTGCGGGGCTGGGGTGGGGGAAGCCCGAGCTTCCCCCGACCCCAGCCCCCAGAACAGGCTGCTATCTGCAAGCCTAGGGAGCCTGGTGGGAAGTCGCACCGGTCTCCCCAGGCTTGCGGATATGTGCCCGAAGCCTGGGGCGCGCTCCGCTGCGCTCCCCGGGTTTCAGGCTGCAGGCTGCTGTCCACAAGCCTTGAGAGCCCGGTGGGAACTCCCGCGGGTTCCCAAGGCTTGCAGATAACTTCCTGAAGCCTGGAGAGTGAGAGGGGTCGGTGCACACCAACCCTTCTCACACTCCAGGCTTCAGCAAAAGCCTGCATTTGCCCCATAGAACACACACACATTTCCCCTTCATTTTTGGAGGGGGAAAAGTGCGTCCTATAGGGCGAAAAATACAGTATAACCAAAGTGGGATATTGTGAGATGCATGAGCATTACATGTTATTTGCTTCTGTGTCAGTCATTGGCTGGGACCCCCCTCCACCCCACCCCCCGAGTTCCTGGAGAAAGACCTTTGAATGAAAACCTATAAAAGCAGAGCAAAATTTTGTGTTGGCTGGAGAGACTTTTGCAGCGATTCCTTCCTCTTTGGGCAAGGCTGTTATGCATTGAATTGGGTGTGTGTGATTATGTGCCTTTCCACAAATGGGCCTTGCTGGACAGGAAACAATTGGAACATGGATAAAGTCCCCTCCTTAATAGGTTGCCAAATGGGGAGGCAAATTATAAAGTGGCAGTAGAAAGTTTGCCTTTCCCAGATGTTTGTCTCTGCGTGGCACCCATAGCTCCACTCTGCTGCTTTCGCCCTGAGTTTCCTCCTGAAAGCAAAAGAAAAAAGAGAACCACTTGAGATGTAATTGCCTCTTGCTGCGTCCGCTTGGTTCTATTACACAAACAGTAGGGAGAATTCGGCTTATTATATACGTTCTGTTCATAACCTTAAAAAGCAAGGAACAAACAAAAGCAAACCCCAGGATCCCTGCAATCAAATACCTGCTGTTTATACTGATGGAGGGTACACTGATTCAAAAACAGATGGGGCAGGGGAATATCGCACCAAACCCCATTAGTGGTTTGAAAAGAATAGATGGATTTTGTTACACCGCATTGCATTCTATAAAAGCCTAATATGAATAGTAAAGGTGAGCAAACCATGGAAATGTCCTCGCAGGTTCTTAGTGGTCCATATGCCAAGGTAAATGTTTTGCCATATAAGCAGTAAAAATTGGCAGAATGTTTTCATTTCTCGTTTTAGTGCCACCCACAGGGAGACATCTTGAGCCAACAAAATGTTATTATTACCTGCTGCATATATTAGTATATTTCATGCCTCTTATCTCCATAAGGTTAAGCCTAAGGCTTTTTGCAGTGTTTTTGTTGATGGCTGTATAGGCTGGATCAGGCATTGTATGTGTGTGTGCGTGCGTGCGTGTGCGTGCACACGCATGCATGTGTGTGCTAGCGTGCATTTTTAAAATACACATGTGCACACGAAACATTCCCCAGATGTGGTGTTGCAATACAATTACTGCAAAGAGAAAATATGATTCTTCTTGCATAAATTAGGCAAGTTAAATAAATATCTGCTAAATTTATTCTGGAGATTCTATTTTGTCTAATTATTCTGTTCTTTAGGTGGAAGGCCAAAATACTATACAGGGCATTATTTGTTGTTGTTTTTTTTGGGGGGGGGCAGGAGCTTAATTCAAATTTCAATAAAAATACAGGTTTATACTTATAATAAAAGACAACAGGAAGATTTTATAAAGAGCATTTTATGGTTTAGCACAGCAGCTTGTAACATTCTGAATGCTGAACAAAATTTTTCCGAAGATTGTTTAGATGAACTCACATTGAAACCCATGATATATAAATTTTATGTAAGTAAGTAAGTATGTAAATAAATAAATAAAATAAATTGTCAGCTGAATGTGAAGAGAGGAACATGAACTGGAATTAGCTCCTCTCTCTTTTTTAGACAAGTTGAACTTTTTACAGTGAACTTTCTCAGTTTTCATAGTTTATACCATCAGAATAGTTGGCGGTAGATGTGTCAGACACTCCAAGCAATGTTGCATGTTTCCTTGTGAGGAATATGGATTTGGAAGCAGGATTCACTACAGCTTCATGTGCTAGAGAGGAAGGTCCATTGAGGTCCACTCAACCTACCCACCACAATACAGGAAGGAAATAGTTTCTCTCTAGTTTGTCTAAAAATGGGGCAGGGAAGGGGATCAGGTGCAAACTATGGAGAATATGAGTACATAGGATCCGTATCCAACAAAGTCATTTTGTTAGCACACAGACTTCTGCCTGCACAACAGGGCTTCCTCTCCTCCTCTCCCTGTGCACCACCTGTGCCCTCTCAAATTGGTCCTGGGGGATTCCCTCAACCCACCCCCCCAGGGTTGCAGGGAAAGGGAAAGTCCCATTGTTCAGGTAGAGTCCATTGTGCTAACATGCCGACTTCATTGAGTACAACTTTCAAGTTGAAGGCTAGATGCCAAACATCTGAGAGAGGAATATGCCACCTGTGATAATGAGGCATGAGTAAATCCATATTGCCATATTGCTATATGAGTGGAAACACATCCTCAGAAATTGCCCAGGATCTTGAGTTAAACAGTTGCCAAAGTGTTGAACGTGGCATCAAATTTAAAATGGCCGACAAGATGATCTTGGAAAGTTACCTCGGGCCAAGGAATGTGAAATGGAGCTCAAATTTCCTCTTGGGAGTTTCACGTGTGACTAACATTGCGTTCCTGCATGCAGTTAAGCTACTTGAATCCCTTTAACTTCAACAGCATGGCTGCCACTTAAACACTGTGCAGTGTGGCAGCCTAACTACCAGAAGAAAACGCACCATTTTGCTATGAACAGGGCAAATTGCAGAGTGAGCCTTGTGGCTCTCCATGTGTCACTGAACTACAGCTTCCATTATCCTTGGCCATTTGCCATGGTAACAGAGGCTTATGGGAGTTATAGTTCAGCGACATCCGAAGAGCACCACAAGTTAGCCACTGAAGGTTCCCTTGGAAATTTCCAGTTCTGCTGGCACTTTCACACCATCTTTGTATCGTCTATTTTTCTTCAAGAAACCCTTAATTTCCTAGTAAGTGTGTAGATGAGGGCCCAGTGGTACCAAAGAGTGTTTTTAAGCTTGCGTTGTGGTTTTGAGCAATATATCATCAGGGCAATGATGCTGGGATGATGTATTGCACTAATACCTCATAAGAGCACTATCACGCTCGTGATATATTAGTATAATACACTATCAGAACACTATCTCTGATGTATTACTCAAAAGAACCATTTTTAACCGAAAAGGAAGGAGAGCAGAGCATCTTAGCTCCCACCAGAAACTATGGACAGCAACAATAAAGGGGAAAAATAATAAATTGTTGGGTCCTCGGCTTGTAAGGTATCTTGAAAGAGCCCGGAGAGTTGTTTAGAGCACTCGGTGCTATTCTAGCTTTAAATTCCTTCTGATGAAGTGGACTATAGTCACCCAAAACTTATGCCGTAATGAATTTGTTAGTCTTGGAGGTGGCACAAGACTATTTAATTGCATGTACTGTATTTCAGTTCCCTTTATTTCGTCCTATTTATGAATCACTTCCTGTAAGACACTGAGGAGCAATTTATTTATTTTGTATGCCACCTTTCATCTGAATATCAAGGGGAGTGTAATGGTTCTAGGGGTTGCTCGTGTGTAAATCGGCGCCACACCTGGCTGGGTTGCCTGAGTGAACCTTTTCTGTCCGGACAGCCACTCACCCGTGGCTGTCTCAATCGCTGGCAGAATCCGTCAGTGGGCGTTTCTTGAACTTCTTCCAGCAAAGAAGTTCTTTGACGCCTAGTCTCCGCCTAGTCTCCCTGCGCGGAAGCCTTCTGCGCAGGGAGGGTGTGGGCAGCGGAGGACCCGTGCTCTCCCCGCTGGTCCCCGGCGAAGAGTCATGGAGCCACCTCGCCGATTCCCCCATCTGCCCCCCTTCTCCACTGGTGCTATGCTGATTTCCTTCCCCAGAAGATGTGCTGCTTCTCTCCCTCCCGGGACACTCTCCGGAATCCCTCTGGAGCCCTCCCTCTCCCCCTGGCTCCAATGGCAGTTCCCTGACAGGGAAGTTTGCAACAGTGTGGTGTAGTGTGGTGTAGTGTGGAGCCAGTGTGGTGTAGTGGTTAAGAGTGTTAGACTCGTAATCTGGTGAACCGGGTTCGCGTCCCCGCTCCTCCACATGCAGTTGCTGGGTGACCTTGGGCTGGTCACACTTCTCTGAAATCTCTCAGCCCCACTCACCTCACAGAGTGTTTGTTGTGGGGGAGGAAGGGAAAAGGAGAATGTTAGCTGCCTTGAGACTCCTTAAGGGGAGTGATAAAGCGGGATATCAAATCCAAACTCTTCAAATCCAAACATAAAAATACAAAATGAAAACACAAAATACACAACAACACAAAAACAAACCAACACCCCCCCCAAACTTATTTTAAAGGCCATAAAATGTAAATCAGCCCAAGGCCCGCTAACAGAGATAGGTTTTTGAAGAGACCTGTATGGGGATAACATTCAGTGAGCCGCTCCAGAAAAGGCCTGTTTTTGTGTTTCCACCCTCCAGATCGCTCATGGAGGAGGGCCTCAGAGAATGATCTCAGGGTCCAAGTAGATTCATATGAATACAGGTGGTGCTTGAGGTATTGCGGTCCTGAACCGTTTAAAGCTTTATAGGTCAAAACCAGCACTTTAAATTGGGCCAGGAAACTAATTAGCAGCCAGTGCAGTTGGGCCAAGATTGGTGTAATATGTTCATTGTCTTGCCTCAGTGAGTAACCTGGCTGCTGAATGCTGCTGAAGTCTCTGAACCATCTTCAGAGGTTGCCTCACGTGTTACACATAGCAGTAATCTAACCTAGAGGTTACCAGAGCACAGATGGCAAAAGTTAGGTTATCCGTCTCCAGATGGGGCAAAGCTGGGCCACCAGCCAAAGCTGACAGGAGGCACTCGGCACCACTGAAGCCACCTGAGCCTCAAGCAACAGCAAAGGAATGAGAAGTACCCCCAGGCTATGCAACCCCATCAAGAGCAGTCAACCTCCCATCCATCCTATCTAGAGAGCCATCCACAAACAGTACCTCAGTCTTATCTTCATCAAGCCTCAGTTTCTTGGCTCTTATCCAGTCCATTACCAAGGCAAGACAACGTTCCAGCATATCCACTGCCTCACTTGCAGATGTAAAGGAGAAGCAGAGCTATGTGTCACCAACATATTGCTGACAACATACTCCAAACCTATGGATAGGCCCACTCTGCAGTTTCATAAAACAATTTTGTATATAAAAACAGTTGAAAGTTCTGCTAACTCACTCACCTAAATATTCTCCCCACTGCCTCAGACATCTGTCTTGCAGCAAATTTTTCAGGAGTTTCACGCACACATGCACAGATGCACTTCTTCCAAATGTGCAGGAAGACCAGAATGGTCACCCCTACTGAATTTCAGATGTTGAGGGAAAATAGATGAAGTCTTCGTCTCCCTACTTATGAATTCCCAGAGATTTTGGCTGGCTGCTATTGGAAACTGTGCCGAATGGGGTAGATTGTTGCTTATTTCAGCTTTTACCCTGGTGCCCTCCAGCAATTTTGGACTGCATGCTGGCTGAGTGCTGATGGGCACTGTAGTCTTCACCAGCTGAAGTGCACCAGGTTTGGAAGGGCCCATCTATTCTTAAGTTCTTAGAGCCTCCTTAAGCTCTAGTCCACCCTGTATTATATATGCTGTCCTCCTTCCTTAAATATGTTTGTAGACATCCAGGTTGAGAAATGGGTTACACTTGTCACTCTCAAAGACTTGACAGTCAGTTGCGTGATATCCTGTCATTTCAAAGAGATGCGAAAGTTAGATTGACATATCCTAATAATTCCACAGCTTCTTAACTTTCTCACTGCACTGTGGAGTTTCTCTCTCCTTTCTGATCCTTCTCTTTTCTCCCCCCTGAGGACTTCTTGCAAGGAGTTAAAGAACAGGTTCACTGCTTTCTACAGGAAAAAACTGAATGCCATGGGAGTTACTGTTTAATAAAGGAATCACAGTGAAAACATCTTGGAATATATCTGTCTGTTTCGACCAGAAGCTGATGAGCAACATTCATTTGTGTGTTTGATTTTGTTTCAATTTTTGCAGCATGTTCATGTTCACGTGCTTCCGAGGAAGGCTGGAGACTTCAGCAGAAATGATGACATCTATCATGAGGTATGTCTGAGCTTAAATATTTGAATATTACCATTTGAATATTAAAGTGGTTGTTGTGGCCTTAACTGAATGTGAAAGGTCCCTACCAGTGCAATTTTTGAATGTACCATATTTTCATTACAAAACATGGAGGGGATTGAGCTATTGATTTTCAGAGGTGTCTGGTTGCAACCTAGTGGTCTACATGTTGAAATGGATGCTTGTTGCTAAGTATGAAGCACAAAGGGGGATGCAATGTTGATCCGTTGTGTTGAATTTGGGGTGTGTGTGTGTGAAAAATATAGGATTTTCATAAAGGTGTTTCCTGAAAACTCTCCAACCTATACATTTTAAATCCTAGTTTGCTCCAGCCCCTGTGTTTTGTTGTGCGGCGTGAGACTGTGGTGGAATCAGTCTTCATTTTTCCTAAATGTGATTTTCCCTATTGTGCAGTTAATCCGATTTGGCTATGAGATCTAAGAGGGTCAGATGGGCTTTGCACTTTAAGTCCTAGAAACAATTGTCCCTGCATAATCATTTCACACTTTGGTGACTATGGATCTAAAATTAGGGATGACCATCTGTAGATAACTGAACTGTAGTCACGGTCTACAGTGCAACTTTTCGCGCGCAAGATTTCATATGAACTGTGCCCCATTGCTAATTCATGCACATTTTGGAAAGGCAAAAGATGGCTGCTGACCTTACTCTTTCCTTAAGAGAGGACCTTCAACCGACCCATTGTTGTTGTTGTTTAGTCGTTTAGTCGTGTCCGACTCTTCGTGACCCCATGGACCAGAGCACGCCAGGCAGTCTTCCACTGCCTCCTGCAGTTTGGTCAAACTCATGCTAGTAGCTTCGAGAACACTATCCAACCATCTCATCCTCTCTCGTCCCCTTCTTGTGCCCTCCATCTTTCCCAACATCAGGGTCTTTTCCAGGGAGTCTTTTCTTCTCATGAAGTGGCCAAAGTATTGGAGCCTCAGCTTCACAATCTGACCCATACACCCACACATGTGCCATGGCTGACCTTATATCTCAAATGTTTCCTACCTATGAAGTTTCTCCTGTTTGGCAATTACTCCTTTATTATAAAGCCAGCTACCCACGAAGGATTCACATTGCATATCAGAATGCCTGGCTGAGTATCTGAACAAATAAATGTTTCTTCCAAGGATATTGAAATGGATCAATCCTGGTCTACACAAACTATCGGGAAGAACACAAATGACGATTTTGCGGTCAGAATGGATCACAGCATCAAAGAAGGCCAAGTACAAACCCAAGGCCGAATGTCATTACTATTGCTGAGCTTTCTCGCATTATACATGGAAGAAAAGCTCATCTCTTTCCAAGTATGAATTATTCAGTGTAAAACTTTTAAACCGGCAATGGTATTCAGCATGCGATGTCCTCCTCTTCCCTTCTGACATTCAGAGACACAGCAAGAAAATCACTTAGGGAAAGATATTTTGACTTAGCGATCTCATTCAGTGCATTATGCTAAATCATTTTGGCAGCACAGGAATACCTATTAGGAATCATTTTCAATTTTGGGGGGATGGAGGAAGTGGCTGGGCATAAGACTTAGCAGCTTTCCGGCTTCGATTTCAGTCAAGCTGAACTGGTGAACAGAAGCGCATTCATAAGCTGATTTCCAAACACTCCGAAAATTTCAGCTGCCGGTAACATAGCTTGCTTGAGCTTTGACTGTCACACATCGCTAGCTCTTAAGCCTTTGGAAGCAGCAAAGACTGGGGGAGGGAAGCAGGAATGCAGATTCTTTCTTTTCAGCCTCCCCCAATGGGTTCTGAATACCTGAACAGTTTCTAGTTACTACTGAATCTTGGCTTTCATAATGTTACGGCTTTGTAAAAAAATACAGAGATTTGTAGACTATCAATACTAAGGCTACTGAACCTTCACTGAAGACATGCAAATATGCCCACAAGCTGTTTCTCAAATCGCTTGGAGCCAAGAAAGGATGGTATCACTTTGGGAAGACTTCTTTAAGACATAGTCAATACGTTTGTTATTGTTGACGATGTTAAACAAAGGGGGATATACAGTGAATGCTTAACTAGCCCATTTTAAGTCACCATGCATTGTTTTCATATGGTGTTCCATAAACTCACTCAAGTGAGATCTTTGTTGAACTTCTACAACGGACCTTGCATCTGGGCCTTCTTGTTAGTTTCTCTCTGAAAGGGATATTGCATCTTTTTAATTTTTTTAAAGAAAGAAACTCGACTCCACATTTCATATCATTCTGAACAGAAGGATATATCCAATTGTGTGTCTTTCCTCATGAAAGGCTCTTTAGTCAAGGCTTCTGTGAAGAAAAGGAAGAAGAAGGTGATTTTTGTGATTCCCCCTTTCTCCAACAGCCTGGACTTTGAATTTTTCAAGAGGCTGTGAGCACACTATACCTTTCAAGCACATTTGAAATGAATTCTTTCCCTCAAAGAATTCTGGGCATTTTACCCCTCACAGAGTTACAAATCCCAGTAACTCTTAACAAACTGCAGTAACCAGAATTCTTTGAGGGAAACAAGGCGCTTCAAATGTGCTTTATAAGTATAGTGTGTACACAAACACAGCATTCCAAAGTGTCTCCCAACCTCCTGGAGCAGATTTCGATCAAGAGGTGCAGAGCAAAGGGAGAATCAGATAAAAATTGGCTCCCTTCCTCCTTCTGGAAACGTCCGCTGGATCAAAGAGCCTTCCTTGGGCAGAGGGAAACCAGTTGGATACAACCCAGAGATCTTATATAAAGTTTGTGTTAAAAAAGAGAGAGAGAGACAAAGTTTAGAAAGTGATTTCTATGGGAAGGCATGCATACATAAATTTAGAAGAAAGCTATATGCTTGTGGGATCCAAATAAATCTGTTCCACAATGATGTAAGCTGTTCCCACCTTAATCCAGAATTCTGTGTGGTAGTTACATCCAGGGCCATGTGCAAATGGGCCTTTCAGAAGTCTCCACCATATTTGTGAGCAAATATATAGGCGGAGGGAAGGACTATTTCACTGAATTCCTCTCAACAGTTTCTCAGCGATAGGATTCCTTGTTGGTAGGGGCAGTAGCAGTTTCTTTCTTAAGTTGATGCTGTTGTTGCTACATATGTGAGAATCAGGGACTGTGCTGGCAGCCTGGCTGCCATTTTGCATTCTTCACAACATCCTGGGCTGAGTATCATTCCAGAACAGCAGAGGGCAGAGGAGATGGGTTATGTGGGACGGAGTGGAGGTGTTTGCTGCAGATAAATGGTGGAGAATATCTGGAAAAAATTCTGGCCTCTTTTTTTTTTTTTTACCAAGGAGGGTGGAGGAAAAAAAGAAAAATCTCAGACATTTTCTCAGCAAACCACAGCAACCCATGTCTCCAGAGGAATTATGGCTCAGCTCTACATCTTTCACTTTAGGGAACTTGCCTGCTTGCTTTAGCTTTATCATCTCAATTGTGTCAAACCATTTCCATGAGAATCCTGTTTCTGCTTGAGTGTGATTCATTTCCATGTTATTATCATTTCTATTCATTAATACTCAGTACTTCCATTCGTGTGCTTAAAACAACAACCCAACAGCTGATTTTTGTGGTTTTGGATCCTGTGCTCTGGGGAGCGTTCCCGAAACACATATTTCCTGTTACTGCAGTTGACTCAGGTCATCTTAGGGTTACTGTATAAGTGCTATAAGTGGAAGTTGTTTCTCTCCAATGCCTGTGGATTCTCCCAGCAAATCTGAAGAATTTTTCACCTGATTGTGCAGCCGTGCTTCCTTTCTGAGGCTATTGCTACCTAGAAGCCCTCTGTAAATCTCTCTCTTCTTCCATTCTTCGCCATGCCTCATTTTTTAAAATATATTTTTTTAAAAAAAACAGGGCATAGATATACATATTCATCCGACGGCCCCTTCCGCAGCTCGTGTGCACATGAAAGGAAGCAGAAACCTTATATTTTCAGACGGAGGTGTTCGGTGCAGAAAAGGGTTCAAAAGCTCATCTGCTTCTCTGAGCTGTATCCAAATTATGTGTGCTGCCTGAATCTGAAAATGGAATCAGCTGGAAATGTGCCTTTTTGATGAGATGCTTTGTGAGCTCTTGCAGGCCTAAGCTGTAAATACGGTGAGATGATCCTTTCGCACAGTATTTTGCCACTGCCTGAATTGGTAATGTATTGGGAACTTCATATCCTGGTACTTTGGAATATATTGGTGTCATAACAGTATCCGGTATTTTAATGCACTTTGGAGATGGATTCTACTTTCGGAGAGAGCGCCCATCAGCTTCTCAGTGGGCCATGAGCATCATCTTGCTGTGCTGTGGCAGCAGGATCCGTGAGAAGCCTTACTGGAAGCATAGCAGTAATGTGCCTTCTGCCATGCTCCTTATTTACACCCAGCTGCCATCATTCTGCACAGGCATGTGCTACATTCTTTATATTCATCTATTGAAATCTTTCTAACCTGTGCAAGATCATCTCAGCAAAGGCTACAATAACAAAAGAAGCCGGGAACACCTAAAGTTGTAAAACATAACAATCCATAATATACATGTCCAGCATCCAATCTTAAATACCCAGCACCAGCAAACAGAAAATTGTCTACTTATGAGCAAAGCTCAACATGTCCCAGATTCCCGTGTAAACAACCAGGGTTCAACTGGGTGTCATTCAGCTTAAATGTTGAGCACTAGCAAACAGCACAAAGATATCACATGCTTGTGAACTGCCGCCAACATGGCCCAAATGTCAGAGCAAGAAGCCAAGTTTTAAGTTGATGCTGAAAAATAGCCAATCTCGGTGCCCCAGAGCAGAAGGTATTCCATAACCATTGTTTGGACAGGCTGTATTTCAGGGGTAGAGCATCTGCTTTAGAAATGCAGAAGGTTCCAGATTCAAACCCTTGCATCTTCACGTGTGGCTGGGAGACAGGGCTTTTTATCAGCCGGAACTCTCCAGAGCTCAGTTCTGGCACCTCTCGGGTGGGCGCCATTGTCGCTATAAGAGAATGAGGGAGGCATTTGTGGTGAGTTCCAGCACTTCTTTTTCTTGAAAAATAGCACCACTGGGAGAAACCCCACTCTGAAAACCTGGAGAACCTCTTCCAGTCCATGTAGACAATACTGAACTAAATTGATCAATTGTATGACTCGGTATTAGGTAGTTTCCTAACCAGGACAGGCTGTCTCCCATGTCTCCACATAACACACACCACCCTGAACACAGAGGAAAAATCCCACCAGCAGCATCTGTCGTATCCTAATTCTCAAGTAGGAAGTGTTCATATATTTCAGGAGATGGACTGAGGATGTTTCTGAGGAGTCAGTGATATCAAATGATATTGGTTACGGAACAAAATAAAAAAAAATCCTTCCAGTAGCACCTTAGAGACCAACTAAGTTTGTTATTGGTATTGATTACAGAGGCACTCATGGGAGGAGGAAGTTTTGGGTTCCTTGGGTTTATCTGTCCTCCCCACTCCATCTTCTATGGAGGTCTCTGTAGGCCAGGCTTCCTTAGAGGCCTCTTCCAGAGACAGAAACAAATGAGGGTCTCCATGAGTCTCAGAATTTCCCAGGATGACATCAATGCCATCACCAAATCTGGTTCCTGGACCATGACGCACCACCTCTATTAAGTGGGCAGGCCATTGCTAACACTGAGTGTTCAGCAGACAGTGCTGATTGCTTGAAGATACTGTGTAAAAAAAAGAGAGAGGCCTATTTGAAGGTGGTCTTTGAGGGAGAAGAGCCATTCCCTTCAGATAGCGTGCTCTCTTCCTCCCCCATTTCCAGAGCAAAGGAGATAAAGGAGACTTCAGAGAACAGATAATCCACGAATCCCTTTCTTTTAGTAAAGCTTGGACTAGTGACTGTACAAAAGGCCAATGGATTAAATAATTGGGGAACTCAGACCTCGCCGCCATTAGTAATAGCTGCTGGAGCTGAGAGGGTGAGATAATTGTAAGAGAGCAGCTATAAAGGACCCGATCACAGGAAATTAAAATGAATCAGCTATATAAGTCACAGCTGTTTCTAAATTGCCAGTGATTCCCCCCACCCGCAAAAAAGAAAAAAAAGACTCCCTGCCTATTATTTTTCTGTTAAACTAATTATTTTGTATTGATTTTCTTCTGAGGGGAAAAATTGCCAAACATGACCCAGAGTACAGTATGCTACGCTTCGGTGTCCTGTAACTTTGCAAATGTGAAGCTGCCGCTGTGGGCTGGGAAATGGGAAATGGCAAGGACTTCTGAGGCTCATGTGACATTTGCTGCAGGAGGAAGCTGCCTTATACTGAACCAGACCCTCAGCCCATGTAAGCTCAGTATTATCTACACTGACTGGCAGCATCTCTCCAAGATTCGCGGCAGGTTTCTATTGTCAGTAATACACAGATAAAATCAGCAAATATTTAAAAAGAGGGTGGGCAGGAGGAGTGGACAGGGGCTGCCTGGTTGGAGTCAGCCAGACTCTGACGGGGGGAGGAGGAAAGAGAAGGGGAGTCAGGAGCAAGGGGGAGACGGGGGAAAGCGGGGGAATAAAAGGGGCAGGAGAGGAGGACAAGAAGGTGGTTGAACCTAGAGCAGAAAATCCCAGAAGCACCTCTCAGGTAAAAAATCAAAACCAAACCATAATTAGGGAAGCTTTTAATGTTTAACAGATTACTGTATTTTAATACTTTGTTGGAAGCCGCCAGCCAGATGGGCGGGGTATAAATAAATTGTTGTTGTTGTTGTTATAAATGAGGAGGTAGAGGAGGGAGTGAGAGAGAGACAGAAAGAGACAGAGGAGAGAAAAGGGGAGCAAGCAAGCGAGGCAGAGAAAGGAGGAGGGGAGGCTGGCAGCAAAGCGGGACAAGACGAGGACAGGTGGAAAAACTCCGGACAGGAAATGGCGGCAGCAGTGGCTCAAAGCTTTCAGAATAGCTGACCTGGCGGCTGGCAAAAGTGCTCTTGTGCTCGGATTCTGCTTGTGGGTTTTCCCCTGGCATCTGGTTGGCCACTGCGAGAGCAGGATAGCGAACTAGGTGAGCCATTGGCCTGATGCAGAAGTCTGTTCTTATGTCTGCTGAAGTGGGGCAATTTGTTCTGCATGTATTTCAACGAGCTACTTTCCTTGTATTTATATAAACGGTTGACCGGGCTTCAGGAAACTCCAGCCAACATCTGTCTCAAGAAGCATTTTACCAGAGAAGTCCTTGAGCTCCAGAACAACCTCAAGCACAGGCAAAGGGAAAGAGGCCCCCCCCTCCCCTGCCAAGACCCTGCCAGCATTAATCCCTTTATCAGCAACTCGTCTTTGGTCAGTGGTGACTTGTTGCTAACTTCTTTGCCAATGAACCTCTGTCAAGGACACAAAAGTGCAAAACTGCCCTACCAGCCAAACTAAGTGAACAAGCCTGTCATGGGTGCCAGCCAGCTCCTTTGCAGCAAAGCACGAAGGCATTTTGTCTCCGCAAAGAGGAAAGCATAAGCGTAAGCAATCACTTAAGGGCCAACGTTTTTTGCATGTTTCGGAGGAAAAGGTTTGTCAGAAGCACTCTCTGGGCCAGCCAGCCAAAGCCAGCCAGCCAGCCAGCCAGCCAGCCAAGGATTCGAGGAAAGCAGTGCAACGGCAAAAGCGCTGATGGAGATGCAAAGGGACAGATGGGCTGGAGGGCAATTAGATGGCAGGACGGTATGTAAAATGCCAAGCAAGCTCTACCTTTGCAGGCAAACCAGAGGTGTAAAGGGCAGGCACGCGACTGCAAAGCATATAGCATTTAATAATAGAAAGCTTTCCTCTATGCTTCTCGAGCTGATTTGCTTTGCTTTGCTACTCCAGGTGAAAAATGAAAGGTAGCGCTTTGGTTGACAGTGCAGCCAGCAGTAGATGAAGTCACAGCCAACCGCATTTGGGCAGGTGATGACATCATCACCAAGGGCCGCTGAGAGCAATGGCATTAAGAGTAAGAGAATGATTTCAACAGTTGTGCTGGGGTGGGGTGGGAAAATAACCCCGGGCAGCGAAGGTGATTTTCCAACACCCTTTAAAAGGCTATTGAAAAACAACTGTGTAGCATCAGATTATTATTATGACAATTATCTCGACTGGGTATTGTTACTTCTGGTTTATGCAGTTGTTTTAAATAGTGAAATCTAATGGTTCAAAATATTTTTGAATTTGCAATTTGTGTATATGGCAAAGAGCATATGTGTGTATGGATTCGTACATAAGTGGCCACTGAAGATGACATTTTGCATACCCTCTAACATTTCTCCGCTGAAAATAGGCACGTCCTATTCCATTGTGACAATTTTACTATTTATACCCCACACATCTTCCTGAGTTGCCCAGCCACTCTGGGCGGATTCCAACATATGTAAAAACATAATAAAATATCAAACATTTTAAAAAAACCTCCCCTATACAGGATTGGCTTCAGATGGTTCGGGGGTCGGATAATGCCATACCCTCCAACATTTCTCCAGTGAAAATAGGGACATCCTAAGGAAAAGTAGGACATTCTGGGATCAAATCAGAAACCAGGACAGCTTCTCTAAATCAGGGACACTTGGAGGGTCTGCTTTTGGTCAAAATGTGTTTAGATTGACTGTATCAGGGAAAGATATTTTAGCTACAGTTTGTTTGATTTTTATTTTGATTTTTTTATATCTATTTGCATTGGTGTTATAAATTGGCATTACCAAATCAGTGGTATATCATTTTAATGTTTCCGATCCCAATATATTTATTACACGGTGCAGTGGGCACTGACTATAGATGCATAAGGCATACACTGTTTTTGTTACAATATTCCCCTCCCCTCCCCCCGCATTATATAGGATCATTTCATTGATTTCACCTGATCACAGCCTCCCAGCGGCAGTAAAATCAACTCACGGTTGATGTGAACGGGATGTCCTAACAACCATTTGGCCAGCATCCCTAGAAGGATGTCCTTGTGGAGGGCAGGGTACATTACTCATGCCAAACATGAGATAGCCACGCTCAGAGACAGAATGCTACTATAGAATGCAAAATGCTCAGGATAAAATCACATGGAAAGGCAGTTGCCTTCATATGAGTGGAAGGGTAAATGTTGAACCACCCCACAAAACCCTGCTCTGTCCCCAGCCGGCCTCCTACCTGCCTGCCTTCATATTTACAGCCAGTCCAGGGAGGGGCACTGCCTGTTGTGCTATTCCTATTCCTGCTCCTTAGTCACAGAGTCTGTCATGGACTGGTTGGGTGTAGAAGAGGGGTGGGAGGCACCCACTGGGGAGGGGGGCAAGGGAAGAAGGTTCAGAGCCCGGGAATTGGTGGTTGGATGACAATGAGGGAGAAGAGGGAGTAGACTAAGAAGAGGAGGTGTCAGAAACTGAAGAGGTAACAGAGTTTAGTGAGCAGGGCGGTGCTGGGACATAGAGCAGACCAGAATCAATCAGAAGTGAAGGCTGGAAAGGAGGGAATCCAAGAGGCAGAGATGAGTCAGGCTGGTGAAGAAGCCGGGCTGTCTCCCTGTCCTGCTGTGACCAGCAGCCCTCTCCCCCATCCCCTCGATCTCCCAGAACCCAAAGAGGTATGAAGAGGGTGGAGCAAAGGCAGGCAAGACAAAGGAGCCTCAGATTGCTTGGGAAGGAACTGGGGTAGGAGGAGCCTTAGAGAGCTGTGGGAAGGAAGGGACCTTCAGTCCCCTCTTAGGGACAAGTTCTATTGGGAAGAGTTGCTGTGCTCTCTAGGCCTGGCCTCCTGAGCTGTCTTGTTTTGTTTTAATAAAGAGCTAACTTCATTGAAGCTGTGTGAGTTATTGCTGACCTGCTCCTGGCACCTGGCAATTGCCCTTGTAGAGTTCAGCAGGGAGGAATCTGAGCTCTGCTTATCATTGATTGTTGGTCTCCCTGTTTTCCGTACCCACCCACCCCAGTCCCAATGGATGCTGTCCCCCACTGCCTGCACACCTCTTGTTTTGTTTTTTGGCCTCCCAGAAGCATCCAACTGGGCAGCGTTAGAAACAGGATGCTGGACTTTGTGGGTGCCAGACTTCCACAATCCCTGGATCCAGCAAGTGTTAGAGTTTAATCAAGGCTTAGGTTGTTAAACTGACCAGCAGGTCTCTCTAATCCCAGGATCCGGCAAGTGTTAACAGCCAATTAAACCAGGCTAACCTCCAGTGTTGAGGTGAGCCCCTATGTGATGGAACATTAAGAGAACAAAGGATTAAAAGCCAGAGAATAGATTAGAGAGGTTAGAGATTAGGAATGATGTGACCTAGAAGTAAAGCAGCAAATTGGAAACCCGGAGAGACAGAGCACAATGTTTGAGATCTGTTTGGTAATCCAAGGCTGTGGCTATGGGAGAAACAAGATCCTTTTGGAGTGTCAGTGCTTGGAACCCCTCCGTTGTATGCTCAGGTTGTATATCAGGTGTAAATAAACCATATATCCTAAAGACACCACAGTCTTCACTGGGCCTCATTCCCAAAAGGAATCCTGGGTTAGCACCTCTCTCGCACAGCTCAGAGATTGGGGTGTGTGTGCAACAATATATTATTGAAGGCAGAGTCAGGGTTTCTGTAGCCACCAAGACGTTGTTGGACTCCAACTCCCATCATCCCCTGACCACTGGCCATGCTGACTGGGGGCTGATGGGAGTTGGAGTCCAACAACCTCTGGAGGGCCCCAGCTTTTCCCTTCCAGTTCAAAGGTGAACCCACGAAGAGTTATGGTGGGTGTGGCCCTAAATGCCATGTAGTTTTCATACATCATCAATGTGCTAAGTAATCTGTTGGCCTCTTACAGACCGCAGCTGTACTTAAGGGGTGTGCGTGAGAGAAACAGAAAAAGGAGAACAAGAGAGAAGCTAATTACCAAGCGAGTCTCTTAATGCTTATTTTAATCATACTGACTACCCCTTCTTGGCAGCCACAGCCATTAGACAGCAGAGGCAGGAGGCAAGCTATCACAGCAAAATGGTGATGATGCTGGGAATTGGGCTCGGGAGTGCAATTTGACTTGTCAGTTTATATAGACATAAAGCTTCATTGTTGTGCACAGACACAACTGGCTTTTAAAGAGTCTATTTCCCTCCTGATGATGTGGAAATCTGCTAGGCAGTCGCCCGCCCACTGTTCTGAACCCTTCTCATTTGCCAGGCGGCATTTCTCTTGTATGTAAAGAGGACTCGCACAGGCACACACACACACTCCTAAATTGGGGTAATAATCTTGAGGATGCGATAGGAGAAGTCTTCTGGAAACATCTCTCTCTCTGGATGATATACTGGATTTCCAAGCTCCTTGGAACCTGTGAATTCCAAAGCCTTGGCAGCTCAAAACAGGGAATGGAGGGAAGGAAGTGTGCAAGGCTCCTGAGGAAGAATTTGAAGAAGAAACGATATAGATATATGCCTGCAGCAAAGCATGCTGGGTTGAAGAAGCAGTGTCCACTAAGAGAAAGTGGCCATTACTTGTTTCGACTCCTCTGGATGACCTATTTATTGAGTACAGTGGTACCTCAGGTTACAAACACCTCCGGTTACAAATACTCGGGTTACAGACTCCACTAACCCGGAAGTAGTACCTCGGGTTAAGAACTTTACCTCAGGATGAGAACAGAAATCGCGCGGCAGTGGCACGGCAGCAGCGGGAGGCCCCATTAGCTAAAGTGGTACCTCAGGTTAAGAACGGTTTCAGGTTAAGAACAGACCTCTGGAACAAATTAAGTTCGTAACCAGAGGTACCATTGTATTTATCCCAATTTGCTTGCACAGATCTTAAGTCGAAGTCTTTATGTCCAGTCTTTATAGAGTACGGTGAAACCTTGGTTGTCGAACACTTCGGAAGTTGAACGTTTTGGCTTTCAAATGCCGACAACCCTGAAGTGAATGCTTCCATTTTCAAACGCGCCTTGGAAGTCGAACACCTTCAGAGGTGCATTTCTCCATTTTTCTCAATGGAACTTGCTGACTGCCCGTTGTGCCTAGGTTGTCGAACGTTTCAGAAGTTGAATGGTCTTCTGGAATGGATTACGTTTGACAACCGAGGTTCCACTGTATTTGCTCTGAATTGTTTGTGGCACAGTCATACAACAATGAACAGACATCATCCTGCAATCATCCTGGTTTGCTTCTAGAGTGGTTCTACATCTTCCCAGTAATTAATTATGTATCCCACAATTTATAGTGCAATTTCTCCATCGCCTTCCTAACTGCAGAAAATCTTTGTGTGTGTGCATGAATTTATTGCGCAACAGCAATTTAATCCACTTTAACTCTGCAAACCGAAATTTCTGGTATGCACTTGCATCTCTTTCACATAACACTGATAGTCTGGAGGCAACCTTTGTCCCAGCATGCATTGCTGCAATCTGTTATTTATTGCACCTGGCGCAGTCTAACCTATTTAAGTCTGCAAAACACGCCCCCCTTAAGATTGTTATAAACTGCTGATGAGGGCTTCCATTTATTGTTTACTTATTTACTGTACTGTATGTATTACTCACTCAACACCTAATGTTCTCTGAGTGATGTACAGCATTCGATAAAAATAATAAAAACTAGAGAATGCAAAATACAATTCTTAAAAGCAGCTTTTAAAAAATCAATATAAAACAGGGTGAAAACAAAAACGGTATCAACTTAAATTCAGAGCCTAAAATATCCACGGAGTAAAACAGATGCAACGGATCAGATTAAAAGTCCTATGGGAGTCAAAAGGCCTTTGCTTGACACAGAAATAAGTACCTAGGCCACATTTAAATCACTGTTATACCACTTTAACAGCTATGGCTCCCCAAAGCATCCTGGGGAGCTGAGAGTTGTCCAGAGACCCCATTTCCCATCACAGAGTGACAGTTCCCAGGAATCAGACTTTCTTCCCAAGGAACACTGGAAATTGTCTCTCTGTGAAAGGAATAGGGGTCTCTGGACAACTCCCAGCAACCTTAACAAGCTACAGTTCCCAGGATGCTTTGGGTGAAGTCATGAAAGTGGTGCTTTTGATGTATGATGTGGATGTGGCCATCTGAGGCCTCTCTGGAGAAGGCATTCCATAAATTGGAAGCCACTGCTGACATACCGTCCAACATGAAAATAAGGACTCCCCATTCCATAATTATAATTTTACTATTATACACCACACATTTTATTGGGTTGCCCAAGCCTCTCTGGGAAGCTTCTAACATGTATAAAAACATAATAAAACATTAGAAAGCTTCCCTATACAGGGTTGCCTTCAGACGGCTTGGGGGTCAGATAATTCCATAGCCTCCCAACATTTCTTCAGTGAAAATAGGGATGTTCTAAGGGAAAGTGAGGGATGTGGGTGGTGCTGTGGCTTAAACCACAGAGCCTAGGACTTGCCAATCAGAAGGTCGGCGGTTCGAATCCCCGTGATGGGGTGAGCTCCCGTTGCTCAGTCCCTGCTCCTGCCAACCTAGCAGTTCAAAAACACGTCAAAGTGCAAGTAGATAAATAGGTACCGCTCCAGCGGGAAGGTAAACGGCGTTTCCGTGCGCTGCTCTGGTTCGCCAGAAGCGGCTTAGTCATGCTGGCCACATCACCCAGAAGCTGTACGCTGGCTCCCTCGGCCAATAAAATGAGATGAGCGCTGCAACCCCAGAGTCGGCCATGACTGGACCTAATGGTCAGGGGTCCCTTTACCTTTACTAAGAAAAGTGGGACATTCTGGGATCAAATAAGAAACCGGGATGGCTTCTCTAAATCTAGGACATCACTGGAAAATAGGGACAATTGGAGGGTTTGTCCTGAGAAGACTTTCTTTTCTGGCTATCTGCCCAGCAACATTCCCCCCCTACATTTTTTCCCCCTTTTCCCCATTTCTGCTTTGTTTTTGCTTGTTTTAAATCTAGCCTGAAGAAGAGTAAATTCAAAAACTTGCACCTTACATCATGATCCCTCTCCCCCTTTTCCTGGTTCTAAGAAAGGCATTGCTTTACTCTCTATCTATGGAATTTGTTTAATGCCACCTCCCCCAATTTGGCACTTTTCAGAAGTTTTGGACTACGACACCCAACTGTTCCCTCACCAGCTTGGCCAGCAGTGAAGCATTATGGAAGTTGTAGTCCAAACCTTCAGGAGCAGTGGTTCCCAATAACTCACCCAGGCGGTCTGTGAATCCATTCACAAAACAGAAACTACCTTAGAGATATCAAACTTTTCAAAAGTCGGGGCTTCATGGCTTGGCTTTTCAAAAAACAAGGGATCCATAGGACTTAGCTAATTGGGAACCACTGATCTACAGAACACCAAGTTGGGGAAAGGCTGGTTTAACAGACCAGCTCAACCGCTTATGCATTTTGCATATTATTTAGAAAACAGAACTTGTCCTCCAGAGATGGATTAATATCCAGTTTATACAGATCTGAATGATTTCAAAAGTGAACAAGCAGCTCTCGCTTTCTTTGAATGCTGGCATCACTTTAATTAATTGCTGGTTATGTCCAGCTCTCTCGCTCTCTTATTCTCTCAATATAAAGATCAAACACAGAACTTAAAAAAAAAAATATCACTGCCAGTAGTTGTTTGAAGCTCAGCCTGTCCAGGTGGCAGTGGCAGTCGTTTGTTTGGATTTGATTCATTTAAGTTCACATAGTCTAAATATCACTTTTTGCTTTCTTATCTGATATCTGAACCTGAAAGTGGGACACAGGGTGCTTTGTGGCAGTCCAGCTGCTTTTGTGCATGTCAGAAGCCAATGCTTTGTGCGATTTCGGAGTTCTTTGCTGTCTCCGGAACCAAAACTTCCCACAAAAAGCCAGCTTTGAAAACCTTTCCAAGCTCTTCAAACTTTTTAGTTAGGGCTAAGGTAGAAGAAGGGTAGCCAACATGGCTGCCCTCTAGCTGTTGTTGGACTACAATTCTCATCATCCTTGGCCATTCTGATTGGGGCTGATGGGAGTTGGAGTCCAAAAACATGTATGAGGAAGGCCCTTTCTCTGTATTGAGTTCTTTCATGGGGTTTGAACCCCATACTCAGGGGAAGAAGAGAGGGGCACATGGGCCTCCTCTTTGAAGGAGCTGTCTCTACTACCACATCCTGGTCCCCAGTGTGATTTCTCTCTGTCTCTTGGGGTGGAGACAGGGCAGCAAGAAGTAAGAGGATTTGTTAGGCCCTTCAGGCATTCTTTTCAACCCTTTGAGGCATTTCAGCATTGAAATTGTGTGCTGCGAGGTGGCCAAATTCATTTTCAGGTGAGCTTAAGGCTCCGGACCCATCTCTAGTACGCTCCACGCATTGTAAAAATCTCACAGGCCCCATCAATTTTAATTGCAAAGCTTTGGTTGGCATCCGTCTGTCTTGAGAGACGATGGAATGCATCTCTGGGGGTGAAGTCAAACTGCTGTGTTAGCTTTAAGTGGGTGCTTAACGTTCTGATTTTATTATTAAATTTATATCCCACCATTTGCCCAAAGAACTCACACCCTTCTCCCTCTCTCCATTTTATCATCGCAACAACTCTGTGAGGGACGTTCAAGAGAGAGACAGGAACTGGCTCAAAGGCACTCTGTGGGTCTCAAGGCTGAGTGGGGATTCAAACCCTGATCTTCGAGTTCCTGGTCCAGCACTCTAACCACTACTCTACACTGGCTCCCAGAAATAGATGCTTTGGGTGGATTGTACATTATATGTTGTACTGATGCAATTTTTCTAACTCTCACTGCTTGCCTAAGATGTCTGGATGTTGTTGTTGCTGCTGTTGTTTATGAAGAGCATCAGTGGGCTTCTAATCTAACTTCTTCCTACCTTCGCCCCTGCCCCCCACAAGCTCCCCATTAAGGCTCTCCTTTAAGAACTCCTTAAGTGAACATCAAAAAATTCGGCTTGCAACCTCCTGCAGCTTCTGACACTTTTCTTAGCTCCTCCCTGTATGATTCCTTGGCACATCTCCCCAACGTCACCAGTATTGCATGTTCATTACTGTCACTCAGTCCTAAGAAGTCAATTTGCTTTCTGTGGTGGTAGAAGGGAAAGGTGAAGTTACTCATTAAAGGGATGCAATTAAAGGAAACGCCATGCCAAGTTGAGTTTTCTCCACCGAGCGCCACCCTGGAGGTTGCTCAAACTCAATTACTCATCACCCTGCTTGTTAGGGAGAACAATGTGTTGTACAGACCCTAGCTCCAAGCGACCTTGATGGCTGCGTTTTTATACTTGCGTGGCATTTCCAGACTCACAGGGGGCTCATGAAACATGATGCTGTCCATATGGAAATAATCCCAAATTAGGCCGTCCCAAGGTGTGTGCCGTAGGTGAAAGTCATGTACCTCATATGCTGTGACTTACACAGGCAAGAAACCCTTCTTTACAATAAGCTGTAGGAGTTTATTTAAAACAGTCACTGCATATTTATATTCAACCTTCACAGTGCCTTCATTCCAGGAACTGTAGATTATGGAGCACCATTTATTTCTGCTGATTTTGTCACTGACTTAGGGGGTGGCCTCACTGTGTGATACACCCATGCATCAGGTTTGTCACTTTATTGTTGCTGTTGTTGTAGGTCTCTGTATTGTGAGTCACAGAGGCTCTGGTGATGTCCTCCAGATGTGAGAATGATTCTCAAAGTGTCTTAGACGGAGGAGGCGATGGTTGCCTCATGATCGTTTAGATCAGCCTTTCTCAACCTGATGTTGTTGAACTACAACTCCCATCACCCCTAGCTAGCAAGCCCAGAGCCCAGGGATGATGGGAGTTGTAGTCCAACAACATCTGGGGACCCACAGGTTGAGAACCACTGCTTTAGATCCTGGAAATGTCAGCCTTGGATCTGGTATGTTCTGTCATGGTTCGCTTCCACTCAGGTTCCCAGAAGTGTCTGGTTATAAGGGTTTGAGGGAGAGACCCAAACGTGAGCCCACCATCATCCCAACCTGCTTGGTAGCTCAACATGGCTGCTTTGTCTTTGATTTTTCCACCTCTGTGTAGCGTTTGATACATCAGGGCTTGTTAAAAGATTGCAATCAATGAAAAATGAACGAGAAGGGAAATGAGAATCAATGAACTCAACGAGATCTTTTATTAGCATTATCCTGTATCAGTGATCACCCTCTCCCTTCTTCAGCGGTGTATAATTTAATAATTGCATCCACACCACACCATTAACGGTCTTTTCTCTTTCCGTGACCCACGGATCATTTACTCCTCTACGAATGTAGGGTTCTGCTAAAGAACTATATAGATTTCACATTTTGGTTTCATCTACCACATTACGGCAAATGGGAGTTGATTAGGATTTTCCATAGATCATTAGCAATTGTTTTCCACCTAGCAGATAGCACCATTACAAGAAATCTATCATATCACGGAGAGCCCATCCTGCCTGTTGTTTGTGTGTGATTTATTATACTCACAGTGGAAATGCTGTTAGTGAACATTGGGGAAGCAGTGAATATATTGAGAAATATCAATGTATCCTCATGTTCTAGCTGGTGGTGACAGTCAGTGATCCATCTCCCTGACACTTACCTTGTTAACATTTTGATCAGATGGCAAATTTGTCATTTTTCATGGTAACAAGTTTGCACAAAAATTGCAGATAGATGAGGAAGATTTCTATTCTCCCCCCCCCTTTTTTTTAAAAAAAAGACCTTCTCTTAGAATCCCCCCTCCATTGCATGATGTAATCGGTAATCTTTCAGGAAAGTGAAATAATTACTTTTTGGAAAGCGTATCCACTGGAAAATGTACCGTTTTGAGAGAGCTCCAATTTCTCTTCATTTGAAGAAGCAACGACCTCCTGCTTTTGACATTACTGACAGTTTGATTAACAGACCAAACCTACATGAAATGATAATGCGCCACCAAACTCTCTCAGGGCCAATATTTCTCTGTATATCCGTTGTTTTAAGCGTCCGGGTGCTTTGGTAGTAAAATGGAAGCTCTCTTTGCAGAGTTGGTGAAACGCCACATCCTGGCGGTCATATAATCATTAGCTGCAGCCTCAGGATAGCAAAGCACAGCCAGACATCAATTGTTTTAGGGATGCTTCCAAAAAAATTAATAATTCTTTGCCTGCATCTCAAAGTTCTGGATTGCCTGGTTTTGTTTTTGAGGTGGAACTGATGCATTGTTGTTGTTTAGTCATTTAGTCATGTCCGACTCTTCGTGACCCCATGGACCAGAGCACGCCAGGCACTCCTGTCTTCCACTGCCTCCCGCAGTTTGGTCAGACTCATGTTTGTAGCTTCGAGAACACTGTCCAACCATCTCGTCCTCTGTCGTCCCCTTCTCCTTGTGCCCTCCATCTTTCCCAACATCTGGGTCTTTTCCAGTGAGTCTTCTCTTCTCGTGAGGTGGCCAAAGTATTGGAGCCTCAGCTTCACGATCTGTCCTTCCAGTGAGCACTCAGGGCTAATTTCCTTAAGAATGGATGTGTTTGATCTTCTTGTAGTCCATGGGACTCTCAAGAGTCTCCTCCAGCACCATAATTCAAAAGCATCCATTCTTCGGCGATCAGGCTTCTTTATGGTCCAGCTTTCACTTCCATACATCACTACTGGGAAAAACCTTGCTTTCACTATACGGACCTTTGTTGGCAAAGTGATGTCTCTGCTTTTTGAACTGATGCATTAGGAATCCTCCATTGTTCTATTTTTTTATTATTTCTAAAGTTTGTAGAAAGTACTGTGCACATGCATTAAGCTACAGATTTCTGTTCCCTCAGTTCATTTGGGGGTCTTCCCTTCATCTGTGTCACAAGCAAATTGCACAATTGCACCCCAGAATTCAAGAGTGCTTCTCACTCTGTTGGCTTTGGGTGGAATGGGGGTGGGGTTGATTTCCAAAGCTGTGTAAAATTTGTTCTGTCCCAGATGAGACCATATATTCTTTTTTTAAAAGAGAGAAGAAATTGCTCTCTAAGGAGGCATGTCGACAAAGGAACAATCCCTGGGAAAGTAACTGAATAGAGAACTAATAGATACCCTTGGTGGACGACCTCCGAGATCAAACCAAAACATGGATAATTTCAGGTCTTAGTGGTTTTTCTAAGATAAAAGTTTCCCAACTTTCACTGTGAAACTCTGGACAATAGTTCCTGACAAAACAATGCCAGATAGTTTCACCTTCCAATACTGTGCTGGAATATTTGCTATTATCTGTGACGGAGAGAGGATATCTTCTCTTCTGGAACGGAGATGGGTGGCGGAGGGGGGGGGATGATCTTCACAATGTAACGTCTTGGGCAGATTCCACAGAGAAAGGAAAATAATGAAAGATAGTGCTCTAGTAATTAAAGTTTCAGGCAAGAGGGGCCAAGTCTGCATCATTCTTATGAAACGAGGAATAAATGGGAGATCATAGAACAGCCTCATACTATGATGGATTTTATTATTATTATTATTATCATCCTTCATCAGAACAGCTGGGTTCTACCCCGGGGCTGTAGACTGTGTTCCTAGTGCTTTCTTTGTTAGATGTAATTCTGAGACTTTGAATCCTCAATAGGCAGAGCAATATCGGCAATAAATCACAGAAAGTAGGAAAAAGCCTAAAGTAAGATGAACATACGGGGTGAGTGGGTTGGGTAACAGGAGTGGAGGTTAGGTAACATAAGAAACCAGAAGGATGAAGTAGGGGATTTCAGAGTCCCTGGGCACTCCCTTCAGAGAGGGGGTAAGGTGGGGCTCAAAGTAGGAACCCCTCCACCCAACCAAATCATGTGATGATTTGCCAGGGAGAGTGTAGCAATGCTAGAAAACATTCAATGACTCAGAATGTGGGAAGATTCAGGACAGAAAAAGATGGAGTCTGATAGGATTATTTGGTTGACCAAACATAAACAGAAAGCCTAGTGCAAGAACATAAGAGCCTTGCTGGATCAGGCCAAGGACTCATCCAGTCCAGTGTCCTGAGTAACACAGTCCTAGTCTCTGGCCAGTGTAGTTATCACGTATTGCCTGGCCACTACAGAGGCTGATGTTGAAAATCCTATATGCACTTAGAAAGGGTTCTGGAGCTGAGCAAATGCCATCTATGGTAGTGTATCAGGCTAGGCCACAGCCTCAGACTATGATGCTCATAGTGCAAGCCCGGCGTATTTATTTTATGTTATGTTATTGAGAACTCTTAGATACTGCTGATTCTTCAGCGGCAAATTGTGTACTGCACTGCGGCCAATGCCATTTTGGCCTGAAAAGTCTACATCCTTTGGATTACTGTGATGGTGTCGCATGGTACAAATTTGGCATGGTCTGTTGATGGCGGACATCACAGCTCTCTTCAAGGAGGGACCATATCGTTGATTTTGGAGCTTGATGGGAGTTGTGGTCCAAATGTTCACCACCCCTGGTCTAAATGCTCATTGTTAATCCACTCCCCAAACAATTCAAGTAGCACCTTCAGTTATCTGGCTCCATCACATGGGCCTCAGTTTACACTGTTTGGGGAAATGATGTAAAAAATCTGTCAGGGATCATGGAAAATACAGTGGTACCTTGGGCTACAGACGCTTCAGGTTACAGACTCCGCTAACCCAGAAATAGTACCTCAAGTTAAGAACTTTACCTCAGGATGAGAACATAAGTCGCGTGGCAGAGTGCAACGGGAGGCTCCATTAGCTAAAGTGGTACCTCAGGTTAAGAACAGTTTCAGGTTAAGAATGGACATCCAGAACGAATTAAGTTCTTAACCTGAGGTACCACCGTACAGAAAATAAGGACAACTAATAATACCAATCATAATTTGGTTGATAGAGCATAAGACTTTTAATCTCAGGGTTGTGGGTTCCAGCCCCACGTTGGGCAAAATGTTCCTGCATTGCAGGGGGTTGGACTAGATGACCCTCGGGGGACCCTTCCAACTCTACAATTCTGTGAATAGAAGGAGAATGAAACAATCCATTAAATTCAGAGAAAGATGAAGTTTTCAGGACTATTTCTTTTAAAGAATTGTGAGAGTGCCTTCAGTAGTTTGAGAGTATGGCGTCAGAAATGTGCAGCCGTACACATCCAAATATTTTTTTTAAAGACTTGCAGAGAAATCTGTGTGACTGAAGATGCTTTCAGAAGATTGCATTGTAGCAAAACATGGCACCCAGCGGATGGCTTGATCACTATTGCAAACCCAGAGCGTCTTGTGCACTTGGTGAATAATGAATGGGCATCTTCATGTCCCCTCTTCCAACATCAGATGCTGGAGAGGCGTATAGCATTCTCTTCTTCCCCTAGGCTGCATCCAAACAATGGCTTTTTTCTTCTTGTTGTTCTTCTACATTCACTCTGACCTTTCTGCTGTTTAGAAAACAAAGGCCAGTCCCAGCTTCCATATGCCAATCTGTGATTTCCACACACACACACACACACACACACACACACACACACACTGTGCTTATTGTCAGCCTAGAAGTAAAAACAAAACAAAACCCGACAAAGGTTATTTCAGATATATGGTTTTTGGCATTTTTTTTTAAAGCCACATTGTCTTCCCTTCTTAGTTACCCTGTTGCATTTGTTAAATGGCTGTGACAAAACAAAAATGTAAAAAATCTCAGCCTTGGCACTTGGGGCTTCTTCTTCTTCTTCTTCCCTGGCTGTATTTTAGCAATGGCACATGAATAAAGAAGGAAGGTTTTGTACTAGTCCAAGGAGACTGGGTCGACTGTATTGGAGGAAATGAGTGAAATATAGTACAGTGGCATTATATGTGTGTATATCCTCTACGCCTCAAGCAAAGGGGCTTAAAACCATTGCCAATAAAGAACCATCTCCCCACCAAATCCCATTCCAAGCCCTGCAGAGTTTTCAAAGTTCGACCTTGACAAAAGCAAGGCAGGAAGCCCAAAGAGCGTTCCAAACAAATATTGACTTTTCTAAAGCCATTGCAAAGATCCACAGCTGACATATAAGATAGGTTCAGTGACCTTTGATAATGTCCATTTAGCCGCATCCTATGCCCTTTCCCCCCCTGTTCTCTTTTTTGCAACAATGGCTTTATCCTTTAGAGCAGGGAAGAGCTGTGGGCCAGTCCACTCTCCCTCAGACCATGTGGTGGGCCGGACTATATTTTGAATATATATATATATATATATATATATATATATATATATGGGACGCGGGTGGTGCTGTGGGTTAAACCACAGAGCCTAGGACTTGCCAATCAGAAGGTTGGTGGTTCAAATCCCCACGACGGGGTGAGCTCCCGTTGCTCGGTCCCTGCTCCTGCCAACCTAGCAGTTTGAAAGCATGTCAAAGTGCAAGTAGATAAATAGGTACCGCTCCAGCGGGAAGGTAAACGGCGTTTTCGTGCGCTGCTCTGGTTCGCCAGAAGCGGCTTAGTCATGCTGGCCACATGACCTGGAAGCTGTACGCCGGCTCCCTCGGCCAATAAAGCAAGATGAGCGCTGCAACCCCAGAGTCGGCCACAACTGGACCTAATGGTCAGGGGTCCCATTACCTTTACCTATATATATATATATGAATGAATACCTATGCCCCACAAATAACCCAGAGGTGCACTTTAAATAAAAGCACACATTCTACTCATGTAAAAACACCAGGAAGGCCCCACAAATAACCCAGAGATGTATTTTAAATAAAAGGACACATTCTACTCATGTAAAAACACCCTGATTCCCAGACCGTCCGTGGGCCGGATTGAGAAGGCGATTGGGCCGCATCCGGCCCCCGGGCCTTAGGTTGCCTACCCCTGCTTTAGAGGGTTTGATTTCATCACAACTGGGAAGCTTACTTGTAAACTACTTTAAAAGGTAGGCGGAACTGCAGTTTCCGAGCTAAATTATTTCTCCCCCGCCTCCCCCCATGCTTTAACCCAGGGATAAAGCCCCACATTTTGACTTGGAATGTGAACGTAATGAACATTGGCAGGAGCTCCCCTTAAATGGGATTTCCGTATCATGGAAATTGGTCTCTCCTCTGTTGCTCCTGGCACCAAGTCGCAAAGCAAACAAAGACGTTAATTGCTTTCCGAGCAGTGGAACACCCCACGGCCGTCGGCGTAGCCCTGCGGTTCCATTCTAGATGTTAACTGGATCCCCGTAATAGGATCATAGGGAAAAAATTGAGTGGCCTTCTGGGGCTAGCACAGCTTGCTCGCTTCTTTCGCTTTCTCTGTGGGCTAACAACTCTGTATAATACGAAGTGAAACATTGGCCACTTCTGAGAGCGATTGTCAGGCATCATGCCGCTAAATTGGCTTGGCTTGCCAGCAATTATGCATGCTTCTCCTTCGCTTTTTTGTTTTTAAAATTCAATTCTGTTGCTATCGTTGCCTACCCGGGATTTCACAATTAAATGTTCTCCTTTCCTTGCTTTCCTTCTTTTCGTTCCCCTTGGCACAATCAGCAAGGATTCGGCTTTTTATTTTTATTTTATTTTTTTGCTAGCATTGTTATTCACCGTTACATAGCTACATTTCCTTTGAGTGCTCAGACCAGTACTAGAACCAGGGAAACCCAGGTTAGAATCTTCATGCAACCACAAAGTTCGCTGGGTGATCTTGGGCCAGTCACTCTCTCTGACCATATCCCTCTTCCTCTGAGCCTCTGAGCTTAACCTACTGCATGGATCTGTTGTGAAATAAAAGGAGGACAACTGTGTTGGACGCTCTGAATGCTTTGGAGGAAGAGCAAGATTATAACTGGTGTGTTTCACTATGTGTTGCATTTCTGCACAATGTGAACATAGAAGACGTAAGCAGGGCTTTTTTCAGTCAGAACTCGCTGAAACTCAGTTCCGGCACCTCTCAGGTGGGTGCCATTACCATTACAAGAGAACAAAGGAGACATTCATTGTGAGTTCCGGCCTCTCTTTTTCCAGAAAAATAGCACTGAAAGTAACCTAATGTCAAGGGTTCCTCCCATTGGGGTTCCAGAATGCCATGTTAACTTTTGTGAGCAACGACACCTGGTGAACCTTCAGGTTTACACACTTCCCATCATAGGACACCCCCTGCTAAGGCTACTATGTCCTCTTACTACATGGCCTGCCACTGAGGCAATTAATCCCAAGCATCCTCAATATCCTTCTGTAACCACCTTCTCATCCCATCGGAGGTCAGCAGAACTGGCTGGCTGACCCTTTGTTGCACCAGATTTCTCTTTGGTTTGTCACCAAGGTTTGTACCTCTACACATCATGAAAGGGTCTTCTCAGTGGTGGCTCCTGGTTTTGGATTGCCTCACTCTTGAAATCCGGCTCACACCAGCATTGTTTTTTCTATCTTCCTTTCAGCACCAGCTAAAAAGTCACCCCTTTAGCTATGCTTCTTATATCCCAAGCTGGGATAGCTCAGTCAATAGATCATGAGACTCTTAATCTCAGGATTGAGGGTTTGAGCTCAACTTTGGGTGAAATATTCCTGCATTGCAGCAGTTGGACTGGATGATGTTCGTGGTTCCATTGAACTCTACAATTCTATGGTTCTATATCCTGCCCTCCCTCCCAGAGCTCCCTTAGTGATTCGACTTACTAGTTTGCTTAACATGTTTATTAACTGCCCTCCACCAAATGGTCCCAAGGTAGCCTACAAAATACAAAAAATATATATCATAATTCACTATAATTGAACAACAGCATCAAAAGAATTACAACCACAAAACCACGAGCAGTATAAAATAACTACACAGGATGATTGTCAATAAGTCAGAAGTGATGTATTAAATGATTGACTTGTGTTAGTTAGTGGGTTGTTATACTGATTGTTTTCATATTGTTTTGATGCTTTTACTGGAATTTTATTGTTAGCTTGATGTTTTATTTGATGTACCCCATAGCGGAATCACTTGATCGATGGAGGGTGAATTAAAAAAGTGGAATAAATCTGGGGCAAGTCTATAAATACATACATAACAGATTGCTTTTCAGCTGATACATTTATTTTATTTTGCCAAAGACCCCATAATGGTTTTAAACAATAAAAAACTACTATTAAATATATGCTACAATCTATGTCACAAGCTGAAAACAAAAGCGCATCATCTCTGAGATAAGAAGGAAGTGTGTGTTGATTAGAGGAGAGGAAATATTCTAGAAAGAAGGGGGAAAGATTTCTGTGGATTCTGCTATAGAACTTAATTACATGTTATATAGAGCAGATTTATTTTCCTGTAGGGTAGAGATTGCACATTGTTATTACTTCCAGGCTAGTATGTGGTGCTTTGATGATTTTGCCCAAATTACCATTTTTAATCTTAAAATGAGAATGTGTTTGGAAATTTAACAAGGGTCAGGCAGGTCCTGTTGAAAAACAAAGAGAAGGGCTGTAGCTCTCGTAAACTCTTATCCATGGGTAATTATCTTGTTATGTTAAAGTGGTTCTCCAGAATATTAAAATAATTAGGACCAACAATCTCAGCCCTGCTTTCCTCAGATGCTGTAATTGGCAAGGGGTGTTAGCTAATTAAACGTATTTATATTACTGGTTGGCTAAAGAAAAGGATGAAGCACTTGTAATTACTGGAATTCGGCGAGATCACGTACTTACTACAGAGAATAAACATGTAGATTATAGCATTTGTGATGGGCTAATAGCTGGAAACAGCAATCTAAACACAGCATATTGACATATCAGTCCAGACAAGATGCAGGCACCATTAGTGGGTGCTTCATCTGCCCAGGTGAGTGGTGTTCAATGTGTTTTAGAAGGAGTTGTATTTTCCCCACCACACATCCCAATTCCATGTACAAAAACCAATAGAACTAGGAGCTGAAGTTTGCTTGGAGACTGCCAAGGCGCCACATCCTGTGCCACACCTGAGGGCAACAGGCTACCTTAGGGACTGCAGGGCGGGCTATGTGACACCAAAGCTTTGCTCCCCTGTATTACTGCCACTCTGGGTGCCTCTCAGGATATGCCGCCTGAGGCACTTGCCTCATTCTGCCCAATGGTAGGGACAGACCTGAATGCAATGATTCTGAAACAGCTCTGGGTGCTGTGTAAACCCAGCTCTATATGGGGCTTCCTGAAGCATCCGGTGAGGTTCAACAAGGTAGTATTTCAAAGCAATACTCATTAAGGTTCATTAAGGAATCAAGCTGCCCTCGTTGAAATTGTGTAGCCCAGCTGCAGCATTTACGACCACCATACTCCTGTGGAGGCGAGGGGAGATAGGTTCATCAAGTATACAAACGCTAAAATGTCAGTGGTACAGAGGCTCTCTTAGACTATTTCTCCTAAGACAGGAGCCACAATTACTACACTGTAATCTGACTAGTGTTAAAATTGCCACAAGTTCACCAGTCTTCATGCTGAAATATTCTGGAAACAGGACTTAAGCGGGCACGGTTTGGACTTTGGGCTTTCAAATTTCAGTGGCACCTTGTGCAAGGCCAGGTTTTGGCACCCCACACCTCTCACCTTCCTTTCTGCTCAGTTCAGTATGCCATAGTTGTGATGCCCTGTGGTGTCACCTAGGCTCGACACCCAGTGTGGCGGAACAGGTCACACACTGCCTGTGCAGTGGGGATGGACAAAATCCATCACTTTCACCTATTGAAAGCAACCTGCCCTAACACAATGCATTTTTCGATGGCATTTTAAGCAATACAGCATCTGCATTTTTAGTCACACTTTCTGCAATATAGGCATGTTTGTTTTCTTGCACACAACTTTTGCTTGGACAGCTGTATCACAAAATTCAGGGAAGTGCAAATTTTGAAGGACAGCTGCATTTTGGCTTGTGTTGTTTCAGGGTGTTCTAATCAGGATGGCCCCTGATGCAAAGCGAACCAAATTCCACCCCACCCCTCATCCGTGTGATCATGAAACCTGGTATTTTCCACCACAGAGAGAAGCTTACTCTTCACTGGACCTTTGGGACACAATAAATATCAGTTTGCCTTGGAGAAAAGTTATTTAAAATATAAATGTTTTGTTCTGTCCTTTCATTAACGTGAATTGTCAGCCATTGGGAACCACCCTTGGACAAGGATATAATTATTATTATTTTCATATCATGTGCCTTTTTAGTTTGGGGGGAAATGAGTAGACGTATATGGATTTATGCCTGGTGTGGAAGAAGTTCTCCCCCCTTCTCTCATCCTGCAATAAATGGGCTCATCTAATGAAGCTGAATATTGGGAGATTCGGGACCGAAGAAAGTAGTTCTTCAGACTGCACACAGTTAAATTCACTCTCCACAAGCTCAGATGGCTTTAAAAGAGGATTAGACAAATTCATGGATGATGAGGCTGACAGTGAGTATTAGTCATGTTGACTGTTCTACCACAGTCAGAGGTCATTCACCTGATCCACCAGGCTATTCTTATGTATATGCTATTGAGTTTATGGTATTATTTTGGGAGGATTGTGGGTGGCTACTAGCCATGGTTGACTATGTCAGAGGTAATATGCCTCTTTCTTCCCGGTAATGGGAATCACAAATGGGGAGAGCTCTTGTGCTCAGGTCCTGCCTGTGGGCTTATGATAGGTCAACACATGCCATAATTGCCTCATTACGTAAATCATGTTCAGAATACCACAACACACACGTAACTGGCTGTAAAGTAACATAACGTTATGTATAATAAAACTGTAATCTAATCGTCATATCAAAAAATTGCAAAGCACTGTTCCTGATGGCAATAAGTCCAAAGATGTCAAGTCCAAAGATTACAACAACCTGTTGGCAATACCATTGCATACTGATATCTTCCTTCTGCACCCTTGTTTCGCCCATTGGGCTTCTTCAGCGACAAGGTTTCCAGGAGATTTTTCAGTAGGTTTTTTCAGCTGAAATAGTCCACAGGAACACAGAAGTTGCCAGTCAGAGACAAGGGTGTATTCTGAGAACTGGTCTATCATCAGCTGCCTTATTGTTACTAAGTAGTTCTGTTTGTTACACTCTCAAGACATAAGACTATGCAGAAGGCAAGTTCGTTTGTTACACTTGTAAGACATAGAATGATGCAGAAGGAAGATATCAGTATGAAATGGCATTGCCAACAGGAACTATGTGTTGTAATCGTTGGACTTAACAATCTTTGGACTTGACTATCCTTGGACTTTACAACAATAAAAACATATAGAAGGTTAATAGTAATATGATATGTTGTTGCCATCAGGAACAGTGCTTTGCAATTTTTCGATATGACAATAAGATTACAGTTTTATTATATATAATGTTATGTTACTTTACAGCCAGTTACGTGTATGTTGTGGTATTGTGGGCTTATGATAGTCATCTGGGTGGGGATGCTGGGAGAATGGGATGCTGGACCTGATCCAACAGGACTCCTACATTTGAATCTGAGCAGCAGGTAGTGGGTGGGATAACTGGTGAACCAAGACTGAAACATCAGAGAGGAAAATGAGCCTGTGCAGCTGAGAAACCCAGAGAGTGCAACTTGTATTCCATGGGCGCCTACTGGACATTTGTATTTCCGCAGCACTTCGTAGAGGCTGAAACTTTAGGTTTTGATTTCATTTCATGTCAAAGAGCTGCTCCTTGCTATCTCTGAAAGTGTCATGCTCACTGTCTGCCCTCTCTTCATTCTTCTAGTTTATGGCAGACTACTTCTTCTTTTTTTTATGTAACAACAACAAAAAAGCGCAAGCATACAGCTCGCTATTGTGAGAACCTATGAAGTAATCAATTTTGGATTCAGACCCTTATAACCGTTTGACATTTCAGGGTCAGCGGGACAACTTTTGGAAAGATTGAAAAGCGACGTGGCTGAGCCCACAATAGATTATAAAGCAGGGGCAGATGAAAAGATGCTTCAAAACAGCTCACTTTTATCTTAATGGCTGTAGAGGAAAAGCAGCAAGAGGATTGCCGGAAAGAGGAGGGCTGGCCCCGAACAATAGAGACTCTATTTATTTGTACCATGCTTCTGAAATAATCACAAAACTCTGCGGTTGTTTTACAGTGAAAGAGATGCAGTCACCGAGGAGCCACCTAGGAAATGATAAATCAGTTCTGACTCACGAGAGTACATTAAAAAAGGGGCCCCCGCTTTTGAAACAGTGTCATGAGAAACTTGGTTTGTAGGTATGCAGGCCTCTGCTTTTTCAAGACTACGTGACACACTCTTATATACTGGAACATAGGAAGTTGCCAGTTGTTTCATATAATTCAATATTGTCTTCCCTGACTGTCAGCAGCTCTACAGGGTTTCAGACAGGGAGCCTCCCCAGCTTCAACATGGGAAGCCAGGGATTGAATCTGGTCCATTGGAGCAAGTGGGGCACTGTCCCAGCAATCTCAACCTGCCCCCAGAAGGCCTCCATCTGCCTGCCATCTTGCTTACAGCTGGTTCAGGGGGTGGCATTGGCTGCCAGCTTCCTCCTTCTTCCTTGTTAAAAGCAGTCAGTTGCCAAAAGCTTGTTGGAAGGACAACAAGGATGGCGCATGTCTAGCTTCACCAGGGAAGGAGTTCCAAAGTCCGGGAGCCACCACCAAGAAGGCCCTCTCCAGTGTCCCCACTAAGTGTGCCTGTGAGGATGGTGGGACCGAGAGAAGGGCCTCCCCTGAAGTCCTCAAAACCCAGGCAGGTTTGTATGATGGAATATTGTCTTTCAGATAGCATGGACCTAAGCTGCCTAGGGCCTTATAGGTCATAACTAGCACTTTGAATTGTGCCTGGAAACAGACCGGCAGCCAGTGGAGCTGTTGTGACAAGGGAGTCTTATGCTTCCTGAATCATGGACCTTTCAAGCAAATGTTCTTATGCTTAGTGATGGTCTTTCATACCTTAGACTGTAGATGAAATCTCATTTCCCTCCGTCACATTTTGGACAGCCTGCCAGTGCTCCTGTGGGCAGCGGTGGGCATCCCCAGCTCAGAGAAGGGACATGCTTAGTTCCGATTCCGGTGTGCCTGCGCACATGTTCTCACTTGGGAAAGGCAAGCGGTTGGGTTAACCAGCAGGGGCTGGTTAATGTGATGTCAGCTTCCAGCAGCAGCAACAACAACAAAAAAGGCAACATCAGCCTTATCAGCCACAGCATCCGAAAAACCCATTTGCTGCTTCTGACAAATCTCTCTGTTTCTTTTCGCCCTCCCAAATAAATGAAAAATTGAATCCGTTCAGAAGAACATATGCTTAGAATCCCACAGCTTGATGGGTACATGTGTACTGGGAGAAGATGCCAAGATGAGGACAGTCATGTGTCAAATTTCTCCCCAACACAGCTCCTCCTCCCTCCTTCTTTCATGCCAGAATCCCATTTGGCCCCTGAAAGCATCTCGATGTCTCGATTCTACCAAGGTTGTTACTACACTCTGTAATCCTGCAGGGAGGATATTTTTCTCCCCGTTACCCTCCTCCCCTTTTCATTTATGCACAGTAATAAAACTCGCATCATGGCATCAGGCATTAGGATTAGCAATGCCGCAGCTTAAGGCTGTTTCAAGGCTGCGAGTTAAAGCGGCTCGAACTGCTAGCATGCAGCGCGCAATTATGTTGGCTGCACGGAGAGGAGGATTTATGTTTAAACACTATTAATATTGCAGGGACATCTGCGGCATAAAAGGAATTTAAGTTAAATAAAAGATTGAATTCCCTTTCTCTTGTAGTACTAATCTGGCATTATTAATTGATTTTAAAGTTCCTTTCCCCCTCCCTCTCTTCAGTGTTGATGACCCTGCTGGGCATTTAACAAAGGGAAGTGTTGCTTCTCAATCGAGTATTTTCTTTTCTTTTGTGTTTTATTGTTTGTTTGAGGAAAAGAAGATTGAAACTTTATGGGGGAATGCTGGTTTGATTTTGGATGCTGCGGGGAGGGAGCCTTCAAGGTGACTTGATTGTGGTGGATAAGTGCCTTCGTGGGGAAAAGGAAGACGCGTCTAAAGGGATGTTTAATCTTGTGGCGGAATCGAGAACATAAGCAAGCAGCTGAAAGTTTGAAAGATGTACAAAATCCAGATTAGAAATAGGACCCGATCCAACAGCCTGGCCCTCACCCATTGCCATGAGCCTTGCTGAAACTACGTCCATCAGAGAGAGGCAGTGGGCACCGTTGTTAATTTTAATAACTCTCAGAGCACTTCTGGTTTGCAAAGCGCGTTGTAATTATATCCTTTATTGGCAATCCTTGGAGCAGTAACACCATGAGACAGGGTGGTGGTTTTTTTAATATTCTGATTTTATAGATGGTGGGCTGTGGCTGTGAGAGCATGACATGCCCAGGGTTAAAATGATCAGTCCATATGCTTAGTCTTGCACACTGTATTAAACCTCCCAAATAAAAAGGCCCATATTCTTTTAATAGAAAATCCATATTCCATAACGGGAACAATATTTTTTTGCAGTGAAAGCAAACCAAAAGGAACCATTTATAGGTGCAATTTCTCATTCTGTTTCTTGTGCATATATATCCATTGGGCCGTGGCATCCCTCAACGTGTTCTAGTTCAACAGGGATGTGGAATCCATGGACCTCCAGGTGTTGCTGGACTCTAACTTCCATCAGTCACAGCCAGCATGGGAGCTGTGGTCCAGCACCACCTGAAGGGCCACAGATTCCCCCATCCCTGTCCTAGAATAACAGCTAAGCAGAATCCTAGATTCTACCAGGATGCAGCTCTTGGAAATATGGAATCATGGGAGTCCAAGATGGAACAAAGGATGGATGGATAGATAGTTGAATACAATAAAGAATATAAAACTTGCTGGTCCCTACTCTGAATGAATCTAGAATGGCAAACACCCTTTTCGCTTCTTGAACTTATGCTGTTTTTACCTACCTATGTAGAAGCAATGAAGGAAATGGAATTTCGCCCTTAAGTTAAAATTAATTTCCACACTTTGCACCATTAACGTGATCGTGAAGATTCTGCATACAGCTTTTGACCTGCAAAGAATAGTCATGGAAACCATTGTGTCCTAAAAGTAAATTTGAGATAGACTTACGGACTTTTGTGTGTGTGTGTGTGTGTGTGTGTGTGTCTTTCTGTGTCATAATAGGAGCTCTTTTGCCAAGATATGGATGGATGGTTCCAGTTACCCGCTACAAAGGTGCGCTTGTGATAAAGTGGAAATATAAGTTGGAAAGGTTTCATTTTTGGTGACTTGTTAGCAAGATGAGAATTTTGCCAACTCTGAGGTTTAAAATAAAAACTTCGTATTCTTTCCTCAGTGCGCCCCATGCTCCCAAAAATAATAAAATGTTAATGATAGTTATGCAGTCACATCAAAGGAGAGTGGGCTCTTTCATCTCAGTGAAATCTTGTTCAAATAATTAATAAAAGTAGTTGTCTAGAGAAGACAGAAAAAAAGAATATCAATAAATTCCTTTGTAGAGCATCTAAGTGCTTAACCCCCACCCATCACCCTGAGGGAATGGCTCGTTGAATTGAGGACAGCTGGAGATCACACTTAAATGGCTTTTGCAAGAGAAGCTGCACTATGAAATGTGTACAGGTTTGCAATGGATATGCCAAGCATTAATAATAATAATAATAATAATAATAATAGGCACTTCAAATAACCATGGGCGAAATCCAATGTGCTTATTCCTTTAGTGCAAGGATATACACATTCCCAGCTGGATTTTCTCCCCTCTCCTCCACCTGTACATGCCCCACACCCTACACAAATCTGCTCTGGAGGGTTGGGGAAACCCCTAGGACAGATTTAGGGGACGTGTAGGAGGAGGAGAGCTGGGGGAGTTCTGTTGTGCAAGCATCAATCCTTGTGCTAATGAGATGAGTTTCTTAGCACTACATTGGATACAAGCCCTTATATTTTATTTTGCCTATCCCCCACAGCTAGAGTGAGCTGAAAGCTACTGTGATGAATGGTTAGGGTGTCAGCCTAGGACTGGGGAGGCCGAAGTTCAAATCTCCATTCCGTCCTGATGCTCCTTATTGGCTGGATTCTAGAGTGCTGCTGTGGAGCAGTGAATGAGGTGTTGCAACCAGGGCTGGTCCTACCATTAGGCAGAGTGAGGCAGCTGCTTCAGGCAGCATTGGAAAGCGGCATGTGTGGCATGCAATGTGCCCTGCACCTCCTAAATTACCCTGTTGCCTTCAAGTGTAGTTTAGTGTGTTACCCCATCAACAGCATTGAAGTAAGATTGGTGCTAGTCCATTTGGTTGGAATGTGAGGTGCTATCTTTTCCTTCGCTTCAGGCGGCAAAATGTATTGGGCTACCCTTGGTTCCAAAACAGATCTTGTATCCAGTTTTCATTTCAGCCACGGTATCAGGGCCAGGTTGGTGTCATGGATATCTGGACCCAAAATGAAACCTTCCAACTCAGGGTTCCTCAAACTGGTGGCTTGAAGTTCAAGAAGCAGAAAGTACTGTTTGGTTGGCAGAGGCAGAAGGCCAGGCATTTTGTATTAAGCCAAACCTGATCAATCCATTTGGATGACATTTCTATCTTGCAGCAGCCCATAGGTTTGCTGTTGAGTGACCATGTGATAGACTTGCTTGAGTGACCAGCACATGGGCTTCATGCATCTGTTTGATTGCCATGCAAAGCTGTCTAGAAAGGATCTGGGGAGTGGGATTTGGTGTGAGCAGTTTGAACACACAGCCACAGTCAGCGCCAACTTGTGAAGTTTGAGAATGGGCACTCAACTCTACAATATTTTTTTGCAGAAAACATAACCTTTGAGTTTTCTTTAAGAAGGAACGACTTTTTAAAGCTTTGAATACAGGAAGAAATTACTTCCTGGCTGCTACAAATTAAATAATTCATACACGGTTTGCAGAACTCGCTCGATATAATTTTTTAATTAGAAAAGCTTTAAAAGAGGCAATATCGTCCTACTGGGCTGATGGTTTCTGTGGATCTGTTTTTGGTTCATGTAATATTTATTAAAACACCATTAAGGTGTAAATGAGAAGCAGGAATACAGGTATGTGAGTACCGTGTGGCTCCTAATTGGAATGTTCCCACTGTTTCCCTCGCCCCCTCCCCAAATTCTTTAAAGTAATTTATGGTTTTCACACCATCGCAAGCTAGTGGGAGGCTTAATCTTGCAGCAGTTAGTAAAAAATAACACCTCGTTCCCAAAACAAGCTTGTAAATGAGGATCCTATCATTAGGCAACTAGAAAGTCTTTCTGTTTGCATTTGAATTTGGGAGGTTGCTGTTTTCGCATGCATTCTGCACCTGTCACTTTTCCCATAGTTTGATGAAATTTCAGCTGTTACTAGCAAAGTTTCTGTCCTTAGGGTGGGTGGGGTATGTGGAGAGGGAGAGCTTGTATTGACCAAGGACCACGGGGCTACAACCACTTGTGGGGGGTGCCTGCCAACAAGGCCACTGTCAGTGGTGAAACACAGGTTTTTCCTTCATCAACAGTGGCGTCCTCCAAGCACTGGGCATTTGTTGTCCCCATAGGAATGAGTGGCGACTATTCAATTATATGGGAGAAGGTGACAAGGCTTAACTTGGACATCATTGGGATGGTGCCTGTTTCCTGTCCCTGTTGAGAACCAAGCCTGCTCCTTTCTGCAGAGCCTCATCCTGCATTTTCTTCCTTGCTCACATGAGATGGTAGAAAGTGGGGACCTGCAACCTTCAATAAGCAGGAACCTAAACCAGGACTCTCCTATCAGGTCCTACTGATACATTATAACATGTGGCAGTGCATCACCAGCCCAGAGCACTCTTATTAGGGAGAGTATATTAGCTGTTAGAATATTCCGTTCCACCTTAAGAGGAACAGGCATGATTGTTGTGTGTCACATGCCTGTTTACAGTCCAGCACAGCTTGCTGGGAACTTCTGTTTGTGTATAGCTTTTGCTTATGCTGCTTGCTTTTGGACATGAAGGAGAGAAGACATGTTTTCCTTTTGTCCTGTTGTATGCTGAATAAATTCCTTGTAAATATGCTCAACACAGCCTCTCCCTGCCACTTCTGTTGCGCAGGGTTATTTACTCTGCTGAGTGTGCATGCCCAGCTTCTGAAGGCTTCTGAAGCTAGGGTCGCGGTTTCATGCTGATCCAAGGACTGGAGATCGCCTGGCACACCGGCCGGTGGGCTGGGGCCAGCTGGGGGCCTGCCAATTGCCCCCAATTCCTTGGCTGCATCCCAACAACAGCTGCCTCCAGCAGGAGTGCTCCAATTCAGGGATCCAGCCAGCCTAGAAGAGGAACCTTATTTTACACTGTTTGCAGAGGACATCTTGTTCTAGCCTTGAGCCAAAGTTGTCCTCTGTGACCACCAACTATTTGACACTGTGATTTGTTGTAGGTTTTGTGGGTGGAAGTACATGTTTCCCAGAGACTAAATTAAATGGAGGAGGTGGTATAGCCTAAATACTTGGAGGGGGTTGTTTACCTGTTACCTATGAAGCGCCTCCCCATTTGTGGAGTGCTCTCCCCAGAGAGACTCACCTGGTGCCTTCTTTACATATCTTTAGGCACCAGGCAAAAACATCCCACTTCTCCCAGGCCTTTGGCTGATTAAACTATCTATTGCCTTTTAAACTGTGGGGGGCGGGGTATTGCTTTGTTTGTTGTGGTGTTATGTATTTTTGTGTTTTTATATTGTAAATTGGCCTGTGATCCTTGGATGAAGGGCGGTAAATAAATTTAGTAAATAATAATAATCACACTTCAAACAGTGGCTAGTCTGCTACATCCCTAGAACGGAATGCCTCTGGTAATACCCACTGTTCTTGGGCGTGATTTTGCAGGAGGTAACCTCACAAAATCACTTCAATCCTGTTTTGGGGCATTGGAACAGTGGTCCTTGCTTTACTGAGTGCCCCATCTTTGAATGCCCACAACATCCCAAGGAGGAACAACATGACTCCATCACTCCTGTTGAATGCATCATGGCTTGCGCACTCTCCACCCTCCGACTACCCTATATCTGCTGTGAAGATACAGACGGGTACCTCATGAGCAATAGCTGTGCAGCATATAGCTGTGACAATGAGCACACTTGAGACTCCCATCCGAGGAAAGCTCACAAAATGCCCTAAATCCAGCTCTATAATAAGCATTCCTATTTATTACGGTATCCTAGGGATCGGTTTGCTGTCAAACTAGCACATTTGCTGGCTTCAGGGTGCCCTGAACCAACATCTTATGAGCAGGAGATTGTTCTGAAAATCTGCTTAAATATCCCAGTGGCCTGGATTAGCTGATGCTATACGTGGATTGTGCATTACTTTAAATATGTAAGTTTCACACCCATGGCCATTTCAGCTGCTGCTGGTTACCGAAAGGCTAACGTGCCTGAATATCCAAGGCTTTATAGAAATGGGCAGGTTACACAGCATTATTTTCTTTTTTTAAGCACATCTCCTTTTGCTATCAGAAAAGCAGGGGTGAAAGGTGCACGAGCACAAAATCCGTCTCGTTGTTGACTCTTCAGTTCTGCCACTTGTCAATGTTAGGGAGAGAAAATGTTCACGTTTTCCTTTGGAAAATGCCACTGAGTCTGTTTTCATTCCATCTGAAATCTATGGCACATCTTGTCTTTGAACTGCGGCGTGTCAGAACAGAATGATTATGGATCATTTAGGCCTTCCCTGCCTTTTTCATTAAGCAACCCAGCACAAGTGGCTGTCTTGTGCGCCACAGAGACTGTACGCGTAAATTCCTTGATCGGATCAAAGTGACTTGATTTACAAGAGATACGTGAGGCTGGGTATTTTAATTGGAGTCTTAATTAAAAAGGGGAAAAAAAAGCAAGTCCATAAGTTATAGGCATATTTTTTAGTCAATAACCTCTGAGGTTAGAGTAGTTGGGCCATGAATGGCTCATTAACTATAATAGCTTAGCCTCTGTATTGTCTGATGAGCTTTAACTTTACATCTCTCCTGTAATTTCTGAAGTGACATCGACTCCATTTTTATGGAGGGCTTAGGTCTTCCAGTAGTATAATGAGTCTAACCAGGATTCCACTTGTCAAATGCTATGCAATTAATGGCCTTCGGCATTTATTTATACACTTGCAAATTATAGATGAAAGCGATACATTGCTAAAGATGCTTCACTTTGGCTTAGAAATGCGTGCCACATTTCCAATTAAAATATGTGTCCAGATAGAAGAGATGGTGACAGCTCCATCCAATGCTACTATCCTAAGTCTTAGCATTCCTCATCTGCATGTGTGACCTCCCCCACCCCCCAACAAAACTATACTAAAATTGTCATAGGAAGCACAGGTAGAAGCCTTATGCTAAGTCCAGGGCCGGATTTAGGTTTGATGAGGCCCTAAGCTACTAAAGGTAATGGGGCCCTTTGTATGTCCAGCTGTCGTTTGTCAACAACAAATTGTCACTGTTTTTTGTGTTGAATATATGCTATATGGTAATTTATGGACCTAATAGGTATCTAAAGCCATTTGCACATGTTGCCCTGCAACCAGTCCATGCAGAACGTAGGCACCCTATATATAGAAATAAGCAAACCAATGATATTTTAGGGAGCAGGCTAGCAGGCGGGGCCCATGACTTACATCCTAGGAGCCTACACAACACAAAACACTGTTGCTGTATGTAGGTTTTATTTTATTTGTTTTTTATCTTATATTTTGGGAATGTACATCCAGGTTTTTTCCCTTTAAATTTGTTTGGGGCCCCCAAGAGAGCGGGGTCCTAAGCTATAGCTTGTTTAGCTTATACGTAAATCTGGCACTGGCTGATTCACACTTTTGGTCCCTCTCGCTCAGTACCGCCTATATGAGTGTACTAACAAGTACTAAAAAAAGATCAAAAGCCTGAGAAAATGAAAAAGGTATTAAATAAATATTAGGCTAGGCAGGTATTACAAAAAAAAAAAAAAAGCCAATAGACGTTCATGAGGAAACTGATACTGGGAAAGACTGGGGCTTCCAATCATTCAAATAAAGTGGAAGGAATGGAACACAGAATAGTCGAATTGGAAGGGAACCCAAGTGTCATGTAGTCTGACCTCCTGCAGTGCAGAAGAAGAGTTTGGATTTGATATCCTACTTTATCACTACCCGAAGGAGTCCCAAAGCAGCTAACATTCTCCTTTCCCTTCCTCCCCCACAACAAACACTCTGTGAGGTGAGTGAGGCTGAGAGACTTCAGAGAAGTGCAGCAGCTGCATGTGGAGGAGCGGAGACGTAAACCCGGTTCCCCAGATTACGAGTCCACCGCTCTTAACCACTACACCACACTGGCAGGAATCACAGCTGAAGAATCCCTGACAAATGGCCATCCAGCATCTGCTTAAAAACCTCGAATGGAGGAGTTCACCAGCTTACGCCCGTGTACTGGAAGAAGCAAAGATCACCAGTGTTGAAGCAATGATTCTTCAACATCAACTTTGTTGGACTGGTCATGTTGTGCAGATGCCTGATGATCATCTTCCAAAGCAACTACTCTATTCCAAACTTTAAAATGGACAGCGTAATGCTGGTGGTCAACAAAATAGATTTAAAGACTCTCTCAAGGCAAATCTTTAAAAAATGTAGTATAAACACTGACAACTGGGAAACACTGGCCTGCGAGCGCTCCAATTGGAGAACAGCCTTTACCAAAGGTGTCATGGGCTTCGAAGATGCTCAAACTCAGGACGCAAGGGAGAAACATGCTAAGAGGAAAGCAAGCTTGGCAAACCCTTACTGTGATCAACTCCCGACTGGAAACCTATGTCTCCACTGTGGAAGGACATGTGGATCCAGAATTGGCTTCCACAGTCACTTACGGACTCACTGTTAAAACCATGTTCATGGAAGACAATCTTATTTTGCTGCGAGTGATCACCAAGGAAGAAGAAGACCAGCTTCTGGGGTCCCACTACTGAACAACTCTTACTTTCAGAAAGGAACAATCATAATACAGTGGTACCTCGGGTTAAGTACTTAATTCATTCCTGAGGTCCATTCTTAACCTGAAACTGTTCTTAACCTGAAGCACCACTTTAGCTAATGGGGCCTCCATGCAGTTTCTGTTCTCATCCTGAAGCAAAGTTCTTAACCCGAGGTACTATTTCTGGGTTAGCGGAGTCTGTAACCTGAAGTGTATGTAACCTGAAGGTACCACTGTAATAAGTACAGGCTGAACATGGTGCAGGCAATACTTTTATAGGAAGGGAGTTAAGATCCTCTGGGATTTGAACTGCAAAGGTTGCAGCCATTGAATGGATTCCCCTTGCAGTGATCCATTCACAAAAGGAAGGGGAAATCATTTTGAAGTTCACTTTTTGGCCATATTTCGGTCCGAGTTCTACATTGTAGATCCAGTAACCCAGAAGGGTGTGAGAAGGCAGGTAGAAACATGAGACACTCTACTTTTGTCATGCTTTTACCAGCGTCTCACAACTTCTCTGAAGAACACAAGAAGAGCCCTGCAGGATCAGGCCAATGGCCCGTCTAGTCCAGCATACTGTTTGCAAGCAGGACCATCCAGATGTTTTGGATTACAGCTCCCACTATGCCTGAGCATTGACCATGCTGGCTGGGGCTGATAGGAGTTAGAGTCTATAACATCTGGCAGCATCAGGTTGAGGAAGGCGGCAAGAACTGTTTTCCAGTAAGATTTCCAGTTCAGTGTTTGAAAGAGGCAATTGGGAGCTGCCATGTCTGAAATAATAGATTGCAATGGTCTCAAATAAAGGGCAACCTCAGTTGAATTTCACAAATAGATAAATATAGTTGCTTATAGGTGAGACCCTTCAATGCAACAAAAAAGTGAAAACAAATTAAACGTGATCCTGTTTTTTTTAATTATTATTTTGCGCCGTTTGCATGGCTACGATATAGGTTTTTAAAACTTTTTGATCTTTTGAAATAAACACTAAAAGCTAATTAAGGCATGAAATTAGCTGAGCAACTTAATAACTTAAATAATTCACGCTTTTTTGTAATATTAATAATTTATGTACATAAACAAGGCAAAAAGTTATCTGTCTCAATTTAATCTGCACCATGCATATGTGTTGCTGCTGACTTCAAAGCCGTAGCAATTATTATTGAAACCAGTCATTTAAACTTCTCCAACACCCTGGTCATAGACATAATGTGCCAATAATATGCCAATGGAGATGCGGGTGGCGCTGTGGTCTAAACCACTGAGCCTCTTGGGTTTGCCTATCGGAAGGTCTGTGGTTTGAATCTACGCAACAAGGTGATCTCCTGTGCTCTGTCCCAGCTCCTGCCAGCCTAGCAGTTCAAAAGCACGCCAGTGCAAATAGATAAATAGGTACCACTGCGGTGGGAATGTAAACGGTGTTTCCGTGAGCTCTGGCTTCTGTCACTGTGTCCCACTGCACCAGAAGCGGTTTAGTCATGCTGGCCACATGACCCAGAAAGCTGTCTGTAGACTTATGCCGGCTCCCTTAGCCTGAAGCAAGATGAGCGCCACACCCCGTAGTCGCCTTTGACTGGACCTAACCATCCAGGGGTCCTTTACCTTTTTTAACCTTTTATGCCAGTGTATCTGCCTGCAGTGTGGTTGTGGAAGGATGTGTTGGGCTTCCTGGAGCATGTGTGCACATTAGCTGAGAGAGCTAGGCAGGAGAAGTGACAGGAGACACACGGCGGCCTGATAGTGTGTGAAAGGATTTGTCAGGAGCGACTCGGAAGTTGCTGAGTGGGGATGATGCTTTCCCTTAAGCCACCTGGCTGTTGGGGTCTTCAGGAAGGAGAGGAAGCCATGTCTTCAGCTGCTTAAGGCAATTTAATTTGATGGGAGGAGGCTTCAAGACCAAATAGTGCCAGTTTTGGGAGACCTTCAGTAGGTGAATCTGAAACTGATGGGAGGAGGCTTCAAGACCAAATAGTGCCAGTTTTGGGAGACCTTCAGTAGGTGAAATGGGTGAATCTGCCTGTTTCAGTTTATCTCATTTTTTAAAAATCTTAAACTTTGTCCTCTACATTTGCAATCATCATCATCACCATCAGTGCTTTTTTCTGGGGGGACGCAGGGGAATGCATACCTCTAAACATTTTGTGAATCTAACAGGAGAAGAAACTAAAAGTTTAAGAATTTTTAGTTTCTTCTCTAGCATGGTGAATCGTCAGTTCCATTGCTACCCAAGATGGTGGCCTCATTTCCTGCCATGCTGTTTCCTGAGTCTCAGATGCAAGCGAGCGTTTAATGTGTGAAGCAGTGTGGAATATGGATGTGTGGTGTTTTACTGATGAAAGTTTGGCCTCACTGAGGGGCAGTATTTCAATATGAGTAGGAAAATTACTTGAGTCAAAATGAGAGTACCCCTAAACATTTTATATTTTTTTTAGAAAAAAGCACTGATAATAATAAAAATTCACCAGCATTTCAGTCAATTTCTCCCAATAGGCACATTTTAGGGAGCAATTTCCACTAACCTTTTGTGGTGGGTACCTCAAGAACAGACCCCCAATGATGACCTTAACAAACATGCAAGTTTCTGCTGAAGTTTCCTGTTTGCGACTGTTGAGAGCTATGCTCTCCCTCTCCTTTTTAGCATACGTCTTTTTGATGCTCTTCTTCCCTGCACCTTTATTGTACTTTATTCTTCTTGGCTTCCTTTGTCCTCTGCCTCTGTTGCCCACGTGGCCATTCTTTCATCCCATCAGCTCAGCTGCGATTTGTATGTGTGGATGGTGTCACAAGTCCATATCTGCAATAAGGACGTCAGGGAAGCTTGTAAACAAAATCATTTCAGTCAAGTCAAATAATTATTTTAAAACCAGTCTCAACACACACATGTGCACATAGATCATAGAGCTGGAAGGGACCCTGAGCATCATCTAGGCCATGGGTAGGCAAACTAAGGCCTGGGGGTCGGATCTGGCCCAATCGCCTTCTAAATCCGGCCCGCGGAATCAGCGTGTTTCTACATGAGTAGAATGTGTCCTTTTATTTAAAATGCATCTCTGGGTTATATGTGGGGCACAGGAATTCATTCATTCCCTCCCCACACACACATATAGTCTGGCCCCCCACAAGTTCTGAGGGACAGTGGACTGGCCCCCTGCTGAAAAAGTTTGCCAACCCCTGAATTCTAGGCCAACCCCCTTCAATGCAAGACTATGTAGGTGTCCCATATGGGAATCGAACCTGCAACCTTGGTGTTATCAGCACCGCGCACTAACCAGCTGAGCTATTCAGGCTCGCTCTCTGACACACACGCTCATGAAGTTGAAGAAGAACTGGGCAAAGTGCAAGAAGCTTGTTCTCAGTGCAGGAGCAACTTTGTAGGACAAATCAACAACAACATTCATTTTAGTAAGCATCAAATGGTTCCAGTGGGCTGTGTATGTGCTATTCAACATGACATGGATACCCAAAGGCTGGTGAAGAACAACAGCTTCATTATTAATGTCACTGTCAGAGGTTACAGAGACCCCTGCAGGTACCCAAAATGTCCGAGAGTTTCGACTTCGCACCCTTGGCAGAGTTCTAACTTTCCTTTCCTCCCCTTCCTTTCTTTATTTGTAGCTTTTTGCCAAACAGAAAAGTGTGTGTGTGTGTGTTTTTGTGTGTGGCTCCCAGAGGACAGCCACTTGCTCTCAGCAATTCAACCCAGAATACACTGGGAGGTCAGCTGGAAAAGTTTGCTTTAATGCTTCTGTGCACTTGGATGTTTAAAGACACAATACCCATCTTCTGCTGAGATTTGCAGATGTATTCCTAACAGATGAACACCAGGTTCGCTGAACTGCTTTAACTCAATTGCCGCTGGTGGGGCCAGTGTTTTCAATTGCTGGCAAGCTGGCCCAGAGGCCATAAATGGTAGCATAAAACCTAACACATAAGGTTTAATCCATAGGGTGATATTCAGTAGAAGGCAATGAACATAAGTTACCCAAATCCATCAGCTTTAAAGGGTCTACTTAGGGATGGATGAATTTGTCATTTTCAGTTTTATCAGTTTCTGCCCCCCTCCCCACCCCCCAGTCTTACGTTTTCCACTTTGCTGCATCAGTTCGCATTTTAAAAGGAAAGAAAGAAGTTCCCATGGAAATTTGTCAGCATTTTAGTGTATCAGTCTCCTAATATACACATTTTTGTATGCAATTTTTCCTTACACATTTTAGCAAGCAAATATCCTTAATATAATGTGTGTTATTTTCACAAATATATTAACTGTTATTATGTCACTATATTAATTAAGTTGCTTTCCTCACAAAGGTGACCTAAAGGGACTTCCCAAAATAATATAAGCGCACGCGTGCGCGCACACACAATGTTTATTCATATAGATAAATATATTAGAGCAAACACATTCAAAAAAGCCTAAATACACAACTATGCAGACCAAAGACAGGTCTTGCAGATCCCAACCCACTAAAAGAAGTCTCAAAAATATATGCATGTTTATGCACGCTTTCCCTAAATAAATGCATTGTTGTACACATTGGCTGGAGAACGGCATCATGCAGTTCACCTCAGAACATGAGCAGAACAAGAATGCTATTGCTCTCATGCCCTGATTGTGGACTTCTGAGAGGGAGCAGAATGCCAGACTTCTTGGCTTGCGGCAGAAATAAAGCAACAGTCCAGAAGTACTTTAAAGGCTAGAAAATGGTTTGTTGAATAACCTTTCATGGATTTCCAAGAATGATGAATCTGATGAAGCAGACCCTAGCCCAAGACACCTTATGCCATAATAAATTTCTTAGCCTTTAAGGGGCTAGAATTGTTCTTTTCATTGTTTTGCAAAAATTGCACCTCTGATCTACTTTGCAGGGTTTTTGTGAGGCTAAGAGGGATTGCGGTAAATTTTAAATGCTATTGCAGAAAGTAGGGCGGTTCAGATGAGAACTCAGTGTGCAGAGCCTATATGTGGCAAAGGATCATGAATTGCACCCTGCCTCCACACTGCACCCAGGTAAGCAGACATAGTACCCATGGGTTTACCCTCCCAACCCATGTTTTCCTCACAGCAACCTTGCATGATAGGGTTATTTTATTTTATTACAAGTGTACATGGTTCTCCCCTCCTAATTTCATTCTCACAACAACCCTGTGAGGGAGGTCAGACTGAGAGACAAATGACCAGCTCAGGGTCACGTTACCTCTGACGTCCCAGGTCCTAGTCAACGAAATATCCCTCCGCCTTGTTCCATGTTGTGGGGAAACAATGTAGAAGTGAATAAGCTGAAGGAGGTGGATAATATTTCCCTTCATGTCTGGAAATATATGGGGTCCCTTGTTAACATCCCTGTGTGACATCTTTAAGATGAACCAGTTCAGATTGCAGTCATATGCATATTTATCAGGCAGCAATCCTCATGGAATTAAGTGTGGCCTACTTCTGAGTAATTTAGATATTGTGGCATGAACCACCACATTGTGACAGCAGAGAGTCCTTCTGCAATAAGTTAAGACACCTTTCAGTTCAATTAGGTGCTATGAAACCGCTTATAAAAATGCTTGAGAGTCCACAGTACCTTTGCAAAGGAGGGCAATGGGGCAAAACCCTGAACTATTTTCCCACCCTGTGACATCATTGGCTGCAGGCCCACCAGCCACCACAGGCCACTTTTCTCTGTTGTACAATATACGAGCAGGATTAAAGCCAATAATTACGTCTCCTATAGATCAAAGGCCTTTGGCCAATATTATAGCGTGAGGGACTCCACCGTGACATTAATTTGCTGCAAGTTATTGATACATAACAGAAATGTTCTGTATGATCTTTCTTCTAAGCCTGATTACCCTTGCCTGCCAGAATTTTGGGGAAGACGAGGAAGATTATATCTCCTGTTTTGGTATTGTTATTCACGGAACTGCCTTTTTGTTCTCTGTAATCCTGTCTTTTTTGAAAACACCCACCCACACATATACCACACAGAGGGCATCCTCCTTCTTTGTTGTTGTTGTTTTGCAAAAACATCAAAGGAGATTATCTGGAGATGCAGGTACATGGAGCCTGAAAAGACGTTCTAAAAATATTATGAAGCGCTCTCTCTCTCTCTCTCTCTCTCTCTCTCTCTCTCTCTCTCTCTGTGTGTGTGTGTGTCTGTGTGTGTGTGTGTAGGAATTGGCTGCTTTCATAAGCTTCCAAGCCAGAATGTGGCAACATTGCTTCAGTTGAAATGAAGAAATGAAATCTGACATTTTAAAACATACATTTGCAGTTGCATATATAGAGGTTCAAAGGGAGATATCAAAGGCTTGCTCATTCCATTGGGCTAAATGGCTGGGGATATTTCAAGGTATCTTACCAGCTGTCTCTTTTAACACATGCAAAGGATCTATTTAGGTTCTTCTGATACACTGCAGGTGGGGCCACCTAACTCTGTGCTGGCTTGCGAGTGCTGATAAGTAAGAGTGCTATTTACATGGGTTTATGATGGTATGGGGCTACTTGGGGGCAACTAGCGGGTTCAGGTAGTTTGTTGCAGTTTTTTGCTTTGCTGAAGTGTAACAGGGTTTGTTTGTTTTAAAGAAGGTTGGGTCATTGTTCTGCATTTACAGGCCCCTGAGACACGACAAGTTCTGGCTGTTGATGTCCATTGGGAGAATATTCAACCCAGGAGGAATAGATGTTGCCTTGGTGTGTTCTTATCCATAATTCTGTTCTTTTCCATTTCAGCATTAATCTGTGATTTTGAAGAGGGGGAAAAATCCCTCAAAATACCTATTTAAATGCACATATTTTCTCTTAAAATATGTCTTTAAATGCACATTTTGATGCATTTAATATGTTGAGAACTATATTGCAATTTTCAGAAAAGTGCAAAATGTGGCGAGTAGTTAAGTTTTGATCTGCGCGTTAGTTTGAGAGGCTCAGATCATTCATTTGTTTTGCATTTGGGTTCCCAAAAATCACATTCCTCCTAAAGCGCCCCCAGCTTTACAATACAATAGCTTCTCTAGCAGGCAGGGCTTCTTATTTTTCATGATGGCATCACAGGAAATTTGGCTTCATAAAGGCAGGGCTATGTATGCCAGTGTACTGGAATAAGAATTGAGTCAGCCCAAATCTGGTTTATTCCACCAAATCATGGGCAGGGAACTGGGTCTGGACAGATAAGGGATGGATCCCTCATTCCTTCCCTCTCCCCTAGGCCAGCTTTGACAGCCCACCTATCAATCATCTGACATCATCACCTGACACCTGTCAGAGTTCAAAGGAAGTCACTGTAACCAACGATCAGGTGGTTGGTGTTTACAGGGAGCCTCTGTATCAATTTGGAGGATGCGAACCAATAGTTCCCTGTCCAGGTGTATTGATTGTTTAACCACTCTGAGAACTGAAGGGAGTACCACAGCATCTCCAAGGCATTTTGGCCAAACTGGATGCCCCACAACTGTTCTGGGCTAGGGTGGGCTGTTTCATCTCCACATGTGGTGAATAACTGCCATGAATAGATAAATCGACAGAGCTACCTAGTTCTAAAACAAGCTATGTCCGTTGGCCCCATTCCATTTTAGAGAAGTGGGAAGGAAGATTAAGATGCGACCAGCAGTACCATGCATAACATTTCATGCATTCCTGGGTTTACAATGTAGCTTTTTAAAGATCTTCAGGGGAATTGCAATTAGGCACAAGAAACCGTTCCTTTTTTCCCTAGCTCTATGAGGGTGAAACTACGGTTCCTCAGATGTTTTTCTTCAAAGTGCTTTAAATGTTTGGCAATTGTACTTTATGTATGGTGAGGATCTGCCGCATGATTCACGCTCTTGTTTGTTTTCCCCAAATCGCAATCTCATCCTTGCTCAAATACTTCCAAAGGGATTTCATTGAAATCAGACTTACACAGAATTTGCAGCAACACATCGTATGGGCAATCAGAATATGTATTGGTATCATTCTTTTATTTTTATTTATTTTATTATTTTAAAAGAATCCGTTATATAGACTAGGTTGAGAGTGTTACAGCTCTATTGCTATTTAATATGTTCCGTAAAGCTACTCTGTGGTCAGAAACGGTGCAACTACTTTGCCTCAATCCTTGTTCAAGTAAAATAAATGCACAGTAAAGAGATTTAAGGTTCTCGGAATGAGAGGCATTCCCTGAATTCAGGCTATGGCTATAAAACAATTAATCCCTCCCCCACATGGGAATTAATTGTCTTGATTTTAGAAGATTAATCGATTCATTAAGCAATTAAAAAGAACATTGGATTATCTCACTACATGGAATATTTTGTGAATATTTAATTATGGCAATTTACACTCAATCAATTAATTACACTAAATAGTTGATTAATGCTTTTGGTCCTAATTCAGACACATAGAGAATCATAACGGAGGTCACTCTGAGAAGATGTTCTGCGTAGTTTTCCTCAGAGTTCTTTAGATGTTGAACTCCCATCAGCCCCAGCCAGCATGGCCAATAGTCAGGGATGATGGGAATTGTAGTCCAATAACATCTTGAGAGTCGCAAGCCCCCTCATCCCTGCCCTTAGGGAACAACCTTTGAATAATGCTGTGATTTAATTAGACACACATGAGGCAGGTCCACACCATACATTTAAAGTACATTTGACACACATTTAAAGTGCACCCCCCCAAAAAAAATCTGGGAATTGTAGTTTTCCCCTCACAGAGCACCCTTAATGAACTATAGTTCCCATGATTCTTTAAGGAAAGTCATGTGCTTTAAATGCATGGGAAAGGGGATTTTCTTGTGTCTAACCACAATGCCCTCAAAGATCAACAAGCTACGTTTCCAACGCAGGGCAACATGAGATTTGATGCAGGGCTCATCCTTCCGGCATCTGCATATGCAGATCTTCCTTGCCACATCTCCTGAATGGAATGGCACCAATAGTCATTGCTTGTTTCAGAAATAACTGGAGTTGTTAGAAGGCCCCTATTCTCCTCACAGAGCTACAATTATCAGGGCAGCTTAACAAGCAGTTCCCCTTCCCAGGGAATGCTGGGAATTGTACCTCTGTGAGGGGAATAGAGGTCTCCCAACAACTAACAAACCACAGCTCCCAAAATTCTTTGGGGAAAGCCATGTTTAAAGCAATATCATGGGTCTTTAAAAGTATGGTGCGGCCACTAAGTGTGATGGGCCTCACTCCCTAGTAAATGGGTTTAGGATTGCAGAGTTAGGGCTGTGTGAGTTAGAAGTGCTTTGCATGAGAGGAACAATTTCTGCTTGTGCTACGGGACTTTCCTCCCTCCATGTTTCACCTAAATTTTGGGCTCCCCCAATCGTCCAGAGCAAATTTGAGAGTGGACATGGGGGGGGGGCTAAGTGGGGAGAAAGCCCCATTGTGGTGGATTCCACTTGCACATTTCCTTAGTTGAATACCCCTACCTCAAATACTAAAACCTTTTTTTTAAAAAAAAGGCTCCGTTCCAGCTTGTCGAAAGGCGATGATAATAAAAATGACAGAGCCAACTGCTGACTGACAGGCAGGAAGAAAGAGAGAGTGAGAGTGTGAACTATTAGCTTAGCATCTGAGGAAAATGCCCCCTCAGCCTATTGCTCATAGATCTGCTTTAAGTAAACAAGCCCCGTTGGGGTCAAGCTACCCGACTTCCACTGGAGAAAAACCCCTTTCCCCGAGCAAATAAAATGTCACACCGGTTCCCCTCATCCTCGCTGCTAGCGGGGATTTTATTTAGTTGTAAATTTGCTAGATAAAGATCCCCTTTAATATTTAATGGCCCCGGCGGATTAAAGTGCACATGAATCATCAAATCATCAGCCACAATATATTTACGTCCAGAATAGGGCCAGAGGAAGGTGGGGGGGGAGAGATCATGTTTCCCTGGCAGGTTAACCAAACTGGACCTCAGATTTGAACAACTTCCAGCGCTTGATGGGAACAGAGCTGGAGGGGTGGCGGTGGTGAAGGCAATAAATATTGAATGCCGGCTGTACTAAAAGCAGGTGTGAAGTAGCGGGGATTTGTATTCTCCTTTGAAGTTCCCTTTCTCTCCACTCCAGGCCTGGTTCAAAGATATATCTACATTTTTAAGAATTCATACAGTGCTCTTAATATAGTCTGCCTCCCAACCCCACCCCACCAAACACACATACACACACAGAGAGACAAGACTAATCTTCTAACCAGCATTTGTGGGGACAGATAACCCAGCCTTGAGAAAATTTCCAGTCAGGTTTTCTTAGAAAAGCAGCCACTGAAATGATTCCAGCATTTTAATTCATGAGCGTCCGGCTATTTTTCTTTCCCCAGTTTGCTGAAAGAAGAAATGAATTCAGGCAGAGCTGGGGACACAATGTGAATGACATAGTTCAGTTTGAAAAGACTAAAAAGAAAAATGGGTGATCACTGTTCTCTCCTTTTCCTCGCAGTCAGGTATCAAGAAGAGGGGAAAATAGTAATAGAGACTAATAGGGGAGCTGAGCAGAGCCAGGAGCATGGAACGTTCCCCCACAACTTAACCCTCGTCCAGTGTGATGGATTAGGAGAGTTAGGATTGCTGTGCAAAACATGTCTAACTTCCTTGGGATCCATCCTCAACTGTTTACTTACGAATGCAGTGCACATAGATCTCTGCACGGTTGCTTACAAAATGTGTTAAAATCGTAGGAAAGTTCAAATGCAGCAATGCTATACAATACAATGCCAATGTTGAAAATTGCAAAAGCAGTTGTGTTGTGGTGGGGAGGTTTGTGAAAACAAAACAACCCTGTGGGGAAAAAGAAAGCAATCAACAGGCATAGACATGATGTCGACTGCCACACCTTGTGGTGATGAGTTTCACCAGTCTGGTGTGAAGAAGCAGAGTTGTGTATCTTCAGTAGACTTGGAATGGTGGGGTGGGATGCCTCTACAGTAGACATGCATTGGCAGAAGCGATTCTAGAAATTCGCCGGACAGCTTTCGCTAATTCATACGTTTGTTCTTATTGTGAGGCTCTCTGGGCAGTGATGCTGGCCGGGCAATATATGTACTATTAAGAAAATGCATGTGGTGTTATTCTTGTTGTTTTCCCTCACTTTTTGTATATCCAAAGGAAAGAAACCCTGTGTTTATCATGAGGACATCTCCTTTGGAGTTACAATGATGTAAGACAATCTTTGGGAAAGGAGAACTTGTGAAATAGGTGTGCTGGCAAACACAGGGAAATATTTAAAATAAGGACTTACCCCTTTTCTCAGAAAAAAATAATAATAATGCAAGCCTTAAGGCAACTAGTTTCTTGAAAACAGAGTATCTTACGGTTGGTGAGTTAGAAAATGAATGCAAAAACACCATCTGCTAAACTTCAGATCTATGAATACTGTGGCCTGTGGAGAATACAGGCTGTACGTGAAACTATTGATCCGCCATCTGTTTCAACACGATCCTTTAACTTTTTCTCTCTCACACAGTAAGTAATAACTGTTACTTTAGTAATTTGACATTATGCAGAGCTTAGACAGTCAGATCTCTCTTGGAAATGGTGGGCTTGGACCTGAGCAGGGATGTCTGTCAGGAAATTTGTTGCTTCTTTATGCCATTCTCTCCAGTTGCTGCGTTCCAAGGTAGGAGGGAAAAATTGTGATACTAAGGGAAATGCTTTGGGAAGCTGTATGAAATATGAGATAAAGTACATCATGTTTTGGAATGTATGAATGGTGGGACCACAATTCCCACCATCCCATGGCAAATTGGCTATGTTTTCTGGGGGTGATGGGAGTTCAAGTTCAACTACATCTGGAATTGATCAACTACAGTTCTCCCTTCCTGGCACAGGCTGACCAAAACTGTTAAGGAGGTCTAGACTACTGATAGACCTGCTAGTCAATTCTGGAAGTGTTCCTTTATAAGCCTGTTGCATTCCCTTTCTGTATTAATCCGTGATTTATTTATTTTTAGAAAAACAACAACACTTGAGAAATGTAGGAATCAGTACAGAAAAATAAATATATATTATTTTATAATGGAACACATTTTCAAATCTAGTTTTATCGTTGTGTGCATTTCTAAATCTATTTTAATCCAATAATAATGATAATAATATTCTTCTTAATGCATTTTGGTACTTTTTTTAGTCAACAACAGTTTTGAGGCCCCAAGCCAGTCTCCCATGAAATAACTACACACGGACACAGAATTAAGGTTGATGGATAACATTAAGGCCACAACTTTATTGACTGCAAATTAAATGTGAGTGGTATTGGCATAGGCATTGGCTGAAGACTATAATGGACTACTGCTCCAGTTGACAGAGTCTATGTAGGTAAACCCATCGGCGCAGCGACATCGGGGTTTTGCCCGACAGAAGATTACCGCGAGGTTCCTGTGATCCCGGCATGGCCCTAGCCCATCAAGCGGGCTTCGGACGAGATCCGGGACCCCTAGATTCCTTTAACGGAATACCTTTTGATCATTGAGGGGCACACCTCCCCTCCACACACAAAATTAAGCCAATGCTTAACCGCCAAACCTGGAAAGTTGTGATGATTGCTAAGGGGGTAGGCAAAAAACCAAGTGGCCAGTGCCAATTTGCCAAATGGATAAAAATTCCTACCCGGCCCCTGTCCCAAGACAGGCGAATCACACATAGTCCAAAGCAAGGCTGAGAACTTACACTAAGGGTGGGAGGGCGGGTGTTCAGCAGCGCCAATCAAGTGCCTAGGGCACTCTTGCACTGATGCTTATATAATTCCTTAACCACCCTCACCCCTTTCGTGATTGGCTGTGACCCATGATACCTATTTAGAGAAATGAAACTTAGACCTAGAAATGAAACCTACTTAGTCAAGGGTGTGTCCAGGGGCCCAGTCGCAAGAAGGACCGCCTTCTGAGGATGATCCCATTTGCAAAATTCAGAGAGGTGCAAAATTCATGTTCGGAGCCACAGTTTGGAAGTGCAGCTTAGGTTGGTTTACCTAAAAATTCAGACCAAACAAAATTTTCCTCTATCCCTACATTTCTCCTCAGCATACGTCCCACTCTTCCCCATGCCCTGTTTCAACCAAGAGTAGTTGTTTTTCCTTCCATAATCCATCTGTTTAGTGAATTCCTCGTCCTCTTGCAGTTGCACATTAGGAAGTAGCTAATTGCATCTCTGTTAACAAAACACTTTCCGGCATGGAAAGCCACCCATTCGAATGTGTGCATAAATACCGCGTGAAGGGTATGAAACGCAGTTTGCTGCATAATAGCGTTAAAGGAGACTAACATTGACAGTTCCACTTAATCAGACCCCCGCCATAAATTAAAAGTTATGAAATGCTTATAAGCCCAGGGACTAAGGTGCTCAAAGACAATTACCAACTAAACATTTCATTAATGAAATTATGATTAATTATAATTACTAATTAAAATTCAGGATTACGATGTTGGTTTTGAGCATTAGTAGGAGTAATGGCATTACCATTTTAAATGAACTCCAATGGGGGAAATTATAGCACAACTCTTTAAAAAAGGGGGGGGGGAGATACAGTCTGCTTGTAAGATTAGAAATTATTGTTAAGCCCAGAGGCACCAACATTTTCCCTGCTGGTGAACTTAAGTAAGTTTAATGTGTGCTGATTTAATAACTAATCATAGTCTTTCTTCATCGTGGGAACTGATACCGATTTTGTGTGTGTGTGTGATAACCAAAGATAACATAACCGCTGTGCAGCTGGTGACAACGTTGCATTATAAGCTACTCAGTGTTGTTGCTGTTGCTGTTTTTAAAAAAGACATTTTGCCATCTTTTGCTTTCTATTTGTATTTGGAATTAACATTATATTGCACTGAGTATTTTCCGGATTAACAATTAAAGGGGTTAGAAATTAAATTGCCAATGTAGATTTTTTTTGTTGTACAGCTGCAGGGCAGCTTGGCCAGGCACGTGCTCCACAATCACACTGAAGACATTTTCCTTTGAGTAATTAATACATAGGCATATTAGTAAATGTCAAATTCCCGCAGGAACTTCCAATTTGACCTACATCATTAAGCCTCTTTAGGATTCATTAGCCATAGAAAGATCCCTTAAAGTATTTGCTATTATTCACCTTTTCATACATAATGCAACATGTTGGCTTAAATAAGATCCCCCATTTACATTTTCTTGGTTTCATTGTTCCTCTCATTAGAGGTGTTTTGTCAGCTCCAATTCTGTCTTAATTTTAGCTGCCCTCTGTTAAGAGAAGATTGGGACCCTGCTGCCTGTTAGCGTAATCACACATACAACCCAGTAGTGCATCCTCAGAAATTGAGGAAAGAACTTTTTAGGAATGAGGTGCTGCTAAATTCATCAGAGGGCACTTAATTTTTGGCAAGTGGGGGAATGTAATATAAATGCATCTGTGCATATCAGAATAACATCACTCTATAGTCAGCCAAGAAAACATGGTAGTTTAATACAATCTTTCCCTTAACACTCAAATACGTACTTCTTCTAAGCAGTGCTTAAAAAAAAAATATGTTTAAGGGTACTCTCATTTTGATTCAAGAAAATCACCATTTTATAGTTCTAATCAGGGGGAAGAGATACAGTAAATGGACAAAAGTACAAGGATTCACAAAATGTTTAGGGGTATGCATACCCCCAGGAAAAACCCCACTGCTTCTAAGCATACCTAAAAGACTTTGTTCAGTTCATAAGTATGACATACAGCCCCTAACATCATCATCATGTTTGAGAGATGATGTTTGAGAGATGAGTTCTCCTCAGATCACTTTTGCACCAAGTCTTGTGGCAAGAGGGCCTGAGGGAAACTGGTGACTGAGGAAAAATATACCGTATTCTTCGCCCTATAGGACGCACCGGCCCATAAGACGCACCTAGATTTGGGGGGGGGGAGAAATAAAGGGGGGAAAATATTTTTCCCCCCCAGGCGCGGGGCTGGGGCGGGGGAAGCCCGAGCTTCCCCCGACCCCAGCCCCCAGAACGGGTCCCAGAGCAATGCCAAAGCTGCGCGCAGCTTCGGCATCGCTCTGGGAGCTTGCGCAACCTTCGGGAGCCCGGCGTGGCTTCACGCCGGGCTCTGGAGGGTTGCGCGAAGCCCGGGAGCGCAGGCAGCTCTGCGCAACCCTCAGGAGCCCAGCGCAGCTTCACGCCGGGCTCCGGGGGGTTGCGCGGAGCTTTCTGAAGCCTGGAGAGGGAGAGGAGTCGGTGCACACCGACCCCTCTCGCTCTCCAGGCTTCAGCAAAAGCCTGTATTCGCCCCATAGGACGCACACACATTTCCCCTTCATTTTTGGAGGGGAAAAAGTGCGCCCTATAGGGCGAAAAATATGGTAGTCAGTCATCAAATGGAGACAGAAAGGCAACAGCTCAGTCTTCTTCTTCTTCTTCTTCTTCTTCCTCCTCCTCCTCCTCCTCCTCCTCCTCCTCCTCCTCTTCCTCTTCCTCTTCCTTTTTCTCTTCCTTTTTCTCTTCCTCTTCCTCTTCCTATTTTATTTATAACCCACCCATCTGGCTGAGCAGCCCCAGCCACTCTGGGCGGCTTCCAACACACACAAAATTATTCTGGCACAACAAGATGCTTAGTCTCCAGAGCTATGGCAGAGTCAACAGCTATATAGGCCCAGTTAGAACCTTATTGGTCCTTTATGACCCCTGACCCCTGCTGCAATACTCTCTATGGCCACCTGCAGTGGTGGTGCTGAAATGCAGCATCAGAGGACAATCTGACAGTACCCTACTATAGAAAGCAACTGCTGTGTGTTAGCTAGTTAAGTAACCAGTTGTCTGACCTAGAAGCTTGTTTCCCTTGGAGGCTGAGCACCTATGTCCATGCCTGATGTGCAGGCATAGATGAGATCACTAAGAGAGGAATGGAAAGGGGAACGGAGACCTTGGCAGGCAAAGGACTACCATTTCCAAAATGTGGGTCTAGAAAGCAACCAGCCACTAGAGCCAAAAATACCAGCTGAAGACCCTCACTACAAACACAGCAAGCAGCATTATACCAGGCATGTCCAACTTTCAAGAGACTGAGATCTACTCCCACTGTAAAAAAATGATCTACCAAAGTTATTGCGCTTGCTTTTTTTGGGAAGTCAAAGTTGTTGAGCTTTTTTTTAATGAAGCCATGTGGTTGAGCTTTTTTATGAAGCCATGTGGTTGAGCTTGCCAATCAGAAGGTCGGCGGTTCGAATCCCCGCGACGGGTTAAGCGGCTTAATCATGCTGGCCACATGACCCGGAAGCTGTACACCGGCTCCCTCGGCCAATAAAGCGAGATGAGCGCCGCAACCCCAGAGTCAGCCACAACTGGACCTAATGGTCAGGGGTCCCTTTACGTTTATACAGATATATATATAGAGAGAGAGTTAATCACCAAACAACGTGTTTTTCATTTATAAATGTACCATTTCTTTTCAAACCTAGGCCTCTCAGCTCCCCCACCCCACTTTTTTTTTTAATTAAAAAATTCTCAGTTTGTCACTTTCTACAGGATCTTAGTCAACCTTACAGTAGATATGAAGCAGTGATGTGATTCTAATGTGATTTCAAACTCATCAGCTGAAATAAATTTCGGTGCCCCTGAAAACGATTCTCTTCGCGTTCCCCTGCCTGCCCGCCCCCTTGCCCCTCTCCCACTTTGCTCCAAATGTATGTGACTGTGCATTAGGCTTCCCCTCTGAGGATGGTTGTCACTGCTATTTATCAGATTCTACATTTTGTAAATTACTAGAGCATAGCACCAATAAATAAATCCTACCTTAAAGTCCGTACCAGTCAAAACATTTTTCACAGTTTTATGGGGAGGCATACATTGTTTTTATGCAGCTGTCTGCTGCTGAACTAATTTTATTACCATACATCAAGCTTTAAAGACCATCTCGTGTGAAGTTTTGCCAATGCTTTAATGCTGCCAAAGTGTTAAGTATCCTTATTTATTCTCCAGTATTTACTTAGGAGCATTTTCAGTGACAACCAGACATACGATCAGCACAGTGGGAAACAATATTTTGTTTTAGATTCAGCAGCCCAGAGTTCAAAGGAGATGGGAGGGCTGAACCAGAGATGATATTAAATGCATATTAGCATTAAATGCACTATTAGCATAGTGTAAGGTTTTGGGTTTGGGGGTTTAAAAAATGCAAATAGTGTGAACTGGGGGAGAGGCTGATTGTTGTTGGGAGCAAAGCACGCATGAAAAAGGGAACTTGGCCCTTTCTTCCCCTATTGCAGTCTTAAACAAAATCCCTTCTCTGAATCTGCTATTTATGTTGGGAATAAATCTAATAATAATGATGATTTTATTGTTTATAAACCAAGATGATCAAGGGTCTGGAAACCAATCCTTATGAGGAACAGTTGAAGAAGCTGGGTATGTTTAGCCTGGATCAGAGGAAACTGACAGGGGATATGACAGCCATCTTCAAATATCAAAAGGGCTTTCACTTGGAGGATGAAGCACACTTGTTTTCTCCTGCTCCAGAGGATAGGACTCGAACCAATGGATTCAAGTTACAAGAAAGGAGACTCTGACCAAACCTCAGGAACAGCTTTCTGGCAGTAAGAGCTGATCAGCAGTGGAACAGACTCCCACGAGAGGTGGTGGACTCTCCTTCCTTGGAAGTTTTTAAGCAGAGGTTGGATGGCCATCTGCCATGGAGAGCTTCCTGCATTGCAGGGGGTTGAACTTGATGACTCTGAGCATCCCTTCCAACTCTGCAATTCGACGATTCTATGACTAGATTCACAGACCTTGAAGTTATGACGTAGTTTTTCTGCTCAGTTCAAAACAAGGCAATTACTTGTTGGCAACAGCAGGAAATGCAGGGATAAAAATTTCTGTTGATGTAAACTTCAAAGTGCAGCTGTTAAAGAATGGTGTTGCATGTTCAGGTGACTCTCAAAAAACTCCATCTGGCTCTTTCCACAAATGGTGCAATTTCTGATCTGCATGGAATCCATGTCGCTTTCCAAATGCTTTGACTTCCCTGGCAATGATGACTGCTTTAGAGATTTCCAGTTATGGGCTATACATCTTTCCTGCTGTATGCAAGTGCTTGAAAAGGCCTTTATGCAGGAATCTGGGGTCATGAAGAACCCTCGCTTTGGGGCTTACTTGCAGTCTGATGTTGGGAGCAATTTCTGGCACTAATCAGCGACCATGTTCCAAAACTCCTGCACTGTTGGACATTTCCACCAAAGGTGGGAAGTATCAACGGAATCTGACCACATCCCTTCAAGCAATACTGACTTCAGTTTAGATGTATTGCTGAAGGGAGAAGGAACGAGTTTCTGTGCAGTCAGTCTGAAACGGGACCCCAAATCCTCATTTTTCCTCCTCCAAGGGAGCATTTCTAAAATGCTTTAACTTGAGCTCTTGAGCCAAAACCCAGCTGTATAAACAAGTGCTCAAAGCTCTCTCCTTTATCAGTCCGTGACGCCTAATGAATGTCCTTGTCCATTCCAAAGTGGAGCAGGGATGACACATCTGGGTCTTATCTTACATCCTGACCACAAAAAGACACACAGACCTTGTCAAGTCTGACAAGAGACCCGGGAATGGCACCAGGAGAGTTGGTGACCTCCTGCCCCAAGATAAGAGTATAGGAACAGAAACAACCTTTTATGGTCAAGAGTGCCGGAACAGGACTATCTGTTTATGGATGTCAACTTGCATGTATAAGCTGACGCGGCTGGATTCCTGGGGAAGGGGGGAGAGGGTGGCTGGAGGATATATATACTGCGTGAAATTTCTCATTTCTTTGGACTTGCTGTGAACTGACCACGCAAGTGCCTTCTGCTATCCGGAGAGCAGAATAAACTCTTTCTCTGAATCAACCTCGGTGTCATTTGACTCCTTCCTCCCTGTTCTGGGAGCAACGCTCACCCTACCAGACTTTAGGTAAAGTCTAATAAGGCTACATTGCAGAAGGCCTCCAGTTTGCCTGCGTAAAGAGAATTTAATGGTCAGAAGATGGGGTTTCAGCAGTGATGAATGCAGGTGACATGTTTTGCTGGATGAACTTATGAGCATTTTGTTTGCTGTCGTCCATCCTCACCCACTTTCACCACTGTCTCATAGCTACTTTCTGTTCACTGACAGACCTCTCCTACCTATGCAGGAGACAGGTGAATATTTCTGTTATCTAAAATGACCTGGAACGGCTTAATATATGTCTTTTCTTCGTGGACCTCGGCTGCTCCAGCTGTTCCAGCTACTGATGATTCAATCCTAAGCACTTTCAGTCACAAGGAAGGAAGGCCTTCTGTGTTAACTTACTCCCAGTAAGCCTGCATTAGTAATGAAATAAAAATAGGAGCAAATTTAAAGGGATCATTGAGAGTCGCAGTGAGTCAGTGCAGAAATGCCAGTTTGAAATGGGGGCCAGGCCATTAGCTCTCTGCTCCACCTGAGAGGCACATGATTATAAGGACCTTTGCTGGTTTTCTTAAAAGCTCGCCTCTTTATTATTTTTCTCTTTCGAGAAGCTTCTTTGATGAAATAAATGGGAAGTTACTGCCTGTCGAGGGAAAAGTTGTTTTATTATTAAAGATGACCCACAAAGGCTACAGTTCTGGCATTTGGCACACTACCTTTGTGGGTGTCTTTAATGGCTTTCCAGATGATAAACTGTGATTATTATAGTCTGAAGATTACTTATCTAAATTATGAGAGAGGTGGATGCAGTCTTTTAAAAGGAACTGCTTTGTTCTTACAGTGCTTTCTGAGAAAAAGTGTTTTCTCACTGTGTGGTCCTCATATATTTTGCACGCGGTAATGAGACATGTGCCAAGCAAGATTTTTAAAAGGCTCTTTTGCTGTGGTTGGAAGCTATATCTAACACAGTCCCCCTTTTTTCCCCATCAAGGGGAGTGTTGCCTCTCAAAGAGATACGGAGCAAAATTCCTTATCAAGCTCTACATTATTGCATTGAAATAGATGGCAGACTTTGCTCTGCGCACGTTATAAGTAGCTCATTAGTTCTCTATACATCTCAGCTTGTGGAGAGAAATTGATCTCATTACAGTGTATGCAAATCGGTATGTTTTGCATTTTGGAACTTTTACAGACGTGCTTCAGTTCCAGCAGACAATTTCTCGAAACTCATGTCCCCTTTGATTAGCAGGACAAAGGGACCTCCCTCCTCCCTCTCTGGACTAAATCTGTCTATTGTGTGAGGTACGCTGTAACGTGAGCGTTCATATTTATTTATTTATTAAATCATTTTACACATTTCACAACTTTTAAGACCAAGCCTACATTTCAGATGCATGTGTATATTTAGTATATTTAGTATGCATAAGAAAAGAACCATCTGGATCAGAACAAAGACCCATCTATCCCAGGATCCTGATCCAACACTGGCCAACAAGATGCATGTGGAAAGCCTGGAAGCAGGACCAGATTGGGACATCACTCTCCCTGCTTGTGATTCCTGGTATTCAGAGTCATACTGCCTCTGACAGTGGAGGTAGAACATAGCCATTATGTAGTAGCCAACCATAAGCCTTCCCTGCCCCCCAATTAATGTACACCTTAGAATTAGGGGTTAGTTCAACTGTGAGAAGTGAGGTTACAGGAACCAGGCAGAGGGCCTTCTCAGTAGTGGCACCGGCCCTGTGGAACTCCTTCCCACCAGATGTCAAGGAAATAAACAACTATCTGACTTTTAGAAGGCAGCCCTGTTTAGGGAAGTTTTTAATGCTTGGTGTTTTATTGTGTTTTTAATATTCTGTTGGGAGCCTCCCAGAGTGCCTGGGGAAACCCAGCCAGATGGGCAGGGTATAAATAATTATAAATAATAATAATAATAATAATAATTATTATTATTATTATTATTTTATGGAATTGGTCCATCATGGCAACGTCAGAAGGTGCCTGGGAAAGGTTATATTCCTCAAGATTGGAGGTGGGGAATGAAAGTGCACCTTCAAAGCAGGACTGACCTGCTGGCAGCCTGAAGGGCCCTGCCCTGCTTCTCTCCATCTGGTTTGGGGCGGCACCTGACAGACTCCATAAAGGACTGCTGCTGCTACTGCTGGGCAGAGAGGGCTCCGTTTTTGTTTTGTTTTTAAAATTGCTCTTATTTTTTTTATGAATGACATTTTAAATTGTGATTGATATTAATGCTGTATTCTTAGTTTTAGATTTTATGATTTATGCGGAGATTGTTTTCCATTTGGTTGTGTCCTTTTTGATGTGTTTTATTTATTGTTTATGACTTTTGTTATGTTAGCAATTATGTAAATCTTGTCATGTTGTAAGCCGCCTTGTGCATTGTTTTAACTATGGAATGGCGGCATACAAATAAAATGATTATGATGGTGATGATTTCAAAGGAGACTAGGAAGCTGCCTTTACATAGACCGATGATTGTGTCATAGAGCTGTCGGGCAAGGAATGTCCAGAATTGAAAAGTACAAGTTCCTGCTCATCAGTCTCACATCTCTAAGCTGCTCCTAGGCATGAACTCAATGAGGCAGTGGCAGCAATGGAGAGGCCTCAGCTTATGTATCTCTCCCACCCAAGCTTCACACAAGCAGATGAATAATAATAATAATAATTTATTATTTATACCCCACCCATCTGACTGGGTTTCCGCAGCTACTCTGGGCAGCTTCCAACAAAATATTAAAATACAGTGGTCTGTTAAACATTAAAAGCTTTCCTAAACAGGGCTGCCTTCAGATGCCTTCTAAAGCCTGGTAGTTGTTGTTGTCTTTCACATCTGGTGGGAGGGCTTTCCACAGGGTGGGTGACACTACCGAGAAGGCCCTCTGCCTGGTTCCCTGTAACTTGGCTTGTCGCAGTGAGGGAACCGCCAGAAGGCCCTCAGTGCTGGACCTCAGTGTCCGGGCAGAACGATGGGGGTGGAGACGCTCCTTCAGGTATACTGGACCGAGGCCATTTAGGGCTTTAAAGGTCAGCACCAACACTTTGAATTGTGCTCGGAAACGTACTGGGAGCCAATGTAGGTCTTTCAGGACTGGTGTTATGTGGTCTTGGCAGCCGCTCCCAGTCACCAGTCTAGCTGCCACATTCTGGATTAGTTGTAGTTTCCGGTCACCTTCAAAGGTAGCCCCACATAGAGCGCATTGCAGTAGTCCAAGCGGGAGATAACTAGAGCATGCACCACTCTGGCGAGGCAGTCCGCAGGCAGGTAGGGTCTCAGCCTGCGTACCAGATGAAGACTACGCCTGCATGTAAACTGCTTCTGCTCCTCCCTCTTCAATCCTCACCTAGTCCTGGGATACTGTGGAGCAGGAGAGGTGAGGGCAGAAAGAGGAGGGGTGGAAGCCCTTGACTCTATACCAGCCTGACCTGTCTCTCCGTCCTCCTGCAGCTTCTCCTGTGATTCTCATCTCTTGGCTGATGCAGGCTCTCCAAATCACTGATCCCTTCTTCGAAGTCATTCTCCAGCCCCCTTTCTCCTGGTGCCCACTCCTCAGTTTCCATTCAGGCCTTCTCAGTGTCCAGCAAGTCCCTGACACATCATTGGTTCATCTAGCTCTGCAGGATTTCACGCAGGGTACATTCTCAGTCAACTAACAGCCTTATTAGCAGGACCAAATAAAGGACACTCAGCAACGTCCCTTGACAACATCATATTCAAGGCATGTGCAACAATGCTCCTGTACTCCCTTGGTTAATAAGAAAACTGATTGCTTTCACAAATTCTCAAAGGGGAGACACAATTTTGGAGAAATCCTGGAGGAAAGCATTTTTTTTAATCAACTGAGAATTGTGTACAAACTGTTCGGCACAGCATCACTTGCCACTTTCTAAATCAGTGGCAGAGGATCTGTGGCCCTCCAGATACTGCTGGACTACAGCTCCCATCATCCCAGACCACTGACCATGAATAATAATAATAATAATAATAATAATAATAATAATAATAATAATTTATTATTTATACCCCGCCCATCTGGCTGAGCTTCCCCAGCCACTCTGGGCGGATTCCAACAAAACATTAAAATACTGTAATACATCAAACATTAAAAGCTTCCCTAAACAGGGCTGCCTTCAGATGTCTTCTAAAAGTCTGGTAGTTGTTGTTCTCTTTAACATCTGGTGGGAGGGCGTCCCACAGGGAGGGCACCACTACCAAGAATGCCCTCTCGGTAGTGTCTGCCTGGTTCCCTGTAACTTGGCTTCTCACAACGAGGGAACTGCCAGAAGGCCCTCGGCGCTGGACCTCAGTGTCCGGGTAGAACGATAGGGGTGGAGACACTCCTTCAGATATACTGGACCGAGGCCGTTTAGGGCTTTAAAGGTCAGCACCAACATTTTGAATTGTGCTGAGGCTGAGGCTGATGAGAGTTTGAGTATAACAAAGTCTAGAGGGACACCCATTCCCTAACCCTGTTCTAAATTTATTTGGTTTTCTTTTAAAAGCAAGAATCTTCAGGATGCAGTCGTTACGAGTTCCCAGATGAACTGAAGAAAGCATTTCTTGAGTTTCTAAAACTCCTCACTTTGTATAATTGTGCCAAAAGAGAGAGAGAGAGAGAGTGTCCAGTACATAAAATGCGCAGAAATATTTATAGCTTATAGGTATCTGCCTTTCTTCGACATAATAATATATATTGTTTAAAAAAACCTCTGCTGCTTGTTTCAGTAATTTTCGCTTTTATTCTGGGTTGGCTTTCCCCCCGCCAACCCTTTTAGCATAAGCCAGGTGTCAACAGAAGGCTCGGCATGTTTGTGATCATTAAGCAGCATTAAAAGCTATCACTGAGTCACAGAATGAGACGAGAACATTGGGTAGTCCTGCTACCTGCAAAGTAATTATTGTCTGACACATTTACAGTCCCTGAACTAACAATCCAATTTTTACACAGAAAAAGGTACATTGTGTTACATTACAAAATCTTGCTGCGATGTTCATATTTAGCATCTGCATTAAGATAATTTAATTTAAATGCACAGAGAGGCATCCGGTTGTGGCTCTTACCATTACAGCAAATCTCGCAGTGGGAAAAAAGAGCTGCAGATACGGTTTTGCAAATAATTTGGCAATGTGGTGTGAAATCCTTTTTTAAAAAAAGAAAAGAAACTTCTCTGTTCTATTAACTCTCACCAGGTTGTATGTGAGTAAGGCATACACAGAGTAGACCCATAAATGTTAGGTATTGAAATTAGTCATCACTAATTTATGTTAGTTGAAGTATGATTCAGTCAGAAAGAACATATTTCGTGCCAACAGATTCTCAAGTTGTACATGTATCTTATATCTAAGAAAGGTTTTTCGCCTGCTTCAAATATGATCTATTATTTTTCTATTATTTCTTCTTTAAAAATGATTGTTGTTGTTGCTGTTGGTTTTAAAAAGAAAATGTTAGGGGACCAAAAAAAGAAAGCACCCAGAAAAGGACTTTTCCTCAGAGGAAGCATTTCTATATTGGAGATCAATTTTCTGATAGGATTCCCTACTCTGAGAGGATATCTTGTAATTTTAGCAAACAGAAATGCTAGAAATAGGGATAGATATTCAGGACTCGAGGCATGATTTATAGGCCTTTTAAACGAATTTAAAGATTTCCATTACTTTCAGAAGGCTGATAGAGCCGAGAAATAAGGATCTGTTTCTCTGGCCATTTCCTTCGGTAAATGCAACTCACGCATACTTGCATTTGCAAAGTTTGGCAAGTGCCAGGTCCCAATCCGGTGATCTCCTCTGAGTATGGGATCTCTAATATGTTCATGCATCTTCTCCACCACCCAACATGCATAGCAGCCTCCCCATTCATTACAATGAAGAACACATATGTGAATCACTCTGATCACCATAAGCATACAAAAAAATCCAAATAAGAACATAAGAAGAGTAATAATAATAATAATACGCTGCCCATCTGGCAGTCTTCCAGAACACATAAGGTCAAGGTAAAGGACTCCTGGATGGTTAAGTCTAGTCAAAGGCGACCATGGGGTTGGAGCACTCATCTCACTTTCAGGCCGAGGGAGCCGGTGTTTGTCCACAGACAGCTTTTTGGGTCATGACTAAAGCACTTCTGGCGCAGCGGAACACAGTGACGGAAGCCAGAGTGCATGGAAATGCTGTTTACCTTCCCGCCACAGTGGTACCTATTTATTGCACTAGCATGCTTTTGAAGTGCTAGGTTGGCAGAAGCTGGGACAGAGCAACGGGAGCTCACTCTGTTGCAGGGATTCGAACTGCCGACCTTCCAATCGGCAAACCCAAGAGGCTCGGTGGTTTCGACCACAGCGCCACCCGTGTCCTTCCAGAACATATAACAGTGGCCTGTCTAGTCCAGCATCCTGTTCTCACAGTGGCCAATCAAATACCCATGAGAAGCTTAAAAGCAGGACCTGAGCACAAGAGACTACTCTCAGCCTGCATTTTCCAGCATTCAGAATGCATACTGTCATCATTGACCAGCATTGGCTCTCTGGGGTTTCAGACAGGGCCGTTATAACCTGGGGATGTTAGGGATTGAACCCAGGATCTTTTACATGCAACCACTGAGCCACAGCCCTTCTTTCAGGGCCAGCCCTACCATTAGGCAATACAAGGCGCCTGCTTCAGGCCAACAATTTTGGGTGTTAGGTTTTTTAAAAAAAAAATTATTTAGTGTGGAACTGTTGCATTTTTTCTGCCAGGGATGGCGAGAGTCACTTACTGGATTTTTTTTTTTTTCCTGCCTCAGATGCCAAAATAACTTGGCAGGCCTTGGGAACTCTGCACCTTTGCTCAGGGTGGGTATCATTTGCTACAAAAAAATGTGTTGGGCTGAGGACACCCCGAACCTCCCTATCCCTGGAAAGAAATTTTTCATCAAAGACAAGAATAATGAAATTGGCTTCCTGCATATAGACATTAGGGAAGAGAGTTGTGGTGTGTGTAAGTAGCCTGGATTTGTATTGTAAATTCATATCAGAGATTACTATTTTCTTTCAGTGTTTTTTTTCTTGCAGATTATCCTTGCCACCTCTTTTTTTATTTATTTGTTGCATAGGTGCCTTGAGAATTTAATACTTTCCACTAGTGAGTGTTTGTGACAGGAATTTGCCTGATACGGAAATTCTGGAAGTGCGCCATGCAGAGTGGTTTAGTGAGATAGAGGCCCCGTGTGAGTATTGCATTATCCATGCCACAAGTACCATTGGTGCCTGCTGGCAGATGCTTTTCATAGGGAAGCCAACTCTCTAAACCCAGTTGATGTTGCTAACTAAGAGGCGACCCTTATTCTCCCAACATTTCCTTTAAAGTTAAAAAGAAGAAGAAGGAGAAGCTCCGTAGAAATTGGTCAACTACCAGCCATTCACAAAACTTGTAATGATTTTAATTGGCTTTAATTCCATTATTGGTTCAGTTAATAAAAAATGCTCTTTGTGCCATCCACGTTAAAAAAAAAATAAAATCCGCAATATTAATTCTGTGGATTACTTCCAGAAGAACTCTATTAGCTTTCTTCCATTAAGGTAGCATTATGGACTTTTAATGAAGCCTATCATTGTAATGATTTGTGTTGACCCCATTATGAATGAACGTGGGAAAATCATTCGCAGCATCTTAAGAAAAAGAGAAAGCAGTAGCAGATTTTCCTCAAAACGGAGGTTTAGGTCAAGCGGAAAAGTGCCTTTGTATATACTGTACAAACATACACAAAAGTTAGTTGTACCATAGTCAGGAGTGGCTAACCTATGGCCTACCATAGATTCCAACTCCAATCAGCCCTATTCTGAATGGCTGATGGTTAGCTATTATGGCAGCTGTCGTCCAGTAACTAATTCAGTATAATACCCAGCCTTCTGACGTTGTTGTTGTTGGTTGTTATTGTTGTTGTTTTCAACTGCTAACCACAAACAAGAAGCAGCCAGCATGTCTGGTGTCTTCTAGTGGGGTTACATTAATTTCCTCTCCTTCTTACTAATAGGCTACCCAGCCAAACCTTGTAAGAATATTAGCCAGCCTTCTGGCTTTGCCATGATGGTGATGATAATGATAACCACTCTGGATCTTATTAATGTCAAATAATATTTTTTTATTCCTCCCATCCTCACTCTTGGGGGACGCGGGTGGCGCTGTGGGTTAAACCACAGAGCCTAGGACTTGCTGATCAGAAGGTCGGCGGTTCGAATCCCCGCGATGGGGTGAGCTCCCATTGCTCGGTCCCTGCTCCTGCCAACCTAGCAGTTCGAAAGCACATCAAAGTGCAAGTAGATAAATAGGGACCGCTCCAGCGGGAAGGTAAACGGCGTTTCCGTGCGCTGCTCTGGTTCGCCAGAAGCGGCTTAGTCATGCTGACCACATGACCCGGAAGCTGTACGCCGGCTCCCTTGGCCAGTAAAGTGAGATGAGCGCCGCAACCCCAGAGTCGGTCACGACTGGACCTAATGGCCAGGGGTCCCTTTACCTTTACCTCACTCTTGGCTGCTGCTGGAAAACTATATGACAGGTTCTTTTTTTGTGAATGAATTTTCTCATTGCTGACAATCAGCCCCTCAGAAGAGTCCTGCTTGTATTTAACACACAAACACAATGTTATAGGCATAGTATAGATACACGTCAGGTGTGCAAGCAGGGATACATTTGCACAGGCATACAAACCAGTGTCCCAGGTTTTCCGGGGGTGGGGAGTAGAGGCAAGTTAGCAGGGCTGGGGAGATCTTTGAACCTGGCCCTTTCTCCTGGAGAGTTTTATAGCATTGCAGACTGTGACTCATATTCCGCTCATTATGTTTTTATGCCCTTTAACAATCAGCTCAAAAGGTTAGGTGATGAATTATTTCATTTGGAAAGCAAAGTACATCACTGATGCATTGAAGCCTCCTAATGTTTGCTTGCGGGGTTATTTTTAAATTCAGGATTTGTTTACATATGCAAATAAACTGTTCTTTTTTCCAAAGCCATTTTGCATATAGATCAATCAGGTTACCTTATTTGTTCATTCAAAGAAGCTGTGTTGTTTGGGTCTTTTTTTATATATAAAAAAGATATTGTATAATTTTAATAATAATATTTTCTCCATTTTGCAACCACGCCTGTCACACTTGACAGAGCTACCCAGTGGCTTCTGTGGCAAGCATTTATTAAACAGCCCTCACAAATGACACAACAAGACTCCGTCTTTGAAATGCATGTCATCAAATAATAACCACTTGGCATTAAATCTCGAGGGAGAGCTGTCTCATTGCTTAGGAAGGAGCATCCTCCGTCAGGGAATCGCACGTATCTGTGATTTATTGGGGCTTAAAATTAAACACCTGACGCTGAATTAAAAGCAGGTGTTTGGCAACTATATCTTCTGAAGTTTCCACTTACTGCCAGCTAGCTGTGGGGTTATCTGGGGAGCAGCTGCCTTGTAGAAATTGAATTCCTTGAACACCACTTAATGTTCAAACTTGAATACACGTGGGATTTAAAGGTACGAGGCCTCATTTGCCTGCATGCTGATCGGCTTTTTCTCCCTTATGAATGCTGAGTGACTGACCAGTCTCAAAAAACTGTTTCCGATCTCATATTTCCAGTACATTATTAATTTAGGGCTTTGGTGCCTAGGACTGTTTGGCACGGTGTAAAAATTAAATTTTAAGATAGCAACAGCAGTCAGCTTTAAGCTCTCCGGCATTCGCGGCTTTCTGCATTTTTATGAGTAGCTGAGGGTGAGCAGGACTGGTGAGTTTAAATCACTTAGTGAACACCGCCTTACTCACTGGCTCTGATATTCTTGTTTTTAAAAAGGCAATCTGTTGCAATCATCTGGCTCCCATTTCCATCACTGCTGAGTTGTCCATGGTGTATCGCTGGACCATTATCTTAACCCTCTTGGATGAGAACACACCACATATGTAAAGCATATTGTTGTTGTTGTTTAGTCGTTTAGTTGTGTCCGACTCTTCGTGACCCCATGGACCAGAGCACGCCAGGCACTTCTGTCTTCCACTGCCTCCCGCAGTTTGGTCAAACTCATGCTGGTAGCTTCGAGAACACTGCCCAACCATCTCGTTCTCTGTCGTCCCCTTCTCCTTGTGCCCTCAATCTTTCCCAACACCAGGGTCTTTTCCAGGGAGTCTTCTCTTCTCATGTGGTGGCAAAAGTATTGGAGCCTCAGCTTCACGATCTGTCCTTCCAGTGAGCACTCGGGGCTGATTTCCTTAAGAATAGAGCGGTTTGATCTTCTTGCAGTCCATGGGACTCTCAAGAGTCTCCTCCAGCACCATAATTCAAAAGCATCAATTCTTCGGCGATCAGCCTTCTTTATGGTCCAGCTCTCACTTCCATACATCACTACTGGGAAAACACCATAGCTTTTAAACCAAGCATATTACTTGTCCCCAAAGAATCCTGAAGACTGTAGTTTACCCCGCACAAAACTACAGGTCCCAGCATGCTTAACAAATGACTGTTCCCAGGATTCTTTGGGGGAGGTCATGTGCTTTAAAGGTGCTCTAAATGCATGGTGTGTATGCAGCCTTTGTGTCGTTATCTTTCCATCTGCAGGAGCTCTCCTATGTCCTTAAAGATCTCATCAATCTTCCCTCCCGTCAGCACTTTCTTCTATAGATTAATAAAGCAGCATTTAGCCTCTTTCACATCACAGTTTCCCCCTCTCCATATTACTGGCCTTATGTCTTCAGTAAGTTAATTTACTCATCGAGCGCTGTCTTTGCATTGTTGATTTCCATCATTTATGGCATATGATGCCTGCTCTGATGTGTTCTTTAAATACGGCGCAAAGTGGAGCGATGCTGTACGATCTTACTGCAGCGTCGGCTGCCGTGTGCAAAGGGCCTAATCTGCCAAACTCCGCTGTGGCTCGGGCTTCTTCCTGCCTTCTGCTTTTGCTGTGGTAGGTGCTTGTGTATTATGCAGAGTAAGCAAAGTTGCCCACTTAGATAAATGACCCTGCAAATGTAACTCTCTGGAGCCCACAGAATATGCATGAGTCTCTATAGATATAGATTAAAATCCTCTGCTTTGCCACAAACTTCCGTGTGACCTTGACTAAAGACTTGAATCTCCATTTTTGTGACTGCGTTGGAAAGTGAGAAATGTGTGAGTTATCATTATGTACATATATTATATGCCCATTTATCAAACATATTCCCATCAACAATTGTATTCGCACGCACCCTACACTAGTGTTCCATCAGTGTTCCCTTGAAGATGTTTACCAAGAAACTGTTCTCAACGAGAAGCCAAAGGAGAGTGGCTCATTAAAAAGCAACGCAAACAAAGTTATAGATTGCTAGGCTAATGGAGCTAATTTATGGAGAATATTTTTGCAAAGACATAAAGCACCAGTGCAGCTGATGGAGTCTTCCAGGCATCTTCTACTGCTGGGACGCGGGTGGCGCTGTAGTCTAAACCACTGAGCCTGTTGAGCTTGCCGATCAGAAGGTCGGCGGTTCGAATCCCCGCAACAGAGTGAGCTCCCATTGCTCTGTCCTAGCTACTGCCAGCCTAGCACTTCAAAAGCACACCAGTGCAAGTAGATAAATAAGTAGTGGGAAGGTAAACGGTGTTTCAATGCGCTCTGGCTTCCATCACAGTGTTCCAGAAGAGATTTAGTCCTGCTGGCCACATTACCCAGAAAGCTGTCTGTGGACAAATACCGTGGACTGGCCCATGGCTAATTTTTTTTTTTTTGCCAACCCCTGGTCTTGACCATGAGCATGAATGCAAGAGGCACAATGGATGCCTAAGAATGGCTTAGTTAGGGACATAGCAAGTCAGAGAAGGATGAGGTTTCAGGACCTTGGATAGCTCCAAGCAGACCACTTGCTTCAAAGACACCTGAAGCCTTTGTCCACCTTGGGCCAGAGCTACTCTTCCAAGTTCTTTCCCCTTCCTGAACAGTCAAGAGCCCTCTGGCCTAGAACCAAGTGCTCTGTCCATTGATATAATCTGCACCGGGTGTGACGTTAACATATGAGAGTGCTGGAGGTGAATTAGTTAAACAAGTTACCCGGGGGGTGGAGTCAGAGGGACTATAAGATCAGCTCTGGGAGGGGCGAAAGGAGAGTTTGTTGGGAGTTGGGTGGTTGGTTGGAGTGGGAATGAATTGGGATAGAGTCTGTGGGTAGGTTGAGTTAGTGTAGCGAAACAAGCTGAGTCAGGAACAGTTAGGGGCTAGGCAGACAAGTAAATAGCTGAGAGGTGGTTTAGTGAGTGAGAGCAGGTAGCGGAAGTTATAGGTCTGGATAGGCACCCTATGATTGTAATTGACCGATACCGTTTATGAAACAACACGCTTGTTAAACTGCAATAAATAAACAGAAGTTTATGTTCCAATTTAAACCTGACTGGACTCAGCGTTGTACCAGGTAGGGCCTGGGTGGTGGCAGCGAGAAATTAAGTAGTGGCACAGGGATAAATAGATGGTGAAACGTCCGGGGACCCTGTGTGATCACCACACCAGGTCACAATAATTATCAGAAATGCAGAATAAAAATGCAGAAAAACTCAAGAGCCTTGCTGAATGAGACCAAAGGCCTATCTAGTATCCCAGCAGCCTTTTCCCCACAGTGGTGACCCAGATGCCTCTGGGAAGCCCAAAAGCAGGACATGAGGGCAATAGGCCTCTCCCACTAGTCTTTACCAGCAACACATAATTCAGAGGCATAATGTTTCTGAAATGAAGGTTTAATTTTACCACCATGGCTAATAGTCCTTGATAGACGTACCCTCCATGTTGCTGCCTCAGCCCCATTTAAAGCCGTCTAAACCAGCAGTCATCATGTTGCAATGAATTCCATAAATTAATTATGTGTACTGTGAAGATTCCCCCTCCTTTTGTCTGTCCTGACTCTACTGCCAATCAATTTAATTGAGTGACCCTGAGAACAACTATTATGAGAGGAGAAAAAGAATCCTCTCCCTTCGCTTTCACTACCCCATGCATAATTGTATAAACTTCTATCATATCCCCCTGTAATCCTTTTTCTCTCTCTTAACTAAAAAGGCCCCAACCACATCAGACTTTCCCTGTGGGGAAGGCCTTTCAACCTCCAAGTCATGTTGGTTGCCTCCTCTTTTTTGCAGTAGGAAATTTATTATAATTCTTTTCCTGTTGTTTAGGAACTGGAGCTGACATAAAGGAGCCTGGTTCAGGCATTCAGGAGCTTATAACTTCTTCTGCATGGCTGCTAAGATCTGGCAACAGGGACACCCACAGCCAGCACCCTGCATCCTCTAAACCAGGGGTGTGGAACTGTTTTCTAGCCAGTGGGTCAGATCCTTATCACCCCACTGAGGTGCCCATTTGTCAGTCATCTGACATCACTGCGATATCAGGTGATGCTGTGTTTTCAAGTCCTGATTATCAAGACCTCAAAGATGTATTTCAGTTGATTGCTGAATTTTATGTCTTAATGTATTTTGATGTTAGCCACCCTGAGCCTGGTTCTGGCTGGGGAGGGCAGGATATAAATATATTATTATTATTATTATTATTATTATTATTATTATTATTAGGTCAGTTTGGGGCTATTTGAAAGCCATTTTGCAAACACCCCCATGTTGCTCTTTAAATCTCTTTGTTTCAGAGGTTCAAAGAGCACTACTGGGAAGGAGAAGCACTGAAGCTGCTGCTAAAATAGGTTGTTTTTTACTCCAGTTTAACAGTGGTTTCAGTGGACGCCATTTGCCTCTCCTGGTGCTAGGAATGCTCCCACCATCCATCAGCTGGTAGGAACATTCAGGAGCCAAATGAGGCATATGTCTCCTTCTGCCTCATAGGTGGACCAGTCATGATTGATTGGTCCTCACTGAAGCCTTCTTCACTTATTATCAGCTCCATCTCATCACCATCGTAGGACAAAAGTGGGGACAAGCCCATTGTCCTGCATATCCACATCTCTTGCAATTTCTTGTGTGCTGCAGTCTGAATGTCTACAGTGTCTACAACAGTTGGGACTCTATGCAATGTAGAATCCTGACCTCCCAGGGCTCTGCGTGGCATGACAAACCTACAGTTTTTGAGAAATCTCATCTGTTTATGGGCGGTGGACAGAGAATAAGGGAACAGGGCTTATGTGAAGGATTTGATTGCAGACCCAAATGTATGAACTAAAGTTATAGTGGTTTCTGCCATATGGCCCATCCGACCGTGCTATAATTTGCAGCATGGTATCCTACTCTCCAGGGCCGTCTTTAGCATATGTGCCACTGGGGTGCAAAGATCTGCCCAGCGCCCCCAAATTTAGTTTAGCTGCCCCCCAAAAAATTAGGGGGGCAAACTCAAAGTTGTTGACCTTTTTTGGGGGGGGGGGAATTGCTCACCTGTAACACTGATGCAGCGGAAATAACTGCTTTTGTTTCCTGACTCGTCGGGAACATTTATTTGACGCTACAGAGTAACAGCAATGGAGGAGGGGGAAGAAGCAACTTTCACTCCATTGCTTTTTACTGCCGACGATAGAGAGGGACTGGTATACAATAGGTATACATTTGGCGCCCGCCAGAATTCGGCACCAGGGTGCCCTACACCCCTTGCACCCCCGGGTAAAGATGGCCCTGCAACTCTCTCAGATCCTTTGTAAGACTTCCCTAGTCTCATCTGTCGATCAGTAAAGCAGTGATAATTTTATTCCCTGATTCAGAATGCAAATGTACACATTAAAGCTCATGGGAAGCTTACATATAATTATGGTAATGAAGGGTCATATAAGTGCCATAGAGAAAGTGAAATAGTAGTGAAAACTTTTATTTACTTCCGTTTCCCCTGCACCCAGCTGTAACTTTCACAAATTCCTTTCCAAGTTGGACGGGAGGGGGAATGAATATAATGCTGCTATTTAAAAGAAATCCATTTTAATATGAGGTTTTAAAAGTGTGTAGTTATGAGACAGTTGTAACCCTTGCTACTTTGTTTGATTGCTAATGAATACGCAGTATTAATCTTAGCAACAATCATGGGGGAGAGAGAGGGGGGAGAGGTGGCATTTTGCATTAAATCAAGGAAATGAGCAAGTCACTCAGGAGGGGTTATGGTTTTAATTTTCTGAATGCAAAATGTGCTGCTCCTGGAAGCAAAAATCCATGTGCCTTGTTTTCACACATTTCCTCATAAAGCATGCATGATATAAAGATTGCTTAATATATTTAGCCCTTTGCAGGGAGTCCATATTTTTTCGCACACTGACTTTAATTGTTGAAAATGATATTCCCCTGTTATCCTGGATTTCTTTCTTTTTCTTGTTAAAAACCACCCTTGAAGGGATAGTTCAGTCAGTAAAGCATGGGACTCTTAATCTTGGCATCACGGGTTCGAGCACCATGTGGGGCAAAAGATTCCTGCATTGCAGGGTGTTGGACTAGATGACCCTCATGGTCCCTTCCAATTCTACCATTCTATGATTCTATGAGTCTGCTCACAATTCAGTTCTCATTATGCACTTCAGTATGCTTAGCAAACCCTTGTGACAGCAGTCACAAAATTAAAAGATGCCTGCTTCTTGGAAGAAAAGCAATGACAAACCTAGACAGCATCTTATAAAGCAGAGACATCACCTTGCCAACAAAGGTCCGTATAGTTAAAGCTATGGTTTTCCCAGTAGTGATGTATGGAAGTGAGAGCTGGACCATAAAGAAGGCTGATCGCCGAAGAATTGATGCTTTTGAATTATGGTGCTGGAGGAGACTCTTGAGAGTCCCATGGACTGCAAGAAGATCAAACCTATCCATTCTTAAGGAAATCAGCCCTGAGTGCTCACCGGAAGGACAGATCCTGAAGCTGAGGCTCCAATACTTTGGCCACCTCATGAGAAGAGAAGACTCCCTGGAAAAGACCCTGATGTTGGGAAAGATGGAGGGCACAAGGAGAAGGGGACGACAGAGGACAAGATGGTTGGGCAGTGTTCTTGAAGCTACCAGCATGAGTTTGACCAAACTGCGGGAGGCAGTGGAAGACAGGAGTGCCTGGCGTGCTCTGGTCCATGGGGTCACGAAGAGTTGGACATGACTAAATGACTAAACAACAACAATATGCTTAGCAAACATGATTGACAGTTGCCAGAACCATAGGAGTCCTTTTCAGGCCTGTTGTAACATATAATGAAAGAGGCTAGCAAACTGAGAAATGGTAAAGGTTGAAAAACTGGTGAACCAGCCCAGGGTGTTGAGAGCCCAAATGTTACTGCTCTCCACCTTCCCCTAGGCTACTCTTCCACCCCAAAGACAGAGAGACTGTGTGCATGCGTGCGCATGCACCCACCGACCCACACCAATAATGCCAGACCAATCTCATCTCTTTTGTTTCCTCTCTTTTCTTGATGGAATTACAAACTTGGTGGATCAGGGGAATGCTGTCGACACAGTATATCTTAGCTTCAGTAAGGATATTCTTGCGAGGAAGCTGGGAAAATGTGGGTTGAACGAGGTAACTGTTAGGTGGATTTGCAGCTGGCTGGCTGACCGAACCCAAAGAGTACTCATTAATGGTTCCTCACCAACCCTTCCATTCTTCTATTCTATGATAAGACCAGGTTAAGAACATAAGACAAACCTGCTGCATTAAATCAATGACGTGTCCAGGGTCCCTGGCCAGTGGCTGATCAAATGCTTGTGGGAAGCCTGAAAGCTGGACATGAGTGCAACAGCCACTCTCTCCACTTGTGTTTCGCAGCAACTGGTTTTCAGATGCATAATGTCTCTGACAGAGGAGGCAGAGCATAGCCATCATGGCTAGTGACCACTGACATATTTCTTTGCACAGGCATTTAAAACAGTTGTGTTGCTTTAGTTCTGCTCTGTGGTTTTTGCCCCTGCCTTTGCAGCTAGTTTTAGAGCATATTTTCCTTATTGTATTTCTTATTGTGCTTGAGAATTTAAATACAGTCATACCTCAGGTTACAGACGCTTCAGGTTGTGCGATTTCAGGTTGTGCACCGCGCTGAACCCGGAAGTACCGGAACGGGTTACTTCCGGGTTTCAGTGCTTGCGCATGCACAGAAGTGCTAAATTGCGTTTTGTGCATGCACAGAAGTGCCGAATCATGACCCGCACGTGCGCAGACGTGGCACTGCGGGTTGTGAACATGCTTCCTGCACGGATTACGTTCGCAACCCAAGCGTCCATTGTATTTGCTCATTGTAAACCACCCTGGAATTCTTGAATGAAGGACAGTTTGGAAGCGTTTTAAATAACCCATTGTGGTTTCCTCCAGACGACCTGTATATTGAGCACTTGTCCTGGTTTCCTTGCAAAAAGGCTATACAATGCCTGCTCTTTCCAGAGCATTCTTTGTGTTTGGTCCTGCCAGGGAGCTTATGTGATGATAAACATGGGTCCCCATCTGCTTGCGTCGACGTTATATGTCTTCTCAGCAATCAGCTTCTCCTGCAGGTGATGAACAACCTGAAGCTGTTAAAGGGCACCCCTAGTCACTGATGTCACCTGCCCCTCCACTGAGAGCCCTGGATCTAGGAGAGCCCCTGGAAAGATGGCGCACCCCCATCCAGAGCAGCCCTACTCCCTAGCCAGGCCTGTAGCTCTTCCTGCTAAAAATGTACACCTCAGTTGTCGAAGGCCAGCATACAGAGGTGTGTCTTCAGTATTCATCAGACAATGTTTAATGAACATGCCAGAAGTACCTCTACAGAGAGGGAGTTACAAGGCTTAGGTGTTGCCACAGAGAATGCTCTCTCCCAAGAGAAGGAGGTGGTCTTCCAGGCATTTGGGACCTGGCTCATTTAGGGCTTCAAATACAAATATTAGCACCTTGTTTTGGGCCCAGAAACAAACATGCAGCTTGGCTACCATGTACCTTGTGTTCAGTATATATAAAGCATGATTCACGGGCATGTGTTTTGTTTGTAGGTGTCTAAACTGTGACCAATAATAATAATCATCAAAGAAATCATTAAGCCATATCCACCTGAGAAATATTTATTCCTTCCATGAAATGGTTCTGCTTTCTTTCGTCTTATAGTTTTATATTTTCATTGTTGTTCAAACAGATTTCCCGAGGGTGAAACGAGAGCTCGCTGCTTTGCTTTCTGCCTTATTTTCTAGAACTCTTTAGGGGCCACTTGAATTTAATTGCATGTGAGCAGTGAGAAGCAGAAAGCACAGCTGATTTTTTTTGGGGGGGGGGTGTCATAAGCCTGAGTTGCACAGCCCCTCTTTTAAATCAGTCCTCTCCATCCAGGTCTGCGCTGTTGCTTTCTTTCTCACAGAGATGCTTTTTCTTGCTGATCCTTCAAACTTTCCCATGTTATTTGTGACCACTGCCACGCCAGCCATGATCTGACTTTTCTAGTATATGTTTAAGGAACTAACCCATTTATTCAGTGAAGGCCGAAGGAGAGAACAGAGTGTTCCAGGTGAAAGGCAGAGCCTCAGGCAGTAATCCTTGGTGTGAGAACAGGGATGCGAGAAATATAAGCCCTCTTTTCATCTGTAAAATGCTAGAAGTTATTAAGGGAGAAATCCTGCAGCAAGATCTGCTAGGGTGACTGGGTTAGGATGCAGCAGATCTCCAGCTGACCTGGGACCCAGTGGATCGCCCCCATCCTGGCTCAGCTGGGACCCAGCTTGATGAGGCAAGCCTAAACCAGCATAAGCACTGGAAAGGGGCTTGTACATAATGGGTGGGGTGTTTTCAGCGACCTCACCCCTTGCCCTTGGAGGCCTTGCAAGAGACTGCAGGAGAGAGATTCTGAGCAACATCATGGGAGAAGTGTTTCTAGGACTAAGGTGGAACTGTAACTGCTCCCTTGTGATTTTTGCGATTGGGTGATGCATGCGGTTTAAGGATTCTTGTTATATTTATTATACAGTTGTACCTTGGTTCTCAAACAGAATGCATTCTGGGAGTCCATTTGACTCCCGGAACTGTTCAAAAACCAAGGCGCGGCTTCCAATTGGCTGCAGGAGCGTCCTGCAGCCAATCGGAAGCTGCGCCAGATGTTTGGCTTCCAGAAATTGTTTGAAAACTGGAACACTCACTTGCAGGTTTTGTTCGTTTGGGAGCCAATTTGTTTGGGAGCCAAGGCGTTTGAGTTCCAAGGTACGACTGTAGTATTGAAATTTGGGGTTTTGTTTGTATGTTATTATATTTGCTCTTGTTCTGCTATGTTATTATGAAATAATTTTTGTTTGAAATGTATTCCTGTTTTCTATGTTGTAAGCTGCTTGGAGCATGGTTTTTGTCAGTGTGGAAAAGTGACATAGAAATAAAATGAATGAATGAATGAATGAAAAGGGGTTTTTCCAGGGGCGAGGCTCCAGAGAAGCTCCAGAGAAGCGGACACGGAGCAATGGATCCAAACTACAAGAAAGAAGATTCCACCTAAACATTAGGAAGAACTTCCTGACAGTAAGAGCTGTTCGACAGTGGAATTTGCTGCCAAGGAGTGTGGTGGAGTCTCCTTCTTTGGAGGTCTTTAAGCAGAGGCTTGACAACCATATGTCAGGAGTGCTCTGATGGTGTTTCCTGCTTGGCAGGGGGTTGGACTCGATGGCCCTTGTGGTCTCTTCCAGCTCTATGATTCTATGATTCTATGATTCTATGAGGCAGGACTGTGGGGCAGGCAGAGGACATAGGCTAGATCCTAAGCCCATTCAGCTTGGTCACATCACCTTGCAAACTGGCATAAACTAAACTGGAGGAAAGGGTGCTTGTTTTCCTTCTGCTATGCTTATGATCGCTGAGCCAGGAGTAGCCTCACTGCTGAATGAAGCTTGCATCTGGTTTAACTCCCTCTGGTTTAACTTGCACAGGCTTGCATTATGCCAGCTTCTTGTGTATAGGATTGTTCCTTAGATAGATTGCCTCCGGACTAGGGATAGAAGAAAATTTTGATTCCGTTCATATTTAAGGTTGAACCTACCTAATTTGCACTTTCTGAATCAATATGTGAACAGAAACACAGCGATCCTTGGAAATTCACACTTCTCCATTTTGCTGTGCAGTTCTCCAGTCTATTAAAATACATATATATAGGTAAAGTGTGCATAAAGATAAGTAACTTACAAAAAAGAAAAATAACATACAAAAATGTGTTGTTTATGGGAAATTGCTTTGCAAAAAGTGCACATATTAGGGGGAAATTACATGCAAACTTGTATATTCAGCAATATGTGCACTTAAATGCTGATGAATTTTCATGAGGACTTAAAAAAAACAAAAAAGCGATGGATAAGCAAAAAAGTGTGGGATAAACAGTTGATAGGAAGATATGTAACCTCTGTTACATACCTCTGCAAGCCAGTTTGAATGCACATTGTCATATTATCCCCCCAAAGACAAGTCATGACAAATGCTCAATAAATAGGAGACTTTGTATAACCTCTGCAAAAACTATCTGCAGCAGTGGCTGGTACTTAGGTTTGTGTCATGAATGAGCCAGCTCCCAGGGAAGGTTTGCAGCCAGCTGAAGAAAGCAGCCAGGAACAGAGAGAGTTAACTGCCATGCAGGATGAGCATCAGCTGGTGCCAACTCCCCCACCCCTTGGAATACCGGTTGATAAGGAAAGGGCTGAGAGCAGGCTAGAATGCATTCAAAGCTTGCCGGAAGAATAAACAGGCAGGAAAGAGTTAAGAGACAGCCTCTCAGAGAATGCGAAAGAGACTGAGGTCTTGCCGAATAGGAGGGCTGCAAGATAGGAAGCAAAATGAAAGACATATGAAGCAAAAGTTCAGTTGTTTCTGGTCTCGCCGGAAGCAGTCTTCAGAAGGGTCATCATGACTGATGATGCCGGAGGCTCATTACAGCCATCCGGAGTTATTGAAATACTTTATACTTTATTATCACTTGTACAACTTGTATACAGTGAGATTACACGAGCACCCCCCCCCCACTCAGCTCTTAGTCTTAATTCCCCTCATTTACTGACGCACACCCACCAAACCCGAAAGTCAGTTACCCTGTTTTTATCTTTTCATTCAGCAGCCTAACAGCCCATGGATAGAAGCTGTTCTTTACCCTGTTGGTGCGACTAATCATGCTTCTTTATCTTCTGCCTGAGGGCAGGAGATCAAGAAAGTGCCAGCCAGAGTGTGAATCATCCCTGAGAATTTTCCTCACTCCCCTGAGGCAACGTTCTTCCGCAATGTCATCCAGTGGATTCACGGGACAGCACATAATATCTTGTGCTGTATTCAGCACCCTCTGTAGGCACTTCCTATCAGATGATGTCAAACCAGCATACCACAACGTGATGCAGTATGAAAGGACACTTTCTATTGTTGACCAGTAGAAGGAGATCATCAAATGTTGATTGACATCATTCTTCTGCAATACTCTGAGGAGATGGAGTCTCTGTTGGGCTTTCTTAACCACCTGGGTTGTATTTATTTTCCAAGTAAGGTCTTCTTATCTGTTTGTTTTGGTACTAAAGCCTCCTTTTTAACTACCCACACGTACTGTGTTTCAAGCTGAGAACCTAGACTTCTGACAGTCTGCCCCCAGCCAGCACCCACCCGCCTCTCTTTTTACTTACAATGGGTATCACTGCCTATCCCTTGCAGAACTCAACAGGGAAGAGGATGGGACAAAATTAGGAAGAGTAGGCACTTCCTGTCATTGGCTCCGGTGCCACCTGCTGTTGGCCACTCTGTCTTCTGCCCCGCCAATCCTAATGGGCACTAGCTCCCCCTGGCCATGTGCAAGCAAGCCAGATTGAACACTCCATTTTGAGCAGCTTTGTTATTTACCCTTCGTTCCAGGCAGTTAATAATGACCATGAATAAAATTGTTCATATGCAAGACATTAAACATAATACCTTAAACAATAAAGCTATTCTACCAGCAGCCAAATCAGGGATGCTACAGCAAATGTTTGAATGAGGAATGCCACATTGTGGCTTTGAAATCACATCTTCACTGCTCTGTGATACCACTGCAAACAGCCGTGGCTTCTCCCAATGAATCTTGGGAACTGTAGGTTTCCCAAGAGTTGTTAGGGGACCCCTACAGTTCTCAGAGGGGACGCGGGTGGCGCTGTGGGTAAAACCTCAGTGCCTAAGACTTGCCGATCATATGGTCGGCGGTTTGAATCCCCGCGGCGGGGTGAGCTCCCGTCTTTCGGTCCCAGCTCCGGCCCACATAGCAGTTTGAAAGCACCCCTAAGTGCAAGTAGATAAATAGGTACCGCTTTATAGCGGGAAGGTAAACGGCGTTTCCGTGTGCTGCGCTGGTGCTGATTCGCCGGAGCAGCTTCGTCACGCTGGCCACGTGACCCGGAAGTGTCTCCGGACAGTGCTGGCTCCTGGCCTCTTAAGTGAGATGAGCGCACAACCCTAGAGTCGGACACAACTGGCCCGTACAGGCAGGGGTACCTTTACCTTTACCTTTTTACAGTTCTCAGAGTGGTTTAACAGTACATCACTCTTTGCAAAGAATTCTGGGAATTGTCGCTCTGTGAGAGGAATAGGGGTCCCCTAACAACTCTCAGCACCCTAACAAATGGCAGTTCCCAGAATTCTTTAGAGAAAGCCATGACTGTTTAGATGTGACAGTGCTTTAAATGCACAGTTCTGATGAGACACGAGAATATTTTCAGTCATGCTAAATCCTATCACAGGGCAGTAAATGCCAGGTATGTGAGAGAGTTCCTGCTATTTCATATTTAATAATTGCCGTATTAAGGTGGTTGTGATTGCTACCCCCCTCCCTCACCCGGGTGGGGAGGAAAATGAGGACGATAAATGATTTGTAAATCATGGGATTTGCTCCAGTCTGTGAGCCAAGAGTTTATTTGTGAGACATTTATCTCCTTGTATACTCACCAGGAAAAAATAAAAATCAACATTTAATTAATAAGCTTAAGAGCCTTGAGGTGATTTGATCAATAAATAAAAAAAAACCCCAGAATGATGGTAAGCAAGGAATATCGAACTGTCTGTAGTAAAGTACAAGATTTGCTTCAGAATTGATTGTACCACAACACTGTTGTTTAGCTAGGAGCGTGTGTACAAAGATGTTGTCCTCTTTTTCCTGGAAATCAGAGTGATGAGAGCCAAGGCGGATCAGTAAGGAATCAGAGGCGAGGGACCCTGGGGAGCCGAGTGAGGTAGTTTTTGCTTCCCACACGGAAGCTCCCAGGGTCAAACACTGGTGTCTCCCAGTAGAACCAAGAGAGGCCATGTCTGAAACCCTGGACAGACAGGTTAGGCCATTCTGAGCTACATGGAGCATTCGCCCTCTCTGAATTAAAATGTGAGCCCAATGGATTGTCCGGGAAACACCCAGTTCTGAAGCTAAGTGACCGTAAGAGCATAAGAACTGTCTCCAGTGGCCCATCTAGTCCAGCATCCTCTTCTCACAGTGGCCAGCGCATTGCCCATGGGAAGCTCACAAGCAAGATCTGAGTGTAATGGCACTATCTCCTCCTGCAGTTCCAAACAGCTGGCATTTGGAAGAGTAAGTGAATTAGGTGCTTATTCCTTTAGTACAGTGCTTTCCAAACCTGGGTCTCCAGCTGTTTTTGGACTACAACTCCCATCATCCCTAGCTAGCAGGCCCAATGGTCAGGGATGATGGGAACTGTAGTCCAAAAACAGCTGGAGACCCAAGTTTGGGAAACACTGCTTTGGTAGCTTGAATTTGGGGACTACCAGTCACCCTGCCTAAGAGCAAAGAATAAGAAGTATGATAAACCTTTTTAAAAGGAACAAAAATGGTAATCCACATGCAAGACCTAAGCACACTTACTTAGAAGAAAGTGCCATGTGGATCCTTGAAAAATTCCTGACATCTTCTTTTGAAAATTGTACTGTTCGTTTTATTTATTTCTTTAAACGTTCTTAATTCACATATGCATATAAGATATTGCAAGGCAGCATACAACCTAAAACCAGTAAGAACTACAGGGAATTTCTTTTTAAAAAACAACGACACACCAAACTGTTTTATTGATATGCTGTTGGTGTTGGTAGCAAAGTTATTGTAGTAGTAAGATTTCATGTTTTACGCTGTCAAGTTGCTTTTCTCTGAAAGCATAGCTTACAAGTTTTTAAATTTTAAAAATCAAGTAAGTATTCTAAGTAAGCAAATAAATTGTAGGATATGGGTGTGTGATTTGTGATGGTGCATTTTACAGTGGAATAATTTTGCGACATCCACTGTTCCATTTCAGTGCTGTTGAGGGAAATTATATATTAAGACAACATGTTGCATCACTTTGCTGAGTGGTTGGGGGGAAGCAGAAAGCCCCACACTGAATAAGTGTCTGCTGCAATTTGAAAAGGTTGATATTGTTTTGTGGTGCTCTTTGTATGTTTTGCTAGAGTAACTCAATGATTATAGCACTGCGGCTCTGGATTGTAAAATGATTTTTAAAAAACAACATTCTGAGCTGGAAAACAGTTTTGATAGCTGAGTTTCTGTGGCAATTCAGCCCTGTGTAATTTATTACTGGCAATGGTTGCCTCTGTCTCCTTTTCAGTTTTTCTCCTGCAGCTGAAGTGCCTTCCCTGTCATTCCTCTTGAGGTCCAGAGCGTTAAGCCAGGATATCCTTTGAAACAAAAACCTAGCTATAGTCCCTGATGGTGACCCAGACTTAAGGGAGCTAGATCTTTACAGTACACAGTAGGGCTTCTCTCAACCAACTGCAGAGTAAACAAGTGAAGTTGTATATTTGCCCAGTCTTCCTAGGAAAAGCAAAAATAAGCCATTGGCTACAGTGTTTTGTGATAGGTAGGGAGATCTGCCCACCTTACGTTTTACGATGGCATCATCAGCTGCTGAGAGGGAGATGTTGGGATGAGGAATGTAGATTTCATTAATGTCCTCCTACCTTTCCCCAACCCAATAATTTTGCTGGTGCAATTTGGCCCATTTGTTGATTTTCCAGAAATCTGAAACGTGGCTGCATGTCCCATGTAGTTCAATGGGATTTGCTTCCTAATGAGAGCACGGTTAAGCTTGCCACTCCTGTTCAGATTTCACTCATTGGTATTCCTGTTTGTGTTCATTTCACTCCTGACTGTTTTGGTTTCCATGGAGTCCTAGAATCGCTTTCCCCAGGGCTTCCTGGATGCCCAGTCCCCTGGGTCCTTGGGTCCCTTTGAGCATACAGACATCCTTGTTGCATAGTTGGGAGATTCCCTAAGGAATGGCTCTCGTTCCATTTTGATGCGAAGACACAGAGGCTTAGCAGAGACACAGCAGACTAACATAACCGCACAATCTGTTTGTGATGTCCCTGCAATCGGCCTCTTTGTTTATTTGTCGTTGGCTCTGCGGGTAGTGCTCCAGGTGCATGGCATCATCCAGTCCTGCATGGTACATGCCATTTGTCCATCTAGCCCCGTATGGGCAGCTGCTCTCCTGGGTTTCAGGCTTTGTTTCAGAGGTTTGTTCCATCATCTGTTAGGCAGAAATTTGTCCTATCGCTGATGCTTGTGACTGGAGATGCCAGGGATTCAACCACCGCCTTCCAAACACAAACCATGACATATACTCGGAGTCAAGTGTGGATTTCATGCTCTTTATTCAGCTCATAGTAGTGAGGAATGAAAGTTCCCCCACAATATCTGCTTTATATACATTATTTACACAATGGGCCGCATGTGATTGGCTAATCCCAGAATTCTCCTGTAGGCCAATCAGGTTGCAGATTCACTTCCACCTGGAGCTGGATTGGGTGGCTCCTGCGGACCAATCAGACTGCTGCATTGTTCTAGGACCAATCAGACTGCTGCATTCTGAATCTTATTGTTCTAGGACCAATCAGACTGCTGCATTTTGGATCCTATTGATCTAGGACCAATCAGACTGCTGCATTTTGGATCCTATTCAACTCAGTACATAACAAACCACGTTCTCTGTGGCTTCCCCCCAGAGCAGCACAAGATGCAAGAGTTGTGGCTTCTTATCAAACATAAATCCCCCCTCCCATTTTGCCTTCTCCTGTGAGGTAGCAGCTTCACTGTGCCACAACCACGTGAAGAGGGATTGTTAAACCCCTTTGGAAATTGTCAGTCTGCGGGGCGGGGGGGGGGGGACAAAAAGTCCAGCACATTTAACAGTGTAGGAATGTTCAGGGATGCAGGAGAGGATATATTGTTTGATTATAGACTTTCCAACTTGTGTTAACAAGTTCACAATTTAGCAGAGTAACATTCCCCTTTTTAAACTCACAGCGGATGCGTTTGCTCAGGCTCGCTAAAGCCTCTATAATAGCTGTTCTGGTATTTTCCCCTTATTCCCTCATAAAAGATAAGACACAACACAGTCTTCTATAAAAGTATAAAAAGCATTTACTCACTCACATTCTGCTCACAATCAGATCCCAAAAGGCAGACTTTGCTTAGAAAAGTAACATATACCTGGAAACTCATAAGGAGACAGTCCCTCTGTCCTCTCTTGGCTGGAAGCAACTTTGGCTAAGCAGATGTTGCTTCTTCGATGCATGTAGTCAGAGAGAGTGAGATGGCTGCCCTGCCCTGTGCTTTTGTAGTTACCTGCACAGGTGAGGTCACACCCACCTATAGTCACATGCAGAGGAAGTCTGTCCCAGCCCAGAAGGAAACAGGAAACAGGAAGTTTACCTGCTGGCCGTGTAAACATGTTCACTCTAGGAATGTTGTACTTGACTGCTCTTGCGTTTCACATCCCACAAACAGCTCCTAGAATTCTTTAGGGGAAGCCATGACCATTTAAACTGGCTTTAAACATAGTGCTTTACCGTATTTTTTGCTCTATAAGACTCACTTTTTCCCTCCTAAAAAGTAAGGGGAAATGTGTGTGCGTCTTATGGAGCGAAGGCAGGCTGCGCAGCTATCCCAGAAGCCAGAACAGCAAGAGGGATCGCTGCTTTCGCTGCGCAGTGATCCCTCTTGTTGTTCCGGCTTCTGAGATTCAGAATATTTTTTTTCTTGTTTTCCTCCTCCAGAAACTAGGTGCGTCTTATGGTCTGGTGCATTTTATAGAGCGAAAAATAAGGTAAATGCATAGTGAGAATGTGGCCTAAGCGTGGCAGTAGGATTGGTTTCGAAGTGGTGGGCACTGTGGTTTCTAAACACCCTTACCACAGCAAGGATGTCTTAAGCGGAATGCTCCAAGTTTAGACCATGTGGGTTTAGCAAGCCACCTTTGTGTTTCTATAAAAATAATTTAGAAACATTTGCCACTTTTTGAAACAAAGTTGTACTGCCTGACTTTTCTTGCTGCTGTATGGAAAAGCACATGAATCTGACCTTTGAAGAGTCTGTAAGTAAATCATTTTTACTGTAACTTACCAAACACGTGGCCTCTTTCTATGCTAAGGGAAGTGGGGAACTTTGGAAGCAACTTAAAATGGGATGCTTTAAAGGTCTAACAGCTTATATTTCCAGACTTTACTTTGCTGCATGTTTTATGATTTTTTAAATCTCTGCTGGGACTCTTTCACCAAAGTGTACTTGCCGCAAACCTGGATCCAGGCATCCAGGGAATTCTCTTATATTCTACTTTACCCAATATTTTAAACCAAATACCAAAATATTAAAAACCGACCCTACTCACTCGAAATTCCTTGCTAAAGAAAAGAAAAAAGGAAAGGTTTTCACCAAATGCCCGGTTCAATGGGAAAGGGTATTGGAGCCTATTTTACAGAATGAGGGTGCCACCACAGAGAAGCCCCCTTCCTTTCTACATCCATAATATTAGGACCTTTCAGAGAAGGTCCTAATGTGAAAATATTAATATAGCTGCATGCTGCTCTGTATTCATTTGCTACTAAAAAGGAGGAGGAATATACATTTTCATACAAATGTGACTATGCCATTCATGTCGCTTGTGTGTTTTTACTTTTTGTTTTTTGTTTTGATGAGCAGAGGGGGGTGGTCATTTAATTTGGCAAATATCTGTGGGAGTTTTTCCTAGCGATGCTCACAAAACAGGGTATGGGGGATACAAATGCCAAGCTCATCTGCAAAATGCAATGGAGCCAGATGTGCGAGGCGAAGCCTTTGTTTGGCAGGCAGCTTGCCTCAACCTCAGATGCCTGCCTAGCTTTCTTCTTCGCTTTGCACACCCGCCACTACAGCTGCACTCATGTAGTCTTTCTGTATGACATCTTTGTATTGGAAATGAAGCCTCTTCTTGGCTGCAAAGGTTAGATTCGCCGTGGGAGTCTGCTGGGACAAAGGGAATAAAATGTTAAAATGTCAAGTTTCTTCCAATAAAGACTCGGAGGCACCGCACGATAAAGGTAATAATGAAACCCACCATTTCTAACGACGCTCAGCTCCTGGGCCTGCTAGCCTAAATAGATATTTCCTCTGCTGATTATAATAGACTTTCTCCCATTTTCTAGGATTGACTTTATTTAAACTTGATTTAGGTTTGAGAACCCACTGTAGGGTGCCCTCAATTTGAGAGGCAATCGTGAAAAATGTAGTCTCTGCAGTAGACTGACTCCGCTGCCAACAAAGTTAACGGCACTTTGTATAAGAATTGGAGCTGCAGCTTCTCTTAATGAAAACATCACCGTTCAAAGCACATTTTCACTTGGGTAACCAAGTAAGCCACATTTGTTTCAAAAATGAATATACTGAATAAAATCTGTTTGTGTAACCATACAGAGATAACATTACGCTTCTGTCCCTGTGTGCGAAACCTTATTATAATGACAGTCACTGCCGGCTCAGGGAAAGAAGCAGGGAGGTGACTGTGTGTTACTTTCTGTCAAGTTTATTCTAGAGACAGAGGAAGTTGCCACATCAAATCAGACGTGGCTCTATCCAGCTCAGAATCTTCTTCCCTGGCTGGCAGTGGAGCTCCAGGACCTGAGGCAGGAACCCTTTCCAAGCTTACAGGAATTGCCGGGGATTGAACCTGGGACTCTCTGCATGCACTCTATCTAGCTGTGGTCTTTCCCATTCCCCCCCCCCCTCTATGTCTCTCAGACACACCCATAGCTTTTGATTCATTCAGCAATACATCGCATGCATTGTGGTGATAGAAATCTTGATTTTTGTATAAGTTCCAGTGTAGCAACCCATACATACTGTCTACCTTGTGGTGCATTGATGGGCCAGCTTGAATCCATCCCACCCTCCCACTTGGGTATGTATATGTCAGGGACTGTGCTGAGGAGGGCTACACTGAGGAGGAATGGTGGGAGCCACCCCTTCCCCCCTGCGCCGAAATCTTCCAAGGAGCAAAAGGACAGTATAGATTTGAAACAGTGGTTTGCAGAGGGGTATGGTTCAGAAGGCAGTAGCTGGGAAATACTGGATGGGGAACAGCTAGGAGAAGAAACACCGGAAGAGAGAGGGTTAACAGATTCACAGTCTCTGGACAGCATTCCTCTGCTCTCCCCAAGGTTGAGAAGAGCTCAGAAAGTCTCAGAACAGAAAGTGCAGAGGGTACAAACTCAGCTTACAAGATGTAGGAGTGACATAGATTAACAGGGATGGAGGGAGTGTGATCCTTAATTGGAAGGACCGCCATTCTAGGAGACATGTTCTTTATTCTCTTGCTGTGATTATTGAAGATTCTAACTGGTAAGACGTTCCTTTCATTTGATCCTTTGTTTCAGGGCAACCCACACTTCCTGAAACGATATGCCAACAAAAATGCAGCCATCCTTCAAAACGTGCAGCTCCCCAAATTTTGCAATGCAGTTCTGCAACCAAGCACCGTGTGCAAAAATGAAACTGCTTCTAGTGTGCATAAAAGATGCATTATGTTAGGCAAAAACTGCATACTCAAACTGTCTACATGAAGATAAATTTGCACTAAAATGCTGATTAATTTTCATGAGGACTCTTTTTTTTAAAGTAGAAAACTGAACTTAAGACTGGAAATACAGTCATACCTTGGTTTTCGAACAGCTTAGTTCCTGAACATTTTGGTTCCCGAACGTCGCAATCCTAGAAGTGACTGTTCCGGTTTGCGAACTATTTTTGGAAGCCGAATGTCCGATGGGGCTTTCATGGCTTCCAATTGGCTCCCAGAGCATTTTTGAACGTTTTGGAAGTCGAACGGACTTCTGGAATAGATTCCATTCGACTTCCAAGGTACAAGTGTATGAGAAAGTGAGAAAACCCAAAATTCTCCCATCCCTATGTGGACCTCAACAGATGTCCTCCAGTGCCAGCTCCAGAGTAACCCTAGATTATGCAATGGTTTGCAGCTGCAATTTTTATCCTTCTGCTACATTCTGTCTCCCTCCTGCCATGTATGAGAGAGGTAGACAGATTGCTGCAAAGCCGACAGGTACAATTCATTCCTTTGACCTTTGGGTAACATCAGTTTGCTTACAGATTCTTGGAGACATGGAATCCCATAGTGTGTTTGTGTGTGTGTGTTTGTGTGTTTAAAGGACCAACACTAATCAATCTTCAAATGTAAAGCAGTTGTGTGACAGCCAGTTTAAATCTTCTTGCTGTGAAGAGTTGTGTAAAAGTTGCTCCTTTTCAGTCCCTGCAGCCTTTTTCCACACCGGATCATTTCCAAGCAATTAATATGAGGGAAGTTGCCAGACATTCTCCCCCCCCCCCGCCGCCCCCCTCTTTCTCCTCATATATACATCTCAGAGGCTACAGAGTCAGTGTAAAGGAAATGGTTTTAATTGGTTTGGGATATTATTGAGAAACGGCTCCCCCACCTTCATTTGTAAAATAAAAGTGAGAGAGAGAAAAGGTGGCTGGGCTATTAAATTTGGGAAAGGATTGTATATTTCAGCGGGCGCAGCCACTCATGTGTGAAAAACAGAAAAATGTTAATTGAGGCAGACTTGCAAAATGAAATTAGTTACAAGTGGGCTGTGGGCGAGCAAAAGGATTTCAAGACTGTTGTACCTCAGCCAGACTCGGAGGTTAATTCGTTAAAGATAATTGGAATGTTAAACAGTGCCCCATAAAGAGAAGCTGCCACGATGTTGTAATATTTTTATTTCAATTGAATCGCATGCTAATTACTAATATTTATAGGCATGCTATACCTCTTTGATATACCTGACCACTCTGATTACGGCTTATAACGCTGGGAAGCTTCTGCTTATGAAGAACAAGTTACAAAGCCAATGTCACCTTGAGATCAAGGTTGAACGATTCCTTTCAGACTCTTAAAATCAGCGCAGCTATCCAAATCTCTTTTCTATTGACTTGCACTAGGTTTCTTGGATACCATATCAGGACAATTGTAAATCACATCAAAGAATATGTTGATGGTAAACATGGAGTAGTATGTTGAGCTGTAGGTTCCAAGTTTATTTCAGCCCTTTATTTCATGAGGTGTTAAGAGGACAGTCCACTCTTTGAAGGAGTCCTCAGACTAGCCGCTTGAGAAACAGTTTCTATCCAAATGCAACTTGGGTTTTAAACGCAGTGTAAGGAGTCTCTATGGGAGTATATTGTATTTAAAAATGGGGTATCAGAGTTTTTAGGGGGCTAACCAGGTTGGGATAGCTGGGATTGCAGGCTTGGTGGTTTTTGAATGTCTTATGTAGATTTTTCAATTTTGTTGTTCTATATGGGACAATGACAATAAAGATTATTGTATCGTATTGTATCGTATCGTATCGAAGGGCTGTCCCATCCAAAATACAGTGCTACCTCGGTTTACAAACTTAATCCATTCTGGAAGTCCGTTCTTAAACCAAAGCCGTTCTTAAACCAAGGTGTGCTTTCCCTAATGAGGCCTCCCACCACTGGTGCCCTTCGTAGACCAAGGTAAAGTTTGCTAACCGGAATGCTACTTCCTGTTTTACGGAGTTTGTATACAAAATAGTTCGTAAACAGGGCTGTTCTTAAACCGTGGTACCTTGGGTTACATACGCTTCAGGTTACAGACGCTTCAGGTTACAGACTCTGCTAACCCAGAAATAGTACCTCGGGTTAAGAACTTTTCTTCAGGATGAGAACAGAAATCGCGCGGTGGCAGCAGTGGGAGGCCCCATTAGCTAAAGTGGTGCTTCAGGTTAAGAACAGTTTCAGGTTAAGAACGGACCTCCGGAACGAATTAAGTACTTAACCCGAGGTACCACTGTATATATAAAAAAATGTCCAGGTGACCTGGGTGCTTACTCAGACTGCAGTCCAGGTGTTAATTACTGATGGGCAGAGGAGGGCAACCAACATGATCAAGGGTCTGGAAATCAAGTCTTATGAGAGATGGTTGAAGGAGCTGGGTATGTTTAGCCTGGGAAAAAAGGAGACTGAGAGGAGATACGACAGACATCATCTCCATATATCTCAAGGGCTGTCACATGGGAGAAGGAGCAAGCTTGTTTTCTCCTGCTCCGGAGGGTAGGACTCGAACCAATGGCTTCAAGTTACAAGAAAAGAGATTCCAACTAAACACCAGCAAGAATTTTCTGGCAGTCAGAGCTGTTCAACAGTGGAAGGGGCTCCCTCTGGAGTTGGATTCTCCTTCCTTGGTGGTTTTTAAGCAGAGGTTGGGTGGTCATCTGTCATGGATGCTTTAGCTGAGATTCCTGCATTGCAGGGGGTTGGGTCAGGTGACCCCCTGGGTCCTTTCCAACTCTACAAATTCTGCGATTCTATGATCAAGACCATGGGTAGGCAAACTAAGACCCAGGGGCCGGATCCGGCCCAATCGCCTTCTAAATCCAGCCCACAGATGGTTCTGGAATCAGCGTGTTTTTACATGAGTAGAATGTGTGCTTTTATTTAAAATGCATCTCTGGGTTATTTGTGAGGCATAGGAATTTGTTCATATTTTTCCCTTCAAAATATAGTCCGGCCCCCAAGGTCTGAGGGACAGTGGACTGGCCCCCTGCTGAAAAAGTTTGCTGACCCCTGATATCCCTTCTTGTGGGAGGGGCATTGACACCCACCAGCAATTATCACCTGCAGAGCAGACTGAGAAGGCACACAGGTCTCCTGGATACAGTCTTCTCCACTACCATGAGATGCATTGCATTTAGATTTAAAGTGCAGTTGGAGGCAGTAATGCTTCTGAATACCAGTTGTTGAAAACCACAGGAGGGGACAGTGCTCTCGTGCTCTCACAGGGTTTCTCACAGATGTCTGGTCAGCCCCTATGAGAGCAAGATGCTGAACTAGGTCCAGTAGACTGTTCTGTTCTTATTTCTAAATTTGCATCCATACATAAGAACTAGCATATGCAAATTAGCGGCCACCCTAATGTCTACTGACAACTGTGACTCCAACGCCACACAGAACATGACGCAATGCTCTTGTAGGCTTTGGGTTTTATTGCCAGTTCTTCCAGTGGATCTCCCTGCGACATATACCAAACTATAACCAAGAAAGTGAAAAAGCAAGGGGGAAACACCTGAATAATATGCACAATATAGCAACCTCCCCCCCCAGCTTTTCCGTTCTTTCCCTACATTTATTTCCAAATATCTGCTCTAGATGGCTACAGACAATACACAAGCAGGGTGCAAGACTTAAGATGAAATAATACAGTAAGGATATAGTAAGTTACAGGTGTGTTTCTTTTCAGATATGGTCTACACCAGTGCTCTTGCACACCTTCCATTCATTTGAAGGGGTTTCACACAGAATAGTTTCACAGTGGGTTTGGATTCTGCTCTCCGTTTGTCTTTAGAGACCTTTATAATTTCAGAGGCATTGATAGCGGAGCAAAAATGGCCTTCCAAAATTCTTCACCTTAGCTGCCGTAAGAGAAACTGGGGCTTTGATTTTGCCTAATACTCTCTGAGCGGGTGGGGGAAGGAGGGGACACAAGACATCTGACAAATATAAATGAAATTAATGAATATTTCATTTGGTGTATTAATATTGGTTATAGGCATGGGTAGCTGCTTATTGAATGTAGCTAATGAAAACTTGCGAGGACTTTAGGGATATGCGGAACTCCCCCGACAAATTTAACAAGACTTATCACATTCCCTCAAAAATTTGCTTTGGGTATAAATTGTGCCTATACTTCATAGCAACTTTATCTGCAACAAGAGTAATTTCTTTACTTAGTCAGGGACTATAGGCATACAGGGCTGGCGGAGGTGGGATGGAATAGGAGGGATCCCCTCCCCCCAAAATGTGCAGCTCCCATTAAAGCTGTGCCCCCTTTTGATTGTGGAGGTACAAGAAGAAAATGGCAATGTCCTGGTCCATATCTCACTACAAATTGAGAAATACAGTGGTACCTCGGGTTACATACGCTTCAGGTTACATACGCTTCAGGTTACAGACTCCGCTAACCCAGAAATAGTTCCTCGGGTTAAGAACTTTGCTTCAGAATGAGAACAGAAATCGGGCTCTGGCGGCACGGCAGCAGCAGGAGGCCCCATTAGCTAAAGTGGTGCTTCAGGTTAGGAACAGTTTCAGGTTAAGAACCGACCTCTGGAATGAATTAAGTACTTAACCCGAGGTACCACTGTATTGGGATACCTGTATTTATTTCATGGCAGTGGGGTGGGGCATGTTTTGCAGTGACTCTCTTTGACCTTAGGCCCCACTGTTGGAGATCAGAAGTCATATTCTTGTTCTGGAGATGGAGTCAAGGCCTCTGAACCAAAAGAGGTAGGGTACACAGGGCCAAGACACCAGATGACCCTTGGGGCCTGTGCCTCTGTCTTGTTCAGTACTGCACTCAGATTTAGATAACTCCATCTCAGAAGACCCAATGAGACTAGAGACATCCCTGTTCCATCGCAGCAGAATGCTACTGGAACAGGCTGGGCTCTGTACTTAAACATCAGAGCCACATCAGAGGTCTGTGTTCCTAGAGCACTGTCTAAGCCCCATATCCAGACGGAGGCTACATTTATGCCGTACATTTAAAGCACCACGATACTAGTGCTTTAAACAGTCATGGAAAGCCAAAGAATCCTGTAGTTTGCTATGGGTGCTGAGAGTTCTTAGGAGACCCCTATTTCCCTTGCAATTCCCAGAGTTCCCTGTGAAGCGAAATTGGCTGTTAAACTACTCTTGAGAACTGCAGCTCTGTGAAGTGAGTAGGGGCCTCCTAACAACTCTCAGCACCTTTGACAAGCTACATCTCCCAGAATTCTTTGGGGGAAGCCGTGACTGTTTAAAGTGCCATCATAGCACTTTATATATGTGGATGTGGTCTAAGCCAAAGCTCATCTCTAGCCTGAATCCTATCTCCTCTCATAGCACCTCGCCTTACAACCAGCCTGAGTCCTGCCTGGCCTCACCTCACCACAGAGCAGGATACCCTCACTACACAATCTGAAGGCTTGTGTCAGCCTCAAAACTCCCATAACAATATCAACTGTCAGTGAGAAGCAGCTGCCACCCATAGCACTGCTTGGCTTATGCCCTTTACAGTGGTACCTTGGGTTACATGTGCTTCAGGTTACAGACACTTCAGGTTACAGACTCTGCTAACCCAGAAATAGTACCTCGGGTTAGGAACTTTGCTTCAGGATGAGAACAGAAATCGTGTGGCGGCAGCGCGATGGCAGCGGGAGGCCCCATTAGCTAAAGTGTTGCTTCAGGTTAAGAACAGTTTCATGTTAAGAATGGACCTCCAGAACGAATTAAGTTCTTAACCTGAGGTACCACTGTACTAATCTTGGGGGGGGGGGGATTGTGGAACCATTTTGGAAAATGTAACTTCTATTAAAATCCCATAGAGGTTTGGCTTCCACGTAGAGACCGAGATCACTTTAGGCAAAAGTCACATCTGGTACAGTAATGGGAAATGTGAGCTTTGGCTCTGTTTCTCAGCACCACATCTTCTTGGCGGAGGCAAGTCAGAAAGGAGAATGTGACTGAGGTGTAAAAATTATTCCTGGTGTGGAGAAACTTCATAGGACTTCTCCCCTGATAGTGCAAGAACCTTAGATCACCCAATGCAGCTGAAAAATCAAAGCACCCAAGAGGAAGTTCTTTTCCACATGGCACATAAGTTTAAAAAATGGAATTTGCTGTCCAAGGTCTAGAGACGTCGACCCATTTGAATCGCTTTCAAATGGGTTTGGAGGGGGAACAGCAGATAAAGAACCCCAAGCAGAACCTCTTAAATGGAGGATGGATTGGAGAGCAGCTTTATACTTGACATGACATCTATATACTGTCTCCATGATCAGAGGGACCATGTCTATGAAGAAGATGGTGGGCGGGCAAAGGACTGTTGATCTCACGTCCAGCTTTTATTTATTACTTATTATTTTTTTATTCTGCCCACCTCCCAAGGGAGCCTTGTGGGCTTCTCATTGGCCTTTGGATATTGACTGGAAACAGGGATCAGGACTAGAAAACCAGTTCTTTAGCCTGTTCCAGCAGGGCTTTTTTTTATGCGCATAAAAGCATTTTCTGTAGATCGGGAAGTCAACGAAAACCAGTGCCAAGTTTGAACGATTTCATCTGCTTTTCTTTACTTATTAATGGTGACATAAGTCCTCTGAACATATATTTGCCTTGGCTCCGGTTTCTAGTACTGCATTTTTAATGTGCCCAGATGCCTGGTATCGCTTTACAAAGGTGACTCATTCTGTGCTTTAAGGGCATATTTGTGAACTCGAGAACTTGTCGCTCAGTTATTACCTCCCTCGCTGCACCCAGGTACCCTGCCAGCCTGCTAGAAAATGTCAGGCAGTGGAATTGGTGATGTACAGAAGGCCTTTTAATTTAATAATTCATTTGCGGATTCAATAATTTAAATAATTTAATAATTGATCGGGCGCTGTGGAATGGAAACCTTTGATGTGCAATATTTGGGGATGTTCAATAGCTTTCCTTCAGAATTTGGAGGTTCAGCAGATGGTTTCAGTTCTGGTCAACTGTTTATGGGATGCTCTCCCCAGAGATAGTCACCTGACACCTATCCTGGTGTCTTCAGCATCTGGCAAAGACCTTTATGTTTACCTGGCACCTTCAGTTATTTAAATTTGGTTTTGCTCACTGCTGGCAGTCGTCTGGTGTTCTTCTGTTATTTTATTCTTTTCATTCTGTTGCTGCTGTTATTTATTTGCCTATTTCGTGACAAACCTCCCTAACAATGGAAATGCAGAAAGGTGGGATGTACATAATTTAAACAGGGTAGATAAAAATGCCGTACTCTGTAGCCTAGATCGTCGCGCTTGAATTTGCATAATAGGCCCCGTAACGTGGCATTCTGGGGCTGACGTACAAATAAATAAATCTCTGTGTGGAATCGCAGGACAACTTTTTTTTCAGATGAATGCAAACTTGCCAACATCCAAGGCCCTGAAATAGGAAAAGTTGAATAGAGAGACCACATTTTGTGGATTGGCTGAGCTCATGACACAATCTGCAGAATTCTGTGCATGCCGGTATGATATCGGAAACGTAATTATCAAGCTTAACTTAATTAGACTAATGCATAGAAAATCTGGCATAACAGATTGTGGGAAGTAAATTATATATACCAATTAGAAGATGCAATACACAGTGAGCAAAGGCAAAAGCAGACTCCACTGGTCACAGCCTACGCCTGTTCACAAGATACCAAGAGGTCCATCATATACCCAGCAAAGGTGCTGAACTTTGTGGAAGACAACAGGCATTACGCCAGCTCCCCAACAGAACTGACTTTATGGCCCCTCTGGGAAAACATTGCTCTTCTGTTCTATGGAAAGCAAAGCAGCAAATTCTTAGTTCACATATATAGAGGATAATGTGGTTGTTTGTCATGGTTGGTTGCTGCAATTACAAACAACACATTTTCTAGGTCAAATGTGTGCATTAAGCACCATTTGGAAGTATTCATTTGCAGGGCATCCCATCCCACGTAGTATATATATATTCCCAGCGCTGGATGCTTTGCACCCACAGCTTCTGGAGCTTTGCACTACTGTGACCCGTAAGTGATGCTCTCAGACACAGGCACAAAGAGCCCTCTGCCAAACTCTGCCCCTGGGGTTTTCTTACGTGGTCACAATCTTAGAGATTCCACAGAAAGGCAGAAGCAGCCAGTGGTGCAGGACCACAGAATTGACATCATGGCGGCGGCATCGCTACCGCCAGGTAGCGTTGGGTGGGGCAAGACAGCAGCAAGATTGAGGTAGGGTGGATGCACTCGGAGGAGCACTGGGTCAACTTTGTAGGTGTGTCCACATCGGTCCAACCTTGTCATCCATTTGCCTGCCTCCTCCAGACCATCCTGTTGCCCAGCAGTGATACCACTGCTGAGATGTCAGCTTTATGGCACTGCCCCACCTGGAGCTTCTGCATAAAGGTTCATATACTCTAAGTCAGCCTTTCTCAACCTGTGGGTCCCCTGATGTTGTTGGACTACAACTCCCATCACCCCTAGCTAGCAAGGCCAGAGCTCAGGGATGATGGGAGCTGTAGTCCAACAACATCTGGGGACCCACAGGTTGAGAACCACTGCTCTAAGTTGGGGTGCTTTTTCTATCTTTGACTGTGAGGCAGGAAGGCTTTCAACGCATCACTTCATCCAAGATCATCACAATGACAAAGGGAGCAAGATCCACAAAAAAGGAAAGAAGAGGCCGAAGAGGCAGGTCTTTAGAAAGTTGATGACAGAGGCATCCTTGCTCATGCTGTAGACGCTAATTTCTTAGTGTCACCATCACTTCTGATCAAAAAGGTTTTGTAAGCCTTTGAAATCATTTGCAATGCGCTAAAAAAAATAAAATCTATATTTACCGGCAAGGACAGCGAGATTAAGGATGACTGGGTGTCCCCTTTTCCATTTCATTACTGTTGGCTCTGCCCCATGTTCCTTTCCACCTTCCTTCCGGTTTAACATGGATAATTTCTAGAATTAAAGTAACCGAGTCATGCATGACTTACCACAGTTTTCAGTTCATTCCTTTTTAATATTTGCTTCCTTCCTGGGTGTCAAATTGCACAAGGACAAATACAGGCATGCCTCGCGTTATTGCACTTCGTTTCCTTGAGTTTTGCAGATATTGCTCCTTAGGCAAGCAACCCAGCCGCTTCCAGGAGAAGGAAGACCTCGATGCCCTACATTTGGCTACGGGAGTGGCGCTGGCTAGGGCCTGAGCCCGTTTCCCCCCTCTCCAATCCCTGCAGCCATGGGGGCTGGCTTAGTAGACTACAGTATAGTGTAAGCATAACTTTTATATGCACTAGGAAACCAAAAGCATGTGTTTGATTCGCCTTATTGCAATATTCACCTTACTGCATTGGTAGGGAACTGAACCTGCAGTATCTCTGAGGTGATGCCTGTTTGCAGTTGCACAATTGCTAATCCTAAGCATGTTAATTCAGAAGCAAGCCCCCTTCAGTTCAATGAGATTTACTCCCCAGAAAGTGTGTATGTTTAAAGGTAAAGGTAAAGGGACCCCTGACCATTAGGTCCAGTCGTGACTGACTCTGGGGTTGCAACGCTCATCTCGCTTTGTTGGCCGAGGGAGCTGGCGTACAACTTCCGGGTCATGTGGCCAGCATGACTAAGCCGCTTCTGGCGAACCAGAGCAGCACATGGAAACGCCGTTTACCTTCCCGCCGGAGTGATGCCTATTTATCTACTTGCACTTTGACGTGCTTTCAAACTGCTAGGTTGGCAGGAGCTGGGACAGAGCAACGGGAGCTCACCCCGTCGCGGGGATTCGATCCACTGACCTTCTGATCGGCAAGTCCTAGGCTCTGTGGTTTAACCCACAGCGCTACCCACGTCCCGTAATTGCAGCTTACACCAGGATTCCTTTGTCTGGTGTTTTAATCAATGCACCTGCTAGTAACATACTAGGAGGGGAAAATAGTTGTGGGAAATGTGCAGTTGTGGGGGGGGGAATCTGAAAATATACATAATTGATATTTACTTAATTTATTTATTTCACAAGATTTATGTACTGCTTGTTGTAATAAAACCTCATCGCAGTTTACAAAAAGTATAAAATAATGGCATCCTTAGTAAAAGAAAAAGTTAAAAACAACTACTTAATACATCCAAAAAAACCCAATTAAAACCAACAGTAAGCTAAAAGCTAGATTAAATACCTGTCAACAGCCATGTGTTGGAATAGGGTTGTTTAAACACAAAATAATAGTTGACCATTCTTTTATTCTTCTGAGGTAGCCTCAGTGGCTAGACATGACTTTTATCAGTTGCAACTGATATGTCAGCTACAACCATTTCCTGGACTGGGAAAACTTGTCTGCAATAGTTCATGCACTCTATGTAAGGCTCCCCTTAAACTTCATCCAGAAGCTGGATCAATGCAACTTGACCCAACCTCTTTTCGCTGTATGTGCAAAGCCCTCCTTGTACCTTATATGTCATTTTTCACTCTAACAGCCATTAAAGGTAAAGGTAAAGGGACCCCTGACCATTAGGTCCAGTCGTGACCGACTCTGGGGTTGCGGCACTCATCTCGCTTTATTGGCCAAGGGAGCCGGCATACAGCTTCCTGATCATGTGGCCAGCATGACTAAGCCGCTCCTGGCGAACCAGAGCAGCGCACGGAAAGGCTGTTTACCTTCCCGCCGGAGCAGTACCTATTTATCTACTTGCACTTTGACGTGCTTTTGAACTGCTAGGTTGGCAGGAGCAGGGACCGAGCAACAGGAGCTCACCCCGTCGTGGGGATTCGAACTGCCGACCTTCTGATTGGCAAGTCCTAGGCTCTGTGGTTTAACCCACAGTGCCACCCGCATCCCCTAACAGCCATTAGGTTCCTCCTAAACTAGTTCTTCTGCTCAGGCCATATTCTTCTGTAGCGGCGCTGGCCTCCCTGGTAACGGGTGTTACAGAATTTCTACCTCACTATGGAGGGAATGTGCCCTGGTAGTTTCACCCAGCTCTTTGGCCTACTTTGTGAGGCAGATATGTCACATTCTGTCAACATGAGCAGCTATCCGCATTGCTTCTTAGGAGACACACGCTCCTTTTAGTCTTACTTTTTTCTGAGCTGCGTTTTTTTTTAAGAGAAGAGCATAGTGGGGAATTTGTCCTTGGCTGAGCATGGCTGCCTATAGTGACACAAGGGCAGCAGAATTTCAATCGAGTTTGAACGCTGCTTGTTCTTTAGAATTTCTTTCATTTCTCAGAGGTGGAGTAAATGCCATTCATATTGGCAGATTATAATGGGATCACTGCCGTACTTTTTTAAAAAAAAAACTGCAACGGAGGCCTTCTTGCCTCACCCTCTGCACAAAACATCTTTGGGATGCCAGAAGCTATTACAAGGTTAGAGTCCTAGGAAAGGCCTTAGAACTTCATTTTGTGCTTCTGTGAAATCTTCATGGTATTACTCAGGTGCTGGGATTGGATTTAATGTTTTGTTGCATTACTACCTGTGTGGGTGTCTGTTCTTAATTTTTTCAGGGTGGGGAGAGCGAAAAGTGATGGAAACCAATTCGTATCTGAAGCACAAGATATTGAATGACCAACTAACAAAAGAGAAGCCTCTTGTCTGCTGTTTCAAGCAGCGTGGAATAATCAAAACCTTGGTCTTCCTTTATAAAATTATCCTCTTTGCAAACATGTTTGCCTTTGCCATCCCTGCTCTAGGTGGCAGGAGTCCCCAGCACATAAATTTGTTCACAAGGTATTGTGCAAGGATTGTAGATGCAGATGAGTATAGAGGACCACCTGGGGTTATATGTGTATCAGCAGGTTCCAGATGCAGTCTGGGCTCCTCCCCATGTCCCCTCCCCATTGGATCTTCCTGCTCCAGTAACAGGACACCACACGGAGCCAGTGTGGTGTAGTGGTTAAGAGTGGTGGACTCGTAATCTGGTGAACCGGGTTCACGTCTCCGCTCCTCCACATGCAGCTGCTGGGCTAGTCACACTTCTCTGAAGTCTCTCAGCCTCACTCACCTCACAGAGTGTTTGTTGTGGGGGAGGAAGGGAAAGGAGAATGTTAGCCGCTTGGAGACTCCTTCGGGTAGCAATAAAGCGGGATATCAAATCCAAACTCCTCCTTCACTCAGCGACACACATCATCTGACATGTGCACGCAAACAGCAGAGAGAGCAGAAGCTGGGCTGTCCAGGAATGTGGCATCGAGATTTTATTTATATACAACAAATCCAAATAAAGAACATAACAGCAGTGCAAGCAGCACCTCACTCAAACATCTTTATCGGAGGGAGAGAACAAAGAGCGGAAGTTACAGAGGTTCACTTCTGTTCCCAAACGTAACAGTACAGAAATGTAAGCATGGATATCATGTTACATCAGCAATGGGAGAAGGAAAATACTGACACCCACATTGCATAAGGGGGAACAAGAAGGATACTGCTTTAAGACTAGGATCACCTGCTGTTACTAATAGGTGTAATCTGACATCTGCACACTACACATGCAGACACCGTGCCAGTCCATGAAGGATGCCTCAGGTTCCAGAGACATGAGTATCTAAGAGGTACGGCAGTGTAGGAAAAAGTTTTTTCTCAGGTATAATCTCAGATATCAATTCCCAACGATTTCAAATAAGTCGGGAGGGCAGGGAATCCCTCTGTCTGTCTCTGTTAAGAGGAACATGCTAAATAGTATGACTACTACAGTGGTACCTCGGGTTAAGAACTTAATTCGTTCTGGAGGTCCGTTCTTAACCTGAAACTGTTCTTAACCTGAGGTATCACTTTAGCTAATGGGGCCTCCCGCTGTTGCTGCTGCGCGATTTCTGTTCTCATCCTGAAGCAAAGTTCTTAATCCGAGGTACTATTTCTGGGTTAGCAGAGTCTGTAACCTGAACGGTCTGTAACCCGAGGTACCACTGTATTAGGCTGTGGCGCTATGTTATGGGGATGGTGCAGCTCATTGAAGACAGTGGTAAAGATCTGTGCCAATGAACCAGGTAAAGAATACAAGGTTCGCTCTAACTGCTGTAAAGGCACCCCCACTTGTAAGGTCATAGGAAGATCCCTGCCGGAACAGACCAAAGGCCTGTGCATAGCTGTCAATGTTTTCCCATTTTTAAGGGAAATTCCCTTATTCCGAATAGGATTCCTCACAAGAAAAGGGGAAAGTGGACAGCTATGGGCCTATGTAGTCCAGCATCCTGTTCTCCTGATGGCCAACAAGAAGGGCATGAGCAGCACACTTCCGCACTCAGAGGTTTTCAGAGATATACCGCCTCCAGCTCTGGAGATGGCCACGTGGTGTAGTGGTTAAGAGCAGTGGACTCGTAATCTGGTGAACCGGGTTTGATTCCCTGCTCCTCCACATGCAGCTGCTGGGTGACCTTGGGCTAGTCACACTTCTCTGAAGTCTCTCAGCCCCACTCACCTCACAGAGTGTTTGTTGTGGGGGAGGAAGGGAAAGGAGATTGTTAGCCACTTTGAGACTCCTCAGGGTAGTGATAAAGCGGGAGATCAAATCAAAACTCTTCTTCTTATCAGTCACTACCGCACGGACTCCAAAGCAGTGTCCCCCGGATTAAAAACTACCTTTCAGGGGTCAAGGCACTGCTTCAAAATCTGCTGTGCAAATTGTTCTCGGCACCCGTCTGTCTCGGGAGACAATGCAAGAATGCAGCTTTGGGGGTGAAGTCAAACCAGTGGAGCATTACAGCGCCTGCTGTGGCTGTAGAGACCAGTACAGCGGAGACATGTTTTGTTGCAGGCGTGGCAGGTGAAGGCAGATGCAGCACGGCCTTTCTCCTCTCTGCGCTCCTCCCAGTGGTCATTCCTCCTGTGGTCACTGGTATGGATGCACAACCTGACTCTCTGTCTCCAGGCACTGCTGTCTTCTGCAAGGGATTCCCACCCGCTGGGGTTAATGTCGCTATGTAACTACAAAACAATTATTAAAGTGCTGTGGTCTTACACAGTCCCTGCGGGGTTTGGGTTACAATATTCTTGGAGTGCTTTCCACCCCACCTTTCAAATTCTTTTTGGACTGACATATCCTTCAGTGTTTACCTCTTATATTTTCTGATTTAAATGTCATGGCATTTAACTCTGAATCATTATAACAAAACGGAGTATAAAAAGAAGCAATAATGCCACCTAACAAGTAGATCCTTGTTTTTCAAAGTGAATGTTAAATGTCTGGGATATTTATTTTACTCCTCTCTCTGCCTCGCGTTTGTCAGCTTGCATCATTGCGGGCTCTGTGAGTGCCTTGTTGATTTTTGCTGTCAAGGTGTGTATGGTGATATTGAGTGGATTTTCTTGAGTAATTGGAAGAAAACCATCAATTGAGTGGGAGCCAGAAGTCCAACTGTGTCCTTTGGCAATTACGACATCTTTGTGTGAAGTTGGGAATCCCCGTATCAGAACATTGATGCCCATTGGGAATTAAGGATAAGACATTTGTCTGTTTAAGGTACAAGGCCAGCCCTACCATTAGGCAAAATGAAGCAGCTGCCTCTGGTGGCAGCTGTTGAGGGGGTCGGCAGTAGCAGCTGGCTAGGTCCCCTGGCCATTCCCATTCTGCTGGAGGACAGAGCTACATGGACTCTCCTGGCCTCTGTAAATGAGTCTGCTGCTTCTGGTGTCGTGGAGGACACTGACTCAATATAGACCAAATGGATTTTTCCCTGGTCCCTACATAATGGTCCGTTAATGTCTCTTAATGGTAGCTGCATTTCAGGCGGCGGTTTCTTGACATTTAACTAGCGATCAGCCTGGCCAAAGGAACTGGCTGGCCAGCTGGAATGTCATAACAAATAAACACTCATGATCAAATATTAGGATCTGTGTGCTTTGCTGGATAACAATATTGCATTTTTTTTAAAGCATCATTCACCCCACCCTGCCCAAACAATTGGAGCTGTTGGATTGGCACTTCCTCAATGTTGATTTTATAGCTGATTGAAAGGCTGCCTCTCTTTTTGTAGCCCCACTTGCTGAAAAGCAGGGTGGGTGGGGGGAGCTGGGAAATTTCCAGGGTGGGAGATTTTCGGAGAGCAGATGCAGCTCATCAGAGCTCTTCAAAGCTGCTTCTGGCTAGCAGCTGCCAGTTCAGATATCTAAGAACGCACTGTTCCTAGGGACATTTTGTAGAGAAAAGGCCTGCATGGTGTCCCCTGGAAATTGAATTAAGACCCAGAAATTGTCTATGGAAAGGTTTTGCCTTCTCTTTCATTGACAGCCCCCTTCAGTTGCCCTTTCCAAAGCTCAGCACGGCACTGGTAATTAATATCAAATGGCTCAGTCAAGGTTTTTTTGATGCTGAGGCATCCAGTTGTAGGCACTCCTGATCGCGACTTACCTTGTAGTAAGGAAGCATTTAATTAGCAGGACAATATTTGTCATGGGGGGGGGGCTTGGGGAGTGAGAGGTTGGGTGGAGGCTCTGAGCTAATATGGAAGAGGAGAGAAGAAATAAATGTTTTATCTCTTTGGGTTATTTCCGCCATTGCAATTGACCTGTGCCAATGCAATGAGAAGGTCATCAGAGTGTTATAATGCAGTGATCCACTTAGCCATGGTAAATGTTCGGGTTTTTCTTCATTTTGCTCTGGAAGCACTGGGGCAGGGATGGTTTCCACCAATCGGGTCCTTCTGCCAGTGCTCACACATGGATTGCTGGCTAGCATCCCAGAATATTGGACCAGGATGTGGCATGGATTCTTTTTGGATAGCAGGGCTTTCGGAGAAGAGGGGCGAGGTATTTTATTTCTTCATTGTATATGTGTGTGTGCAAGGGGGGGGGAGAGAGTTGTGTATACTCTCTCATATATATGTACACACAAGTCTCTCTCTCTCTCTCTCTCTCTATTTCTCTCTCAAGACAGATGGATGCCAACCAACAATTTCCACTTGAAATCCAGCAACATCTGGGGGGGGGCAAGCATTCCCCAGCCTGCCCTAAATACTACCAACCATTCAGAGGACCAAAACAAGATGTCTGCATTAAACTTTGTTGTATTATTAACTCTACTATATAGTAAACCAGTTCCATACATCATCTTACTTATACAGTGCAGAGAAAAGGTTTCATGGCTAACATTAGAACGAGAAGTAATCAAATTACCATGTTTGAATATCTGTTCTGTTTTGGGGGGGGGAAAGAAATACATGCCACAAGAGATCTCTTAAAAACTATTTGCCAGGCCTACGTTAGAAGTTTGAGATGAGTAGAAATTTAAACTGTCCCTAACAAGAGCACTGTTAATGCATCCTAAAATTGTGTATCATAGAATCATAGAATCATAGAGTTGGAAGAGACCACAAGGGCCATCGAGTCCAACCCCCTGCCAAGCAGGAAACACCATCAGAGCACTCCTGACATATGGTTGTCAAGCCTCTGCTTAAAGACCTCCAAAGAAGGAGACTCCACCACACTCCTTGGCAGCCAATTCCACTGTCAAACAGCTCTTACTGTCAGGAAGTTCTTCCTAATGTTTAGGTGGAATCTTCTTTCTTGTAGTTTGGATCCATTGCTCCGTGTCCGCTTCTTTGGAGCAGCAGAAAACAACCTTTCTCCCTCCTCTATGTGACATCCTTTTATATATTTGAACATGGCTATCATATCACCCCTTAACCTCCTCTTCTCCAGGCTAAACATGCCCAGCTCCCTTAGCCATTCCTCATAAGGCATCGTTTCCAGGCCTTTGACCATTTTGGTTGCCCTCCTCTGGAAACGTTCCAGTTTGTCAGTGTCCTTCTTGAACTGTGGTGCCCAGAACTGGACACAGTATTCCAGGTGAGGTCTGACCAGAGCAGAATACAGTGGCACTATTACTTCCCTTGATCTAGATGCTATACACCTATTGATGCAGCCCAGAATTGCATTGGCTTTTTTAGCTGCCGCGTCACACTGTTGGCCCATGTCAAGTTTGTGGTCAACCAAGACTCCTAGGTCCTTTTCACATGTACTGCTATCAAGCCAGGTGTCACCCATCTTGTATTTGTGCCTCTCATTTTTTTTGCCCGAGTGCAATACTTTACATTTCTCCCTGTTAAAATTCATCTTGTTTGTTTTGGCCCAGTTCTCTAATCTGTCAAGGTCGTTTTGAAGTGTGATCCTGTCCTCTGGGGTGTTAGCCACCCCTCCCAGTTTGGTGTCATCTGCAAATTTGATCAGGATGCCCTTGAGTCCATCATCCAAGTCGTTGATAAAGATGTTGAATAAGACCAGGCCCAAGACAGAACCCTGTGGCACCCCACTAGTCACTCTTCTCCAGGATGAAGAGGAATCATTGATGAGCACCCTTTGGGTTCGGTCAGTCAGCCAGTTACAAATCCACTGAGTGGTAGCATAGTCAAGACCACATTTTACCAGCTTCTTTACAAGAATACAGTGGTGCCCTGCAAGACGAATGCCTCGCAAGACGAAAAACTCGCTAGACGAAAGAGTTTTCCGTTTTTTGAGTCATTCTGCAAGACGAATTTCCCTATGGGCTTGCTTCACAAGACGAAACGTCTTGCGAGTTCTTGCGAGTTTGTTTCCTTTTTCTTAAAGCCGCTAAGCCGTTAATAGCCGCTAAGCCGCTAAGCCGTTAATCGCCGCTAAGCCGCTAATAGCCGCTAAGCCACTAATAGCCGTGCTTCGCAAGACGAAAAAACCGCAAGACGAAGAGACTCGCGGAACGGATTAATTTCGTCTTGCGAGGCACCACTGTATCATGGGGCACCTTGTCAAATGCCTTGCTGAAATCAAGGTAGCCTATATCCACTGCGTTCCCTTCATCTACCAGGCTTGTAATTCTGTCAAAAAATGAGATCAGGTTAGTCTGACATGACTTATTTTTCAGAAATCCATGCTGACTATTGGTGATCACAGCATTCCTTTCTAGGTGCTCACAGACTGTTTGCTTAATGATCTGCTCCAGAATCTTCCCTGGTATTGATGTCAGACTGACTGGGCGGTAATTATTTGGGTCCTCTCTTTTCCCCTTTTTGAAAATAGGGACAACATTTGCCCTCCTCCAACTTCCGGTCGGCGCCAGCATTAATGGCGGTCCTCTTTCCGAGCTTCGGAGGAGGACTGCTCTGCGAGTTCGGGTCTGACCCGCTACGGCAAGCGGGGGACCCCTAAAATCACAGGCGCGGAAGCCTGTGAACAAGGAGACTCGGTGGGCACCAGAAGCGCCCCCCCTTACTGCGAAAGAGCCTTTTTAAAGGCTCCGGAACGGCATCGGGAGAGCGCGGTGCTGAGAGTCGTTACCCAGCCGGCAGGGTGAAGCCGCGTCGCCATTGACGGAGAGCGCCGATTCCTTCCTGTAAATTTTGGACTGAAAAACCCGTGAGTAAGATTGGACGTCTATCTGGAACTAAAGATTTAAACCTGAAATTTGGCTGAAAACGGGGAAGGTGAAAATTAAGGAAGTCTGCCTTCCCCCGACTGCATGACAGTTAAAGCAACGGAGTTTTAAAGCTGCATCCGCAGGAAGCAATTCAGAACTGTTTAAACCTGACATTGAATATAGATTCCCCTCTAGCAAGCAGGGCAGAGGGGAGGAAAAGGGACATTAGAACCCTGCATGATCTACCTAAAGAAAAGAAAAAAAAAAGCCTTCTGCTGTCTTAATCCACTGAATCGGACTGCCAAACAAGATATTAGGGCACTGAACTGTCTTTAGAAACTTGTGGGAAAGTTACATGGTTAAAGTTCTGCTTGATACAAAGTTTTGGGACTTTATTGCTACAGTATACTGGTATATATATACAGTATATTGCTACAGTGTGTTGAAAGAGTATCTACAGGAAAAAAAGTGTTGCAGTTTATATATTCAAGCCTCCTGATATATTTGTTTTTAACTTCTTTGTTTCCCTCACTTGGACATTTTGTTTTGCTCCCTCTAGAGGGCTGAAAGTATTAGTTGCAACGGTTTAAGACAGTGGGATTTTCCATTAGGGAACTGTCTTTGTGGGAACGTCCTTGGGACATGAGTGGCCCGGCAGAAGAGATAACTACCAGAGCCAAAGCTAAACAGCAACAACTGCAACAAAAGAAAAGAGGCTCAATTTCTAGTCTAACTCCTACAGGAGCAGCTGGGCAAGAAAAAGTGACAGCTGCCTCCATGGAGTCAGTGACACAGGCATTACTTAAGATAAACCAATCTTTGGAGACTTTGACAAAGCAGAGTACAGAAAACTCACAAAAACTAACAGAACTAACAGCGAGATTGGACTTGAACACGAAAAGTGTGACATCCAATACAGAATCTATAAATAAGCTGATTGAAGAAAACTCGGCAACACGTAAAATTGCAGAGGACGCCAGAAAAATTGCTGGAGAGGCACAGGAGAAGTTAGAACCGATTGCTAAGAAGGTATATGAGCATGATGCGACCCTGTCTTTGATGGAATTACAGAGAAAGGAGAGAAACCTGAAATTAAGATCAATTCCCGAGAGTGAAGGGGACAGCCTCGTGGAGTTCCTAACACAAGCATTTGCTGACTTTTGGCAGGAGGATTTGGAGGAGGAAGAATTTAAGATAATAACAGCATTTAGATTGGGCAGGAGACAGAACAGAAAGACCCCGAGGGATTGTCTGATTACCCTCAGATCCACGGAAGAAAGAGACAAAATATTAAAACTACATTACCAAAAGGCCTTGGAAATTGAAAATTCACCTATACAAATTTTTAAAGACATCCCTAAATATATCTTGGAGGTGAGAACCTTCTATAAGGATTTGGTCTACCTGCTGAAGAAGAACAACATCCTCTTTAGGTGGGAGTTTCCACAAGGACTGTCCTTTAACTACAAGGGAAAGAAGGTGAAAATAAAGACAATCCAAGACAAAGAGAAGTTCCTGGAGAGAAACAACGAGGACTTACAGAAGGGAACGGTGGATCCAATTCTAGAACAAAGGAGAGCGTTAGATATTTTGAACCTATCGTTTGGACTTAAACCACCGCCATCAGAGGAAGAGCAACAACTTGGAGCAGTAGGAGGAGTAACGGAGAAACAATAAGATGGCCCTGCAACTCCTCAGTTGGAATTGCAATGGGCTGAACATGCCTTTGAAGAGACGACAGGTGTTTCATATTTTGAAAAAAGAACAATTGGATTTGATTTGTTTACAAGAAACTCATGTAACCAGGGTACACAGGAAACTACTTATAAATAAAAGATTAGGACAAGAATTTATCTCATCGGACAAAGTCAAGAAAAGAGGAGTTGTGATCTATGTAAAAGAGAAATGGACCCCAAAAATGATGTTTAAAGATGAACAAGGAAGATACCTGGCAGTTGAAATACAAGTACAAGGAGAAAAATTTTTAATAGTTGGAGTTTATGCACCAAATGAAGGCAAGGCGGAATTCTTTAAGAAGCTTCATGAAACTCTGATGGATTATTTGGATTACAATGTAATAATTATGGGAGATATGAATGGTGTGGTCTCTACAAATATGGACAAGGCACAAAGACTGACAATCTCCAAGGAAGGGAGACTTCCGAAGACCTTCTTTGAAATGACTGAAAATATGGACTTAATAGACATATGGAGAACGAGGAACCCTCTTGAGAGAGAGGGAACTTTTTTCTCTCAAGCAATGATGACCTGGACCAGAATTGATCAAATTTGGATTACTAGTGGGATGGCTCCAAAGATTAAGAAGGTAGAAATCTGCCCAAAAACTTGCTCCGACCATAACGCCGTGAAGATGGAAATGAAACTTACAACAACTGGTCAATTTAGATGGAGGATGAATGACACCCTGTTTCGAGATGAGGAGATTCACATGAAGGCCCAAAAAACTTTAAAGGACTACTTTGAAATAAATCTAAAGGCCGATGTGGAAAAAAGAGTGATCTGGGACGCAAGCAAAGCTGTGATGCGAGGATTTCTGATTCAACAAAATTTAATAAAAAAGAGAAAGCAGAATGAGAAGAAGGAAAAGATTTTGGAAAAGATAAAAGAAGGAGAGAAAAAATTAAGATCAAAACCAAAGTCCCAGGAGATTTTGAGAGAGATCAAGTTATATCAAACACAATATATGGAATTGATGAATCAAGAGATTGAATGGAAGATAAAGCAAATGAAACAAAAGACATTTGAATCGGCAGATAAATGTGGCAAACTTCTGGCTTGGCAATTGAAGAAAAGGCAGAAACTAAATACAGTTACAAGCCTAGAAGTGGATGGAAAGAATATATATAAACCTAACGAGATTAGAAACTGTTTTTTGAGCTATTTTAAAAAACTATACTCTCAAGGGCCACAAAATGAAAAGGACATAGATGAATTCCTTAATAAATATGGATTACAAAAAATCTCTCATCAAAGTAAGGTGGATTTAAATCAGAGAATAACAGAACAAGAGATAGAGGGTGCCATTCAGGATATGCAACTGGGCAAATCTCCAGGACCAGATGGACTGACTTCCAGATATTACAAAGCCTTGAAGGAGTGGTTGGTTCAACCGTTAAAGGAAGTCTGTAACGAGATTTTAGAGGGGAAAAGGGCACCAGAGTCGTGGAAAGAAGCTTATATTACACTAATACCAAAGACAGAGACTGAAAAGACTCAACTTAAGAACTACCGCCCAATATCATTACTCAATGTGGATTATAAAATTTTTGCAGACATTTTGGCAAAAAGATTTAAAAGAGTGTTGATGGAGAAGATTCACAAGGACCAAGCAGGCTTTCTCCCAAAAAGGCATTTATCAGACAATGTAAGGAATATAATAGACATTTTGGAACTACTAGAGGTGAACTTAAATACCAAAGCAGTGTTGATCTTTGTGGACGCGGAGAAAGCCTTTGACAATATTTCTTGGAGTTTTATGAAAAAGAATCTTCATGGGATGGGGGTAGGTCAAGGTTTTGAGAATGGTATGGGTGCGATATATTCTGAACAAAAAGCTAAGCTGATTGTAAATAATGTGATAACTGAGGAACTTAAGATAGAAAAAGGAACACGACAGGGGTGCCCAATTTCCCCATTGCTTTTCATTTCTGTTCTGGAGGTGTTGCTAAATATGATTAGAAATGACCAGCAGGTTAAAGGTGTACAGGTCGGAGCCAAACATTACAAGTTAAGGGCCTTTGCAGATGACTTAGTATTGACCTTACAAGAGCCGGACACTAGTACGAAAAGGGTGTTGGAGATAATTCAACAATTTGGCCAGGTAGCCGGATTTAAACTGAACAAACAGAAGACTAAAGTCTTAGAAAAAAATCTAACAGTCATGGAGAGGGAGAAATTTCAAGAAGAGACAGGTTTGACAGTGGTTAAGAAGGTCAAATACCTAGGGGTTCATTTGACATCTAAAAATTTGAACTTGTATAAAGACAATTATGAAAAGTGTTGGTCTGAAATTAAAAAAGATCTAGAAATATGGTCAAATTTGAAATTGTCAATGTTAGGCCGAATTGCAGTTATTAAGATGAATGTATTGCCTAGAATGTTATTTTTGTTTCAAACTTTGCAGATTCTTGACAAGATGGACTGTTTCAAGAGGTGGCAGAAAGACATTGCGAAATTTATCTGGCAGGGCAAAAAGCCCAGAATAAAATTTAAAGTACTTACAGATGCAAAAGAAAGAGGGGGATTTGCCCTGCCGGACTTAAAACTGTATTATGAAGCAGCAGTGTTTTGCTGGCTGAAAGAGTGGATGCTCCTCGAGAACACAGATATCTTGGATTTAGAAGGTTTCAATAATACATGTGGTTGGCATGCATATCTATGGTATGATAAAATCAAAGTGCATAGGGCCTTTAAAAATCACATTGTCAGAAAAGCGTTATTTAATGTTTGGATAAGATATAAAGACTTGTTGGAAAACAAAACCCCTAGATGGTTGTCACCCTTGGAGGCTAAGGCATTGAAGAAACTCAATATGGAGGCCGAATGGCCAAAGTATTGGGAAATCTTGGAACAAGACGGAGACAAATTGAAATTACAGAGTCATGAGAAATTGAAACCTAAAGTACGAGACTGGCTCCATTATTATCAAATAATGGAGGTTTACAAACAAGATAGGAAAATTGGCTTCCAGGTGGAGAAATCAAAATTAGAAACTGAATTGTTAGAACCCAATACCAAGAATTTATCAAGAATGTATAATTTGCTGCTGAAATGGAATACACAAGATGAAACAGTTAAATCGGCTATGATTAAGTGGGCACAGGACATTGGTCATAACATTATGTTTGCTGACTGGGAATGGTTGTGGAACACCGGTATAAAATTTACGGCATGTAATGCCTTAAAGGAAAATATTATGAAAATGATCTATAGGTGGTACATGACCCCAGTCAAGCTAGCAAAAATTTATCATTTGCCTGATAATAAGTGTTGGAAGTGTAAAGAAACTGAAGGTACTTTCTATCACCTTTGGTGGACGTGCCCGAAGATTAAGGCTTTCTGGGAAATGATATATAATGAAATGAAAAAGATACTTAAATGTACTTTCCCGAAGAAACCAGAAGCCTTTCTCTTGGGCATTGTCGGCCAGTTGGTGTCAAAGAAAGATAGAATCTTTTTTTATGTATGCTACGACAGCAGCAAGAATACTCATCGCAAAGTATTGGAAGACACAAGACTTACCCACTCTGGAAGAATGGCAGATGAAAGTGATGGACTATATGACACTGGCTGAGATGACTGGCAGAATCCGTGACCAGGGGAAGGAGACTGTGGAAGAAGAATGGAAGAAATTTAAAATCTATCTTAAGGACTATTATAAACTTGATGAATGTTAGAATGTCGAGGTTTTGAGAAAGAAAGGGTTACAGCGATATAAGATTAGATTGAAGGAAAGATCAAGAAGACATATGTTTGACAGAACTATTTAGAAGTTGCTGGAAAATTTTGGACATTGGGATGCAGAAAGGGGAGGTATGGGGGAGTCCGAGAAAGAAGGTTTATGAAAAAAAGGTCATGAAACTATACGTGTTTGTATGTCTTTTTATATGTTTGTATTGTTTTAAAAATTTTGTAAAACCAATAAAAATTTATATATATATAAAAAAAAAATTTGCCCTCCTCCAGTCTGCCGGGACTTTGCCTGTTCTCCAGGAATTCTCAAAGATGACTGCCAGTGGTTCTGAGATCACATCTGACAGTTCTTTTAATACTCTTGGATGCAGTTCATCTGGCCCTGGAGACTTGAATATCTATGTAATAATAAGGACTAGATTAAGGTGAAGCAGGCACACTGTTTTATACATTTTTTTTTGCAAGCTACTCTGTAAGTCGTAACACTCCTTACTCCTGCCTATTATTCATCAAGACTCTTCTTAATTCAACAAATGAAATTTGCTAGCTGGCATAAGAGAATGGTTCTGCTTAAGATGTTACATTAGTCTTTTTCTCCAGGATTAAAGGTCAGTGTGGGTCATTTGTCTCTGTGTCGCTTTTTAAAATGACTATAAATTATAAGGCCAAGAACACTGGATATCATTCATGTTGCAGAAATACAGAATTTAAATTTTGGTAAAGCAGACTGCTGCAGCTGTTATTATTATTATTATTACTACTACTAGTAGTAGTAGTATACATTATACAGTATACAACAACTGTGTGCATCCTTGTGCTAGTATGATTAAGAATAATTTAATGGCCAGAAATCAAAGGATAAACAAACATAAAGAAATGACCGTGCAGGTTACATATGTATGTTAAGTTCTCTGTGTTACAAAAAACATAATGGAAAAATTGTTTGGAATTAGCTTATTTCAGCCGTGGAGTCAGAATTCCCAAGTGAAGAAGATTGGTTGGGATGTGTGGCTGTAACTCAGATATAAAAAAAAGTTAGCTGTAGGCAAGGGAGATATAGAATTGGTGAATTTTAGGGGGGGGGGGGATGAATTTATTTGTATAAATGTGTTGAGAAAGCAGACACACATTTTTACAGAATAGTATAGTGTGTCTCTTCTGATGCCCTGTACCGTCTAGTATGCATTTTATGACATATAAAGTTCAAAATAGGTGAACAGAATAATGACAGAAAAAAAGACAGCCTGAAGAGGACAAAGTGTAAAAAACATGCCCTTCACCCTTTCTGTTAGCGTTCAAAGATCTGTAACCTGGGGGGAAAATGGAGAAGGAGAGAAACCAGAAGGTATATATGATACTAATGTGATGCAGGTGCAAAATGGCAGCGGGAAATGGAGCCTCACTATTGTATCTCTTTATGGGCACAGTTTAGAAATCTTCCTTCCCATTTACTCATGTCGTAAAAGGGGCCTCTAGCCAATCGGATTGGGGAGGGAATTCTCATCCAGATCCACCTATATGACAGTAGGCAGAAACAATCCATCTGTCAACCTTTCCCAAAAGAATATGCTCCTAACCCTATAGCAGCAGTTTATGTCATCTTTTCTACAGTCCCCAAAATGCTCAGCCAGATAGAATTACAGGTCAGCACAGTCAGTTCCAGAGCACTGATTTTCAACTTTCTGTCATTGGGGAACTATTTGCACCCTTTATTGCTGGGCAAACCCTTCGTGAAGCCTTATTAAAAAGGTAAAGGGACCCCTGACCATTAGGTCCAGTCGTGACCGACTCTGGGGTTGTGGCGCTTATGTCGCTTTACTGGCCGAGGGAGCCGGCGTACAGCTTCTGGGTCATGTGGCCAGCATGACTAAGCCGCTTCTGGCGAACCAGAGCAGCGCACGGAAACACCGTTTACCTTCCCGCCGGAGCGGTACCTATTTATCTACTTGCACTTGGATGTGCTTTCGAACTGCTAGGTGGGAGGAGCTGGGACTGAGCAACGGGAGCTCACCCTGTTGTGGGGATTCGAACCGCCGACCTTCTGATCAACAAGCCCTAGGCTTTGTGGTTTAACCCACAGCACCACCCGCGTCCCTGAAGCCTTATTAGTGTAATAATAATAATAAAATAATAATAATAATAATAATTTATTTGTACCCCGCCCATCGTGCCAGGTTTCCCCAGCCACTCTGGGCAGCTCCCAACATAATTAATGTCAATAATAATAATAATCAATAAATCATCAGACATTAAAAACTTCCCTAAGCAGAGCTGCTTTCGGATGTCTTCTAAAAGTCAGATAGTTGTTTATTTCCTTGACATCAGATGGGAGGGCGTTCCACCAGGCAGGCACCACAACTGAGAAGGCCCTCTGCCTGGTTCCCTGTAACCTCACTTTTCGCAGAGAGGGAACTGCCAGAAGGCCCTTGGCGCTGGACCTCAGTGTCCAGGCTGAACAATTGAGGTGGAGACACTCCTTCAGGTATACTGTGCCGAGACACAGTACATTTGCATCACACTTTCCCTCCACCATGGAACTTACAGCAAAACGCATGTGGTTCCCAGACAGTCTCCCATCCAGGCATTGATTAGACCCAGACCTGCTTAGCTTCAGGAAGGTGGCTGCATCACATGCCTTCAGACTGTGCCAAAGAAGCGTGTTAATGAACTGTGCACGGGAAGTATAGCGTTCTGCCCATTGTATGCTGTGGGGATGCCATCATTTGCCCAGATATTGTGTGGTGCTGCGCATTTGCACTTACCAGAAACGTACGCTTTCTGCTTAATGTCTTCCCCACACTTCTGTAAGATGACATTGGGATTTGACTGTACCGTCCAAGTCTGTTATGAACCCAACTCAGTTAAAGCATGCTTGGAGGGCATCCAGGTATTATACGCGTTCTCCTCTGGATCTATCCTCTGGTGCAGATAACACTGCTACAAATGTTTGGAAGCCCTTTGCCAAGCTAATCTTTCCTTTCCAAGAATATCATCTTAGCTGGAGCCAAAATGGAATTTGGTCAAGATCTGAGATATATACCATTCAAAGAACGGAGTCTGCATATTCAGTAGATTATATTAGATTAGGAGACTTTATTTCATATAGATCAGAAACATGATTGGCTGCATAATTTTGGAAGATGCAGAATTCTCCAGATGGCCCAGTGAGTAGATGAATGCTCATATAAGGCATTTGAGGTCCAGGCTCCAGCCAGACAGCTGTGGGAAACATCTGGCTTCACTTCTTAGCTGGAGAGATCCCTACCATGGGGCAGGCAACACTAAGAGGTTTTACAAACTGGAGTGGGCTTTAGAGTGGTCCATTTAGACATGGAGAACTTGCTCTTGTGTTTTATAGCAATACCCCGACTGATGCTGTTATTGTACAAGACTTTTGGGTGTCCCAGGCTTCACACCACTAGGGATGTGCAAAATTCCCTTCTTTTCGCTTCTTTGAAAAGTGGTCTTGCTTGTTTGAGTGATTTAAATAAATACAAAGGTGAGGAAATGGGGGCAGGGGGAGGCAAACTGCTGGGACAACTTGGTAAGGGGTAGGTGCAGTCTCTAGTCAATGACTACCTAGCTCTGCTATAAAATTATGGAACTTGCTGAGACAAGTCAGATGTTTGACCACAGCTGCAGGAGCACTATCCGTGGTCCTGAAACCACTCTGCAAGGTGCTGATTTTTGCCTTCCCATGCCACACACCCCTGCCTGTCTGTAGAACCAGGAACTTCTGGCCTCCCCTTCTTTTTCAGATGTTCAGCTCTCCTTGGTGGTGAACAACCCCTTGAATCACAACACTTCTCACATTGGCCTGGATCAGAGGATCATCCCAAGGTTCATAAACCATGGTTTGAGAAACCATGAACTAGCATCAGGACCAGAATTAGCATCCTCCTTTAGGGCTCTCTTCCTCACTTTGTGCAGCACAAATCCCATCTTGTATGAGCTCCCTGTTACTTCCAAACTAGAGAATTCTGGTTAATGTTGGCTTTGTGCCAAACCTGGAAAAGAAGCCAGGCTCACCAGTAAGGATGCACTGAGGAACTCCGGCTTAATAAACTATGGTTAGTGAGGAGAGGAGGGAGAAGTTCCATAGTGCCAGAGGATGTATGCTGCACAGAGGATGTATGATACAACCCACAGTTTCCCACTGCTCTTCGACATTTTTGCATTGATCTATTTGTCAATGGTTTTGCATTTATTGATTTCAGTAATTTATAGACAACTTGATACCACAGTTCCTAAGCAGTGTTTGCGTTGTTTCTGGGTTACGTTGGAAGCCAGCTTGTGTTTTAATTTAAAAAATGGGATACATTTTCCCTCTAAACAATGAAAACTTGTCTCAGTGCAACTTTGCATCTCTGCAAGCCGCCCTCTTGTTAACATAGCTCTTATAGACTGGCAAACTTCAGGAGTGAAAATGCAACGGCTGAAACCAAGCCATCTGTCTTCTCATATATTGTTTGTTGACCAATAAACTGGGATTATTAGCATATCTCCATATTCTGCCCATCCACCCACCCTTTTTATTTGTGCTGTGTTTTTCCAGATCCCAGTTTTGCTGCTAGCTATAGTGCTGTGCCCTTTTTACATTTTCCTACGCAGATTTCATCCTGCTTAGGCGGCGATGTTACATTAGAAAGCCATTTCCTACCGTAGCAAGGCGTATATGATCCAATAGCTGTAGGCAAATTAACCACATTATTGTTGTTCCACTGGCAGAAAACTCATTTTCATTTTGATATTAGCTCCAGGTATGTTATAAATCCATCTTGTAACATTATTAAAAGGGGATATTTTTTATTTTTTGCAGGGCGGGGGAAGTAAGGGTAAAAAGGCTCAGTGTGTAACATTGGCAACTTCTGCCTCCAGCACTTAGGGAGGGGCTTAAAATGAATGCAAATTCCATCATATAAATTCTATGCAACTGGAAAATGGTTGAGCGAGAGGAGCGACTGTCGCTTTGGCTGCTGTTTTATGTAACAGGGTTACAGTGGTGTGTGGAATGAATCGGCAAGAAAGTTATGGAAGACAACAGGCCTCACACTTTTAAAACTGAGATTCTGTCTTCAGCGAAGTACAGGACTTAAAGGAGAAAGTCGAGAAAAGAGTAGATATACGTGCTGGGTTGCAAGGGGCACCAAGCTAAATCCTACCAATTTTGTGTGTCAGGGTGTGGAAAGCTTGACACTACAGCAGATGCAGGTGAAAATGACAGCCCTGCACCTCCTTCCTTCCCTCCACCCCTGGCAATATCTAGGGATACTCCATGTATGATATATGATGACATGTTGGTGTGGGGGCAGGGATTCTTCGGTCACAAGATGCATAGGGCATCTTGTCTATCAAAATTGTCTATCAAAAAATTGTCTATCAAAAACTTCACTCTTGTGGTTTATCACCACAACAGCTATTCACTTTGGGTTGTAGTAAAGCAGGCAGTCTAATTTGTCAACACCTAAATGATATCGTGCTTCAGAACAACTTGGCCACAATAAGGAAATTTTGCCCATGGTATGACTGTTTCCCACCTTCCCATTTTGACTCTCTGGCACCCTATCTGCATAACCTAGCAATTCTAAAATATAGACACGCTTTTACTCTTGCAAGATTGAATGTATTGCCCTCAGATGTACTTGAGGGGCGATTCCAACAGATTCCACACAAAAAACGCTTATGCCTCTGTGGAGATGGCAGTACCTATTGGTGGTGCATGCCCTTCTGGCTTGCACTCTTTATCAAGACTTGAGGAATTACCGTATTTTTTGCACCATAACACTCATTTTTTTCCTCCTAGAAAGTAAGGGGAAATGTCTGTGCGTGTTATGGAGGGAATGCCTACGGGTGGCATGCCTACGGATTTTCCTCCTCTAAAAACTACGTGCGTGTTATGGTCGCGTGCGTGTTATAGAGCGAAAAATACGGTAGATTACCACCCCTCTTTTATTGTCCATTCCGGGTCACCCAACCACTGCCACAGTGTTCTTTCTCTTGGCAGATCAAGATGAGAAGGTGACAGCAAAGGTTGCAAGGTTTTTAGCTGGGGCAATCAGAATAAGATCTAGTATTTGACTATTGATTAAAAACCCTGAAATGTATTTTATATAATTGACTTTTTATTTTTATTCTTTGTATATCGTATTGTTGATTTATTGCTATGGCCAATGGCTGACTCAAATAAAGATTCATTCATTCATTCATTCACTCATTCATGTAAGCAGCTGATCATTGGGTTGTGCTAGTGTTCAAGAACAGACCAGCAGCTAGTGGGTTTTTTTCTTTTCCTTTCCCAACACTTGCGAGGGGTGTGGCAGAGTATGGGCTGAAGGCACACAAGGCCATCACCTTGCTAACACTAAGCATTATTTCGCCTACATTGGGAAAGGCTCAGTGGTTCAATCCCCCAGCATGCCCAGGTAGGGCAGGGGAAAATTCCCTACCTGAAATGCCAAATGGATTACTGTAATGGTTTGACAGCGTATAAGGCGGCTCCCTATGTTCCAACAAATATTGCTGGCTTCAAGCTATATCTGCAATTTCTGTCCCATCTTCAAGGGACGTCCCTCTTATAACACTTTGCAGTGATCTAAGTGTAATTTTGTGAGTTCATGAATAACTGTGGTTAGGCTATCTCTTTTTAGGAGAGATCACAGATGGTGCAACAGCCTAAACTGGGGCTAATCCTGCCTTGCGTTGGATTTGTTAGGCACACCCTGTTTCTTTGTTGTGTGATGTCGATTCAAATCATATATTTCCCCCTTGTTGTTTAAAGCTGTTTCCCTGATTTTCTTTTCTCTTCTTTTGGGGTTTGAGTTTTCTAGGTCCAGGAAGTCATGGCACACTCCAGGGTATGATTAATAGATCATATATCTTTCACAGGACAAGAATAGTTTCTGGTTTCAGATGCCATTGTGGATATGGCTATAGAAAAATCCACCCCCTTGGCTTATCCATCTGTAGATAGGAGGTTGAGCCAAAGACAAGGGTGGAGAACCAGTGGAGATCACGAAGGTGCAGAATGGTGTCAGAAGGGAATGAGAAAGGGCTGCATTTGCCCTTATGGCCTGGAGGTTCAACATCCCTATATTAAAAAGTTATTGCCTGCCTTTAGATTTTTAAGTTTATAGACAATATACATAACTTGATATAGGGACGCAGGTTCCTTTTCTTTCTTCTAACTTGATGCGAGCTTTCTCTGCCTGTCTCATTCAATGCACCATGCTCCTTCTGAAGGGAGATTTCAAAGAGATTATAGGTGGATTTACAACTTGGGGAAAAGGGAGGCTGAGTTCTATGGAATGGCAATTTGACATATGTTGGTTTGTTTTAACTTGGCGGAACAAAATAAGCAGTGGTGCATGCTAATGGTATTTTTCAATTCCCTCATCCCAGTTCTACACCTCAGCTAATATCTGGGAATCTGGAAGGATGAAAATGGCCTTTTTCTTTACAGAAAAAGTACTGTGTTTTCAAAATGAAAATCTAAGCCCAATATAATTTCTCTTCTTCTTTTAGGCACACTGCTGTTAACCTTTAAATGCAATCAATCTTTGATGATGCTAAGACTGCTCTGTAGGGATGGTAATTGATTTTCAAACTTGGTCTTGCGGCCTACAGAAAGACTCTGCTATTCTGAGTTTCACTACGAAGCCGCCTACTGTAATTAAGACTGGGGTGTTTCCCATTTCTTCTGTGGGCACCTCGTCACAGTTTTGGAGGAACTTGTGCTGTCAAGGTTCATATTAAGCAGATCTGTCTGGAAAGATGGATAAGCGATTTGCAGGAGATGTTCAGTTCATAGGACCACAGGGTTAAAGTGGGGACTCAGCATGTCTGAGTAAGATTACAGATTGATCCTAATATTAAGGACCAATCCTTTCGTATAGTGATGGGGTATAGTTTGCCTAATTCACACTTTGTGGAATGGCACACCAATGCTGAAATGCATCCACACTTCTGGGAGTTCTGTGATGCAGTTCTGCAACCAAAAAATCTCTACAAAAACGTGTTTCTTAGGAGAAAGTGTGCATGAATATGCAGGGCCAGGTTCAGCACTCTCTGCTGCATGAGGTTAAAGCTGAAAATAATGTTTGTGCAGTATGAAATCCCATGCAACAGCTGTGCTAGTGGAGGATTGCTATGCAACCAGTTGTTGCAGCAGGAAGGATGGGGGCTGTAGCAATCGGTTGCATAACTAGCCACAAGAACCATGCTCGCTCCCTGTGGCTTTCTCTTGTGTAAACTATTCGGCTAGCACAAGTCATTGCGCAAGTGCAACTTGTACACAGCTAAGGAACTTTAACGTAGTTCTGCACTGAATTCCTCCCACTTACATTTTTGAAAACGATGCATTAAAATTCATTGTGTTAGGAGAAATGGCTTGCAAAAGTGCACTTTTGGAAGGAAAATGCAGAATACACACACAGAGAGAGAGAGAGAGAGAGAGAGAGACCATAAACACGCCCCCATGTATAAAACGATCCCTATTTTGGGGGACTCCAAATTAAGAAAATGGGGGAAGATTGCCCAGAATTGTTGAGCATTTTGGGGGGGATTGACGAAAATCTCTCACTCACCTGACCAACACTACCAATAGCACACGTCACCAAAGCCTCCAATTGTCTGACCAATCACCGCCAGAAGCCGCCAATCGCCCGCCCAATTTTCCCAGCGGCAGCCAATTGACAGCAGCCCTTGCCTCACCCACAAATCACCTCTACAATCACCACTGACAATCTCCTGCTCGCTGCTGCAACCAATCGCCCGTCCCCCCTAGGCATTATCTGTCTATACCCCCAATTTCTAACATTAAATAATAATAATAATAATAATAATAATAATAATAATAATAATAATATCATATTATACGCGGGAAAATATGGTATATATCTGGCATATATATGGCAAAATTGTGAACAAAAATGTGTATATTGAGCACTAGTAATGTGCAGTAGAATGCTGATGATTTTCCATGAGGACTTTAACAAATTGCAAATGGATGTGGAAATGTGGGCAACTGAGCTTAAGCCTAGAAAACTGAGAAATCAAAATGGATAGACTTGTCCATTTGTTTCATACTGCATTGTCTCAGATACAAGCTTTTTCAGTGGAGTTACTCCACACATCCAGCTGCAGAGTGGTGTAGAGGATAGGAATGGTGTTCTCTGCTTCCAAGTGTTGGATGTCATCCGCCAACCCACACAGTAGCTATAAATTTGCATCTGGATGGAGTAAAAGTAGCCACTTGGTAGAATATGTGATCCTGCAGCCATTCATGATGCATATAGATGCTCCCATGTTAAATAAGAACAGAATCAGAAGCTCCTCCTTGTGGCATGTCTGGGTTGGGGACTGGGCTGATCAAGACTGAAGTGGTCTTGGGGTGAAGCTAGTGAGCCCCGATAAGCGGACTCACCTCGCCCCAGATAAGACCTGTGGCAACTCTTAGGTGCTTTCAGGTAAAGATAAAGGGACCCCTGACCATTAGGTCCAGTCGTGACTGACTCTGGGGTTGTGGCGCTCATCTCGCTTTACTGGCTGAGGGAGCTGGCGTACAGCTTCTGGGTCATGTGGCCAGCATGACTAAGCCACTTCTGGCGAACCAGAGCAGCGCATGGAAACGCCGTTTACCTTCCCACCAGAGTGGTACCTATTTATCTACTTGCACTTTGACATGCTTTTGAACTGCTAGGTTGGCAGGAGCAGGGACCGAGCAATGGGAGCTCACCCCGTCATGGGGATTCGAACTGCCAACCTTCTGATTGGCAAGTCCTAGGCTCTGTGGTTTAACCCACAGCGCATCAGTTAAATGTATATTTTCACCCAGGACTTCAGCTGGTTTTTATTGTTTGAACTCACCCTTCGTGTTTTTCATCTCCTGATTGCATGAGGCGGTTCCGGGTTTTAAATTGTGACTGTGAGCTGCTTTGGTAGCAATACGATCGGAAAAGCAGTATATAAATTGGATGGATAAATAAATAATACAAGGTCTCCTCCAACTGTTCAAGTCTGGAAATCAAAGCTGCATACAAAGTGCTGAGCAATCTGAAAGTACCAAGATTTTTTATTATTATTATTAACCTGCCTACTGTATTTCCTTGCCACACAGCACAAATATATAAACACACTCTTTCCAAGATGGGCCCTTTTTCGAGCAGATGCTTACTGAGGTCTGACTTCTTGAGTTTCCTGATTAATTACCCTCCTCTTTTAGCTTGAGCAGAATAAGCACCGACTGTCACTTTTGATCTCTTACAAACAGTGAGGCTTCTTGAATATTTCTTTTTGCAAAAAAGAAGGGAAAAAAGGGATTCATTTCCTCACCCGTTGTCTCCCAGTGTGACATTCTACCCCAGCTGACAACTGGGTCTCGTGTTATTTTATTAAAATCAAGAGTGCTACAGAATGGCATACTTTTCTCGTCTTCTTTCAGGCTGCAAGCCCTTGAGGAAAGCACAATGCGGTTGAATAACTGATTCAGATGAAGAGGGTCTCTCTCTCTCTCTCTCTCTCTCCCTCTCTCTCTCTCTGTGTATCTCTGCTTCTCGTTCTTTATAGCAAGAACTGCACATTTCAGAAATGTACACTATTACTGCCGCCTCCCAAATCTAGGGCTGGATGTGGCTTTGATAGGCCTGTGTGTTCTGAGATGCTTCAACATGCCTGGATATCACAGGGGAAGGAAAGGACTATAAGGCCAGCGCTGGGTTCAAAGGTTCCTCTGCAAAGGTGGCCCCCTCCTTACCCTGGTGGGCCGCAGGTCAACACTTCAAATTTTCCACAGTGCTGCAGAGTGACGCTATGTCAGGTTCTTCTGGGAATTATGGGAAATTTAATAAAGCAGGCAGCTCCCAGACTCAGCTGCCAGTCCGTGGAGGGCAGGGCAGGCCATTTTCAGCAGCATTGATCCCTGGTGGGGATCTTGGGCCAGGGAAAATAAAAAACATTAGGAAAACATGCTTTGCAAAACTGTATATGAGGCAAAACTGCACACAAAGCTGTTTAAATTTGGCGAAATTGACACGAGTGTGCTGATAAATCTTCACGAAGGCTTTTTCAAAAAGCAAACTGATGTGGAAAACTAGAAAAGTTGGGAAGGGTGTGGAACAGGCCTGGTGAGGGGTGTGGCCTGAGGGCCAGGTGGAAAGACTTTGAGGGCCACGTTCAGTTCCTGGGCCTGAAATTCCCCTCCCATGTTTTGCACTAACACGGTATGTGTGTGCTTTGATAAGCTCTGCAGTAAATCAATGCTAACACAATTTTGACTGTGTGTGTGTGGCATATGTTCTTGAAATGGCTGGGGAAACCCTGCCAGATTTTTTTTTGGGGGGGGGTTAGAAATAATAAATTATTATTATAAATTATTATTGAAATGTGTATGCGTTGCTAACATGCAAGGGAACTGAAGGCAAGCTGGTACACACCACCAATTCTGGAAATTTTCTGTGTTAGGCTGGAACTCAGGAGGAGTAAGGAATGAGATCGAATTTATGGAACGATATTCATTCTCTCTTGTGCATGAGCCCCATTGCTTGTTTAGCCAAAATGGCAAGACCCGTGAGTGAGATATCTGATCGAGGAACCTCCCAAACTGCCCAATGAGGTGTGAGAGTTGGTCAGTAGCCAAAGAATAATTGCTGGTTGTTGCCAGGGAAGGAGTGCTTGAGAGGAATAGAAAACTGGAGGAAAGAAGGAATAGAACTGTTATGGAACTGCGTGGGCAATCTGCTCGTCCCTCTTCATAACGTTTGCAGACCCTCACGCATCTCGTCCATTTCTGCTACCATCCCTACCTGCAATGTCCTTGAAAAGGAGTCTCCAGGTAGCACCAATTAACCTTCTTCTTCATCTTGCCATCCCTCCCCTCCCCAGCTCCAGCGTCACGATAAAGAGGCGGAGGATTCCCCCAGCAAGTGGAGATCTGACGACGAAATGGCCGTGGAAGCAGCAAGCCTCGAGAAGTATTTTAAGTGAAAACATGAGGTAATTATCCGGCCGAGGGCTGGTGCAAACCTTTTGTTTATACAGCACCTTACATATCCTAGAATTCTAAGGTTACGGTCCCTAGAATTCTGCAGGCGGGTCACATGAGATTCTGTAATGAGACAGCAGCTCACATGATTTTCAACCTCTTGCCTTGGCCTTTCCCCCAATCCCCCTCATATACAGTAAGGTATGGAAAATGGAAATAGATGTGTTATGCAGCCTGCCTGTTCCCCTTCAACTAGCCTGCTGCCCTCAGGGGTTGTGGAGGAGGCCTACTGATCAGCCGTGTTAAGTGCTAGCCTGGCTGGTTCTGTACATGAAACTGTCCTTTGCCTCAGGCAGCAAAATGTCTTGAGTCTGGCCCTGTGTGAGATACTGCACCTCTCCATCCCCAGGCTTTCTGCCATGACAGAACACACCAACCCCTGCGCTGTGATAACATCACACCCTGTGACTTCGAGTTTTTGTCATAGGGCTGTTGCTCTGGCATCACCGCCACCGTGCCAGCTTTCGTTTAATGGGTTTCCCATCTCTGAAATCTTCATTCTGATTCCCACTTTCAGAACAGACCCGCTGCACTGCTCCGGAAAAGAATGACATTTTAAAAGGCAAGGCCATTCGTCAGTAAGGCCTCTGAAAACTGCATCGCTTTCATGTCCTTCCTTTGGACCCAAAGGGCAGACTATCCTATAGAAATGGATTGGCCCCCTGAGACCGGTCTGTGATGCAGCGAGATGGACAGAGACATGATGACAGTCAGGCTGTTCTTTCATTTCTCTGGCACTTTTCAAGACATTTCATATTTCTTCTTCAAGGAAGCCCCAAAAGAGGGGGTGATAAATGTTTCACCAGGGTGGTTTCGTTTTTGACAGTCCAATTTAGGAGGATCCTCTGGCTAAATTTCACAAGCCATTTACCTGTTTTGCTGCAGAGACCAGAACATGTCCTGAGCCGTTTGGTACTCTTCAGTTTGTTGAACCCTCTTCTTTAGACTCTTCTTTGAGCACTGTTGCTCCCTCTCTCATAATGTATGCACTATCCAGTGGAAGATGCCAGGGTTGTCCAAAGGTTATTGTCCCTTGAGGGCAGACTGCTGGGCCCCTCAAACTTCTGCTGCAACATGCATGCTTCCAGCATGATCTCAGTGCTCTGGTTCCGGCAGTTCCCATCCCTCGTGGCTATTAAATATAGCCACTGGGGTACCCTTTATCAAGAGAGACGAGAGTCAAGGGGAGTACAACCTTGCACCTTCTGCTCCGTCTCTCAGCGGTTTCAAAAGTCAACAGCCATGGTGTCCTTCTGGATCAGATCTGTGGGATGGGTACTGAAGACAGTCGTTCCTTTCCTGCCTCCAGAGTTGGTGCCAAAGAGTAGCACAGGGAGAGTGTTCTTTGGCCCCCCTAGCAATTTTGCTATTGGCTTCCTCAGGTCACATAATTATTATTATTATTATTTCTCAGGTTGCAGTTAATTCCGATCCCCCCTCCCCTCTCTCAGCAGACAGCCAAGGAAGTAGACAAGGAAGCTCTTACTGAGTCTTTATTCAATAATCACAGTGAGAGGTCTCTGTATGCTGCCTACTAGGTTAATGGCGTTGCTCCAACTGAGCTCCTTCCACTCCCTTCCTAGCAAAAGCACGTCCCCTTACGGCGGCCGCCAGAGGCTAATTGTCTTTGAGTCCTTTGCTCTTCCACTTTCATTGCACGCCGGGTTCTGGGAGAAGGGGGTGGAGTCAGTGGTAACGTGTCAGCTGGCTGCTCTGTCTCTGTCTCCCCCTTCTCCTCTCCCAACACCTCCCAACTCTTCTGTTCACCTGTCTCTGAGCTGTGACCTTCCTCAAACCACTGCTGTAATTCAATACTGCCTTCCTCTTACCTGGAAAGTTCAGGAGGGGAGGTCGGTCTCCACCATTCCTCTTCAGTCTCATTCCCCTCAGTCCAGTCCCTGACATCATCATCATCATTATCATTTATACCCTGCCTTTTTCCTCCAATGAGCTCAAGGTAGTGTACATTATTCTCCTCCTCATTTAATCCCCACCACAGCACTGCGAGGTAGGTTGGGCTGAGAGACAGTGAGCGTTTCAGTCCATCTCTTTCAATAAACACCACTAGCAACGGGCTATAGTACATCACTATAAAATTCAGAATCAGCGTTGGCACAAATTGCACATGCAGGGCTTTACAGAGAGGGGGGAAATGGGAGAATTAAGTGCTTCTTTATTATATTCAAATGACTCCCCCCCTCTCCCGTTGCTCATATTAATGAGAAAGAAAGCAATCTACAGTTCCTCAAGACCTTCTTGACCTGGAAGGCTTTGTAAGTGCTGGCGCTTGAATGTGTTAATGGGAGGAAAGAGAAATTGCAATTGAGAGAAGGTTTGGGATATATATATATATATATATATATATATATATATATATATAATTACAATGTGATTTCTCATTTTGTGATCCCATTGTTCACAGCGAAAGCTTGTTAAATAAGTGGCACAATTGGCCGGCTAATCTGGCCCTGTTGAGCTGACCCTGTAAGGCCAATAATTGTATGGGAAGATAACTTGCTCTGAGTCAGCGTCAGAACTGCATGACAGGAACCTTGCAAATCATCAATGAAAGATGGATACCTAGCAGATTAAGTTGGAGAGTGGGGGGAGCTATTGCTTTGGGAGCAACAAATAAGTCTTTTTCCTGCTTTCTGACATTACTCAGCTGGTTGGCTACTGTGAGAACAGGATGCTGGAATAGATGGGCCATAATAATAATAATAATAATTTCTTATTTATACCCCGCCCATCTGGCTGGGCTACCCCAGGCACTCTGGGTGATGTGCAGCGTAAATTAATAATGCAGAGCTCTTAATTGAATAAAAGCTTTACTGAGTTAAAATAAACTTCTTCATAAGCAACATGGTTCCAAACAGTTTGACTGAGATTGCATACTGACTCTGTTCACAACTGAAACAGACAGACTCTCACATCTTTCAGAGAGCACAAAGAGAAACTGGCTGCTAAGACACATGTCAGAGTGACTCAACAGTAAGCAGTTAGGCCTGAATAACTTTAGTAGGCCCAAATGACTGTCTTTGTCACATGACACTGGGTGGCTTCCAACAAAATTGGCATGATCCAGCAGGCAATGCCTGACACTCAACCTGACACTCATCTTTTAAAGAAAAATGTTGCATCAAGCTTGGAAGCTTTGCTATTGTACAGTACTTCACACAGGGCTAGATGAGCTTGTCTATGCTTGCAGGAGACAAACGATTAAACAATTGTTAAGATATTAAAAGGGTATACCAAGGGAGTTTAAGCTTGGGTCCCTAGTGATGTCACAGATACTATCCAATAGGTAGCTGTGACACTGGCAGTGTATGCAACATTCAAACATGCTTGGGGAGGGGGAGGAGGACTGAGTTTTAATTTCCTCACTGCTTGGTAATGGATCTTCAAATTTCCTGGCAGCAGAAATGTTACCTTGAGAAAAAAGAACTCTGTTTCAGCTTCCCATCTTTTGCTCACACTGCTACCCAGATCCCATTAGCTGCTGCTTTAGCAACTGGGGTTTAGGGGATCAGGCTGTAAGATACGTAGGACTTAAGGCATTTAAAACTTGGTTGCAAGCCAGCTGCTGCCACCTAGTTCCCATCCGGCCAAAATGTGCAGCTATTATATTTATGATGCATTAAGCCATAAGGCGGCATGTAATTGCCAGCGCTGGCACTTCTGTTGTGCAAACTGATGTGTAAGGTAAGCTCGCATGAGAGGGTCATTTAGAAGGCAGCAGTTAACAGGCTACGTTTACAGCTGCAGACCGCTTTTCAGATGTGTGCAGATTCCTGGCATTGTGGGAATCGGGCGTCTCATTAGCAAGATAAACGTTTTGATGTTCTCATGTTCCTGCAGTTTTTTAATAATAAAAAAAAACACACAGAAATTTCTCTCTGATCTGTCAGGGCACTTTATAGAGCCAAAAGGTTCATTCCACTCGAGCAGCAGACACCCGCTGACACAATGGAACTTCCTGTTCCCTGCAACCGTCCAATCTGCTCCAGACAGTTGGGGGAATCATCCAAAGTATATTTGCAGGGGCAGGCATGTGGGGAGAGGAGATGCACATGCACTGAACTCCAATTGTGCCACATTAGACTCAAGCCTTTGAACGGATTGGTTCAATGTAGCCCATGTGAATAGTGTCAGGAGTTCAGCCTACACTCGAGTAGGACCCTGGCAGAGAAACGTGCCTGACTGGCATGTTCTCTCCGTCCTGGTCTTTCATTTGGGAGCTTCATAAGCTTTCTTCAGCCCGAACATCACAGCGACCGATACCAACCGACACCGCCACACTTAGGGATCCACAGAGTTTGTGCATCTTGCATGACAGACCTCAGCAACTCAGCATTTTGGCTAATCTAGTTTATTTACATATAAACACACACGGAGCACTGCAACATGGCTCCCTCTCTCTCTAGCATCAGATAGCAAAGAGAAAAAGAACAAAGGACAATAGTCCCACTTCACGTAACACAGTGACACAAACATCCTGTCTCCGTCACTTCCCACTCTGTGGAGTCAAAACATATACCGTCATGTGAAAGACAACAATCCCATGACTGCAGTCATAGATCAGGAATTCTAACAAATAGGTGGTGTTCCCCTAACTTCTTAAATTCAGCTTTCAGAGCTTTTCCAGGTGTGTCTACCTTGGGAAAGATGCTTGACTGTTACCTTTCACACATGCACGTGCTCCTGGGATGGTTGGCACCATATGTCCCTGATTTGAAGGATAACGCCATAGAGGACCTTGGGAGCATCGTCTTCGCGTGCCAGAGCCGCAAAGGGCCTCTCTCTTGCTAGATGCAATCGATCTGCGAGATCCGGCTGCGACTGCACTCAGGCACTGTTTGCATATAATCCTTGCACAAATACGCATTTTGGTAATCAGCTGTGGATTTTGACACACTCCAAGCCTTAAGTGCTATTCATTATATCACCCACTCAGCCAGCCGTAAGAACCATTAATTATGAAGCAGCAACAGCGGCAGCTGACTCCTGCGTGGATCTCCTCCATTGCGAGAGATGAGAAAGCAAATCTGCTCGCTCCAGAAGAAATATGTTTTCTGAAGGTCACCTTAATAAACAAAACAGAACAAGAACCACATCTGTCAGTAGCACAGAACAGAGACAAAGCGTTTTCTTCCCGTAAGCAGTTTTAATGATGGACTTTTTAAAAATATTTTTTTAAAAAAAACAGTATGGAAAGCGGAGAGTGGAAAACAGCTCTGCATCACATTTCAGGACTAGGTTTCTTCTTTCAAATGAGTAAGAAACAAGTAAATAAGGAGTAATATTTTCCCGCCCCCTCCTTTTCAAGTGAATTCCAGGGAAATATATTGGCAGAAGGTTTGTAGACAAACAGAACCTGGCGGTGATGAGTGCTATTTGAAATCTAAAAAACTCTACAAGGAACATGCTGAAAGTGAGGGGGTGGGTGGAAAGGAAGGTTGGGATGAGTGGGTGGGAAAATCCATATCTCAAGCAGAAAATATAAGCATGTAAGAGAGAAATGCAATTACTTTATCCAGATAATAATAATAATAAATTCTGTTATGTGTATGGGAACTCTGTTTCCCATAGGACTGGGAAGCATTAATAGCTGTCACGCTTAGTGCTCTGCCGTGGTGTCTCTGAGTAAAATCCCACCTTCCCACTTTCCCCTCCCAAATCCAGCTCAACGAACATGCAATAACATTAGCTACACAGGAGCACACAATTGTTCAATGGAGAGCTTCCAAACATGACAATCAAACTGTACCTTTCTTCTTATATCTCTGGCATTGCAACTATCTATCTATCTATCTATCTATCTATCTATCTATCTATCTATCTAATGTTTGATCTTCTTAGAGTCCCATGGACTGCAAAAAGATCAAACCTATCCATTCTGAAGGGAATCAGTCCTGAGTGCTCACTGGAAGGACAGATCATGAAGCTGAGGCTCCAATACTTTGGCCACCTCATGAGAAGAGAAGACTCCCTGGAAAAGACCCTGATATTGGGAAAGATGGAGGGCACAAGGAGAAGGGGACGACAGAGGACGAGATGGTTGGACAGTGTTCTCGAAGCTACCAACATCACTTTGACCAAACTGCGGGAGGCAGTACAAGGCAGGAGTGCCTGGCGTCCTCTGGTCCATGAGGTCACAAAGAGTCGGACACAACTAAACGACTAAACAACAACAAATAGATATAGATATACCAACTGGCCCAAATGTAAGCTGCACCCGCAAATAAGCCACACCTTTAAAATTCGGGGGGGGGGGGGACGACAATACCCGAATATAAGCTGCTCCCTTAAAATTGGGCTACAGGCTAAAAATCACTGCGGTCGGTAGAATTGTAACTCCCAGCCAATTTAAGCCTTTGATCTTGTAAGCCCGCCAAAGTTACCGTACAATCGCTAAAATCGCAAATCGCTATTCAATTGCTACAATTCTGCAGGCACTCAAACTCGCAGATCGGCAAGAAAATATTTTTTTGTTCCATTTTACCATGTGTCTGTTTCAGCAGCGATATCGTAAAAGCCAGTTTTTGTAAGGTTGTGAATTTGAGCCGCACCTTAACTTTTCACGGTTGGAATTGGGGGGGGGGGGGGAGTGCAGCTTATATTCAGGCCAGTATGGTATAAGGTAAAGAACGCATGCTCCAGGAAGCCCAACACATCAAATCCGATCCTTCCACAACCACATTGCAGACAGACACATTGGCATAAAAGGTAAAAAAAGAAAAAGAAAGGTAAAGGACCCCTGGACGGTTAAGTCCAGTCAAAGGCGACTATGGGGTGTGGTTCTTATCTCGCTTTTCAGGCCAAGGGAGCTGGCATTTGTCCACAGACAGCTTTCCGGGTCATGTAGCCAACATGACTAAACCGCTTCTGGCACAATGGAACACCGTGACGAGTGCCAGAGGGCACGGAAATGCCATTTACCTTCCCACTGCAGATATTTATCTACTTGCGCTTGTGTGCTTTTGAACTGCTACGTTGGCAGAAGCTGTGACAGAGCAACGGAAGCTCACCCCGTCATGCAGATTCAAACCACCAACCTTCCGATTGGCAAGCCCAAGAGACTCAGTGGTTTAGACCACAGCACCACGCGCTCCCTATTATATAGATATATATAGATAACAATCAAGGAGGGTGAAAAGCAAGGCTGGGGTATGGCTGGAGAGTGTGTTGGAGTCCTGAGGGCCACTTTGAGAGGCTTGGAGGGCCGCATTTAGCCTACAGGCCTGACATTCCACACCCCTTTAGCATACATTCAGGTCCCACAATGCTTTCTATTGGAACCATTTGTTAGGCAAACGTTCGCATCACAAATCTATGATTTCCACTGTTTCCTATGGAAATATTTCTGGTGCTGGATTGGCCAGATCTCTCTCCATAGAAAGAAGAAACCAATCAGCAAAAGAGAGACAAAGGGGGGCGGGGACAGATTTGACTGCTCTATCCTGCTCTCTGTTTCATCCAATCTTGCCACTCTCTCTATGGTTTCTTCCTGAAAATGGCTGCAGCCGATCAGCAAAACATAAACAAACAAGGAAGTAAGGAAGCCAACTGTTGGGATATCTGAATCTGCAAAGCTTCTAGCAAGGTCTGGGCATAATTCTTTACATGCAGATAAGTGAATTTTCAGATAGCGAGTGGGCAGGCAGTGGGACCCGCTTGTATATTCGAAAGAGCTGATGGGGTTGCAGTAACCGAGTTACCTGTTTTCTGCAAGGATGAAACCACAAGTGGTAATATCATAACTATTGCATGATGGAAAGCCAAGCTGCCTAACAATCCCAAAAACAAACCCTTGTGTTGCAATGAGAACCAGTCACAGAAATATAGGCACAACACGTGGGCTAATAACTATTAAACCATATATAATAGAATAATGATATCATTCAAAAGGTAGAAATAAATCTATTAGAGTTCATATATACAATGTAACAGACCAGTGGCGCAGAACGTCAAGCCACGGGTTCAAGATAGGCATCAAAGGTCAGTCTCACAATGGTTATTCAAAGGTTTCAACAGAAGACGTCTCAAAAGTCTAAAAAGTAAAGTTTTTCAAAAGTTTCAATGGAATCAAAAGTTTCAACAATCCCAGGCAGATTCCCAGTGGCTGCTGCCACTGCCAGCACTGGCCACTCTGTTGTGTTGTTATTCTGGGAAAGAAAGGGAACCTGTGGCTCTCCAAATGTTGTTGAACATCCATCAGTCCCAGCCAGCATGGCCAATGCTCAGTCCAACAATATCTGGAGGGTCACAGGTTCCTTGAAGACTGCCTGAGCATCAAGAACCGACACCAAAACAGTTCAGGCATAATCTATGTGTAGCAGATACTGCTAGTCTGACTTCCTGATATGCATGATGTTATCTCTCACACCTGGCCACCCACCTTTCAAAGGGGCACTTGTGCACAATGGGACCCTTGAGTGCATGGGACACCTACACACATTCAACTACTCACATGTAGGTTGGGGTGCCAGTGGACTACAACTTTGGGGGCGGGCAAGAGGCATGTCTGCACTCAATATTAACCTGCTATGCATAGATGTCTGAATGCAGCTATCATTTCTACGCCCTGCCGATTTCTTTTTCTCCTTCACAATCATGATTCTCTCTTGGATAAATGCTAATGAGAGCTAGCTGATTGCTTAATCTCATAGCTTTCGCCTTGCTCACGTAAGGCACAAAACGTTGCTGCATTTGACAAAACATCTTATTTTTATGTCTAATCAGGCAACAAAGCACCTTTGGCGAAGTCTGGCTGAGGCAGAAGACAATGGAGGAAACCAGAGGCCCTCCCTGCAAACCACCAATCTTTCCTGGACCTAAAGCTCCAGAGATGTCAATATATTCTGCAGAGATGCTGGATTCTTCCACAAGATGCTTTATTAACCCCACCTAAGGGTTGTTTCGGCAAAGATGCTTGATAGTTTGTATATCGCACAGAATGCATTGAAGTTGTTGCTTTAATTTTCTATGAAAATAAAAAATAAAAATAATCTGTTCCTTGGCTGAAAACAAATAAAGCATTAATAAAATAAATAGTTCCTCTGGTTTTTTGTTTTTTTTAAAAAGATACCTTTTTATTAGGTATTGTGAAGTTGTGGCCCTCCAGATACTCTTAAGTCTCCAGCTCTGATTACCTATAAGCATTGGACATACTGGCTTGGATTGATAGGAGTTGAAATCCAACAGTACTTGGAAGTCCAAAAGCAAGCCATGCCTGCCCTAGCAGGTGGCTCTGCTGAGTTCTGATCCAGCAGCAAAGGGAGCCCTCCCATTTGTGGAAGGGGCCCTCTGGACATTTGGAGACAATGCAGTTTTAGACCTATAGTGGTACCTCGGGTTAAGTACTTAATTCGTTCCGGAGGTCTGTTCTTAACCTGAAATTGTTCTTAACCTGAAGCACCACTTTAGCTAATGGGGCCTCCTGCTGCCGCCGTGCCACTAGAGCACGATTTCTGTTCTCATCCTGAAGCAAAGTTCTTAACCCAATGTACTATTTCTGGGTTAGCGGAGTCTGTAACCTGAAGCGTATGTAACCTGAAGCGTATGTAACCTGAAGTGTATGCAACCCGAGGTACCACTGTATTTATTTCGCTACAAAATGAAAAATAAGATTTGATATCAAAGATGAGACAGAGATCGCACAACAATGGGCGCATTCGAACAGCTTTTTCCAACTGTAAATTTCCTCACCCTTCCCCCTACTTCCCCCCCCCTTCCCAGTGAAGTAAACAAATAAAAAAAGAACATTCTGAGGGTGTCTGCAAATGTGAAGAAGAAGAAGAAACAACAACAGAAAAGGCAGAGGGCAGCAGAGGCAGAGCAGGGACGCTTTGGGAGACTGAAAGCCTTAAGAGCCCACAGCAAAACAAACACATGAGAGTGTGGATCTTTGTTTCTGAATATTTATATTAAGTGCAGAATATCTATTGAAAGAAATCCACAGCCGTGCTGTCGGGATTGTTGAAAGCTGATGACTTCTACTTCAAATAGACTCTGGGAGCTGGGAGCCTCCCCTGCATTCGATAACTGCACGGCGAAATATGGAAAACTCTCGAGCATAAGTTCTTGAACTTTTGTCACAGTGAAACTCGCGTCTTAAGAGCAAATAACTGGCTGCGTCTCTCTCGCTGTCTCCAAACTAGTGAGCAAGGCAGGAGGATGGCTTTGTGAGAGGCTTTCCCTCTCCCACTCAAAAGCTGGCAGGCAGATCATAGGGAAAGAAAAGGAGACGGGTGACAGAGAACAGAAACCCAGGTAAATTAGGATATCATAGAATAATGAAATTGTCGGATCTTGTAGTCCAACCCCCCTGTAATGCAGGAATATGCATCTGTCTCATACGGGGATTGATCCTGCAACCTTGGTGTTATCAGCCCCATGCTCCATCTATGAATGTGGTTGATAAAGAATAGGCCAGACGTCACCCAACTTTTGTTGTCTCAGTTATTTCACAGCAGTCACAGGGCCACAAGTTGCTCCGGCCTGGACAACCAAGGCCATAATCACAGTGGCCATACTATCGTCATCCAGGGATGATGGCAGTTCTTTTAGCAGACATAGTCTGTAGAAGGAGGTCCTAGCCATGAAGACCACTAGGGCCTCTAGTGACAAAGATGGATCCGGGAGGACCCCTCTTGGGTTGCCACGCTAACAATAATGGAAATGCTAACATAGAGCTAGGGAAATAAAAGCAAGCATCTCAAAGAGGTGGGGAGGAGATTGTGAAACGGCATTCCCTTTGGGAACAATTAGCGTGCTGTTTGCAGCTCCCCAAAGCAAAGCTGGCCAGAACAAAACCGAGAAGGCGCCTCCTTTGAAGTCGCACGCAAGGTCCAGAGACGAGCGAAGAACAGAAGCCGTAGCTTCCGAGTGCCCAGCCATGATCAGCTCTTCCTCAAAGCAAGAGCTCTTGTGAACTCGGTTGTCACTTCTCCGCTTTGAACATTAATTTGGGAACAAAAGCTCCGCGTTAGCCGATTGCGCTCGTTGGAAAGAGGAGGCTCACGCTGGGGGGACGTGCAGCAGACACCACTTGGCAGATTTGCAGAATCTTGTACAAAGACAAAGCCTCCAACATGGCAATGCTCCAGATCCTCCATCCATCAAGCCGGGCATGCCTTTGAGCTGCTTGGGGTAGTTAACGGGCTTCCTGCGGAGAAGCAGAAGGAGGCACAGGGGAGGGAAAGACCACGTCTCTTAATCAAGGGCAATGCAGAGTCATTTCAAGTGAATTCAAAAATCACCCCCTCTTTGCAATTTCTCCGCTCTCCATTGAGAGCACCCTGCTGCTATAAATACAGGGCTGTTGCTGCACACACTGAAGTTTTCTTCTGCGTTTCCAGAGCTGGGCTGCCTGGACAAGAAATGCAAGTAGTGAGCTGGAGCAGCAGCATTTTTGAAGTCAACCAGTGAAGCAGCAGAGGAATTTAGAGGTGAACTGCAGGGTTCTTTTCATTGCCACAAAGGGCTCAGTAAGGAGGGAGGGATCACTCTGCTTGCAGCCCATGTCGTCCTAGCCTGGTGTTTGTCCATTCTACTTCCACATCTTAGAACCATATTTTAATTTATGTGTACAATGGTGACTGGTTGGAGGATCATAGAATTGTAGAGTTGGAAGGTACCCCATTGGCCAACCCCTTCCAATGCAGGACTCTCAACAAGATCATGCATGGCAGATGGCCATCCAACCTCTGCTTAAAAACCTCCAAGGAAAGAGTATCCACCACATCTAGTGGGAATCTGTACCACTCTCTAACAACTCTTACTGTCAGAAAGTACTTCCTGATGTTTAGCTGGAATCTCCTTGAAACTTGAAGCCATTGCCACAAGTCCTGCCCTCCAAAGCATGAGAAAACAAGCATGTTCCCTCCTCCAAGTGACAGCCCTTAAGATATTTGAATGTGGCTATCATATCTCCTCTCAGTCTCCTCTTTCCAGGCTAAACATACTTAGCCAGTGTGGTATAGTGGTTAAGAGCGGTAGACTCATAATCTGGTGAACTGGGTTCGCGTCCCCGCTCCTCCACATGCAGCTGCTGGGTGACCTTGGGCCAGTCACACTTCTCTGAAGTCTCTCAGCCTCACTCACCTCACAGAGTGTAATGTTGTGGGGGAGGAAGGGAAAGGAGATTGTGAGCCACTTTGAGACTCCTTCGGGTAGTGATAAAGTGGGATATCAAATCCAAACTCCCCCCTGGAACTCACTCCCACAGGAGGTAGTGATGGCCACCAACTCGCTTGGCTTTAAAAGAGGATTGGACAGATTCATGAAGGATAAGACTGGCAATGGATACTAGTCGCAATAGCTACTGTATGTTCTACCCCCCACTGCACAGTAGTTGGACTTGTGTCCAGCTTGTGGGCTTCCCGCAAGCTTCTGGCTGGCCACTGCAAGGAAAAGATGCTGGACTAAATGGACCATTGGCCTAATCCAGTGAGCTCTTCTTATGTTCTTATGCATTTCCAAACATATTAGGAAATTTAAATGCACGTTGATACATTATTTTTTTGAGGTGAAAACTGTGGGATGACCAGCCTCATATAACCAGCATGCTTAAGTCCAATCGATGCACAAAAGGGTTAAGACCATAGAGTAAGCTGTCCTGCTTAGCTATTCACCTTGGGAGGGACTAGGTAATAAAAGCCTTTGCCCGCCCCCATCTACCCGAGAAGCTCAGCATGTGAGGAGGTCTGAGCTTGCTGCAGCTCAGACAGCATGGCTGTAACAAGCCTCTCTTGAGTTCCCATGATAATAGTTTAAGAACTTTCACCACTCTAAGCAAGCCAGGTTTTATTGCCTGTTCAACCTCTGAAGCACATGAATCTGACCTTTGGAGAGTTTGTAAGTAAACCATTTTTTAAACTTACCAAATTTTGGTCTTTTTCCAAGGGAAGAGGGAAACTTTGGAAGCAACTCACAAGGGCATATTTTAAAAGTCTAACAGACTGTATTTCCATGTGGTGCTTTGCTGCATATTTTGTTATTTTAAATCTCTGCTAGGGTTCACTCACCAAAGAGTACTTGCTCTAAACCTTGATCTTGGCATCCAGATAATTCTCCTTTTATAGTTATTTTTTCCTTGCAACAAACAAGAGCTGCACTGCAATATTCAAAGAAGTTATGAAATCTGACTTCCGGGACGCCGCGGCCACGGGAAGGAGCGCGAGGCTGCCCTCCGGGGGGGTCTCGAACAACATGGAGGTCTAGAGGGGTCACGAAGGCTCCATGAACCCCGAAACCTCAGGAGGATTATTCTGGGGGACAGAGTACCCAGTGACGCTGCTTGGGCTCGCCTGTGTTGTCGGCGTTTTACAGGATTGGAGCTGCAGCATGAAGGGGAAGCAACAGACTCCGTGTTGTGAAGCCTCAGGCTCTGCGTGAAAAGCGGTGAACCTCTGACAACAGCCAAAAAAGCTGGGAAATAGCCAAAGCAAACAAGCTGATAACAGACAGAAAGCTTAATTAAAGAACCCAGCGGAAAAAGAATTGCGTGGGGTGAAGGAGAAGGAGTCCACTACTGGCGGTAAGAGTAAAATGGAGTATAGCGGAAGACTGCGAGAGAGAGAAAGCAAGAAAGTTGCCGCTAAGTGGGTGTAGAGGAGAGACCTCAGATACAAAGTTTAAAGTACAAGGAGTCTGAGGCAAAGTAACATTGAAAATATTTTAATGGACTAGAGACTAGAGAGAAGTGAAAGGAATTTGTCTGTTCTATCTGGTCGGAGAGTGTTGTGCCAGCGACCGGCTTGAGATATATCGGCGGGTTTTTTACACCCAAGTCTATGCCTGGCGTATTTGAGCGGGGACTGATTTAATCAGTACTTAAACAACGATTTCTATTCTTCTCATCTTTTACGTTTGAACAAAGGGGAGAGACTGGTATATACTTAGGCCAGTCAAACGATTGAAAATCAGACCGACAATAGGAGGAGGGGAGACGTGGAGAGGCAGCGCTCTTCCGGCGAGGTTTGGGAGAAAAAGTGAATGGCTTGGAGAAAGTAAAAACCCACTGGGCTTCCGCACCGCCATTTTCCTACCTGTCTCCTCCCGTTTTAAAGAGATATACTCTAACATTTAAGTAGGAGAAGGCTGAGCCATTATTATAGCGGAAAAAGACTGGGAATCTTTGGCAAGAAAGGAAATTTAATAAGATAGTTTGCCAGGACCCTCTGCTATTTACGGAAGTCTTCTTTATTGTGGAGTGTCTCCCCATTCGGCCCCGCCTTGCTCTCCTGGGTCCGCTCCCGGACTGAGACTCACCTCATACTTCTTCCAGAGTTCCAGAGAATTACTACGTGACTACGTGATTTCACCTATCCGCCCCTGTATCTTTGGCGGTTACCCTTTCCCTGCCTCTCCATCCATCCTTTACTTCCCCTTAACTCTCTCTACTTCCTGTCCCCAGTGGATATATTTTGATGGTGTATCTTTTGAGACGCTGGCTTTTCCTATTTGTAACTGCTTTGTTTCCTTTTTTGTTTTTTGCTTTTTTTGGTTCTTCTTTCTTATCGGTTTTCCTTCTCTGGTTTTTTCTATTTGTTTTCTCTTTACTCTTTTTTTTGTAGTTTTTGTTTTGGTTGGTATTTAGTGCATTTCTGGGCATTTGGTTCCCCCCAATTGTGTGATTACTAATATTGTACGAGACCAGCTGCTTGGCTCCGTGTGGAGGGAGACATCCTGTTGAGGAGCCTTACCGAAGAGAAAAGAAATAAGACTTGAAAGGTTAATAAGGCGCCACCGTGTGGGATCAAAGGAAACTGCATTGGAAGAAATCAACAAGAGGAACAGAAGAAGCCAGCAGTTTATTTTAGTGACTACCGGGGGGAAGAGTCTTTAATAATTAGTTAATTTAAGTTGACATACAAAATGAAAAAAGCGGTGGGAACGCCAGCAGAAAGGAGGCCATCTAGACAAGAAGATGGGAAGGAGGGGAAAGAAATCAAGGACTATGATAGTTTGATGGCTGAAATAAGGAAGGAATTTAAACATAATGAACAATATATTGAGAAAAAGCTATTGGAAGTGCAGGACACATTAGATAAGAGATTGGAGGGGGTGGTGGGAGAACTGACAGGAAAAGTTAAAGATTTATCGGTAAGAGCCAAAGTACTTGAGGACTCTATGAAAAGGGTGCAAAAGGATACGAAAGACAGTAAGAAGGATTTGGACAGGATTAAAATAGAAGTTAAGGAGATAGGTAAGGTACAGGAAGAATTGCTGGACAGTATGGCCATGACTCAGATGAGACAGAGCCAATCAAACCTGAAATTTAGAGGGATCCCAGAAGATCCAAACAAGAATATAAGATCTAAAATGGTTAAAGAGTTGGCAATTTGGTTAGATAGGAAGGAAGAAGAGATAAGTTTCTCCCTAGCAAATATATTTTGGATAAAAACAAAATCGGCTAAAGCTAGGGGGGGAAATTGCCAGGAGATGTAATAGCCATGTTTAATTCGTTGGATATGAGGAACGAAGTATTGAAACAGAACTACAGTAAAAGGTTATGTATTGAAGGAAACCCAATCATTGTATTTAAAGAGATCCCGTCGAGATTTCTTCGAAGGAGGGATGTGTATAAAAAATTAACCAACCAATTGAAGAAAAATGGGATCCTATATAGATGGGAATTTCTGGAAGGAATTTCATTCTACTTTAAGGATAAAAGATTCAAACTGTCCAGCCCTTCAGAACTTGAAAAATTCGCAAGAAGATATGAGAAGGAACTTGGAAAGATGGTGGGGTGGGGAGAGGTGGGGGAGCGGCTGGGGGAGGGGGGCGGGGGGCGGGGGTGGGGGGAGTGAAGAAGAGGAAGAGAGAGAGAGAAATTTAATAGAAGTGAGGGAAGGGGAAGAGAAAGAAGGCAAAGAACAGTAGCCCGAATCCAGATTTGATAACTTACTAATTGCATATAATCGATGGCTTTAAAAACACTGTCTTGGAACGTGAACGGATTTAACAATAAAAATAAAAGGAACCAGATTACACATATATTACTAAAAAAGAATCTTGACATAATCTGTCTACAAGAGACTCATGTAATAAGAAAACATAAGAGAATTCTGAGTAATAAGAAACTAGGGTTGGATTTTGTGGCATCGGATAAGGTTAAAAAAAGAGGTGTGGTACTATACATAAAGGAAAAATTCGACCCAAAAATACTGTATAAAGACGAGCAAGGGAGAGTGATAGTAGTACAGATCGTATTTCAAGGAATAAAAATGATTGTCGCCGGAATATATGCACCTAATGATAAAAAATCGGCTTTCTTCTCCGAATTAGGTAATAAGTTACTAGAGTGGATCGATCAAAAAATGATATTGTTGGGCGATTTTAATGGAGTGGTGTCACCAAACTTGGACAGGTCAACAAAAAAGCAAGAGACAAAGGAAGGCAAGCTACCTCGAACGTTTTTTGATTTGGTCGATAATATGGGACTAATTGATGCTTGGAGATTTAAAAACCCCACTATAAAACAATATACCTTTTTCTCAAATCCAAATCAGAGTTGGGGGAGAATAGATAATATTTGGATCTCGAAGGAGTTGACACAGAATTTAGTTAAATCTGAAATTCTCCCACAAACTATATCTGATCATAATCCGATATTTATGGAGATAAAGGGTAAGGATGTTAGAGCATTTAGATGGAGAATGAATGAAGGCATATTTAATAACCAAAAGATAGTAAGCGAGGCGAAAGAAACAATCGAAGAATATTTCAAGTGGAACTTACATAAAGAAACAGCTATAGAAACGGTTTGGGATGCAGGAAAAGCCATTATGAGGGGTTTTCTAATTCAGAAAAATAGCCATTTAAGAAAAGAAAAAGAGAAAAAGAAAGAGGAGATTCTAACACAGCTTATGGAGAATGAAAGACAATTAGCTATTAAACCAGGTGAGGAGACAATAAAGCAAAACTTAAAGATATTACAAGCCCAATTTTCTATGATAGTTAACCAGGAGATTGAGTGGAAAATCAAAATGATGAAACAAAAGAACTTTGAATCAGCTAATAAAATAGGAAAATATTTGGCGTGGCAAATAAGAGAAAGGAAAAAACAAAATATGATCTGCAAGATAAGGGATGGAGAAAGGATAGTGGAAGAGCCAAAAGAAATAAAAAGGATATTCCAGAAATACTATAAGGAGTTATATAAAAGAGGAAAGGAAACAGATTATGAAATAGACTGCTACCTGGAAGAACATCATTTACAACAGATTGCCATTGAAGAAAAAGAGTTACTAGACCAGATGATTACAGAAGATGAGATAAGGAAGGCAATAAAAAAGATGAAAATCGGGAAAGCGCCGGGGCCGGATGGCTTACCAGCCAAGTACTATAAAACATTAAGTGATCAATTATGTCCAATTTTATGTGAAGTGATGAATAATATTCTAAAAGAGGGAAGGATTCCGAATACCTGGAAGGAAGCATATATTACATTAATCCCTAAAAAAGATGTGGACGCCTTAGAGGTGAAAAACTATAGGCCGATTTCGTTATTAAATAACGACTATAAACTGTTTACGGATATAATCGCAGAAAGACTAAAAAGGGTATTAAATAACAGAATTCATAAAGACCAAACGGGCTTCCTACCAGGGAGACAACTAAAGGACAATGTAAGAAATGTGATAGATATCATTGAATACTTGGAAACTAGAATAGACAAACAGGTGGCCCTGATATTTATCGATGCGGAGAACGCATTCGATAACGTCTCTTGGCGCTTCTTGATGGAAAACTTGAAAATGATGGGGATGGGAGAGAGATTCAGAAAAGGTATAGAGGCTATCTACCATGAGCAAAAGGCAAAACTTGTAATAAATAATACTACATCAGAATTTTTTGATATTTCTAAAGGGACCAGACAAGGCTGCCCTTTGTCTCCTCTATTATTTATTTTAGTATTGGAAGTACTTACCAAGAGGCTGAGGGAAACAGCAGAGGTTAAAGGAGTTAAGGTAGGAACTAAGGAACACAAAATCAAAGCTTTTGCGGACGACATCGTACTAACATTAGAAAATCCAAAGCACAGTGTAAAAGAAGCCCTACAAAAAATTGAAGAGTTTGGTGCTGTGGCAGGCTTTAAGGTTAATAAGAATAAGACTAAAATGCTGACCAAAAACGTAACTAAAGAAGATATAGCAGACTTAGAACAAAAGATGGGAATTATGGCAGCAAAGAAGGTGAAGTACCTAGGAGTCTGGATTACGGCTAAGAACATTAACTTATATAAGGATAACTATGAGGTCACCTGGAAGAATATTAAGAAAGACTTAGAAATTTGGGAGAGAATAAGATTATCTTTTTTGGGGAGGATAGCGGTTATCAAAATGAATGTTTTGCCTAGAATGCTATTTCTATTTCAAACCATCCCGGTACTTAAAGGTCTAAAGCAATGTAAAGAATGGCAAAGAGCCTTGGCGAGATACATCTGGCAGGGAAAATGACCATGAATAAAAATGAAAATATTGGTAGATAGAAAAGAAAGAGGGGGTTTCTCCCTACCGGATTTATGCTTATACTATGAGGCGGCGTGTCTAATGTGGTTGAAAGACTGGATAAGGCTAGAAAATAGAGACATCTTGGATCTGGAAGGCTTCGATAACAGGTACGGGTGGCACTCGTACCTGTGGTATGAAAAGGTGAAAGTACATAGAGGCTTTCTAAATCATATTTTTAGAGGGCCAATATTCCAAGTATGGGAAAGAAATAAAAAATTATTGGAAAGGAAGACACCCTGGTGGATTTCACCAATAGAGGTCTTAACGGTCAAAAAAGCTAATATGGAAGGGAAGAATGCCACTTATGAAGAACTTACAAGGAAAACGGATCAAGGTATAAAACTTAGACCGTATGAAGAGATTAAAAACTCATTTACTGGGTGGCTGCAATACCACCAGGTAAATGACCTCTTAAAAGAAGATAAAAAGAAATTAGGATTTGAAGATAAAAAATCTAAATTTAATGTGGAAGTTGTTGAAGGAAAGAACAAAATACTGTCTAGAATATACGATATTTTATTGGAGTGGTACACAAAAGACGAGGAGGTGAAGGAGGTTATGACTAAGTGGGCAATAGACATTGGCTATAACATTGATTTCGAGAGGTGGCTAGAATCATGGAATATTAACATGAAGTTCATGGCATGTATGGCATTAAGGGAAAATATGTGGAAAATGATATATAGGTGGTACCATACGCCAGTAAAACTGGCTAAGATTTATAGGTTAAAGAATAAAAGATGTTGGAAATGTGGAGAGGTAGACGGTGATTTCTACCATATGTGGTGGTTATGCAGCAAAGTGAAAGGTTTTTGGGAATCGATCTACAATGAACTTAAAAAAAAATTTAAATACACGTTTCCCAAAAAACCCGAAGCTTTTCTGCTAGGAATGATAGGTAAAGAAATTAAAAAAGAAGATAAGGCACTATTCTTATATGCCACAACAGCCGCAAGAATCATGTTAGCACAAAATTGGAAAACGGAGGCCATACCCAATATAAGTGACTGGCAGATTAAATTGACAAACTATGCCAAGCTCGCTAGAATAACAGGAAGAATAAGAGACCAAGATGAACAGAAATTTGACGACAACTGGATATATATTGGGACCACAATTTAAACGACACTGGCGGGACTGGAACAACTCTAACAGTAAAAGGCTACTATGTAAAAGAGATAAAATACGTGACTATAGAGTCTATTTGATACTTACCAAAGGAGTGGAAGGAAGTCCAAGGCTCGGCAGAGCCTAAAACAAATGTATTTATGATTTATGGAATGGATATATTATGCGTAACTTAAGTATTGGACTTTGTATAGGTTTATATGTACATATGTATAAATATTAATAAAAATTTATCATGCAAAAAAAAAAAGAAGTTGTGAAATCTGATGGATCTGAACATTAATCTGGAAGGTGTGGGTCAGATCAGTTCGTATTGACATTCACAAAGAGCTATTCCTCAACCATGCAATTCTCAGATCGTACAGTGCAGCCTTCTGAGATAGCTGTACATTGTGAACCAGAACTTGGTGTATCACTGCAATTACTCTCATTTTGTATCTTTTCATCTCTTTACAGATTTCAAACTCATTATTTTATTCTGTAGCAAGGCTTACTGGGTTATCTGAGCAATTCTGATGGCTGGTGAGTGTTCAGCCAGCCTATCCCTTAGATATCTAAGACAGCAGAATGATGCTCTTGATTACCACAGATGAATGATTTGTTTCCTTCCTTTAGTCCTGCATTAAAGAATGTGAGGATTTCTTTTTCAACTGGCTAGAAAAACTGGCCAGTGAGCATGACTAGGGTTTAATGGAATTTGGGTTAGTCTGAAATGCAACATCTCCACTGCGTCCTCTTTGTGTCGTCCAGCAGAACTCTTTTAGGTAATCTGGATTTTATTACATGGTGATCCTAATTATATAACAACAACAACAACAACCAGCCACTTTTTTGCTGTGGCTACTCATACTGACTTACAAAAAACCTGCATGCATTAAAACCAAAAACATGGATTAAAATATACTTTAAAGTCTACATTAAAACACCACACCCACTCTAAAAGGCCATAGATAATTAAAAGCCATAGGCCAGGTGAAAAAGGAATGTTGCCTGGTGCCTGAAGATATGCAACTGTGGCCCCAGGTGAGCCTTCCTACTCCACAAATGGGAGCCACCACTGAAAAGGCTCATTCTTGTTTTCCCACCCTCTGGACCTCTTGTGGAAGGGGAACAAGAAGAAGGGGCTCAGATGATGATTGCCGAGTCTGGGGCAGTTCCCATGGGGAGAGGCAGTTCTTGAAATATTGGGGTCCTGAGCCACATAAGGCTTTACAGCTCAATGTAGTGGTGGGTTGCTGATACCTGACTGCAAAGCACTTTGAGGATAAAATCACTTGCATCCACCAGGACTTGAATTCTATTATTCTTATTATCATCATTATTATTATTTCAATTTTATACCACCCAACTTCCTGTAGCAGGTCAGTTTCAGATGTCCAGAACGCTGCTGATCCAACAATATTGGAAGTACAGTACAGTCTCTGGCTAAATAAAAGCTAACAAACTGAAGCTCAGTGCAGAGATGTTGTGAGTTCCACTGCCCTACCAGTTCTGGAAGGGGTCTCACTCCCACTGAATGATCCAGTTCCTTGCTTGGGTATACTCAGGGATCCATTAATGTCACTGCAGGCACAAGTGGCTCAGTTATGGCCCTATGTGGACATGAAGAACCAAGCAACAGTAGTCTGAGCTTTGATGACCTCATGGCTAGATTACTGCAATGCCTTGTGAACAGGGCTTCCTTTTGAATATGGTTTGGAAACAACAGCTGGTGCGGGATTTGGCGACTATGAATATATTGCACCAACTATGACCGAGCTGCACTGACTCCCAATACTGTTCTCACCCCAGTTTTAAGTGCTGGTTTTAACCTATAAAGCTTTCTGTGGTTCAGGACGCTAATACTTTGGGGCAGGGGCAGGGGCAGGGAACCTTTTACCTCCTGAAGGTCGCATTTGCCTTGCAGGGGCCCCATGACAGTGGTAGGGGGTGGGGCCAGAGGTACAGATGGGTCAAGTAACAATGCAAATTGTACTTTTGTACAGTCGGCCATTTTCTACATACATCCACACAGTCCTGTTGAATGGTCACTTTAAAATGTGAAGGTTCATTATTGTTTCACAAGTTGTGTATGTCTTTAAGGGCCAGGGCCAGGGCAAATAACGAGACCCAGCCTTACAGCTGTGAAACATAGCAGGTGCTGCTGAGTTGTGTTAATCAAGCTGTGTCAGCAATTGGGTATAGTATATGAGGAGCAGCACCTAGCTCTCCCATTACCCTGAGGGATGGGTTGGTGGTTGGGTCTGGTTTGTTGTTGATGTATTTAGTGTATAAGGAGTTTTTGTTTTTGTTATTAAAACCTTGTTTAAGTTATTTTTGAGTCCCTTTTTAATGCATGGTCTCCCCAGCAAGCTCTCTGCAGCACTCCTAAACTGCAAATAGCCAACAAGTCCAAGAGGCAAGAGCCAAAAAAAATATTTATTTGGTTCTTCAGATTAAAATTTTACAGTCACATACATACCCAACATACAACATAAAAATAAGATTCCAAGGGATCTCCTGGACTTCCCTCCTCCCCTTTGTGGCTCCTACTGTTAATCATTTCCTCCTGCATCTTTTATAATAATCCAAATCTATTATCTCTCCATTGTGTCCAAAAATTCACCATTAAATTACAAGTGACATTCCAATCCCACTAATGATTTTAACTGTTTACAATGGTCTTTAAGATAAGTTATAAATTTCCCCCATTCCTTATTAAAATTTTGGTCTTCCTGATTTCTGATTCTTCCGTTCATTGTAGCCATTTTGGCATAACCCATCAACTTGATCTGCCATTCTTCTCTGGTAGGGACTTTATCTTCTTTCCATCTCTGGCAAGAGCAGAGTTCAAGACCACATTGCAGCCAAGCAAGAACACTCTGTGTGTGGGCAGTTGTGGGTGTGGGTGGGTCGTCAGGGTGTGTCCGTGACCTGAGAAGACTCCTGAGGGCCAGATAGAAAGGCTTGGAAGGCCACATTTGCCTTCCTCCGCCTGAGTGTGGCGATCACACAGGGTCCCCGGATATTTGACGGTCTATTGATCCCTGTGCCACCACTATGATCACTTCCCCACTGCCACCAACCTGTTTCTCTCGGGTACACATTGAGTCCAGACAGTTGTTAACATTAAAAACAAATAATCAAGTTTATTTTATAAGCATGAACAAGTTTATGGTTTAAGATAATTTTTCTTGTCAGTTTCTTATCCTTAGTTTCTATACCGGCCTATACCTTTCTAATAACTTCTAACTAATTATCCCAACTGTCTATCTGACTCTTCCTGACAGTTTGTCTCTCTCACACACAACAAAACTCGACCAATCCACAGACTTATCCTCCCTCTTCCTTCTCCAACTCCCAACTGACTTCCACACAACTCCAACTCTAACTCTAACTCCTCCCCTTTGGTTCCCACTGGCCAATCACTTCACACTCATTTAACCCTTTCCTCATGCCCACCTAGAAGGGCAAATGCTACACTGCAGTTCTCCACCCTTGCCTTAGAAGACTGAATACACTGAGAACATTGAGCTTATCTGAGTGGCTCTTAATGTTTGTAAACCAGACAGCTCTCTTCCCGTCTTCCTCTCTCACCAGGGAAGGAAGAGTTGGCTTTAATTTTGGATCTTGCGCCTTGCCCACTCCCACCTCCACCCCTTTCGCGTAACCCCATTACTGTTGACGCAGTATAATTTGGGGTCGTCAGTCTTACAAGAGTCCGTGCCGCTGTAAGCAGCATGTAAATATTTGATCACCCGTGCTCCCCTGGGATTATCTTATCAAGAGCAAAGATATTGAAATAGAACTCTTGTCATGTCGCTGCCTTGATATTCCTTAGCCTGCCAGTTGACTGACAGAAAATGAACTGCTGGAACTGGCTCTAAAGTGTCTTTCCACACGTTGCTGTAATGCCGGAGGCTACTGGGGGTGCGCTCGTGGGCTGGAATGGAAAACCTTGTCGTAGTCAAAGGCGTAATTGATGTTGCTGAGGGCTGGGCTGGGAAACTCAGCCCCGAACCTTCTGAGGGCCACTTTACGAGAATAAAGCAGTGCTTCTTATTTTGACTTCCACTCTCTCCTCTTTGACATCTCTAACAAACCTCAAAATGAGCCGTTTCACTTTTATCCGTCAATATCTGATGCTGCTGCACCAGCAGCTTCCAGAGCAGAACTGAAGCTAAGTGGAGGTGAGGCTCTTGGCCTAGCTAACCTATACTCACCTCTCCCCCAGACCCTCCAAGTGTCCCTATTTTCCAGGGACAGTCCTGGATTTACAAAAACCGTCCTGGTTTCTGATTTGATCCTGGAACGTCCCGCTTTTCCTTAGGACATCCCTATTTTCCTTAGCGAAATGTTGTAGGGTATGGAAAAGGACACCCCTAATTTCATTGGAGAAATGTTGGAGGGTATGCTCCCCCACCCTTAGGGCAAATATTTGAACCATGATGGGCAAATCTGTCAATTTTAGTTCCTACCAGTTTCTCATTTTTTCAATGTTCAAAGAGGTGGAGTCAGGGCCTATGTTAGGAGCTGGGTAGGAAATATTTCTAACACAAACACACACACACACACACACACACACACAGACACACACACACACACTATTGTGATTATGGGGTGTGGCGCTCATCTCGCTTTCAGGCCAAAGGAGCTGGCATTTGTCCACAGACAGCTTTCCAGGTCATGTAACCAGCATGACTAAACCGCTTCTGGCACAAGAGAACACTGTGACAGAAACCAGAGCGCATAGAAACACCGTTTACCTTCCTGCCTATTTATCTACTCGCACTGGTGCACTTTCGAACTGCTAGGTTGGCAGGAGCTGGGATAGAGAAACAGGAGCTCACCCTGTCATGGGGATTCGAACTGCCGACCTTCCGATTGGCAAGCCCCAAAGACTCAGTGGTTTAGACCACAGTGCTGCACACACTCACACCCACACACCCTGTATATACTGAATATAATACCTGCGTCAGAGAACTAAAGTGGATTCTGCACTGTACAGTATCCTAGTAGAAGATGCAAAGCCTTCTGAAGACACGTATCAGTACAGACAATCCTTTTTTTTTTATAATGATATTTATTAAAGTTTCACAAAATTATACAAAACAAAGAAAAAAGTATAAAGTACAGCAAAAAAGTAGAAAATAAGAAGAAACATACAAAATAAAACAGTTAAAAACACAATAATGTTCCATAACCTATCTTCCTTACTCTTATTTCCCCGGACCTCCTCATACCTCCCTTCTTTGTATTCCAGTTCCATTTGTTGGTTCAGCAAATCCTTACCATTAATCTTTTACCCAATTGTTAACCTTTTTTTCCCCCCCATATCTCTTAAAGCATTACAGCTAAAAACCTCTTAGTTTCTATCCAACATCCTTCTAAAGTTCCTTAATTTTGCAATATTTCTGTAAATAGTCCTTAAATTTTTTCCAGTCTTCTTTCACCGATTCTTCTCCCTGGTCTCGGATTCTGCCGGTCATTTCCGCCAATTTCATGTAGTCAATCACCTTCATCTGCCATTCTTCCAAAGTGGGTAAATCTTGTGTCTTCCAATACTTTGCAATAAGTATTCTTGCTGCTGTTGTAGCATACATGAAAAAAGTTCTGTCCTTCTTTAGCACCAGTTGGCCGACAATGCCCAAGAGAAAGGCCTCTGGTTTCTTCAGAAAGGTATATTTAAATACCTTTTTCAGTTCATTATATATCATTTCCCAGAAAGCCTTAATCTTTGGGCACGTCCACCAAAGGTGAAAGAATGTACCTTCAGTTTCTTTACATTTCCAACATTTATTATCGGGCAAATGATAAATTTTTGCAAGCTTGACTGGGGTCATGTACCACCTGTATATCATTTTCATGATATTCTCTCTTAAGGCATTACATGCCGTAAACTTCATACCTGTGGTCCATAACTGTTCCCAGTCAGCGAGCATAATATTATGTCCAACATCTTGTGCCCATTTAATCATAGCAGATTTCACCGTTTCATCCTGAGTATTCCATTTCAACAGCAAGTTATACATTCTTGACAAATTTTTAGTTTTGGGTTCTAACAATTCTGTTTCTAATTTTGACTTTTCCACTTGGAAGCCTATTTTCTTATCCAAATTATATGCCTCCATTATCTGATAGTAGTGGAGCCAATCTCTCACTTCAGACAATCCTAACCAGACTTATCGGCACAATGCCTATAACACTGAGGGGGGGACAATTGCTGTGGGTGTTCTCTCCCTATGTTGGCAGAGCAGGTGAGAGCAGTGTGTGTGTGTTACCTGGCGTTTGATGCTATCCAGCTCATTGCTTCCCCCCTGCACCCACCTCACACCTCTTCCAGCATGAACAATGGCTGTGCAGAAGCAAACTAATTGGACACCAAGCAGGCTATTATCTCTGTGGCATGCCAGGGCTCTACATGGGTGACTCCCATTAGCGGTAACGGACGTTCCCCTCCTTCGCGTTGCCTTTCCCAGACTCTCCGCAGAGATTACATTACTCTAACACTTCACTTACAGCAAAGGTCAGAATGCCGGAGGGGATTCCCCGCCCTCCCACCCCCCCAAACCGCTCCCGCCTTTTCCTTTCTTATTCTTCCGAACATGTTCCATGTATTCAATTAAAAATAAGTGGCATTTTCATCAGCATTAATGATCTTCGCAATCACCGTAATTAAATGGATGCTCTAGCAGAGATATTTTAAGCGGTGCTGTGGCATTCCAGCTCATGACTGGGAGCCAGAGCACTCTGCGCTCTTTCAAGGACACATTGTCCCCCTGGGAGCTCCCCCAGACCGATGCATGGTTCTTTTTAAGAGCAGCGGTTGTCATGCTGTGTTCTGGGGAGCTCTGGGGTCTGCGAAGGTTCGCCAGGGATTCCTCAATCAGAAGCTGAGCAGCAGCAGCAGCAAACAAGCTTCTCTGAAAGTCAGTTTGCCTGCCACTCCTGATCTTCCCGTTCCTCCTTCAGTGAGGATGTTTACCCAAGAGGATATTGTGATGGGTCTGGAAGCCTTTCGCAAGGAATACCTCTGCTCACTCAGAGATACAGTGGTACCTCAGGTTTCATACGCTTCAGGTTACGTACGCTTCAGGTTACAGACTCCGCTAACCCAGAAATAGTACCTCGGGTTAAGAACTTTGCTTCAGGATGAGAACAGAAATCGTGCTCTAGTGGCACGGCGGCAGCAGGAGGCCCCATTAGCTAAAGTGGTGCTTCAGGTTAAGAACAATTTCAGGTTAAGAGCGGACCTCCGAAATGAATTAAGTACTTAACCCGAGGTACCACTGTATATTTACAGTCTTTATTTACATACGTATTTATAAGGTACAGAACATAGCTTCATGTGTCCAAATCCTCGGTAGCAGATCCAGGAAGTGGGAGCTTTCGGCTCCTCCTCCTCCAGCAGAGGAGCTTGGGAAGCCCCAAGCGCCTCCTTTGTTCCCTTTGTTTTAACTCCCTCCTGTCCTGTGCTGAAGGAATGGGCATTGAATCTCCCTCTGTCCCTGAACTGGTTGAGTGGTGTTGATGCTCTCCAGCATCCGGGAGCGTCCTCGCCGCTTGAGTTCCTTCCACTTGCTTGTCCTCCTCTCCTTCTCCTGTCTTTTCTAAAGGCTCCTGTTCCTCCCCCTCCCTCAGCTCCAGGGCATTCCCTGGCAGCCCCGTGACAGATATGGACCTTAGCCCATATATGTCCACTCCGCTGCTTCAATCGGCAGACCTGCCACTGCTACAGATGCCACATAAGACCCATTCTGCATTTGTCAGAGGTTGAGCTTTTAGTCGGGCACCATCTACAGTTCAGAACTCCCTGCCTATTGATATCCACCAGGCATCTTCACTGTAGTCTTTTCGGCACCTTCCAAAAACATTCTTCTTCAGCCTACCCAAATGCTTTGAAAGTCAACGCAAGTTTCGATTTGTTTTTAATCTATTGTTACTTTAACTTTTTGAAAGTTTTTAGTAACTGCTCTTAATTTTTCTAATTGATTCTTTTATTGTTCTATCTTTTTTGTAAACCACGTTGAGGGTTTTTTAAACAAACAAACAAACATTCAAGCGGTGCACAAATTTTGGAAATAAAACAATCTTGGTGATGTCCTACAATGAATTTACTGTACATGGTAAGAATCAAGTGGCCTAGCCAGTTCCTTTGTGAATGGACCATGCAATTGAAAATGTATGTATGTATGTATTTATAAGCATCAGATAGATGATAGATAGAAAGATCAGTGCCAGATTTACGTATAAGCTAAACAACCTATAGCTTAGGGTCCCACTCTCTTGGGGACCCTAAAAAACTTTAAAGGAAAAAAAAAGCCGGATGTACATTTCCAAAATATAAGATAAAAAACAAATAAAATAAAACCTACATACAGTTAGAGCTTAATAATTATTTCAATATTAATATACATCTTCTTGGGAAGATAGGCAAACTAATACCAGTGTACTGGAAGAAGCAAAGATCACTAGTGTTGAAGCAATGATTCTTCAACACCAACTTCTTTGGACTGGTCATGTTGTGCAGATGCCTGATTATAGTCTTCCAAAGCAACTACTCTACTCCGAACTTATGGAAAGCGTAATGCAGGTGGTCAACAAAAGAGGTTTAAAGACTGTCTCAAGGCAAATCTTTAAAAAAATGTAGTATAAACACTGACAACTGGTAAACACTGGTCTGCGAGCGCTCCAGTTGGAGAACAGCCTTTACCAAAGGTGTCATGGGCTTTGAAGACACTCAAACTCAGGACGCAAGGGAGAAACATGCTAAGAGGAAGGCATGCTTGGCAAATCCACACCATGATCAACTCCTGCCCAGAAACCAATGTCCCCACTGTGGAAGGACATGTGGATCCAGAATTGGCCTCCACAGTCACTTACGGACTCATTATTAAAACCATGTTTATGGAAGACAATCTTACTCTGCTACGAGTGATTGCAGAAGAAGAAGAAGAAGAAGAAGAAGAAGAAGAAGAAAAAGAAGAAGAAGAAGAAGAAGCTGGTACTAATGTGTAATTTGTAATTTTAGTAATGTGTATAATGATAATTGCATTTATCATTAATATTATTTAACTTACATAATGGAAAAGTAGGAGAACAGCCTGTGGAGAAAGGGCTTCAGCTGCCCTCTATGTCTGCTCTTTATACCTGCTCCAAAAAAATTCTGTCAGATATTACACACACTCATGTTTATACAACATTCAGATACATGCAAACACACACCACAAAGAGTAAAAGCTATTTTGTTGCTTTAAAAGATCAGTGTTGATATAAGATGTCTGAGCAAAGTCTTCTCCTCTCCCAACTTATTGCAAGATAAGCATAACCTGAAACAAGTTACCTTGGATATGCTATTGCAGTCACTAATAGTCAGCTCTCTCTCTCTCTCTCTCTCTCTCTCTCTCTCTCTCTGTGTGTGTGTGTGTGTGAACTTCTCCAAATGGAAGAAGGGACATAGACTTTGTGAGTTCATCCTGATCATCAATCTCAGATGCTAGATCCCCAATGTAGTTTTTGCCAGCATGGCAAGATGTTTTGTATTTATATTAGAATTATACTATTTCTAAATTTGCATCTATACATATAACTTAACAAACGTTATGCAAATCTAAGCCTTCTTTATTTGGTTATACCTAAATGCCCTTCTGCAATGCAAAAGATTCATGTCCATATATTTATTTTATTTGTTTCATAAGATTTAGAGCCTGCTTGATTGTAAAACAAACAAACAAACAAACAACAACAACAACCTCGAAGCAGTTTACAAAAAAGAAAGAGTTTTCAACAAGCAGAATTAACAACAATAATTTAAGGCTTTCAAAAAGTTAAAACAGCAACCATCTAAAAGCAGATTAAAAGTTGCATCAACTTTCCAAATATCTGAGTAGGCTATGAAAATTGTGAATTCCACTCTAGGGAGCACTAGGAATGGGACTGAAAATCAAATTACCAAGGTCGTAATGTCATTATCCAAATCTATGGTGCAACTTGGAATACTGTGTACAATTCTGCAGTTCTGTGGACAGTTCCGTGGACCATTCAGGAGTGAACGGATAACTACCAGGTTCAATCATCATCTTCTCCACCAACTGATGCCTGTAGGTCACTAGCCACCAAAGGCAAGGACACAGATGATTACAGGCATCTTTCCCAACATCCGAACAACAGTAAAGACATAAGCTAAACAGATCAGAGTGGTGTGATGGGCTTAGTAACCCATGATCTAATTTCTGTGGGGCTTAAGCAATTTGCATCCACCCACTCCAGTGTGAAAACATCTTCCAAACAATGAAGAGGTGCCCCTCACAACAACAAGTAGCTGAAATTAAGTGAAGGGGTGGAAATAATTGCCTGAGGCAAAGCAACAGCTCTAATTATAGATGAGTGCAGACAATTGTTGGTGGTAAGCAATGACTCTTCTTATGAACCGGGGCAGGGAGAGGGGGCAGAATGGAGAGCATAAAGAAAAGAAATCCATTAAACAATCACCATCTATCTTTTTTATGGTGGATGTTTATGCTCTTCAGAAATCAGCTTGAGTGAGAAGGGCAGGCAGAAAGATGGGTGGAAGAAAACAGTCAGGAAATAAAGGCGACTATTATGGCGTGAGTGTATACCTTGCTGAGTGGGTCTTTATAAAAATGGCACTATGGGATTTTGATAGCACCGTTCTTTTCAGCTGGGATGTGCATGGCATAATGGGACCCATTTGTTGGTAACTGTTAGTGTCATGTAATTGAAATGGAGCAAATTCAGACTACTAGCTGTTGTGCATATACGACAGTTTGAAAGCCATAAATTTGCCTGTACACTTATATTCTGTTTAACCACAGAGCCAGATCAGGATGTTGAAATTCAAATTCCCACTCAGCCATGCAGCTCACTGGGTGACCTTGGGCCAGTCACTCACTCATGGTCTAACCTACCGCAAAGGGTTGTTGTGTGGAAAAAATGCAGAGAAGAAATATCTATGCCACCCTGAGCTCCTTGAAGGAATATATATATATATATATATATATATATATATATACACAGAAGAAGAAGAAGAACAACAACTGTTGACTTTGAATATTGGATTCCTTACCTGTATTCACTATAAGGTTCTAGGGTGAGTTACATCCATCTAAAAATGCAATATTAAGATCAGCTGGGACAATTTACAATCAGAAGAATAGGGTGACAAATGAGGCACATTACAAACCATAGTATAGGTGTGCACTTTGGGGCAGTTTTTGCAACTCCTGGGAGCACCACCGGCCCTAATAGAGGGAATATACTCAAATGGTCCACTTTATATACATGATATAAACATTCATCCATTAAAAGGGCAAGATAGCAGCCAGTGGGACACAGTGAGCCTTATTTCTGAATAAATTTACGAAAGATTGTGCTGTAACATGTGACTGAGGTCGAATGTGTATGTTAGTTTCTCATTACCTCTACTTTGACTTCTTGTATACCTACAGAGGCTTCACTTACATCTGCACAATAACTGATCTCTGATATACAAAGGGTGAACTACAGTTTCTGATTAATTAAGTGATGCAATTCACTGTGAGTAACAGTGTATTGGGGAGAAAGTTAGGCTGGAGCTCTTCTCCCTGACATTCCAAATTTCCACACATAAAAGCGATGGCTGTTTTCTCCATAGGATTGGGCAGATCTGTCAATTCTGTTTTGTTTTTTTAAAAATTCACTTTCCCCATCTGAAATTCAGTTCTCACATTTATTTGAAAGTGTGTGTATTCCTCATGAAAATTTGCTCACCTGATAGTGCAAATTTCTTCTAATATGCACGTTGGACGCAATTTTGCCTTATATTTAAATTTTTGCAAGGCAATTTCCCCTCCTATAGCACATTTATAAAAATATCATTTTCACTAAGACATGTGTTTCAAAACACTATTTTATCCTAGTATACGCATCTCTGCACACATTGCTTGGTTTGAGAACTGCGCTGCAAAATTTGGAGAAGTGCGCATTTCAAAGGATGGCTGTGTTCCGATTCAGGTATTGTTTTGGAAGGCGTGAATTAGGTAGGTTCACCTATAAATTCAAACTGAATTGACTGAATTGACTTCCTCGAACATCCCTAGTGGTAGGTGAGCTGCGCAAGTGATTATGCACCTGTAGCTCTCCATTGCCTTAAACACAGCCCTCAATATTTACTGCATGCCTCCTCTGCAGCTTCCTTGCTTTCACATCTGCCTTGCAATGAACATGCATTATTAAAAGATGCCTGCTCAGAGGAACCCCATGATTTGAAAATAGTTTTCATTACAACCCTGCCAGGATACTTCAGAAGTCTCATTTAGTTTTTCTTCGGGCTTAGCCAGAGGGTGGATTCTGAGTGCACTGATTTGTAGCCCAGGGTTTAATTTTACTAGGTGGAATTCTACACCGTGCTAAAGTGATTGTCCCATTAGCACAAGTATATCTGATAGAACCATCTCCCCTCTCTTCCACCTGTGCACTCTTTTGAGGGGTCTGTTGACACCCACCCCTGAGCCAATTTTGGGGGTTCAGGGAGCATACAGGGTGTGTGAGAGAGGGAGCCCTGAGGGAGAGGCAGGGAACTGAATTATCTCCAAAGGTGAGAGGCTGGGAGAGGAAAGGGAAAGCACCCAGGTGAGAGGTGGGAGAGTCTGTCATTTTCTGTGGGGGCCTAGACGAAGAACTACCTTTGGATAGGTAGAAAATTCTGTATTTGTGCACCGTTTTTGTATCTTAGATATCCTGCTGCTGATTTTCTCCTCCCCCTATTTTTAAAGCCGTTATGAGAATCTAGATTTTAGTGTGTATTTCTGATTTTTATAATTGAATTAATATAAACCTTTGGATTGTTATATATCATAGAGATTATATTGAGCATTGACATCTGTTTTCCACTTGTAGGCTATCCTGTGGTCTTTGCACGAAGGGCAGTATAAATCTAATAAAACAATAATAAATGTAAGATTTGGGGCTGTCTTTCCTCTGCTCTGTATTTTACATTATTTTTGTTTAGATAGTAGACACTGGTCGCATAAATGTTCCTACAATGAGAGAGTTTCAGTTTCTATTGTGGTCAAAGCTGGTGGCCAGTAGCCAGAGTGGGTAACTGGATCAATAGCTATCCCTGTGCCTTTAAAGCATGCCAAGATTGTTATTATGCCTAGTTGAGGTTCTGTTATATGGAGGTAGCTGAGGTTGCCTGGGAGAGTATATGTCAGCTCCTAAGTATGTGTGGATCCAGAATTGGCCTCCACAGTCACTTCCGGACTCATTGTTAAAACTGTGTTTATGGAAGACAATCTTACTTGGCTACAAGTGATCGAAGAAGAAGAAGAAGAAGAGGCATTTGCTCAGTGACCTAATGCCCCCAAACGAATCACCTTCCCCAGACTGAAGCCATCACTACCAAAAGCAGCCATCCACTAATGGCATCGTTTCACTTTTTCGTCGCCCCACTCCTTGCCAGCACATGCTATAGAACCTCCTGCATTTAGAAGAAGAAGAAGAAGAGTTTGGACTTGATATCCCGCCTTTCACTCCCCTTCAGGAGTCTCAAAGCGGCTAACAATCTCCTTTCCCTTCCTCCCGTTTCGCAAGGCTTTATGATGAGCAGATATGTAAGCATGCCTTGGGACACCTGCATTATGTATATAGGATTAACTTCAGGCCTTCACCGTCTCTGGTTTTAATTTCACATGCAGCAGGGAGCCAGTTGGAGTTTGGACGGCAAGGTATGCAACTTCCTTTATATCTCCCCAGGCCTCAGATTTTGCCTTTGAGGGAGATTATCCACTCTCAGGAAGACCAATCGTAGGATATACATTTCCCTGCGGCACCAAAACTTTGGCATCTGTGCTGAGCTTCCACCACGCTCCTTGCACGGTGGCCTGGGACAGAGAAACACTCAGCTGTTTCCATGGGTTCTTTTACAGCAGGTGCATTTTTGTCTTAAGTGCACACAGCAAAGAGGATCTCTAGACCAGCACTTAAATAAAAAACTATTGGATGTGGAAGGATTACCTGGATTTATGGCACCGCAGCAATTTGTCTGCTCTCCAATGACCCCTGTCAGAAAAACATCACCCTGACAGATGCTGAGAGGCAATCTCCTCATCTCTCTCTCTCTCTTTCCTAAAAGCCCCCTTAGCAAAAGGAATGGCAGTTTTATATGATTTTCAGTGGTGGAGCCGTGCTAACTTGTTGCGACAAGACAACACCGGTGTAAAGAGTCTCACGGCGTCCTAAAGCCTAAACAGTGTGTTGTACCTTGGCTTCTACGTTCCCTGAGGGTAAAAAAGTGAGGAGATTGAAAGAAAGAAAAAAGCCACACAACGCAAGTGATGTACTTAACCAGAGGTATATCACATTCATACTATGGGGAGTACAAATGATGCTTAAAGGTCTCCTGCTCATATTCCTAGACCAATTTGAACCCTGTGGCACATCCAACGAGTTCACAATGGAGTCAGAACATCTTCCCCACCCCTGTCTACTAGGCTCCCAACCCTATAGTGGCAGAAGGACATAATCAACATGGCTTGTAGCCATTGATAGCGCTATCTTCCATGAATTTGTCTAATCCTCTTTTAAAGTCAGCAGAATTGGTGACCAACACTGCCTCTTGTGGGGGAGACTTCCATAGGGTGTATATATATAATTGGTTCTAAGAAAAACAGTGCAACACAGAATCTGTGACTGAAATTAAAGTGATGACTGTAAAGAGAAACAATACCAGTCATAACAGAATAAAAAAAATAGAATTTTTCAGGGAGACATGAAATAGCCACTCCATTGGGAGGTGGGAGTTGCCAAGGGACCCAGGATTTGCATTCAAGCTATTAATAAAGCTCACCAAGGGAAACCAAATGCCATCACATTCATCGTGTTTTGCTGTGTCTCTTATGGCTCTGTGTTGGCACATCAGATGTTCAGAAAGGGCAGAGTCCCACACCTTGACCACTAGTGTTCCTTACCAGGGTGCTCTGGGGTTTTCCAGCTTTGAACAACTTCCAGGGCTTCATTAAGAAAACCTTCCATTTGTATGACTCAAATCTTCCAATATCCAGCTCCATTGGATGACCCCAGGTTCCAGTGTTACCAGAGGAGGAGGAAAACATTCTCCATCCACTTCCTCCGCGTCCTGAATAATTGTACACACCCCGTTTCTCTTCTTGCACACATTTTCTCTAAACTAAAAAGCCACAAATGTAACTTTTCCTCATAAGGGATTTGCACCATTCCCTTGATCATTTCTGTTAAGTTGTGGGTGAACGTATCAGATGACAAAGCAATTCTTCAGACAGCTCTTGTTTATTCACAGGCCAGAACAGAACTGAACTGAAGTGTTCAGCCAACCTGCTTATATAGAGCTCAACTACAAAGCAACAGTAACAACATTCTGTAACTATCCAATCACTGAACGTCATTTTCGATCCCTTATTTGCATATGCGGACCTGAGTGAAAACTATCTACAGTATCCCCCTACTGGCCCAGGGTGAGAACTTCAGTACATAACAATTTCGGTTGCTCTTTTTGAACCTTTTCCAACTCTACAGTATCCTTTTTGAGGCAAGGCAACTAGAACTGTACACAGTGCTTCAAGTGTAGCCGCACTGTAGGTTTGTATAATGCTATTTGTATCTTGCCAGCTTTATTTTCAGCCTCTTACCTAATGATCCCTAGCATGGAATTTGCCTTTTTGGAAGCTGCTGCACCCTGGGTCAAGTTCTTCATTGACTATGGCTCACAAGGGCTTTTTCTTGTCATTTACCACCACTTCAGCCCCCACATGTGCCTATGTGAAACTCATCTTTTTTTGTGGGTTCTTCTGCTCCAATGTGCACCACTTTACCCTTGCTCACACTAAATCACAATTGCCATTTTTACTATCCATTCATTCTTTTTGTACAGATCCTTTCATAGCTTTTCACACCAGCTTTTCTTTCAACCACCCCGATCCATTTGGTATCATCCGGAGAGATTCACACTGTTGTATGCCATAGTCACATCCCCTGTAGGAAGGCATTGGCAAACTGGCCATGCAGAACAGACACTTCTGAAAACCCAAATAGAAAAACATGAAAGAAGTAGATTCTTTGCTGAGTGTTTTTGTCAGAAATCTGGTACCATCGCCACCACAGGCATATTAGATCAGTTGTAGCCAAGATTGTCCTTATTTTGTATCATTAGTATTCCTGCTACTAATGTATTCCTGCAAAGGACGCAGGTGGCTCTGTGGATTAAACCACAGAGCCTAGGGCTTGCCGATCAGAAGGTCGGCGGTTCAAATCCCTGTGACGGGGTGAGCTCCCATTGCTCGGTCCCTGCTCCTGCCAACCTAGCAGTTCGAAAGCACGTCAAGTGCAAGTAGATAAATAGGTACCACTTTGGTGGGAAGGTAAACAGTGTTTCCGTGCGCTGCTCTGGTTCGCCAGAAGCGGCTTAGTCATGCTGGCCACATGACCTGGAAGCTGAACACTAGCTTCCTCGGCCAATAAAGCAAGATGAGCCCGCAACCCCAGAGTCGGTCACGACTGGACCTAATGGTCAGGGGTCCCTTTACCTTTAGCTTTAGTATTTCTGCTACTCATAATCATAATGCTGTTATAGGCTTAATACTTAAGGCAGCTAATGTAAAAATGCAATGCAATGCTATAAAGTAATGTAACAATACAGCGAAAGCAGATTGAACAATCAGCAAGCCACAACTGATTAAAATTGCTTTGAAACTTACAGCAGCAGAAAAACAAATCAACTCAATAGGCCCAAATACTGCCTAAATAAAAAGGCAGAAGCGTTTCAGAGCAGTGCTAGATGGGCCTCCTTTGGAAGTGAGTTTTTCGGAGCCTGGGGATTGTCACCATGGAGGCCTTTTCCTAAGTTCCTGCCAAACAGAGATCAGATGTTGGTGGTCCAGAGACTATCCAGAAGGTCTCAAAACCTGAACAGGTTTGGGGGAAGTTCTTCTCATTTAAACACTGATGCTAGCTTTTAAAAAGCCAGATAAATAAAGCTCAGATTTTCATACGGTTTGGGGCATTTCACTTATTCAGATTTGAAGCTTTTAGATTTAATCAGCAGAGCAGAAAGCAATCAACATTCCTATGCTAGTTGGCTGGTACATTTTTTTTAAAGGGGGATTTTATTTTTTTATTTTTTTGGCAGAGCAGCGCTTTCTGCTCTGATTTGCTGAACAAAAACCAAACTCCAAACTCCTTCTAATGTCATTACTTAGTCACAGATCTTATTAAAACATTTTTTTAAAGACAGCTGCATATGCAAACTGATTAAATTTTACATTTGCTTAAAATCAGTAATGTGATTTTAATTATAATGGATCAAGGAATATAAAGGCATTAGTCTGATGTAATCACGTGTGAGCTGATTGGATAACAACATTCCGCTCAATTGGTAGCAAGCTAAGCTCACATTAAAATGCAAATGAAGAGTTCCGGCGCATCCTAAAGACTAATATGACAGGCGAGGAGGAAACGCATTGTTGATGAGGATTTAATTTCCAGTGGAGAGTTCAGCACCATTTTGTTAACACCTCCTCTGCGATGGGTCCGTCCTTGCATGATAGGTTACAGGGGAAAGAGAGGGAAGGAGTAAAGCAGCTTAAAGGTAATTCAATTGTGTGTTTGCAAGGGCACCGTGGTGCAGACACGAGGGGCCTGGCGTGAAGCTCATTAGCACCAATGGGAGTCCATCAAGTCACTCTAATTAAGTGCATTTCCTTTGGCTTCTCTATTCCACTGTAGCTCCATGTAAAAGTCTCTCATTAACATACTGTCCACACACCAGATTAAAGATTTGTACTATTTCTGGCTCATGTTATCCCAGTTAAGTGCTAGTCTTCTGAATACCCTCTGCTGATGCTGGAACAATCCCAGGAAGGCCTACCAATTAGATCCTGTCTTCCTAGGAAAACGATCATCTGCTGATACTTCATGATTCCTGGCATGACTCACTTCCAGAAGTGTCTACTGCTTCCCTCCTTCCCTCCTGCTGAATCTTGTAAACGATCTATTTCAGCGCATTTAATGCACGGGATATTATTACACAGATATTTTTGCTATTACCTCTTCGTGTTGTGCTCCTGTTGTTGGGATGTTACTTCTTCTGAGCACCAGGTGTGCTATCCTTTCTACCTTGTCTGCTAAGGAACACTGACCAGTAAGCTGTGGAACCAGGGGCGGAGGAAGGGGGTGTGGTGGGGGCAGTCCACCCTGGGTGTCACCACTGAGGGGGGGTGACAAATGCCAGGTGGCACTCACTGCGGGGCCTGCAGTGTGCCTGAGCCACGCGTCTCTCCTGGGAGTGATGTGGTGGCTTGGGCACCCGCAAGCTCTGTTGTTGTTTAGTCGTTTAGTCGTGACCCCATGGACCAGAGCATGCCAGGCACTTCTGTCTTCCACTGCCTCCCGCAGTTTGGTCAAACTCATGCTGGTAGCTTCGAAAACACTGTCCAACCATCTCGTCCTCTGTCGTCCCCTTCTCCTTGTGCCCTCCATCTTTCCCAACATCAGGGTCTTTTCCAGGGAGTCTCTTCTCATGAGGTGGCCAAAGTATTGGAGCCTCAGCTTCACGATCTGTCCTTCCAGTGAGCACTCAGGGCTGATTTCCTTCAGAATGGATAGGTTTGATCTTCTTGCAGTCCATGGGACTCTCAAGAGTCTCCTCCAGCACCATAATTCAAAAGCATCAATTCTTCAGCGATCAGCCTTCTTTATGGTCCAGCTCCAGACTGCCCCAAACAGACCGCCCACCGCCTCCCCCTCAGCAGTAGGGCGGCTGAGTGGGCAGAGGCAGGCAGACTCCTCAGAGGCCCTCTGGAGCGTCCTGCCCCAGCTCGCCCCACCCCGCAGGCGGCTGGCCCTGCCCCTGGGCACAGGGCATGCGTGCCACCGCAGAGACCCGATCAGCTTGCTCCGCCACTGCGTGGAACCCTTGTGCAAGGCAGAGTTTTCCAGTGCTATGTTTCAGGGTGCGCATTCAGTTCATGCAGAGCCGCAGGCAGGCCTACAGAGGATCATTGTCCCAACCAGTGTGAACTACAGGCAAGCTCTGCAATGCATCTGAACCTCCTCTGCATTCACACCTTGTGGGAGACAAATTGGTCGCAAGGAGCAAGTTGCCATTCAAGAAAGCCCCCCTCTCGTCACTCCTCATTTTGATCATGGAGGAATTCTTGCAAAGCTTCCAGGGAACCAAAACACAATCTGAAAGCCACTGCCTGTGAGGAATTACCTGCTTTGTGGAGCCCACATTGATCGTTCTTCCACTTTCTACCTTCTCGGACAACAAAACAGCCTGATTCATTTTACCCAGGCAGGGTTACAAAGAAACTCTTTTGTTTCACTTTCCAGAGTACCAGAGTGTTGAAAATTCCGCCTCTTAATTTACTTACCGCTTTCAGTTGGTTATGGGCTATAATGGCACATATTTGTCATAGCTTGTTACAGCCTCGGTCAATAGAATAATGGAATAATCAATCACCTATATTTTAGGAGGAGGCATAATAAATAAAGTGCAGAATAGTCAATCAGGTTCCTTCTCAGGGAAAGTTGAACAAGTACAGGGGTTGTCAATTGTAAAGTGCCTTTGATAAGTATGCAAACATTGACCCCAAGTGTTACACTGGAGAACATGGAAATTAAAATCATCTATCTTATTTGTTTGGAAGCCCCTTGCATGGCATTTAAGGAAGAAGCTTGGGCTGGGCTCAAGATTGCATCTCCCAGTTAGCTCAAAATTAAATGAAGTCAAAAACTCGGGAAAATACGGGTTTAATTAAAGACATTCCGCCAGCTCATAAATTATACATTATCCCTCCCGTTGAAGAAAGGTCCAAGCAGGATATTAATTGTTAGAATTACAGAAAATTGCCCACCACCCCAATTTCTTCCTTTCCTTCCTCCCCACCCTTTTGTTTCAGCTTCATGTGGCTTATGAAGCAGATGCAAGAAATGAACGGCTAATCGCTAAGGGTTTTCATATTAATGCCTTACTTCGTTTAGCGTGGCGGCAGTTTTTATTAAAAGAGCTGCCTCCTTCAGATTGGCAGAGTTAGATAACCAGTGGAGTTGCCTTGTTTCCTCATCTTCGCAAAAGCAGCCTAGTGGCAACAGGCAGATTCGCCGCCCACAGAGGGGATTACGGGCCTTTTCTGAGACAACTGCAGTTAATTCCATTTCCCAGTTCTACAGGGCTAAAGGTAAAGGGACCCCTGACCATTAGGTCCATTTGTGGCCGACTCTGAGGTTGCAGTGCTCATCTCGCTTTATTGGCCAAGGGAGCCAGCGTACAGCTTCCAGGTCATGTGGCCAGCAGGACTAAACCGCTTCTGGTGAACCAGAGCAGCACACGGAAACGCCGTTTACCTTCCCACCGGAGTGGTACCTATTTATCTACTTGCACTTTGACGTGCTTTCGAATTGCTAGGTTGGCAGGAGCAGGGACTGAGCATCGGGCACTCACCCCGTCACAGGGATTCGAACCACCGACCTTCTGATTGGCAAGTCCTACCCACAGCGCCACCCTATATGTCCCTATATGTCTACAGGGCTAGCCTGTGGCATTTGGCTGCCTGAGGTGAAGCACAAGGTGTCACTGTTTTTATATTCATTCATACCCCACCTTTCTCCCTAAAAGGGACTCTAGGCGGCTTACAGATAAAAATAAGAAAAGTTAGAAGCATTGGAGACCCAGCCTTTGGGTCAAAGCCCTGGAGCAAAGGAGCCATTGGCAAATCCTATGGACAAAAAAGAAAGGAATCATAGCATTTGAAGACCTGTCTATAAGTAGAAGACTGTGTTTCCCCAGCTGTACATTACATAAAAGAGAGAAGGGAAGATCTATTTCCATCTGCTGAGCCCATAACAACATACCAGAAGCCACCCTTACGAAGCTGAGGACCTTTGAGGCATTCCATCTCTTCTTAATTGGACCGACACTGTGGTGGTGCCACCTTGATAGGACATCTTGCAGCCAGTGTACAGCTTATTGTCAACTCTCTTCTTCGGCCGAGCCTTTTGATCAGCGCAGCTTTGCGACATCATGGCAGCAACTGTCACTCACGACTGAGCAACAGGGAGAAAACCCAGCCAGCTGTTGCTGAAGGAAAAGATGCGTTTGGCTTTAAAATTAGAAGAGAGATAACTCTGGCTACAAAAAGATCAAGAGCTCCGAGAAGCACAGAGGGGGGGGGACAGCACCCGTCTAAGAAGAGAGGGCTGGATTGCGTGAACTGAGGGTGGGGAGCCTAGGGGTTTAAAAGGCAACATTTCCATTCAAGGCAGAAAATGGACAAGGCACTGCATACCCATACATGCTTCTGCAGAACAACCATGTCAAAGAAAGTAATCTTTAGAAGGAGAAAAGTTTTACCCTGTAAAAATCAGAAACTACCGTGGTACAAAGGCTGAAATATTCCCCAAGAAGGATTCAGAAGGAGAGCTCCAAGTGGGAACACTTATAGAGAATACGAAAGGGGATGCTTATAATGGAGAAACAAAAATCAGGTTGGTTTGCGGAGCGTAACCACCATTGGTTTTCTAACAGCACTTTTCACAGGGAAATTTCCTTACATGGTTGAAACACCCATAAAGTACTATTACACAGAGCCATAGAGCCATGGTGCCTGTTCTCGTGTAATATTTCCAGGAAGTGTTTTATAACCATTGAATGGCCAAATAATGTTGATGTAACTCTGCTACAGTTCTGGATGCTTAACTCTACGTGCCAGAAACTGCATAAGATCGTTGGTCCATTTAGCTCAGTATTGTCTCCACCAGGCATAGGCAAACTCGGCCCTCCAGATGTTCTGGGACTACAACTCCCATCACCTCAAGCTAACTGGACCAGTGGTCAGGGATGATGGGAGTTGTAGTCCCAAGACAAGTGGAGGGCCGAGTTTGCCTATGCCTGGTCTACACTGCCTGGAATCTCCTCAACCTGGTTGAGGCAGGAGCTTTGCCACATGCTGAGATAGGCTCTGCGACAAAGGGGAAAGGGTTAAAACTGAGAGGGTGGGTGGGAGTCCTCAGAGACACTCAAAAGATCTAGTGTAGTGCAGTGGATGAGAGAGAGCTAGCCTCGGACTGGGGAGATCAGCGATCAAATCCCCATGCACCTATGAAATTAAGTGGATTACCTTGAACCTGTCACCATCTCTCAGCCCAACCCACCTCACAGGGTTGTTGCGAGGGTAAAACAGGGGGAGCATAGACGCTGCTTGGAGGTCCTTACAATTGGTTTAAATGCAATAAAGCAATATATCTAAGTGGTGTGTTTATGTGTGGAAAACAGGGACTACAGTAGCTTAGAAGGGCACTCTACATGGTGACCTCCAGATGTTGCTGGACTACAGCTCACAACACTCCTTGACCATTGGCCATGCTGGCTGGTACTGATGGGATTGAGAGTCAAACAGAATCTGCCGCATTGTCTGTTTTGATGTAGTGTAAACCAGGGTTTGGGACGTGGGTGGCACTATGGGTTAAACCCCTGAGCCTCTTGGGCTTGCTGATCAGAAGGTCAGCAGTTCAAATCCCCGCCACGGGGTGAGCTCCCATTGCTCGGTCCCTGTCAACCTAGCAGTTCAAAAGCACCCCAAAAAGTGCAAGTAGATAAATAGGTACCGCTCCAACTGGAAGGTAAAGGGCGTTTCCGTGTGCTGCTCTGGTTCACCAGAAGTGGCTTAGTCATGCTGGCCACATGACCTGGAAGCTGTACTCCGGCTCCCTCAGCCAGTAAAGTGAGATGAGCGCTGCAACCCCAGAGTCATCAGCAACTGGACCTAATGGTCAGGGGTCCCTTTACCTTTACCTTTAAACCAGGGGTCAGCAAACTTTTTCAGCAGGGGGCTGGTCCACTGTCCCTCAGACCTTGTGGGGGTCCAGACTCTATTTTTTTGGGGGGGGGGGATGAACGAATTCCTATGCCCCACAAATAACCCAGAGATGCATTTTAAATAAAAGGACACATTCTACTCATGTAAAAACGTGCTGATTCCTGGACCATCCGCGGGCCGGATTTAGAAAGCGATTGGGCTGGATCTGGCCCCCGGGCCTTAGTTTGCCTACCCATGGTGTAAACCAGGCATAGGCAAGCTCCGGCCCTCCAGATGTTTGGGACTACAATTCCCATCATCCCTGACCACTGGTCCTGTTAGTTATGGATGATGGGAACTGTAGTCCCAAACATCTGGAGGGCGGGACTTTGCCTATGCCTAGGGTATAACCAATGCACAGAGAGGAGAGCAGAATTAATCTTAATCCTCACACACTAATAGTCTCTTCTGCACAGAACTGATATGCAAAAGGTCTGTCTCCTGCGTTTTTGCAGGGTGTAGGTTGCATGGACAGATTTAAGGGCTTTAGCACATGCACTGAATGCAGAAAGTGCTAGGTTCAATAGTGTGATCTGCTATGTTCCCATGTACTTCACCCTACATAGTCATCTTCCCAAGGCTGATCTTCCCCATCTACTGGATTGCTTCTCCAGACACTGGTGCATTTTCTGTCCCACAAGCCTGGGCATCGTGAGCTGTGTTCTATCTCCTCATCTAGCTGAAGCTGGGTTAACCATTCCCCTGTTCATCCTTTTCTGTCCGACGATCCCTGAACACTCAGTTTTCACTACAGAAAGCCTTGCGGTAAACGTTGTTTATGCTCACTGTGCCGGCATGCAGAGCTGGTTCCCCCAAGGTTATAAAACAGCTTCCCAGCCCTGCAGTTCTCCGGCAGGAGTCCTGTTAAGTTGGGCAATATATATATGTGATAGGAGAGGGAATTTCTAACTTAAAAGAGAGAGCAAGCCAATGAAGTTTTTAAATTCCTGTTGTAAAAAGGTCCCACCGTGGTACAATTAATGGGCGCAATCCAACTGAAGTGAAACATTCTCAAGTCCCATTGATTTTGGCGGGGAGACGGGATGGGGACGACATTGTGCATCTGGGTATTATTCTAGGAGCACTCTGGTGATGGGGAAGGCAGGAGAGCGTGTTGAGTTTCACACCCTCTTAAGCCCCTTAAGCCCATCTACCCACACTTCCCAGTAATGAAAAATCAGACTGCAAAGTTGCTGGGGTGTGTTGATGTTTTGATTTTATGTGTTGTGTTTCATTTTCTCAGGTTGCTCTGAGACTTTTTATTATATAAAGTGACTGATAAATGAAAATGATGATGATGATGATGATGATGATGATAAATAAGAGAATCCATTTGTGGTGACGAGCCTTTGTATGTTACAGCAGCCCCAGAGATTGAACTCATGGTGGGAAACAGTCCTGTGTCACAGTTGTAACTGTCTCAGAATGGGATCCTTTGACCCTGGGCACTTTTTTCCTTATGACCATGCAGCAAACTTCACTTTATAAGATATACAGGTCTCTTGTTGGCATCTGTCTGTCCTGGACAGCAATGGAGGAGTGCACCTTTGGGGGTGAAGTTCTAGCCCATGGCAAACAGGACTTTTATTTTCATTTCGCATCACTAAGGAAATTGTGCGGTGCAATCCTAAAGCAGAGCTGGCTCTTGATTTGAGCAGGGTGCTTGGCTGACTTTCATTCCCCCCCCCTCCCCGCCCCATATTAGTGACCCCAGTGAGTTTTTCTACCAGTGGCAACCAATGGCAGCAGTGTGGTTTGTATCAGGCAGCCATTTTGAATTTCCCTATTGCCACACCCCTCCATGGCATTGTGGGAAATTTTAAATGGCATCTCTCAGCTGATTGGCTGGGGATGTAGGAGAGTATCCTGGCTGTTGCCCAAGAATGTCATGTACTGACACCAGACTTGATCCTGCACATGTTTACTTTGATGGAAGTCCTAGCATGTACTGTATTTTTCCGTGTATAAGACTAGGTTATTTTTCCTTTTAAAAAAGGCAAAAATTAGGGGGTGTCTTATACACAGATCGTGTCTCCCCCCATTTTCTTAAATCTGAGTCCCCCAAAATAGGGGGCGTTTTATGCATGTGGGCGTCTTATAGACGGGAAAATACGGTATGTTTAGGATGGCAGTCTTTACAACGGCAAAATAAAGTTACATTATTCAGCTTGTGCACTTCATTCCTGTCAGTGAAGCTGGGGTTTCTGGTCACAGAATCTTTGATTCTATAAACATGTTGTAAATTCGAAGAGAGATGTCATTATTCACCCAGCCTCAGAAGCTTTCCTGACAAGAGTCCCATCAATCGGTGAGAATCTCCTAGCCCCTGAAATTTAGCCTGCACTCTTCCCTCGTGTTCAGATCTGTTTGTTCCTCAGCTGTTATATTTGGCTGATTCTTATCCAAATTGCTTGCTCCTGGTAATTTTTTAGGGAGGAAAAAAGACCAGCCAAGTGTACTGAGGCTTCCCAACTAGTTCTAGTGATTAATGGGTTGTTGTCACTGGCATGTTCGGTATTTCTCAAAACGAAAGAAAGAAGAAAGTCACAATGCATGTTTATTCCTCAAGGAAAAAGGGGGGGGGGACCCCACATTTCAATGTCAATATGCTGTAAGTTTCAAATTATTCTTTGTGTGCACAAGTCATAAAGTGAAAAGAACCATTTCCATAAAGATGAATGGACTACTCACGGATGGAAACCCAGGGGGAGGCTAGGAAAGCCTGTTATGCCATAAATACTTATTAGGCTCTAATCAGTACAAAGCACAGCCCCGCTATCTCATATTTAAGGAAGTGAATGTGCCTTTTTTTTTTGCCCAGCCTTAGTTTGAATAGCTGTACAGGCCTCCCAGTTTAGCTCAAGGTCGTTCTTCCCAGATGGTATTGAAAGGTCTGCAAGGTAAGGTTTGTTTCAGGCAGTGACACTACCAGGGCAGGACTTGGGGGGCAATGTCCAGGCCTCACTCAGCAGGGTGAGGAGAAGGGCCCACAATGGCAGTAGGGATAGGGCTGCCATATTTCAAAACCCCCCTCTCAACCTCTTTAAACAAGTTTCAATTCACTTTTGCAAGCAGGGATTTTCAGCAAGTCTAACCATAAAAATACAGCATGTGACAAAGTCATACTAAGATCAAATTGCAACTGAACATTAAAAGCAGGAGTGGGTGGCAAAAATACCCCTCAATGGTTCCGATTAAATTGAGACGTCCTGTTTTTGAGGGGGAACCGTGCCTCCACATGACAGCATGGCTCTCCAAAAACGAGTGAGACCACAGAACCCAAAATTGTGCAACACTGCAATCTTGCGAGGCAGCATGGTGCCCAAAGACGTGTGTCTTCTGTGGCCACGCTCCTGAGTGAGGCATGTGACCCAGAGAAGAGCATGGCGCCCGAAAACATGTGAGATCGCATGATGTCCCAAAACACGCATTTGGGGGTACCGTGCTCTTGCACATGTGATGTGACTCAGCTTGGTCCCAGAAGACATGTGTCTCAGTTTCCCACTGAAACATGTTAGAAGGGATGTGGTAATGATGGAGAGTTAGTGCTCTTCCAACTTCTGAGTCACTGCTACCTATTGAGAGGGGAAATGTGAGGTGGCAGGGACCCGACGCTGTGGAAATGCAACAGAGGAGTAAATATGGTCCTCAGGCCAGTGCATTTGTGCCATGGCAACCTCCCTTCTGCCTCTCCCTTCTCAGTTCCCCTCCCATTAGACAGCAGTGACTCAGAAATCAGGAGGTGAGGAGAGCATCAAGGCCCCTTCATACCATCCACTGCTGATCGCAAATATCCTTAAAAGAAGAACAGACTTAACCATTTATTATTTTAATAATTATTATGTATTTACTTATACCCTGCCTTTTCTCCTGACAGGACTCAATACAGCTTACGGTTAAAAAGAAGTATTGCTAAAAAGATAGAAAAAATAAATAATTAAAAAACAATTAAACATTAATAGAATTTAAACGATACACACACACACACACACACACACACACACAGTCGTATCTTGGATCCTGAGCACCTTGTGAGTCAAACGTTTTGGCTCCTGAGCGCCGCAAACCCTGCAGCCAATCCGAAGCCGCACCTTGGTTTCTGAACGCTTTGGAAGTCGAAAGGACTTCTGGAACAGATTCCATTTGACTTCCAAGGTACGACTGTGTGTGTGTGTGTGTGTGTGTGTGTGTGTGTGTGTTTAAAACATACAGATACACTAAAAACAGCACAGCACCAGCCCTTTCATTAAAAGCAGTCAATTCCCAAAAGCTGGTTGGAACAAGAAGGACCTCACCAGCAGGTGGAAGGACAGCAAGAAGGAAGGCAGTCTAGCTTCTCCAGGAAGGGAGTTCCAGGGTCAGGAAGCTGCCACTGAGAAGACCATGCAGTCCAACTCCTTATTCAAGGCACTGAATCCTGAGCTAAAGCATCGCCCAACAAATAGCTGTTGAGCCTCTGCTTGCACCCTACTGGTTAGTGTGTTTAAAGACTGTAGCCTTGCAAGCTCTTTGGGGGTAGGAATCCGTCCTCTTCTACTTGGTGCAGTGTCATAGAACCATAGAGTTGTAGAGTCGGAAGGGACCCCAAGTCCAACTCCCTGAAATACAGGAATGTCAACGTGACAAGTGGCCATCCAACCTCTGCTTTGAAAGGAAGGAGAATACACCACCTCTCATGGGAGTCTGTTCCACCATTGAACAGCTCTTACTGTCAGAAAGTTCCAATCTCCTTTCTTCTAACTTGAATCCATTGATTGGGGTCCTACCCTCCAGAGCAGAAGAAAACAACCTTGCTCTGTCTTCCATGTGACAGCCCTTTAGACAGTGTCATCTACAATGACGTCAATGTACAGTGGTACCCCAGGTTACAGATGCTTCAGGTTACAGACTCCACTAACCCAGAAATAGTACCTCAGGTTAAGAACTTTGCTTCAGGATGAAAACAGAAATCGTGCAGCAGGAGGCCCCATTAGCTAAAGTGGTACCTCAGGTTAAGAACAGTTTCAGGTTACAACTGGACCTCCGGAACGAATTAAATTCTTAACCTGAGGTACCACTGTATATATTGAGCAGCCATACAAGTACAGTTAATATAGAAAATTATATACATGATTTTTTTTTTTTGTTATAGCCACACAATTCTAATAATTATTTCTTCATTGCCATACCTGCCCTTCACCATAAGGTCTCAGGGCATACTGCAGCAATTTAAAAATACAATATTGGCATCAGTTTTTCAAAAATTACATTACTACCGAATGCACCCAGTATTAATGCAGATATAATTAGATCAAACTCTGGTCTTCTTAGGATATTGCTATATCAGATTCCAATTGAAATATGTTTTCCTAATACTTTTCGGTTCTGATCCGTATTCCTAAAATTTCGCAGAAACGTCTACACTTTGGTTCAGAGCGGGGTTAACCCACCCCCCCTTTAATGTCAGGTCTTAATTTAATATCAAGGATGGATCAACACTTCAGTCTGGGGAGCAGGAGCGCTGGAGCTTAAAAAGTCTTTGCTTATACACATGCCTTTTGTGTCAGTGATGGAAATTCAGCATGAGCCTTCCGAAATTTACATAGAGGGATTAGAATGCCAAGAGTGTCAGGACAAGAGATTACCAAGGCTCTTAGGATGTGTGATTAAGAGACCAGCAGGAGTTTACGATTCAAGTCATGCCGTCCAAGGAATTTGGAGCCAATTCCCAGAATACTGATAGGACATATTTTAAGAAAAACAGAAGGGTCCAGGTCTTCAGGCCTTCTTTTAAACCATCCATTGGCATCTGTCAGGAGAAGGTATTTCTGCATCACCTGAATGGGAAGCAGTCAATAGTTTTCTAAAAATCAGGGTGTTACTTTAAGAATGGTAGCCTGTGTAACTGAAGTGAGAGGCTGAAGATGTTGTTTATGTGACATAACACAATGGGCCAGGTGCCAGAAGCCAGCTGCCCATACAGCACATCCTTGGGGAACCTGCCATCTTCCATTCTGTGGACAAGACCAAGCCAGCATAGACGTCACTGAAACAGAAGTACAAACATGCTGGGAATATGGGCTTGGAAGAGCACATCTTTGCTTGAGATTCTGTCCTACCATGTGATGCCCCAAACCTTCCTGACACAGAGCATGTAGAAGGTGTTGAGGCTGTAAACAATAAATAAAACATCCGAAATACGTAACAAAATCGAACAATTTCCACATTAATCATAATAAGAACTAAAATAAAGAGACGAAAAATTATTGTCAATAACAGCAACACCACCATCACCCCTAAAGGACACATATCCTGCTAAACAATACCCTAGATCTCTTGATGAGCCTGTGGTCTTCAAATTTAGGGTACTTCCAGACTGTTGCTAAATTCCAACGACACAATGACAACAGATTTGGAGCTATTGCATAAGAAACTCACTTCCTCAAAAGGTTGATTTCTTTTCCAGTATGGAAAGTGATGGGAAATCAAGCTGAAAAGTGTAGATAATACTTGCCTTTGATGCAACATGATCTAACTTTCCCGCAAACAAATCAGAGTGGATGCTTTTTAGGCCAAGTTCATCAAATCTCCCTGCAAACAAATCAAGGTGGATGAATAGACCCTCTGGAAGTGCCCTTAATCGGTGACACACTTTACCCCTCTGGATATTGCTGGCCAAACAGGAAAACAATACCTCTGGAGGCACCCACTCTAGGTGTGTTCACCTAGGAATGTATTTAAAGGTAAAGAGACCCCTGACCATTAGGTCCAGTCATAACCGACTCTGGGGTTGCGGCGCTCATCTCGCTTTATTGGCCGAGGGAGCCGGTGTATAGCTTCCGGGTCATGTGGCCAGCATGACTAAGCTGCTTCTGGCGAACCAGAGCAGTGCACGGAAATGCCGTTTACCTTCCCGCCCAAGTGGTACCTATTTATCTACTTGCACTTCGTGCTTTCGAACTGCTAGGTTGGCAGGAGCAGGGACCGAGCAACAGGAGCTCACCCCGTCGCGGGGATTTGAACCGCTGACCTTCTAATCAGCAAGTCCTAGGCTCTGTGGTTTAACCCACAGCGCCACCCGTGTCCCTAGGAATGTATTTACCAGGCTGTTAATACATCCCCTCCCCAACGATGTTGAGTGTCTGTTGGGGTAGGGGAACCCTGGAAAGACAGGGGTTTTAAAACAGTAGCTGTATCTGTATTTTGTATGGGGAAAAAAAGAAAATAATGCTTTGTACAATTATTTGGGAATAACCCCATCAAACCAAGTGATCTGAATAGATCTGCATAGGATTGAAAATGTAAGAAGAGCCTACTGGATCGAGCCAATGGCCCATTTAGTCCAGCATCCTGTTCTGGCAGTGGCAATCAGATGCTTGTGGGAAATCTGTAAGCAGGACCCCAGTACAAGAGCAATCTCCCCCTCAAAGAGCTACAGTGCCCAGAGTTCCCTGGGAAATATGGATTGACTGTTAAAGCACTCTGAAAATTGTAGCTCTGGGAGGTGAATAGGGTTCTCTCAACGATTCTCAGCACCCTTAGCAAACTACAGGTTCCATAACTATCTGGGGGAAGCCGTGACTATTTAAAGTGGTGTCAGAGTCGACGGTGACAGCAGTCACGAAATTAAAAGACGCCTGCTCCTTGGGAAAAAGGAGATGGCAAACCTAGACAGTATCTTAAAAAGCAGAGACATCACCTTGCCAACAAAGGTCTGTATAGTTAAAGCTCTGGTTTTCCCAGTAGTGATGTATGGAAGTGAGAGCTGGACCATAAAGAAGGCTGATCGCCGAAGAATTGATGCTTTTGAATTATGGTGCTGGAGGAGACTCTTGAGAGTCCCATGGACTGCAACAGCAGCAAGAATACTTATTGCAAAGTACTGGAAGACACAAGAACTACCCACTCTGGAAGAATGGCAGATGAAGGTGATGGACTACATGGAATTGGCGGAAATGACTGGCAGAATCCGAGACCAGGGAGAAGAGTTGGTGGAAGAAGATGGAAGAAATTTAAAGACTATCTACAGAAATATTGCAAAATTAATGAATGTTAGAATGATGTTAGAATGAAGTTAGGTGGTTTAAGCAGTAATGCTATAAAGGTGTATGTAAAAATGGATTGATAACAGGTGAAAATTTAAAGTTATAGTATATTAAGTTAAAGGATTAAGAGAAAATAAAGAGGGAAAGAAATTGCTGAATAAACTAATTGAATTGGAATACTGTCAGGGGTTCAGGAGCAGAGGCAAGGGCAAGGGAGGAAACAGAGAGCGAGGGGGAGGAGGCAGAAGAAAAGATGAGTGATGACGACGACCCGAGATCTCCGAGTCTTTCCAGTGAATCAGAAGATTCACAGAAAGGAGCACCAGTGGCCAGGGCAAGGGGGGAGCCTAGGGGGACACCCCAGGAAGATAGAGCCAGAGGGGACTCAGAGGGGAGCAGTTGGAAATCGGGACCAGCGTCACCGCCAGAGAGCAGGGAAGAGGAAGGGCGCCAGGGATCAAGCGCTGGCAGCTCACAACAGGGGGGAGGGCACGAGTCAGGAGTGGCCACACCTCCATCGGGGAGCGAAGAAACGGTCAGACGGAAGGTGGAAGGTTTGGCGCGCGCGCCAAGTTCAAATGCACAGGAAGGTGGCGCAGTAGGCAGCCCGGAAAGGGAGCCAGGTCCTAAAGCCCGGCGCAAGGAGACAGGAGGGTCCGGGGGGTCGGCGTCAGAAGAATCCCGGAAGGAAGAGACCCCGGGGGGCAGAGGGACCCAGAGAAGAACAGTCAGGCGGAAAAGGTGGAGCAGGGCTAGGATATTAAGTTGGTGTACAAGGGGCGGAGACTCAGACGGAGCCTCGCCGATCTAACCATGAGACGTAGAGTTGCACGCAGCAGATTGAGAATGGAAACTGTAACTCAATAAAGACTTTTATTTAATGATCGCTGGCTAGCGTGATCCTCTGTGAGCTAGGATCTGGAAGCAGCTCTGACAAATACAAAAAAGGGAGGTATGAGGAGGTCAGGGAAACAAGGATATGAATGTAAGGCATGGAAAGATTGATTTTTTTAAAGTGTTTTTTATTCTTTTATTCTGTATTTTGTATTTTTCTTGTATTTTTACTTCTGTCTTTTGTTTTTGCTTTTCTTGTTTTTATGTAACTCTTTTTTCTGAAATTTTAATAAATATCGTTTAAAAAAAGAGAGAGAGAGTCCCATGGACTGCAAGAAGATCAAACGTATCCATTCTTCAGTAAATCAGCCCTGAGTGCTCACTGGAAGGACAGATCCTGAAGCTGAGACTCCAGTACTTTGGCCACCTCATGAGAAGAGAAGACTCCCTGGAAAAGACCCTGATGTTGGGAAAGATTGAGGGCACAAGGAGAAGGGGACGACAGAGGACGAGATGGTTGGACGGTGTCCTCGAAGCTACAAACATAAGTCTGACCAAACTGCAGGGGGCAGCGGAAGACAGGAGTGCCTGGCGTGCTCTGGTCCATGGGGTCACGAAGAGTCGGACACGACTAAACGACTAAACAACAACAACAGAGTGCTTAGCTGTATGGTGTCAATGTAGCCCGAGTCTGTACCATTCGAGCTGTGGATGGGAGATAACACCACTTAAGGCATCCCATTTTTAATACAACCACTTCACACTTCGAAAACTAGCCTAGGTTGTTTTCATATCTGTTCATGTTCTGTGTGTGTATGTGTGGAGAATGTTTTATGTTGGAGAGAAGTCACTCATGCAGTTTCCCCCACCTGCATTCTGAAATGGTACAGCCCAATAACGGTTTCGCTCATGTGATGAACTGTTGGCCTAGAGCAGCCGTTCTCAACCTTGAGGCCCCAGATGTTGTTGGACTACAACTCCCATCACCCCTAACTAGCGGGACCAGCGTTAAGCATGATGGAGCTTGTAGGCCAACAACAAAGGAGGAACCAAGTTCAAGAAAGGCTGGCTTAGAGTGATTCTACACCCCTGACTGAGATGGTATTTCTTTTGAAAATACCCACGCTAGTTGTTAGTGCCCAGGATTCCAATAATCAGCTGAATTAGATATTTCTTTTCGCTAAAGATGTCGGGCAAGCTGGAATAGCTATTCCAGCGCAGACTTGTAACGGCGCCAGCTTCCTGTTCTGCTGAAGTTGAAACACCACTGTTTCATTTACGGCTTTCCTAGAAAGAAACCCACAGTTGCTCCAGACAGAGCACATATACACAAACTCTGAGGTATTTTGCCAACCGAATGTCAGCTTCCCTCCTTTGTTCTTCAGGAAGCAATCATCTCCTGCTGGGACTTTATGTGCAGATTGCTAACCCGCCTGTACCTCCCTCCCCCCAATACACTAAATAAGCATTAGTAATTTGAATAACAAATGCTGGAATTGACGACTCATCGCTGAATCAAGAGGCATTTGTGGAATTTATGGCAGGGTGAACAAGCAGAACAATTTTCTTCTAAAGAGCCTTTGTTCAAATGTGCGGCGCGCTGTGCGATTGCCGAACCTTATCCCTTAAGAATGAGCATCTTTGAATTGTGGGCCACAAGATGCTTCTCAAGGGAGCACTCCTGTTCAGGGTTCCAGACAGCTACTCTACCCAAGCAGGGCGTGAAAGCAATTCATTTATGAGCTATACACTCATTCACCCACACACACATGCATACACCCCCCCAAATAATCCTGGGAACTGTAGTTTGCCCACCAGAGCTACAGTTCCCAGCACCCTTTACAAACTAGAGTTCCTAGAGGGTCCAGTGATCTGACTCAGGATAAGGCAGCTTCTTATTAGGAAAAGGACCAAAGTTCAGAGGAAGGTCACATTCCCAAAGCCCCTGGTTTAGTCCCCACTTGACGCAGTAGAAGACAGCTTCCTGTGTTCCTATATGTGTGTGTTTTTGTCTGAAGATACATACCTCCTCTTCACATGTTGTGGTGTTTGTCATAAATGCTGAAACACCTCTTTTCTGCATCACATGAAGTGCCCATTAAAATCACCAATGAGACTGCAGAGCTTGAAAGAATTCAAAGGACAGGAATTCCAAATTCCTTTTGCTTGGGCAGGTTATGACTCCTCCCTCTCACCTGCATCTTTGCATGCTGATTGGGCTTGGTGATTTTATGCCTCGTAAGAATATTTGTTGTCATGTTGATTGATGCCCCTGGGGCCCAATGACACACCGCCTTATATTCTACCCATTTTATGCTTCTCCACGCCTGCTCCTCGGGGGAGAGGAGGAATGCAGTCAAATGGATTTGTGCATTAGCAGCAGGCCAAGAATAACTCCTGCTTCTAACTAACACGGTAATTTCCAAGATGCTGATGCATCCAAGAGAAGTCAATGGAGCTTCACCGCTCGGCAACAGGTTGCCATTTCCTGAGCTGCAGCTTGGCTCCTTTTCTCTGATCTATTTCCCCGAAACCACGGAGAGCAAAGGAATCCCGAGTTTCAGTCCTGCAACCTGGAGAGCCAGAGGTGAAACAATTATTTTTCTGTATTTTAATTATCTTTTAATTATGGCCCGTGTCATTAGTTCGGCAAGAGCCACTGGCTGTGTTATTATTTCATCGTCAGGGGCAAAGTCAAAGAAAAGCTGTTTCCTTGCAAATCCCTCGTCCGCAGTCTTGTTGTGAACCCGGGAAGCATCTTTTAATCAATTGATTTGTGCATGAGAGGACAGGAGTGATTGTCCTTCCCTCAAGGGGCCCTGTCAGCCGAGCACAAGAGCTGGAGGCCTTGGAAAGAGATGGTAATTCAAAGCAAGCCTGACCCCCAAGTCTCAGCAGCCCTCTAGGCTTCCATGTATTTTTTAAAACAGCTGCCGCTCCCTTGATTTCTCCCCACCTCTCGCCCTCCAATGCTCTTGCAGCCAGAGCTGTAAAGGCAGCCTGGACATTTCAAGCTGGGAAAATATTTTCAGTACAATCTGCTCTCAGAATATGAGCAATCTGCAAGGAAGCTCCATGGAGTACTTGTTTTGCCCTATGCAGGCAGGCATCAGATTTGTTTCTAGATGTAAGAAAAGCAGGTAATGGATCATGGTGATATGAATAGAGTATGTACATGATACAATGAGAGCTAATGCCAGCAGAATTTTCCACCTGAGAGAGGCACTGGGGTTTTTATTTTTATTTTTTTTGCACTCACAGGTGCTATTCAGGAGCCTGGCTTTTCTGAGAACAAAATAGCATACGAACTGGGAGTCCCCAAAACTCAGTGGCTTTCTAATTCTAAGATCCCAGACCACTAAGTTGAAAGCCGGTAGGTGTGGCCAGGTACAGAGCAGGCCAGTGCAAGACATTTTGCTGCCTGAGGCACAAAACAAGATGGTGCCCTTCTAAGAAAGGAGACAGAAGGAATGGCAGTTGAGTCTCTGTGGCAGCACTTTTCTTTGACATTTAAGGGAAGTAGGTAAGCTTAGAGGGTACACCACAGGTCATGCCACATGCACAACTCTATCCACCAGCTTCTGCTATCTGAGGCAGCTGCCTCACTCTGCCTGATAGGAGGGAGACGGAGAACCGCCATAGACGGCATGAGAATAGCTCCATAAGCTATATGCATTTTAAAAGCCCATCCAGCCAATAATTCCTCTAATTTTCCCTGAGTTCCTGGGGAAGAGGAATTGAATGTTAAACCACAGGCACCTCCCCACTCGTGCGTGTTCAGCACACTCATGGCTGCTGACATGCATGCCGTTTTTGGCACCGAAAGGGGCGCAGGCAAGGCAGAGCAGGGCGGAACGGACTTGCACACATAAGCAGGGATTCCCTTGCAGTGGCTTAGCATGGGTTGCCAGTGCCCAGGGCTGCAGGGAGGGAAATAGATGGAGTGCACATGAGCATTTGGCTACCTAATGGTGTCCATGTCACAGCTGCAGAGATAAGACATTGATAAGAAAGAAGAGCTGTTCTGTTGTCAGGAGAGGTCACTTCTTGGTTCGCATGGAGAAGTCATTTTCAGTGGAGCCCAGTGATGTAAGTGCACAGTTATATTGAGGCAGCGCCAGGTGTTGAAATTCTGTGCCCTCTAACAATTTTGCACTGGGGCAACTGCCCCTGTGCCCCCACACTGTTCCCTCGTACTCTCTGAATTGTAGCTTGGTAGGCATCTCCTAAGAACTCTCGGTACCTTTTACAAACTACAACTCCCAGGATTCATAGCGGGGAGCCATGACAGTTAAAGTAGGTTCAATAGTGCCTTACAGGTATGGTGGCCTAAAAGGTCCACTTAGACCTGCATCATGTTTCCCACAGAAACCAGTCACATGCCTTTCTCTCTTTCCCCCTGTCTCTCTCTTTCTCCTATATTGTCTGGCTTCATAAACTATTCATTTCCAACCTTCTTTCTTTTAGAACCATTGCTCCCTCACATAAAGTGCACGGGTTATGAATAAAATAAATCAGCTAAGTCTTGCTCACACTGGAGTGACACCCCCCGCCGTCCCCCTCCCCTCGGGCACTTCAAATGTAAAACAGAGCAATCCGACTCTGTTAGCAGACTTGAATGGAGCTCTTGCCCTGTAAGCGAGCTTGGCTAAAAGTCCAATTTGTTCATTTGTCTAAATGTACTCAACCTCTCACTCCTGCTCAGAGCTGAGAGGATGCAGTCCGATCATAGCAACATGCAAGAAACAAAGAAAGATGGCCAACGTCGGGGAAGTTGTGAAGCGAGCCTGCATGGCTGCGTATTTTTTGATTTTCATGTCTCTGGTAACCCACTGCTGTAGTACTTAAACCACCACCCCAAAGCAGGTGGAAGTTTGAGGACCATTGAGCTCTACAAATTCTCCCAATGCATCACAATTACCCAAACACCTGTGCTAAATAACTTTGCACTGAGCTCCTGTGAAAATTCACAGAGCACGCAATAGCCCTTGAAATTTCTCATTTTCAACTTCTGGCAGAACAGCTGAGTGCTCCCACATATATAGCGCCATGGACGAAGCATGTAAGGAAATTGGTTTGACCCCTGCACCCCTTTCCATTGTCCCGAAGCTGGGCAGACCCTCAGAAAACCCACTTCTTTCTTTTGTTCTCTAATTGTGAGCAATTCGGCCTGTGGCTGGGTCTGAAACTGCACACACCATACTTATTCGGCTAGATTGTGACATTTTTTTGAAATCTCTTCAGCTCTGCCTGTGCTTTCAAAATTACTGGGGCTGTGATAGTTTACTGAGCCCTGGGGTTATGGTGGAGAATGTTTTGTATCTCTGAAGGGCCACATTCCTTGGGGGACAGTCTGCCGCGGTCTGCATGCTGTGGCAGTGGACATGGGGGATTTTTGAAGATCTGGGTTCAAATCCCCACACGGTCATGAAGCTAAGTGGGTGACCTTGGGCTATACACTCCCTAAGCTTAATCTACCCTTCAGGGTTGTTGTCATAGAATCATAGAATTGTAGAGTTGGAGGGGGGCCGCTAGGGGCGCCTTGAAAGATGGCGGATATTAACATCTATCCAGCCCGCACGAGGTAATTAGAGGCTGATTATGGGGGGTAAATCAGTCTCCCTAACATCTTTCCAGGGGGGAGAGATGCAGTTTTCACCCGCTGTTGCCATAAATCACCCCCGAGTTCGGAAGAAGGAGGGGGTGAGGCACTGGGTGCATAACCCTCGGCAGGCCTCGGAACTCCTCCGAAGCTACTTCCAGGAGCGAAACTAGTTGCGTTACTTAAAAGAAAAAAAAATGGTGAAAGATAACGCACATGCTTCAAGAGAGGCAGGAGGTCTTGATCTGCTAACAATCGTACCACCGAAATGAAGAAGACTGAGATGGAAGATTACATCAAGTACTACGGACAAGCTGGTATGTGGATTGGAGTGCAACGGAACTGAAGGGGGGGGATGACTTTTTATCTTTTTCCCCTCTATGTGATTAATTAATAACCCTCCCTTTTAGAAGATCCGTCACAGCAACTAATTGGCAAATGGGACTGAAAACAAACTGTGTGGGAATAATAAGATAAAGGTTTTACTCTGTAAAGGGCTTGGAAAGAAGAAGGGCTCTCTTTTGTGACGCAGTTAAAATGGAGATTCGATACAAGACCTGTGTTGCAGGAAGGTTTGGTTTTGGGGAAGGGCGAGCCGAAGATTTATTATTTTCGATGAGATTGCGATCTGGAAGGGGCAGCCCTCCTGGAAAAAGACTAATTTGCGATGCAACAGGTCAGGAAAGCTAAAGAGCGAGCTCTTGGACTGTATTTTATCGGAAGACAAGATGGCGATGGCTTGCTCGAGCGGAACTGTTCGGACTATTGGGATTTATGAGAGAGCAGTATAAAGTCCACACAGAAATACAAACAAGACTTTTTTTTCCAACCCAGTTGCGGAGCAATTCGGAGGTGAAAGGAAAGGAAAATGAGGAATGATAAACATTGAGAAGAGGGGTCTGGAAATATCATTCTTAATATGAAAGTAGCAGAAAACAGTTGAGGATTGGACTCCTGCCGATCGAAAAGCATGGGTACCCCCCACAAAAATTTATAATTTGGAAAATAATTGGACTACATGATATGTATTGTTATAATTTGGACTAATTGATTTGATGTGTTTAATTTGGTAATATAAAACTTAATAAAAATTATTTTTTTTAAAAAAAGAATTGTAGAGTTGGAAGGGACCCCTGTTTCTTTAATGCTTAAAAAGCTGGGTCAGCATGAGTCAGCGGCCTGCACCAGATTGTATATATAGAGTGAGAAATGTTAGTTTGGTGTTGGGTTGGTTAGTGAAAGCTGGTAGTGTTGATGTGTGTACAGTTGGTCAGCCGTGTTTGCAGAAAGACTTTTAAGAATAAAAGCAGAACGTACTCTGCAATGATACTCTTCTCGTGGACTCTTTTACGCCGACAAGGGTCTGAGGACCAGGCTGAGGCAACAAAGGGAGGTCAGAACCTTTTTTCTTTCTTTTTTTACAAACACTGACAGGGTCATCTGGTCCAACCCCCTGCAATAGGGGAATCTCAACTAAAGCATCCATGGCAGATGGCTATCCAAACTCTGCTTAAAAACCCCCAATGAAATAAGGAAGAAATAATGCTGGCAGGAGGGGAGTCAGGTATGCCATCACCATGAGCTCCCTGAAGGACAGGTAGGATAGAAATGCAGTAATAAAAATAGAAATAATAGAAATAAACTACTGCCTGAGGATGCTTGGGCAGGAGGGCATTCACCCTATATGCTTCGTTTTATTTATGATGAAATATTTATATGCCACCTTTCTCAGTGCATACCATCCAAGGCAGCTCACATAATAACAATTCAATACAGTATTGATAATACAGTATCTAAAAGGTCAGGTCTGCAGTTTGGGGTGCTGCTAAATCCATATACTGCTCTTTCATTCCTGGTTCCTCCAATATTAAAGAGTGACCAGATGACAGGAGGCCAGAAGAGGACTGGGCTCCTGCGGCTTTTAATAGTTAAAGAGGGAGTCTCAGCAGGTGTCGTTTACACGATGAGTTGAAATTCCCTTTTCTGCTCTGCTATTCAAAGTGCCTTTGCCTTCTTTTGCAACTGGCTGTCCTGATACTCTGCAACTGCAGAATTCCTTACACAACCCAGCCTTACAGTTGTCTCAAACAACAATTCCCATCATTTCTGATACTGGCTGGGGCTGATGGAAGATGTAATCCAAACATCTGGGTAGCCATATTAGGGAAGGTTGGAGTAAATAGATGGATGGGCTTTGGAATATGACAGCTTCCCATAAGCCATGGAAGGGTAAAAAAATATTCATGCTTGAGTAGCAAGCACAGAAGATGGCTATCGAGAGATGCTTGCCACCTTTGTGACCTGTTTGTAAGCTTACCTGTCTGTCTTTGGCCAGATTCACACCAAACATTTAAAGCACCGTAATATCATTTTAAACACTTGTGGCTTCTTCCACATATTTCTGAGAAGTGTAGTTGGTTTAGGGCAGTGGTGGCCCTCCAGCTGTTTGGGAACTACAATTTCCATCATCCCTGACCACGGGTCCTGTTAGCTAGGGATGAAGGGAGTTGTAGTCCGAAAACAGCTGGAGGGCCAAGTTTGGCTACCACTGGTTTAGGGCATTCAGAGACCCCTAGTCCCCTCACAGAGTGGTTTAACAACCACTCACTCGTCGCAGGGAACTCTAGGAATTGCAGTTCTATGAGGGGAACAAGGATCTCCAAACAACGCCCAACAACCTTAACAAACGGCAGCTCCAATAATCCTATGGAGGAAGAGGTACAGTGGTACCTTGGGTTACAGAAGCTTCAGGTTACAGACGCTTCAGGTTACAGATTCTGCTAACTCAAAAATAGTACCTCGGGTTAAGAACTTTGCTTCAGGATGAGAACTAATTAAGTTCTTAACCCGAGGTACCACTGTACCAAATTGCTTTATTTGTAGGATGTGAATGTGGCTTTTCTTTGTTGGAAATGAAATCATTACAGTTTTCCTCTTTCTCAGCTATGGCCAAACCATCCTTAAAATTTCTTCTCAGCCCTTCTCTTCCCTCCTGGTTATGCCCATTCACTTCCCCCCCTTCCCCACAAAGGGAAAGGTTTTCCCCTCTCTAGCAAACCCAGGGGGCAGGGGTGGGGCAGGTCCTGATGAAAATAGAGGAAAGGGTTTCATTGCAAGCCAGAACATTAGGTCGATAATTAGGTTGTTAAAGCATTTCCAGAGTAACTGGGGCATCTGATTGAGAAATATTTAAAGATCAGTGCCCAGTCTTCTTCTTTTTGGTGAGTGAATGGAGCCAGTGTATGTAAGTGCTGTACCAAAGTATAGCCACCGGAATGCAAGGGCCTGAATTTTGCAATCGGGTCACCTGTATTTATCTGACCAAGTTGGGGAGCTTAAATGTCCACCTCTTTCTTTAGCTGTGCCAACGTTTTGCTTCCAGAACCTTTATAATTCCCACAGAGAAGCAGCATTTCTCTGAATGGCCTTGTCAAACGATAAAAATCGCGACCAGCAGTTAGCAGCAGGGGAGGGCGCTATTAATTTGAGGAGCCGCTGTGTAAACCTTTTAAAAGTGATGAAAAAATAGCCTCTTGCGCGTGTGCTCTTTGTGATTGTGATGCTATTGATCACCAGTGGTTGAGAAAATGGTGTGAGAACCTGTTATAATGATGCATGGGGAAACAATCAATATCGTAATAGACTGTTTGTTGGTTTTACTTCATTCACTTCACCAAAAAAAGGAGAAAGGAAGGAAAGAAACGAGGGCCCTCCAGTCTTTCATGGTGTGTTTGTTTGTTTGGCTTCATACAAATGTGGGTCCATTTATTCATAGCTTCATAAGTGGGCTTGCCTGGTTGCAGCTTGTCCAGAGGCATGCAGAGGTTTAAATTCTCCAAAACTGTGGGAGAAAATCCAGCTGCGGCTTCTCCTACTTCTTTGTTCTCTGGACTCAGCTGCCCCCTCCTCCTCTGCCAATCTGTGGTTCAGACACACCCAGCTCAGGATGAGGGTGAAATTCAATTCAGTTCATAGTTAAAAGGCAAACCCACCTAATTTACACTTTCTGAAACAATACAAGAACTGCAGCTGCCAAAAAAAGCTAATGCTATTCTAGGCTACATCAACTATTACTGCACTGATCAAGGGACGTAATAGTCCCACTCTATTCTGCCTTGTTCAGACCCCACCTGGAGTACTGTGTCCAGTTATGGGTGGCACAATTTAAGAAGGATGTTGACAAGCTGGAACATTTGCAGAGGTGGGTGACCAATATGATCAAGTGTTTGGAAACCAACCCTTATGAGGAACGGTTGAAGAAGCTGGGTATGTTGGAAAAGTGTCAATGGTAAGGCTTAGGGTAGGCGGATGAACCTAACAAGCCTATGAAAAATGCCTGCCAGTTGCCAAACTAATTGCATCTTCTCTACTTCTGGATGATACATATCACAAAAATTAATTTGTTGCAAAAGATGATTTGACGAGAGCAGTGGTGGGCAACTTGACGTTCTCCAGATGTTCTGGAATACAACAAACATCGACCCAAGCCAGCTTGGCCAGCCTTCAGGGATGATGGATGTCATAATCCAATGACATCTTTGGGCATAGAGTGAGCCTGTGCCTGGATATACCTGTGGCAGGGGATGCACGCAAGCACATGAAATTTCCATGTAGAAAAGCAATCTCACTTGAAATGGCCTTAACTAGCATCCACCAGTGTGGACTTCGTATGATAAAGCAAAGATGCACAATCTGCGTTGACAGTTTATTTGACGCTAACTTGCATTGAAAATTATCCTGGAAATAAATCGCTGCTTTTAATTTTTCCCTTCCCCTCCACAATTTAAGCAAAATAAGGGGTGAAGCAGGTGACCCGCATTTAGTTTCTAACTGCAACCACAGCTTGCAAAGTTTTGTTCATTAATTCAGCAAAGGAACATTTCCAATGTATTTTAAATGGTTTTTCCTCCTTACTAGCTGCCTGCAGTGCCTTCCAGTTCCTGATCTGACGAGTGATCCATAAACAAGTGCCTAATGTCTGTGGGGGCTTTCAGCTGTTCAATTAGAAATGGCAAATTCAACGTGCTGTTTTATTGTATAATGACAGCAGTCAACTTTGGCTCGGCGCTTGGTCTCAAATGCTGATTCCACACACACATACACACCCCAGATGCTTGCAGGCTTCAAAACAATGCAGTGAGGGCCTGGGAAAGCCATCAGGATTGCTCTGGCACTAGGCTTCCTGCAGATTATCTCCCAGGGCACTGGAGTTCCTATTTCACAAGGCTGCAGTGGCCAAATGGTGACAAGGCAGAGGTCGCGCCTGCATCATTATCACTCCCATCACCATAAAGGGCAGCAAGCAGTCTTGTCAAAACATTTGTAAATTGAGAGAAGTTATTAACCTCTCCGGGGGCTTGTTGCTGAACTGCTCGCAAACAACAGCTGAATGCAGCACACCTGGTGTGGAAGCATCATTAGGCCAGGATCCACAACAGAAGAAGCCGCTTGGCATGGGGGGACGGAGGGGGAGACAGAGACATAGAGAAGATTTGCTTGGTGGGTGATATGTCAGAGGCCTGATTGGTAGCGTCAGTTTATATCACCACTTCCCTAATAACTGCATCTTTCCCCTCAGCCAACGTGTCCTTTGGTCACATCACAGGAGGTCCATAGACAACGGCAACAGCTGGGGAGGCAGCAGCGTAACCTCCTCAAGGCCTGGTTTGTGTGGAGGGCACTTTAGCAGGAGTTTGTTTTATTTAAAAAAGGCCCATGTCTACTGAAACCAGGAAGGGAGCACACCCCAAAACCTAGCTCTTCAATCTCCTGAGGAAAAAAAGATAGAACAGATACTTCTTTAAATGTTACTTTCAAAGTATCTTTTAATTAACATTTTTAACCGTATTAACAGATCCCATTCTTGACAATAACAACCCCCTTTATGCTAAATAATAATTATATGATGAGGGGAGGGATTTGAGCCTCTGATAATTGCTGAAACCAGATAGGGAAAGCTGTGTAGAGTTACGAACCAAAACCAATAAATTAATGAATATCGTACCCACCCACAACACAGGGTGTCAGTTTCCAGGTCTCACCGCAATACGTGCCCTCTTTAAAGGAGGACCCGATTTACCTTATATTTTGGAAATGTATATCCAGGTTTATTTTTTTCTTTACATTTTTTGGGGGGGCAAGAGAGGGGGCCCCTAAGCTATAGCTTGTTTAGCTTACACATAAATCCGACACTGACAACATTAGCGCACATTAGCACAGACTGTTTCTCAGGTACACAAGGAAGACCAGCCATTGCCCATTCCAGCATTTCAGATAAAAAGTGACATCCTGAGCCTTTTCCCTCTCCTGCTGTTGCTAATGTCCCCAATATGCTAAATGCCCTTTATTTGAGGAAATTGATCTGTGTGTGTTGGCGGTGGGGAGGGAGGGAGCTTTGTGCCAAGGTCCTGGGTGATGATGTCCCTGTGAACCGTCTGGGAAAGTGCAGTTCATTAGAGGCCTTGCTTGTCCTGAGCTGACCTGCCCAACTCTTGCAGAAGGTCGGCTGGCCTGCTGTTATCCAGTGGTCCAGCATTGTCTCCCGGGACTCATTAGCCTGAGCAGATGCACTTTGGGTCATTGTGTCTGGTGAGGTAGAAAAACAAAGATGCACTGTTTCAAACTCCCTGAAAACACAATGTCTATGTGGCCACAGAAACCCCTGCAGTATTATTTAGGCTGTGTGGTGCACAAAACCTCCTATCTAAATCCACCTTGTAGGCAGGTGCCAGAAAATTAACTAGATCTGGAAAAAGATAAGATCAGAGAACTGCATCTCAGACTCCAACCAAGCTAGAACTTTAAAGCCGCTTCGTTTTTCTACCTCAAGTGCGGAGGAACAAACCCAGTGGAACTGGTCACATGTCACAGTTAATAGTCCTAATTGATCCCAAGAGACTTTTTTGCACCTTCCTGCTCACATTGAGTGGAAACAAACCAGAATCCCTGAGCTCTCATTATGTCCAAACCAGGGGTGATGGTCTGTTTTGCTCCAACACACCGTGATCAGTAAGCCAAGAACAGCTCCAGCCGCGAATCATGTATTGTTAGATCTGAAACAAGCCATGATCTCTGGCTGTGTTGTAACACAAAGCCTGAAGTCATGGTTTGCTTCATCCCAGCCAAGGCTGCCATCTTGAATACAATATTTGGGGGTGACCAGGTAAGCCCCATCGCTCATAATCCATCACATGATATGGCACACATGCACCATTTGAATGGCAATGCCCATCAACTGGGGGGGGTGGAGTGGCCCCCTCAAATATTTTATTGGGGAGGCCGAAGGAACCTCAGCCTCTAAGAGTTGGCTCCTATGATCCCAGCATAAGTGGGGAGGTGTGGAAGAGTGCCCATAGACACAAGCATATTAACCATAGTTTACCATGTTGTGCAAACTGGGATGGTGTATATGTATTTTTGCATGACACCCCAGTCTACAAGTGGTGTGAGGAGAGGTTCCAGGGGTTCCAGGCACTTATTCAGGGTTTGGTTTCCTTGGAATGAGGGACAGCAGAGACTGTATATACACATATATACAAACTGAGCCTATGATGGAGGAGCTTACAGCATCAACACCCCAGAAAATCTTCCTTCTCTCATAGCCACAGCCTTGGCACCAGGAAGAAATCAAGCATGGCTCTCACTCTCTGGTTTCTGCCTGGTTCTAGCCCAGCTCTCACAAACTAGCTTTTGTCTTTCTCACTACCAGGTAAGGCAGGGGACCTCACCCATTTGCCCTCTAGCACAGAGCACCATGCTTTATCAGACTAATAAGCATACTTAGGTGGTATTTATGGTAGGGTTGCCATATTTCAAAAGTTGTTGAGCTTTTGAAGTTTTCCAGTCAACATTTTCCACATGGGGTGCCATACGCCCGGTTTTTGCTTGGCTAACTCAACAATGGAATTCCCCATTAGATTTTAACCCTTGCTAGACCCTCAGAATTACAAGAACTCAGGCATCATAGAATTGTAGAGTTGGAAGGGACCACGAGGGCCATCTCGTTCAACCCCCTGCAATGCAGGAATCTTTTGCCCCACATCATGCAAGCTAACCACCCCTCGCCCCTCAATGTAATATATTATTTGATACATCTTATGGCTGCACATTCATTGTGCCCAGTGAGTTACTTGCCAGTCAACAAACTGATCGATCCTAAGCTGTAGTCACGTCCTCACACGTAGTCACAAGAAAGGAAAATAATTCTCTTCACAATTTCAGGTCCTAAACTGGTTTGAATGTCAAGTAAGATCAGGAGAAGTACATTGAGTGATACAGAAGGAGGCTGAACTATCAAGGTAAGCACTGACTGATAAAAAATCCTTACTGGTGAGGATTTCATGAGGAAATCTGCCACTTTATTGACATAGCTCAGGTGTGAGGAACCTTTGGTCTTCTAGATATTGCCCAACAGCAAGGCCCACAAGCATCAGAAAGCCTAGCCAATGGCCAGGAATGACAGGAGTTGTTCAGCAACACCTGGAAGGCCAAACGTTCCGCACACCTGATGTATCTCAACATGATACCTCAGATTGTTAGGAGGGCGGGATCCACACCTTGATTTGCATCTAGACATGCTGTCAGGGAACTGCCATCGGAGCTGGAAGCGGAGGGGAGGCTCCAAAGGGATGGCGGAGAGGGTCCCAGTAGGGAGAGAGGGAGCCCGTCTGCTGGGGAAGGAAATCAGCGTAACACCAGTAGAGAAGGGGGGCAGATGGGGGAATCAGGGAGGAGGCTCCAAGACTCCTCACCGGAGACCAGCGGAGAGAGTACGGGTACTCCACTGCCCACACCCTCCCTGCGCAGAAGACTTCCGCGCAAGGAGAGTAGGAGGAGACTTGGCGTCAAGGAACTTTTGTGCTGGAAAAAGTTTAAGAAACGCCCACTGACGGATTCTGCCAGCGACTGAGACAGTCACGATGCTGGAGGCTGTTCAGTCAGAAAGGGTTAACCAGGTAACCTAGCCAGGAGTGGTGGCAACTTACGCATGAGCAACCCCTAAACCCCTAAACACATGCCAACTATTTGTTGGCACAAATGGGGGCAGGGGCAAGAATTGTTTCTGTGGCTACAGTTTGCATTCTCTGAAGTAGACCCACTTCGTTTTCAATGTGGCGTTTTTGGAATTAGGCTGAGCTAAACGCAGCCTCTTCTTGTTCAGATGATCCACGAGAAGTGCTCAAGCTGACAATTTCATTTAAATTCCCAGTCTTCCGGCCAGCTAGTAATTGCATCTTGGAGAAAGATCAACTCCGCTAGGACGCTTGCTCTGATGGTCTGATTTCCCTTCATTAAAATGTATGCTCACTTCCCTCCTCAGTGGACTTCCTCCAATAATTAAATTTCCTTGCTTATTGTGTGCATGTTTACTGTCAAGAGTAACTGGGTTTTCATTCTTAGGTACTCTGTTTTGGTTGCAACTTTTCTGCCATGGTCAGTATTCTGATCTGTTTTGGAAGGGATGTCTACTTTGGAGCAATTGCAAATCCCCCCCTCTAGGGTTGTACAACAGCCAGGATGGCAGATGTAGCCAAGATAACAAGCCCAAAAAGTTGAGCAGTGGCAGATGGGCACAGAGGATGTAATTAAGGTAAGGAACGTACCACCCCGGATAAGATACTGGAGAATTTAACACATAAGAAAGGGAAGAAGTCTGTGTCGACCTGCGAACAGGTTGGGAGGTGGAGATCTGGTGTATGCAAAAGAAGACAGCGCATATCTTAATAAGCAAAAGCAAAGCAAAAAAACCCAACCACGCAACAATTTTTCCAAGAGTAAAAAAAACTTAGTCAAACTGGGGCTTCAAGTTATAGACCTTGCAGTGCATTTTCATTTTCAAAATCTTTGCACTGAAGTTCATATAGTTTCATGAATATATTGCATGAAATAGTACAATTTATTTATTTTTTTACCCAGATAAAATCAGCAGATGTTAAGAACAAGAATGTGTGACAAAACTACATGTCTGGATAGGCTCGTCCAAACAAGTAAGTTTTTATTAGATGTCGAAAACAGTGTGGAAAAGGTGCCTCCCTGATGTTACTGGGAAGGAAATTCAAGAGCATGGGCGCTGCTGTGCGAAAAGAGAAATCCTTCACAGATGCAGAAGGAACACTATATGGCACTTGTAAAAGTGCAAGTTCCAGAGATCAAAGCCATCAAGTGGGTATGGACGAGGTAAAAGCATCGCTCAAATAAAACTGGTCCCAAGCTGTTGAGTTTTATATTGACTAAAAGCTACACCATGACCTTCGGCTACGGTCTTAGGCGGCAAAGGCTGAGTGCTGTTTTGAATTCGGATTAGCCTGGAAATAAGTCCAGTCATTTCCTAATTATAATTATTATTACATTGGTTAATGGCTCAGCTTATTTCCAGGCTAATCCAAGGTAAGCCATGGAGGGATTTGAAGCTATGTGAATAGCTATAGTTTCCCGAAGTTGTGAATAATCAGAGGCTGGAATTTGAATAATGTGGATTGGGCAGGAGGACAGACAATAGCAGGAGTGGTGGAACCCAATCTCTACTAATGATGGGTGACTCTGCCAATTCTGTTCTCTCTCAGTTTCTCAATTTCCCAGTTTTCAGTTCAGCTCTCCATATTTCTGCATCAGTGTGTGGTGGGCTTTTCTTCTTCTTTTACGTTCTCATGAAAAATCATTAGCATTTTAGTGGGGATTGCTCCTAATTTGCACATTTTTAAAATGCAACTTTGCCATGTGTACACATTGCTGCAAAGCAATGTTCTGCTATATCATGCATATTTTCACCCATCTGTGCATTGCCTTGCACACTTAACCCTTGCATATGCATTTTTCTTCACATTGCTTGGCTGGAGAAGTGCATTGCAAAATTCAGAGAAGCGTGAATTTAAAGAATGGCTAGGTTTTGGTTCGCATGTGGTTGTTGTTTAGTCGTGTTTGACTCCTCATGACCCCATGGACCTGAGCATACTAGGCACGCCTGTCTTCCATTGCCTCCCGCAATTTGGTCAAACTTATGTTCGTAGCTTCGAGAACACTGTCCAACCATCTCGTCTTCTGTCATCCCCTTCTCCTTGTGCCCTCCATCTTTCCCAACATCAGGGTCTTTTCCAGAGAGTCTCCTCTTTTCATGAGGTGGACAAAGTATTGGAGCCTCAGCTTCAGGATCTGTCCTTCCTGTGAGCACTCAGGGCTGATTTCCCTAAGAATGGATAGGTTTGATCTTCTTGCAGTCCATGGGACTCTCAAGAGTCTCCTCCAGCACCATAATTCAAAAGCATCCATTCTATATAGTCCAGAATGGATGCTTTTGAAAATGTGTTAAGATAATTATAGGATAGAAAACAGAGGAAGATGGAAAGGAATCGCTGAAACAATTAACAGAAGTGGAATACAAAAAGGGAGGTGTGAGGAGGTCATTGAAATAAGTGAATGAAAGATAAGATATTGAAACTGTTTGATGTGTTTTAAATTGTTTTTGCTTTGTTTTGTTAGTGTTAGTGTTATGTATTGTTTTTGTATTGTATTGTTTATTTTTTTTGTAGTGTTTAAATTGTTGGAAAAGTAATATATATATATATATATATATATATATATATATATATATTAATATATATATTAAAAGCATCCATTCTTCGGCGATCAGCCTTCTTTATGGTCCAGCTCTCACTTCCATACATCACTACTGGGAAAACCCTAGCTTTAACTATATGGACCTTTGTCGGCAAGGTGATGTCTCTGCTTTTTAAGATGCTGTCTAGGTTTGTCATTGCTTTTCTCCCAAGAAGCAGGCGTCTTTTAATTTTGTGACTGCTGTCACCATCTGCAGTGATCATGGAGCCCAAGAAAGTAAAATCTCTCACTGCCTCCATTTCTTCCCCTTCTATTTGCCAGGAGGTGATGGGACCAGTGTGCAAATGAGGTGAGCTTTCTTTTAAATGCAAACTTGGTCAGTTTTCTCTCTCCGTCCCTAACGGTTGCTGCCATTTGGTAACCCCTGACACGCCACCAAATGGAAGGATCCAAATGTTCACCGTAGATCAAGTGTTCAAAAAGCAATCCTTATGAAAGCCCACCAACATTTTGGTGCAAATGCCTCCTAATATGCATTGTGATGGCTCAGCTGGCAGTCTATTTAGACTGCAAAATGGATATTATTTATGCAATTTGCACTAACAGCAGCTGGATTGGGTAGCAATTATACCCAGGCTCTCTTATTTCCTACAATTGTAATTCTCAGTCCTGGTTGCTCCCATGCTTTCGGAAACCTTAAATGCTAGGATCTGAACAAGCAAAAGTGGTAGCCAAATACATGGAAATGCTACCACCCAGCCATCCATCCTCATCCATGCTCTCCAAGGTATAATCATGCATGGTTTTAACTCAGTCCTAAGTGTTTACGTTTCCCTGTGGTGCAGAATCAGTTCCTCTGCCACGAACCATGAAAACAATTGGTTTAGACCCAGAGGCATTTGGACTGTGAATTGTGGCAATTGCGGATTTTTGCCTCCAGTTTATTTTGAGTCTTTTCCAGAAAACTGGAAGGCTGAGTGTTCGTGGTTCTACCTCGGGACCCATTATGAACTAGGCAGCTTTATACAAGTGTGTCATTTCCGAAAGCCAGGATTGCTTTCTGGCTCCTGTCCTCATGATCACAGGTGCTTGAATATTACTATTCCTCACTGTTCACAGCTGCGATCCCCTCAGAGAAACTACTGGGCTGCCACCTTCGGGGCCCATGTCTTTGCTGCACCATTATACTGTCATTTCCCATCTCAGCTCTCTGCATATCCTTGAACGAAACACGATCTCTCAGTTTGTTGTAGGGTTTCATCATTGCTCGTTGTAATAACCTCCCTAGCCAATGATGGGCAACGAATCTCTTATGTAACTTCTTCCTCTCCACCATTGGACATTATAGGAGAAAGGTTAATTAGCCAGGATAGCTAAAGACAGGCATAGGCAAACTCTGCCCTCCAGATGTTTTGGGACTACAACTCCCATCATCCCTAGCTAACAGAACCAGTGGTCAGGGATGATGGGAACTGTAGTCCCAAAACATCTGAAGGGCCGAGTTTGCCTATGCCTGGCTAAAGTGAAACTCCATTCGTGGAAACTGTGCTATTCTGAGTGACAAGCACTGGAAACAAACATGGCTGTTTCCTTCAACCCCTTGCATGTGGTCTTCCCAGAGGAGGCATCTCACCAGGAATGGAATTCAGGGGGGCTGGTGGGCCAGCCCATCTAGAAATTTTTATCTTGGGGTCTCCACATTATTAGGAAATGTGAGTTTTCTCATTTTTTAAATAATCTTTTGGGTTTTCTAAATTTTTTAACAATTTTTTCCTTAGACAGAAATAGCACGCCCACCATGACTGATTGTTTGGTAACCTCACGGTTGGAGTCATGTAATGTGCTCTATGCGAGGCTTGCCTTGAGACTGGTCTGGAAGCTGCAGCTGTTTTTACAGGCCTCCATGGGAGACGTTTTCACTTGGCGCATCTCTCTGGGGAGAGCATTCCACAAATGAGGAGCTATTAGACAGAAGTCCTGTTCTTGTGTTGCCACCCTCAGGTGGAGGAGGCACACGAAGAAGGGCCTCAGGCGAGGGCCTCAGGCGATTCAAAATTTCGTTGATAGAGGAAGGCCTTCAGTAGGTGCTGAAAAGACAACTGAGGTGCCGCTGGGTGCCATGACACTAGAGGCCCAATTCCTATATTGTGCAGAATGGACCTCCTGACAAGACAGGTCTCCTCAAGAGGCTCCCCGAGCAGCTTCAGCAACAGGAGTTCGCCCTGGTGCCATGGACCAGTTTACTGCTTTAACGTGAAGTTCGGGATTCAGTTGTCAAGGCCGTTCCGCATCTAACATTCTGCAGCAAAGTCTGTTCCCCCAAACAAGCAAAAGAGCCAGATGGAGATAAGTCGGGTCAAAGGGAATACGCGATGAAAAAGGGGGAGGCAAATAAGAGTTACGAAGCAAGGCTCCAAAGACTGCGTCTGCCTTCTTTTCTGCGCTACCCGAAGGAAAATAAAAACAAAAATCATCACGGCAGCACATTACTGGCGTTTCATGAATGTGGGATGGGAGAAACAAAACAGCCTTCATGAAAGGGAAACTCCTTAACAAACAAGAGCAGGCTCAGAGGATGACACATCCACCTCACGCACTGCGGGGGACTCTGAGGGGAAACTGGGACGAGGAAGCTCTTAGAATGCTGAAAGGTACCCAAGTTCTCCCCGTCTGCAGCATCCAGGCAGACATATTGCATATCACAGAACAGCCTTAGGGGGGGAGCCTTTGAACAATCTGGCATGATAGAATCCTGCTTGCAACAGGAGAGAGGTTGTCTTTTAATGCGTCTTCCTCTTGACGGCTCCGTGCTGGTAGCAAAGTATGTCAGGTTTGTGCTGCTTACTATGGGGAGGGGAGGCTGTTGGGGGGGAGGGAGCCATCTGGGATGCTCTTTCATAGCATGCCCATTGCTTTTCGGAGGCTGGGGCTCAGTCTTTCCCATTTCCCAATTTTAAGCTGGGAAATCGACGGGATGCTTGTTCCTGGGAGACTCCCACGTTAATTTTATTATTACAGTGGTACCTCGGGTTAAGAACTTAATTTGTTCTGGAGGTCCATTCTTAACCTGAAACTGTTCTTAACCTGAGGTACCACTTTAGCTAATGGGACCTCCTGTTGCCGCTGGAGCACGATTTCTGCTCTCATCCTGAAGCAAAGTTCTTAACCTGAGGTAATATTTCTGGGTTACCGGATTCTGTAACCTGAAGCGTCTGTAACCCGAGGTACCACTGTAATTAAATTTCTTTACTGCCCTTCATACAAGGATCGCAGGTCGGTTTGCAATATAGAAACACAAAGATACATAACATATTAACAAACAAAAACAACACCCTCACCCCAGCTTAAAAAGCCATAGATCGCTTAATTAGCCAAAGGCCTGGGAGAAGAGCACTTTCTAACCATAAGAAGAACTTACTGGATCAGGCCAGTGGCCCATCTTGTCCAGCATCCTGTTCTCACAATGGCCACCCAGATGCCTATGGGAAACCCTCAAGACCACATAATACCAGTCTTGAAAGACCTACACTGGCTCCCAGTAAGTGTCCAAGCACAATTCAAAGTATTGGTGCAGACCTTTAAAGCCCTAAACGGCCTTGGTCCAGTATACCTGAATGAGCGTCTCCACCCCCATCGTTCTGCCCAGACACTGAGGTCCAGCGCCGAGGGCCTTCTGACGGTTCCCTCGCTGCGAGAAGCCAAGTTACAGGGAACCAGGCAGAAGGCCTTCTTGGTAGTGGCGCCCGCCCTGTGGAACACCCTTCCATCAGATGTCAAAGAGAACAACAACTACCAGACTTTTAGAAGACCTCTGAAGGCAGCCCTGTTTAGGGAAGTTTTTAATGACTGATGTTTTAATGTATTTTTAATATTTTATTGGAAGCCGCCCAGAGTGGCTGGGGAAACCCAGCCAGGTGGGCAGGGTATAAATAATAAATTGTTGTTGTTGTTGCACAAGAGCACTCTGCCCTTCTGTGGTTTCCAGCAACTGGCGTTCAGAAGCATTGCAGCCTAAGACAGTGGAAGCAGAGCTTAGTCATTGTGGCTAGTAGCCATCAGTAGCCCCTTCCTCCATGAATTTACCGTATTTTTCGCTCTATAAGACGCACCAGACCATAAGACACACCTAGTTTTTGGAGGAGGAAAACAAGAAAAAAAATATTCTGAATCCCAGAAGCCAGAACAGCAAGAGGGATTGCTGCTTTCGCTGCCCAGCGATCCCTCTTACTGTTCTGGCTTCTGGGATAGCATTTGCTCCATAGGATGCACACGCATTTCCCCTTACTTTTTAGGAGGGAAAAAGTGAGTCTTATAGAGCAAAAAATACGGTATCTAATCCTCTTTTAAATCCGTCTAGGTTAGTGGCCATCGCTGCCTATTGCAGAAGCGAGTCCCATAGTTTAACTATGCACTGTGCGAAGAAGCACTTTCTTTTATCGTTTCTCCCACCTTGGTGCCCAATTCAGAAGGAAGGAAGTGATGGTACCATTAGTACGGGGCCCTTCCTTTTGTTTATGTGTCTCTAAAAGGGAAGAATGCAGCAACGCTAGGGAACGCCGTTTCCCTTCTTAAACCAACAGGGAATGACAAGTTCATTCCTGAAGTTCAATCCAATAGCATTCTTCTGTTTTACCTTCAGCATATCTGGAACCCTCAAGAGAGAGTCACTGGAAACAAGGCAAAATCAATTGGTGACCGGCAAGATTATGATGCTAACTATGCACCAGGGATACTGCCTTCTGTCAGAGGATAAAACGTATTTATACAGGTGTTTTAATGCTCAGCTAATGGGAGCGTGTCCACTGCCAATGAGTTTGCCTTCTCCTGAATTTGCTTCCTTTTGGAAGAGACTGAGGTAGCTTTCTATTTAAAATGTAAAATGGATTTAATTTACCCTCAGATATCAGGGATACAGATTACAAAGAACTTATTTCCCCCCACCCCAGGAAATACAAATCTATATTACATTGCATTAAAATGAAATTGCTAACATCAGAAGAAGCGCAATGCCACACATACCTACTCAGAAGTAAGCTCCACTGAATTCAATGGGACTTACTACCAGGTAAGCCTGAATCGGGAGGAATGATAGCATCAGAAACATATGAGAACCATGTTTGTAAAGTGTATATTGCTTTTCTTAAACAAAAAGAGAGAAGATTCTTATCTCTTAAATAATATAACCCATAGCCATAGTACAATGTTTGGTTTCAGAGAATTACAGGCAGCACGGCAGTTTATATGCCTTTTATTTCTAGCTGCTTCTTTAGATAGTAGCAAATGTTGTTTTGAAAGAAAAGTTGCAAGACGGGCTTTTTACTCCTCACTGCATATAAAGACCAAATGTATTCACTGTTCCAAAGAGAAAAGCAGAAAATAAAAGCTGGGGGAGAAGAGAGAACAGAAACACATTTATTCTTTTCAGAGTCTTAAAGAAAAGTAAACAAACTGGCAAATTGCTTTGCAAAAATGATCAAATTGTTTCCCCAGATCTGATAAAAAATTATTCCATTTCCCCATATTCTCTTGTACAATAGCTTTGTAGCAGGGGTAAAACATGGCAGGTGTTCTTTTCTTCCTTACAATATCTCTGTCATTGGAATTATTACTATTGCTTGACATACATTCCAACAATAACATGAGTGGGCACATGAAATTGTTGCTAGCATAACTTTTTTTCAGGAGATTTTCCCACCCCCCTCACAGTTTTGGCTGTTTCCTCAAAGTTCCCAACTTAACATGATGACGTTTTATGCAAGGACCTCAGAATAGTGTTGATGGCTGTCATCCCATTTGATCCTTTCAATGGTCCCCTGAGATGGGTTAGTTGAAAGAGAGGCCCCACCAGCATACACTTAAAGCAGTGTCATGCCCCTTTAAACAATCATGGCTTTCCTCCAAAGAATCCTGGGAACTGTGGTTTGCTAAGGATGCTGGGAGTTGTCATGAGACCCCTGTTCCCCTCACAGAGCTACAATCCCCAGAGTGGTTTAAACAATCAATTCACCTTCCCCGGGGACTCTGGGAACTGTAGCTCTGGAAGGGGGTTGGTAATGAAGTTATTAATGTTGTACATATGGAAGCAATAAAAAGAATAAAAACAGACTCTTCTTGAAATAAAAATTATCCAGTCCAAAAATATGGTTCCATTTTTTTCCTAATAGAACTTGTTTCAAAACAATAACGTTACATCAAACTAGTTGCGTAGAATCTTGTGCTTGCCCAAGCACAGGCAAAACATCTTAGAAATGTGAAATTGCTTCAAACAGAGCTGAAAGCAGTAGCTCTGTCTCTGTCCGAGCCTCCATTACAGTCCGAGGCTGTGTTCCTCCTGGAGAGAATCATTTGCACACCTTTCTTCTACAGTGCTTGAGAACAAAGGTCAATGCCCACAAAATGGTGATTTGCAACTGAATACCTTTCTCATGTGATCGAAGTTAAACCTGTGACAGAGCGGCAGAGATACATTAGCTGCTAATCATTAATCTGTTAGGCACCCAGAAAGCTTTCGTATAGCCCATTGGAATTCTCCAACGTTAGACCTTTAGCAATACACATACCGAGATATGTTCCATTTCAGTGTAGAACTAAACAACTATACTTAACAGCGGGGGGTCTCCTCAACCATCCTCAGCACCCTTAACAGACTACAGTTCCCAGATTCTTAGGGTGAAGGCATGACTGTTTGAAGTGGTTTGATACTGCTTTGAATGCATCATGTGGCTGTGGCTCCAGGTCATCAAGGAAGCTTCATGTCTGCAGCAGCAACACTGGTGGAGTTTCAGTGCCTCATGATGTGCTAAATTTAGGCTAAACAAACCAGACTTAAGCTATAGTGGGAAGTGATGGCATCTTAACTCCTGCTTTGCTTAAGGATTTTGTGTGTGCACAAGCAAATTGTACAATTTGTGTGTTGCATGAAAGGCTTCTTCCTCCATATAATCAGTTAATAAGATGCTATTAGGGTTCCCAGACAAAGATAAGCAAGTGAGTCCCTTTATGGTAATTTCCCAACACCTCGTTGTTGGAACAGGGAATGAATTGTATTAGAACACGGCCAGTAGTTCTTCCTGATGTACGTGATTTGCAGAAATTTGCTTGATGCCGTTTTGGAATTGATTACCTCCTGCCTACTCGCAACTATGCAGGCTGCACCCAATGTTTATCGGTGTGCTTCTCTTACAATGCGGCGCATTATGCGCCTCTTCCCCTTGGTAGGCTTCGTTCATGCACAGTGTGTTTCACTCTTCCAGCCCCCCCCCTTTTGTATTACTGGATGCCAGTTAAAGGGCTTGGAAATAAACTCTATATTTAATGTGTTAGAAATATGTGTGATAGATTAGATAGATAGATGATAGATATATATATATATAGAGAGAGAGAGAGATGATGATAGATAGATAGATGATAGATAGATAGATGATAGATAGATAGATAGATGATAGATAGATAGATGATAGATAGATAGATGATAGATAGATAGATAGATAGATAGATAGATAGATAGATAGATGATAGATAGATAGATAGATAGATGATAGATAGATAGAGATAGATAGATGATAGATATAGATAGATAGATAGATAGATAGATGATAGATAGATAGATAAACAGACAGATGATAGATAGATATAGATAGATAGATGATAGATAGATAGATAGATGATAGATAGATAGATAGATGATAGATAGATAGATAGATAGATAGATAGATAGATAGATAGATAGATATAGATAGATGATAGATAGAGATAGATAGCTATAGATAGATGATGATAGATAGAGGACAGGATATGCATAATGTTATGGATACATATATAGAAGTACTTAAAATCAAAATTGCCGTCTATGCTTAGAGTCAGAACTGCTTGTCCAAAGCAGTGTCTGTAAACAGCAAGAACCTTGCCCTCAGCAATTATGTCCTTTAATAGGAGATTAATAGCTGGCCAGATAAGGAGGAGGAGGAAAACATATTGGAATGTAATGACAAGGAGTTAGCACAAACAAGGAGAATTGCCAAGGACAAGTTTGGGAGGGATAGGTAACAGAATATGCAAGCCAAAACCTGCTGAAAATGAAGGATTGAGGATGACACCTTAATAAGGTAGTGGGAATTTCTAAGTGGAAAACACCCCCAAATGTGGTGTGTCCAATTGGGAGGCCAGGTGTCCACGATCTGTTCATGCATTGCTTTAGGCAATGATATTGCATAAATGATACGGGCATGAGGATTGCATGTATTTAGCATACCTGAAAGAAGAAGAGTATACCATTGTCAGACTGTGCTTGTGGCAATAGCATTGTGGCTGACCATTCAGGACTGTCTTAATGATTAATAGATCTCTGTTGAGCCTACCTTGTGTGCCTGACTCCTCTTTCCTTTGAGGCTTTCGGCTGCCTACTCCAAGGAAGGAACCCTAGGAATTTTCCTAACAAATGCATTCTCAGAAATACTGAAAAACAGCAGCCAAAAAGAAGGACGCCCTTATATATAGTTTATCAGCTCAACATCAAAAAAGCTAAGATCATGGCCACTGGTCCCATCACCTCCTGGCAAGTAGAAGGTGAAGACATGGAGGCAGTGAGAGATTTTACTTTCTTGGGATCCATAATCACTGCAGGTGGTGACAGCAGTCATGAAATTAAAAGACGCCTGCTTCTAGGGATAAAAGTGATGACAAACCTAGACAGCATCTTAAAAAGCAGAGACATCACCTTGCCAACAAAGGTCCGTATAGTTAAAACTGTGGTTTTCCCAGTGGTGATGTATGGAAGTGAGAGGTGGACCATAAAGAAGGCTGATCGCCGAAGAATTGACGCTTTTGACTTATGGTGCTGGAGGAGACTCTTGAGAGTCCCATGGACTGCAAGAAGATCAAACCTATCCATTCTTAAGGAAATCAGCCCTGAGTGCTCACTGGAAGGACAGATCCTGAAGCTGAGGCTCCAATACTTTGGCCACCTCATGAGAAGAGAAGACCCTGGAAAAGACCCTGATGCTGGGAAAGATTGAGGCACAAGGAGAAGGGGACGAAGCTACAAACATGAGTTTGACCAAACTGCGGGAGGCAGTGGAAGACAGGAGTGCTTGGCATGCTCTGGTCCATGGGGTCACGAAGACTCAGATACAACTAAATGACTAAACAACAACAACAAAAGGCCCAGCGGCACCCAAGGCTCAGCATGTTAAAATGTTGAGGAGGTGGCATTCAACTACTGTGCAACATTTCAAGCCTGCCTTTCCATCTCACCACAAATTTTTCGCTTCCCTTACTTTGCTGTGATGATAAACCTTGCACAAATGCTTACATGTTGTTTGGGGAAGGGCAGTAGCTCAGTGGCAGAGCATCCAGAACTTTGGATGAAGAAAGTGCCAAGTTCCATCCCCCGGCATCTCTGCATAGGAATGGGAGGGACCACTGCCTGAAATACTGGAGACTGCTGCCAGTCAGTGCTGGCAAATCTGGTTTAGTATAAGGCTGCTTCCTGCATTCCTATGGTGCTGCCCTTGAAATCTGTTCAGAAGCTGCATTCGTTTTCAGCCTGCTCTGCATTGTTCACAGCATCTCGTAGTGAGGAAAAAAACAGTTGAAAACTTCATTTAAATACAACTGAAAACAAAACAAAAAGAAAATCCAGACAACATACTCAGAAAATTGCTGTATCAGACAAATGAAGGATGGTGAATATAGCTACATTTTCACATGGCATTGAAACTCCATCAGTGTTTGATGCTATAACTATTTCCTGATGTGACTGGCTGCAGGAACAAATTGAACCTCTCTTAGTCTGCCTATATCAGTTTCCTGTGTGAATCACACTCAGTGAAGGTAAAAAGGTAAAGGTAAAGGACCCCTGACCATTAGGTCCAGTTGCAGACAACTCTGGGGTTGCGGCACTCATCTTGCTTTACTGGCCGAGAGAGCCGACGTTTGTCCACAGACAGTTTTTCCGGGTCATGTGCCAGCATGACTAAGCCGCTTCTTGCGAAACCAGAGCAGCGCACGGAAACGCCATTTACCTTCCTGCTGGAGCGGTACCTATTTGCACTTTGACATGCTTTTAAACTGCTAGGTTGGCAGGAGCTGGGACCGAACAACGGGAGCTCACTCCGTCATGGGGATTCAAACAGCCGACCTTCCGATCGGCAAGCCCAAAAGGCTCAGTGGTTTAGACCACAGTGCCACCTGCGTCCCACTCTGTGAAGGTACTAGCTATTTATTTATGACCATTTCCGTATCCCTTAATATCTATTAAAAAAACTATAAGTGATGAACAAGTAAAATAATATAAGAAGAGCCTGCTGGATCAGGAGAGTGGTTCATTTAAGCCAGCATTTTGGCTAGTTAAACAACCTATGGCCCTTTAAACTGTGTGCATGGGGAGTACTGTTTTGTTTGGTATTGTGTATTTTTGTGTTTTTCTATTGTAAACTGCCCGGTGATCCTCAGAAGAAGAAGAGTTTGGGTTTGATATCCCGCTTTATCACTACCCTAAGGAGTCTCCCAGTGGCTAACAATCTCCTTTCCCTTCCTCCCCCACAACAAACACTCTGTGAGGTGAGTGGGGCTGAGAGACTTCAGAGAAGTGTGACTGGCCCAAGGTCACCCAGCAGCTGCATGTGGAGGAGCGGGGAAGCGAACCTGGTTCACCAGATTACGAGTCCACCCATCTTAACCACTACACCACACTGGCTCTCAGAGAGGTATGGCAGTTTAGGAATTTAATAAATCAACAAATTAAATAGATCCAGCTCTCCCAGGGGCCAATCAGGTGCCTACAGGAAACCTGCAAACAGGGTCCGAGCACAAGAGCGCTCTGACCTCCTGTGGTTTCCAGAAACTGGTATTCAGAAGCATTGCTGCTGCCAACTGTGGAGGAAGAGCATATAGCCATTGTGGCTAGTAGCCACTGATAGCCCTCTCCTCCATAAATTTGTCCAATTCTCTTTTAAAGCCATCTAGGTTGGTGTACATCACTGCTTCCTTTGGGAGCAAAGTTCCAAAGTTAAACTATGCACCGCATGAAATTTTTTTACAGTATTGGAACTATACTGCAAAACTACCAGGACAAATTGCTAAAACACCAGTAAGAGCATTGTAATATGCAAAAAGACTTAATAGTCAGGGAAAGCTGGGGGAGGGGGCAGGGAAAGATGCATCTTTAGAAGACATCTGAAGCAGGTCATTGATGGTGCTCCCTGTGTGATGGGAGAAAAAGAGTCCCAAAGGACAAAAGACAAAAGCAGATAATGCCCTTTTATGGGTTCCTACCTCCTGATGAAAAGGGACGCGGGTGGCACTGTGGGTTAAACAACAGAGCCTAGGACTTGTCGATCAGAAGGTCGGCGGTTCGAATCCCCATAACAGGGTCAGCTCCCGTTGCTCGGTCCCTGCTCCTGCCAACCTAGCAGTTCAAAAGCACGTCAAAGTACAAGTAGATAAATAGGTACCGATGAGGCGGGAAGGTAAATGGCGTTTCCGTGCGCTGCTCTGGTTTGCCAGAAGCGGCTTAGTCATGCTGGCCACCTGACCCAGAAGCTGTACGCCGGCTCCCTCGGCCAATAAAGCGAGATGAGCACCACAACCCCAGAGTCGGCCACGACTGGACCTAATGGTCAGGGGTCCCTTTACCTTTTACCTCCTGACGATCTATAATGTGCGGTTCCATTAACAAGAGCACCCCGGATGATCTGAGGTCTATATAGAGGCAGGCAATCTTTCACATGGTTCAGGGCTTTATATATTAATAGCAAGACCTTGAACATGGTCAAGGTGAACCACCCTTTTTGTTCTGTGAATTGCCCTGAGACCTCCGTGTATAGGGCGGTATATAATTTCAGTAAATAAAAATAATGATAATAGTGTCTCAGTGGCTGACTGGCAGCCAGTTATGACCTTTAAAGTCCAATGCTTGCGAGAATATTTCCTGCTATACTGTCAAAGAGAGCCAGAGAGTCATAGCTAATGGACAAAACTAGATGTATGGACAGTGCCAGATTTACGTATAAGCTAAACAAGCTATAGCTTAGAGCTGCACTCTCATGGGGGCCCCCAAAAAAATCAAAGGAAAAATACCTAGATGTACATTTCCAAAATATAAGAAAAAAACAAATAAAATAAAACCTACTTGCAGCAACAGTATTTTGCATTGTGTAGGCTCCTCTGATGTTAGTCATGGGCCCTGCCTGCTAGCCTGCTCCCTAAAATATCACTGATTTGCTCATTTCTATACAAAGTGGTACCTTGGTTCTCAAACTTAATCCGTTCCAGGTGTCAGTTCAACAATCACTTTGAAAAAATACATATTTTGTTATGTGCAAATGACTTTAGATGCCTATTAGGTCCATAATTTACCATATAGCATATATTCAACACAAAAAACAGCGACAATTTGTTGTTGACAAAGGACAGGCTGGACATATAAAGGGTCCCATTACCTTCAGTAGCTTAGGGCCTCATCAAACCTAAATCCGGCCCTGTGTATGGAAATATACCAGAGCCCTGCAGAGTTTGGTTTAGCTATCAGTGTCTTTTCCTCAGGAACTCTGGGAATTGTTGTCCTCTGTGGGGGATAGGGGTCTCCTAACAGCTCTCAGCACCCTTAACAAACCACATTTCCCAGGGTTCTTTGGGAGAAGCCATGTAAGCTTAAAGTGTTGTGATACTGCTTAAATCCTATAGCATAGGTGGCGGACTTGGTGAGGCCATATTCCAGAATCTGGCAGATCAAAAATTTGAGACCCACCTGCTGTGTACAGATCGCTTTGTTGCATCTTTATGTGATTTGAATACTATGTAATTATGTGATTGGGATATATCTTCATATAAGCAGGCAGACAAAGTGGAAGTGAACTGCATGAGTGCTTCCTTTCTCGCTTGAAAGACTGGGGCACAAACTGCAGCTCCCACTCAGCAGTCCAAAGCTATACACAGGCTTTCGCTAGATATCTTAACATCAGTTTCATCTGACTAGCCTTGCTCTCCCCTCCCCACCCCACCCCGCCTCCTTTTTTTGATAGCTTCTTGTTAGATAGCTGGAGTGCTTTGCTCGCCTGACTGGAGAATCTGATAGGGGGTGAGAGAGATAGTGTCTGATTGCATTCAAGATGGTATCATGAGAATTAAGGGTGGCTGTATGCTGTGCATTACAGAGGGCAGTCCTCTATCCGAAGACATGCTCTGTAATTTACTTTAAAGTTTTGATAAGTTGCTTAATATTTCAAATACATCTCAAGTGTCGCTTATAATTCATTATTTGTACCCTGCCCATCCGGCTGGGTAGCCCTAGCCTCTCTGGGCGGCTTCCAGCATATATAAAAACATAGGTAAAGGTAAAGGGACCCCTGACCATTAGGTCCATTCGTGACCGACTCTGGGGTTGTGGCGCTCATCTCGCTTTATTGGCCGAGGGAGCCAGCTTACAGCTTCCGGGTCATGTGGCCAGCATGACTAAGCCGCTTCTGGCGAACCAGAGCAGTGCACGGAAACGCCGTTTACCTTCCCGCCGGAGTGGTACCTATTTATCTACTTGCACTTTGACGTGCTTTCGAACTGCTAGGTTGGCAGGAGCAGGGACCGAGCAATGGGAGCTCACCCCGTTGCGGTGATTCGAACCGTCAACCTTCTGATCGGCAAGTCCTAGGCTCTGTGGTTTAACCCACAGCGCCACCCGCCTCCCATATATAAAAACATACTAAACCATTAAATCTTAAAAGCTTTCCCACATGGGGCTGCCTTTAGATGTCTCCTAAATGTTATATAATTACTCATCTCCTTAACATCTGGTGGGAGGGCATTCCACAGGCTGGGTGCCACTACCAAGAAGGCCCTTTGCTTGAAGGGTCCAAGGCCACAAGAAATCAGAGCAGCAGGGGGCTTGAAGTGAGCCCCCAGGCATTGGACAGGTCACCTGGTCTCCGGCTTCTCTGCTATGGTGAGATGTATTGCATTTCTCTTTTCAATTATGGCAAATATTTCTAAATTTGCAGTTATACATGTACGTCAGTACAGTGGAACCTCTACCTGTGAGCATAATCCATTCTGGAGGTGCGTCTGGAGGTCAAAATGGGTCGCTGGGAGAGGCGCCGTTGTGTGCAGGCATGGGCGGCGATTGCCCGCTTTTGTGCATGTGTGAACAGCGGCAAACCTGCCGGTTACTTCCAGGTTTGCCACAGACATTGGGCGAAATGGACACAAGCGGAGGCGGACGTAGGAAGAGGTTTGGAAAGGAGGACTGGCTTCATTATTTTCAGATAATGGAGGCATTTAAATTGGACAAGAAAATTGGCTTCCAGGTGGAAAAATCAAAATTAGAAACTGAACTGTTAGAACCCAAAACTAAGAATTTGTCAAGAATGTATAACTTGCTGCTGAAATGGAACACTCAGGATGAAACGGTAAAATCGGCTATGATTAAATGGGCACAAGACGTTGAACATAACATTATGTTCGCTGACTTGGAACAGTTATGGACCACAGGTATGAAATTTACGGCATGTAATGCCTTAAGAGAGAATATTATGAAAATGATATACAGGTGGTACATGACCCCAGTCAAGCTTGCAAAAATCTATCATTTGCCTGATAATAAATGTTGGAAATGTAAAGAAACTGAAGGTACATTTTTTCACCTTTGGTGGACGTGCCCAAAGATTAAGGCTTTCTGGGAAATGATATATAATGAATTAAAAAAGGTATTCAAATATACCTTCCCCAAGAAACCAGAGGCCGTTCTCCTGGGCAAGGTCGGCCAAATGGTGATAAAAAAGGATAGAACTTTCTTTATGTATGCAACAACAGCAGCAAGAATACTCATTGCAAAGTATTGGAAGACACAAGAGCTTCCCACACTGGAGGAATGGCAGATGAAACTGATGGACTATATGGAACTGGCGGAAATGACTGGTAGAATCCGTGACCAGGGAGAAGAGTCGGTGGAGGAAGATTGGAAGAAATTTAAAGACTATCTGCTGAAACATTGCAAAATTAAAGAATGTTAGAGTGATGTTGGATTGAAAATAAGTGACTTCCAGCTGTACAGGATTTAAAGTTATGGATAGATTAAGATTAAGGATTAGGATTAAAAAAGTTTAAGGAAATGGAAATTTGGTCTTTAAAAGGTAAAATTTTAATGTTATATTATATTAAGAGTAAAGATTGGGATTAAAAAAGAGGGAAAGAAATTGCTGGACAAACAATTTGAACTGGAATACAAAAGAGGGAGGTACGAGGAGGTCCAGAAAATAAGTAAATGTAAAAATGGAAATGAAAAGGTGATATTGTTTTTAATTGTTCTATTTTCTTTTTTGTCTTTTTTTTTTGTTCCTTTTTTTTCTTCTTTTGGATTATGTATTGTGTATTTTTGAATTGTGTATTTCTTTTTTGTGTTTTATGTTTAATCTTTTATTGAAACTTTAATAAATATCATTTAAAAAACAAATAAGAAGAGGTTTGACTGTATATGCAATGGCCTTCCTCATTCTCTTAAAGGAGAAGTTCGATTCCTGCACGGGACAGCTGCATATTCCTGCATTGCAGGGGGGTTGGACTAGATGATCCTCAGGGTCCCTTCCAACTCTCACACTCTCTCGAGCTGCACTCTAGCCCCAGAAAAGTGCTTTTTCAGGGCTAGAGCGTGGTGTGGGTCATGCAGTATACCTGAGAGTGCATCCCAGGAGACACGTGTCCCGGTTTCAGATCCAAAAAAGTTGGGCGGCACGGTGTGCTAAATGCATAAATGTTGTGGCTTACTTTCCAGTTAAAATCACCCCACATTTATGCATAAATAGACAGAGAGAAAATAGCGATCAATGCCAGCACAGAGAGATGCTAAATCTAACTCCAAAGAAAGGCATCTTCCCTGATGGATACATCGGGAGATCAAAGTTGTGCTTTATTAGTTGTATAAAAAGTGTCTTTAGTTTGGTGTTGAAAGGGAAAAATTTGCATTTAAATAGAAAGATTAATGACTGCAATACATAGAGCTTATACTGCACAATCCCGCCCCCCTGAAAATAATATACATTGTTTTATATCAGGGACATCCAACTCCTAATAGACTGCGATCTACTCACATTATAAAAAAACTGGCAGTGAACTTCAGATGGACCGAAGTTGAGCTTTTTTAGGAAGCCACAGTTGTTCCCCCCCTTTTTGTGGAGGGGGGGAGAGAAAACTGAGGGGCCACAGATCTACGAGGATCTACCAGGAAAAACCCTATGATCTACCTGTTGGACATGCCTCTTTTATATAAACCATACACCTCAAGACACATTGTGGGGGAGAGAAAAGAACAGATAACAGCAATATTTCAAGAATTCTTTTTAATACATTATAATTTTGTTATATGATTACAGTGCCCAGTTCTGAACACTGCATTTCCTGGTCAGGAAATTAAAAACAAAAACAGGAGAGCTTAATAGGCTCGAGGCAAAGGTTAGTGTCATTAGGAGGTGGTGTGTGTCTCTAGTAAAAGTTTTAGAAAGCTTTGGGGGAAATATATTGAGAAAAACAAGACTCTGACAAGACGTGGTTCAAGAAGGAGGGGATGATTCCAGACAATTTCATTGAGAAAGCACTGAGAAAGGGCCTTTTCTGCAGTGGCTCCCCATTTGTGGAATGTTCTCCCCAGAGAGATTCAGTTGGCGCCTTCGTTATACACCTTTGAGTGTTCCTCTTTAACCAGGCCTTTGGCTAATTGACATCCGATGCCCTTTGAAAATGTGTTGTGGGGGGGCACTAGGGGGCGCATCAGAAGATGGCTGACAATAACATCTCTCCGACCCACACGAGGTAATTTGGAGGCTATGATGGGAGTAATTAGCCTCCCTACCCCCCCCAGGATGGTGGGGGGGGACTGCCCTTGCCTGCTGTGCCCTATACCACCCCCGAATTTGTGGGGATGGGGGCACTAGGCACAAAGCCCTCCTGTGGGATTTCGGCGCTCCTGGACGCCGTCTCTGATCTGCGCCACTAGCTGCAAGAACTTCAAAAGAAACAATTTGGATGAAGCGAATGCACATATTTCAAGGAAGGAGGGGGAGTAAAGACTGCTAACAGAAGAGATCTCTGATAAAACAAGACGAGTCAGAGGAACAAGTATAGATTATGAGAAGATACGCCAAGACTCGGTATGGTAAAGGGACTGATGACTGATGGGGGAGGGGGAAAAAACTTTCCTTTCTTTCCTTATGTGATTAAACAAGAATCCCCTCCCCTCACAAGTCAGAAATGTCGTTTTAAGGACTTAAGCTGTGGATTTAAGGCTGTGTGGAGATAAACTTTCGAACCAAAGCATGTTTTAAGAAGAGCGTGGAATGTATAAGGGCTTTGGAATGACGCAGTTAAAAATGCCGTCGCCATATTGGGAAGTTCTGTCGGAGGACTTAAGTCTGGGAGGAAAAATAGAGAAATAGAGCTGTTTTTATATTGTGGGTGAAACTCCTCAGAGGGACTTAAGAACGACAGTTCTGTAATTAATGATGGAAAGAGCGATGTTATCTATGAAGGCGATGATATATGGAAACCATCTCGATTTGAGGATTGGAAGAACGGAAAAATTCACACAGGATTATTATTGGTGTTTATTGGCTTAAGGAGACTATCAGAAGAGATCATGAAGAAAAAAGAGAAAATATATGAACAAGATGTGATGTGGAAACAGCAAGATAAGACTGGATAGAATTATGAACTCTGTTTGGACTGATTTGGAATGATTTGGACATTAAAGCAGTAGCAAGAAGATGATCAGAATCCCCCTTCGGATCTTGAAATATGGGTCCCCTCAACAACAAAATTTATTTATTTTTTTTTTAAAAAATAATTTTTATTAAAATTTTAAACAACAAAGAAAGAGAAAAAAGAAAAAAGAAAAAAACATACACAATATATATAACAACAACACACACAAAAAACAATACAAACTCAACAATAAAAAACAAAAAACGTAACAATTAAAAACAAACTCTCTTTTCCATTTCCATATTTAGATTACTTATTTTCTGGACTTCCTCATACCTCCCTCTTTTGTATTCCAATCCAAATTATTTGTCAAGCAGTTTCTTTTCCGCTTTTTTAATCCCAATCCTTAATTTAATAAAATATTAAAATATATAACTTCAACTTCTTTAAACCTAATCCTTGATCTTAATATCATATAACATTAAAATTTTCCCTTTTAATATCAAATTTCCATTTCTTTAAACATCCTTAATCTTGATCTTTTAATCTTAATCTATCATTAACTTTAACCTGTGCAGCTGAAAACCACTTATTTTCAGTCCAACATCGCTCTAACATTCCTTAATTTTGCAGTGTTTCTGAAGATAGTCTTTGAATTTCTTCCAGTCTTCCTCCATCGACTCTTCTCCCTGGTCACGGATTCTACCAGTCATTTCCGCCAATTCCATATAGTCCATAAGTTTCATCTGCCATTCCTCCAGCGTGGGAAGTTCTTGTGTCTTCCAATACTTTGCGATGAGTATTCTTGCTGCTGTTGTTGCATACATAAAGAAAGTTCTATCCTTTTTTAACACCATTTGGCCGACTATGCCCAGGAGAAAGGCCTCTGGTTTCTTAGGAAAGGTATACTTAAATACCTTTTTTAATTCATTATATATCATTTCCCAGAAAGCCTTAATCTTTGGGCATGTCCACCAAAGGTGAAAAAATGTACCTTCAGTTTCTTTACATTTCCAACATTTGTTATCGGGCAAGTGATAGATTTTTGCAAGCTTGACTGGGGTTATGTACCACCTGTATATCATTTTCATAATATTCTCTCTTAAGGCATTACATGCCGTAAATTTCATACCTGTGGTCCATAACTGTTCCCAGTCAGCAAACATAATATTATATCCAACGTCCTGTGCCCATTTAATCATAGCCGATTTTACCGTTTCATCCTGAGTATTCCATTTCAGCAGCAAGTTATACATTCTTGACAAATTCTTAGTTTTGGGTTCTAACAGTTCTGTTTCTAATTTTGATCTTTCCACCTGGAAGCCAATTTTCCTGTCCAATTTAAATGCCTCCATTATCTGGTAATAATGAAGCCAGTCTCGCACTTTGTTTTTTAGTTTTTCAAAACTCTGCAATTTCAGTCTATCTCCGTCTTGTTCCAAAATTTCCCAATATTTCGGCCAATTGACCTCCATATTAACCTTTTTCAAGGCTTTCGCTTCCATTGGTGACAGCCACCTTGGGGTTTTGTTTTCTAACAAATCCTTATATCTTAACCAAACATTAAATAGCGCTTTCCTGACAATGTGGTTTCTAAACGCTTTATGTGCTTTGACCTTATCATACCATAAATATGCATGCCATCCAAATACATTATTGAAACCTTCCAAGTCCAAAATGTCAGTGTTTTCAAGAAGTAGCCATTCTTTCAACCAGCAAAAGGCTGCTGATTCATAATAAAGTTTAAGGTCTGGCAGGGCAAATCCACCTCTTTCCTTTGCATCTGTTAGTATTTTAAATTTTATTCTAGGCTTCTTGCCCTGCCAGACAAATTTAGAAATATCCTTCTGCCACCTCTTGTGAAACAATCCATTTTGTCCACAATCTGCAAAGTTTGGAACAAAAACAACATTCTAGGCAACAACAACAACAAAATTTAAAATTCGGCTTTGTAATTCGGAATTTATGTGATGTGATTTAATTTGATTTGATTGGCTGGTTAATAAAAATTATTTTTTTAAAAAAGAAAATGTGTTGTGGGGGAGTGGGAGGGATTGCTGGATTGTCCTTGGTTTTGTTTTGTATTCACACCCTTCAATAATTGAATAAATGCAAAGTGTACAGATCACTGTGTGCAAATATATCATTTTATTCATATCATCTTATATAATTGGGATAAATCATGCATGCAAATTATACATTAGACAGGCTACAAGAAACAACAAAAGGAAGACTGCTGGGAGTCTGAAGGGCCCTGCTCTGCTTCTCTTCACCTGGTTTGGGTCGGCGCCTGACAGGCTCCATAAAGGAGTGCTTCTGCTGGGCAGAGAGGGCTCCGTTTTTGTTTTTTAAATTGCTTTTAGTTTTTATCTATGTCATTTTAAATTGTGGTTGACATTAATGCTGTACTCTATGTTTTCTTGCAATCCGATCAAACTTATCCATTCTTAAGAACCAGGAGGGGCATGAACTGGGAGGAGCAAAGATACGCACACAGGCCCAGTCTCTTATTGCTTGGGAAACACCCTGGAGAGGAGGAGACGTAGTCGGCTGTGAGGAGGCCCCATTAGTCTTGGCAACTACTTCATGGGGACAAGATCCTTCGCAGATCCTGTTTTGCTAATAAAGAGTTAACTTCAGCTTGCCCTGTGTGATTTACTGCTGGCCCACTCCTGTCAGCATAGCAGTAAATCTGACTAGGAGAAGCTCTTTTGAATTATGGTGCTGGAGGAGACTCTTGAGAGTCCCATGGACTGCAAGAAGATCAAACCGATCCATTCTTAAGGAAATCAGCCCTGAGTGCTCACTGGAAGGACAGATCGTGAAGCTGAGGCTCCAGTACTTTGGCCACCTCACGAGAAGACTCCCTGGAAAAGACCCTGATGTTGGGAAAGATGGAGGACTCAAGGAGAAGGGGACAACAGAGGGCGAGATGGTTGGATAGTGTTCTCGAAGCTACCAGCTTGAGTTTGACCAAACTGCGGGGAGGCAGTGAAAGACAGAAGTGCCTGGCGTGCTCTGGTCCATGGGGTCACAAAGAGTTGGACACAACTAAACAACAAAACAACAACAACAACAACAACAACAACAACAACTCTTAGTTTTAGATTTTATGATTTATGTGGATATTGTTTTCCATTTGGCTGTGTACTTTTTGACGTGCTTTATTTATTGCTTATGACTTTTGTTATGTTGGTAATTATGGAAATCTTGTCATGTTGTAAGCTGCCTTGAGCATTGTTTTAACTATCGAAAGGCAGCATACAAATAAAATGATGATGAGGAAGACTTTAAAAAGTTGGCCACCATTCCCAACACAAAATTTTGCAACTCAGTTTGTCTGTGTAAACAGGCCACCCAAAATGGAAACATCCTAGTAGTGCCAGCACATTTGCAAAGCTAAGCAACTTCCAACTCTACAATTCCCTTCCAACTCTATAATTCTATGTCACTATGACTTTCAGAGAAGGGATTGAGACTATTGGGTTGGGTGGGGTGGATAGAGAGCTGCCACATGACTCAGTGGTTTGCGGATAAGAGTAAGAAAGTATACTTTGAATGCTGGAGCTAAATCTATGTATTCATCATCAAAATGGATGAAAGGCAGTAGGAAAGTGTACAGAGGTGGGCAGCAAGGGCAGCAAAATGTATGGAACTGCTTCAAGAGGAAAGAGGGAAGATGCAAATGGAGATGTCATCTTCCCCCCACTCCTAAGTTCACATTGGACCCATAATGTTACAGTTTTGAAACATCAGTCATGCAAAAACTACCTGAGCAAGTTTAGGGGTGGAGAACCTGCAGTTCTCCAGATGTTGTTAAACTCCAGCTCCTCTTACCCCAGACAGCATGATCAATGGCCAGGGATGATGGAAGTCCTAGTCTGGCAATGCCTGGGTGACCCAGGTTTCCCAGCCCTGCTGTACAGCAGTTAGGGATGAGGTAGGAATTTGAATCAGTTTGCACCGAAAGGCAAATCAACCCAATTCACACTTTCAGAAACAAGACAAGAACGGAAACAGAGCCATTCTTCAAGATTTGCACTGCTCTGAATTTTGCAAGGCAGTTCTCCAGTGAGGTGTACAAAAGCACTAAGGTAAAGTTGCATAAAGCGCATATATTACAGGGGCCCTTTACCTTTTTTTTTTTTACTGCAAATAGCAAAGAAAAATGCACGACGGTAGGAAAACCAGCATGCCAAAACGTGTGCATTGGGAGTGATTTGCACTAAAATACTGACGAAGGCAAGTTTTGCTTTGTTTTTTTTAAAAAATCACAAACCGGTGTGAAAAAGTGTGGAATTGAACTTAAGGCTGGAAAAATGAGAAACCGAAATTGACAAATCCACCCGTCTCTAGCAGCAAAAAAAAAAAAAAAAAAAGGAAAAAGCCAGCTGCCTCTGCTAAATGGGTATAATAAAGACTTCACGTGCCAATAAAAATGTCAGTCGGGTAAATAGTTACATTGGACACTGTCTTATACCAGATCATATTATTTGCCCACCTCCCTCACAATAGCAGCTCTCCAGGGTCTCAATAAGGGACTTTCTAATCAGCAGACATTGTCCATGAACTATTTGGATTCGTACACTGCAGCACTGCAAATGGTAAGCCTGCCTGGTTGGTTAAAACGAGTTAGATTACTGACCGGCATGCGTAAGCCTATTGTGGCACCCTGCACATTCCTTTTTCCTATCTCTGCACAGCCCTTTGTGGCTTCCAGAGTAACCGACCCACCACGATCAAGGATGCCAGGCACAGTGCGGAACCCGGCATCTTGCTCTCCAATTTTCTTTGATTCCATACAGCTGCTTTCCAATGCTGCTTGTGAGCTGTAAAGGAAAGCTGTAACCACTGAGAAAGACTAAAGGGACAAAGGGGCAAACCTGAACAGAATTTTTCTGAGGGTGCTTAGCAATCCCAGGCATCCTCCGTGGAGCTTTGCGTTTTGGCTTCCTGCTATTTCCGGAGTGTGACTCTGGGGTGTGTGCATGTGTGAGGCTGCTAGGCAATTCCCTCTTGACCCCGCTCTAATTAAGAGGTCTGTCTGGATAAAGGTTTGGATATTGAAAAGGAGCCATCAATTAAACCCTATGTGTCCTCTGCAGTTGTGCTCAAGGTATCGCCGTAGACAGAGTGCTGTCTCGTGTGAACTGAGAGTTTCATTAAGCTGCCACCAGAGTAAAGGGTTAGCAACACTTTTGTTATGAATCATAGAATTGTAAAGTTCAAAGGGACACCAAGGGTCATCTAGTCAATGCAGGAGTCTCAGCTAAAGCATCCATGACAGATGGCTGTCCAACCTCTGCTTAAAAACCTCCAAGAAGGAAAGTCCACCACCTTCCACTGGCAAATTGCTCTTAGCGCCAGAAAGTTTTTCATGGAGTTTAGTCAGAATTTCCTTTCCTGTCACTTGAAGCCATTGGTTCGAGGCCTACCCTCTAGGGCAGGAGAAAACAAGCTTGTTCACTCTTCCAGTGTGGTGTAGTGGTTAAGAGCAGCAGACTTGTAATCTGGTGAACCGGGTTTGATTCCCCACTCCTCCACATGCAGCTGCTGGGTGACCTTGGGCTAGTCACACTTCTCTGAAGTATCTCAGCCTCACTCACCTCACAGAGTGTTTGTTGTGGGGGAGGAAGGGAAAGGAGAATGTTAGCCGCTTTGAGACTCCTTAGGGTAGTGATAAACCAGAATATCAAATGGCGTGGCAGCAGCCGGAGGCCCCATTAGCTATAGTGGTATCTCAGGTTAAGAACAGTTTCGGCTTAAGAATGGACCTCCAGAATGAATTAAGTTCTTAACCCGAGGTACCACTGTACAGATATACACCCAATGCCTGAGCCAAAGGCCACCTACAATGATTCCTCAACACCTGCAATGATTCCTCAACATCAACTTCATTGCAGTGGTCGTGTTGTGCGGTTGCTTGATTATCGTCTTCCAAAGCAACTACTATTCCAATCTTAAAAACGGAGTGTAATGCTGGTGATCAACAAAAGAGGTTTAAAGACACTCTCAAGGCAAATCTTTTAAAATGTAGTATAAACACTGACAACTGGGAAACACTGGCCTGTGAGTGCTCCAATTGGAGAACAGCCTTTACCAAAGGTGTCATGGGCTTTGAAGATGCTCGAACTCAGGAAGCAAGGGAGAAACGTGCTAAGAGGAAGGTATGCTTGGCAAACCCTCACCGTGATCAATTCCCGCCTGCAAACCAATGTCCCCACTGTGGAAGGATGTGTGGATCCAGAATTGGCCTCCACAGTCACTTACGGACTCATTGTTAAAACTGTGTTTATGGAAGACAATCTTACTCAGCTGCGAGTGATCACCAAAGAAGAAGAAATCTGTAATCAATAAAGTTGTGGCCATTTCTAACTCAGATTGTTGTCTTTTTGAGTTTGTTCCTTTGCTCCTTAGTTACAGCCTCTGCACAGGGAGGTGTGGCACTGTGACTGGGACAGAGCACAACTGGTCAAATGATCCAGTTATGGCATACATAGTAATTGAATTGCAGGGTGACCATTTGAAAGCAAGTGGGTGGGGCAAGGGGAGTTTATGCCATTTCCCTAAGCTGAAATATCCTGTGCTGAGAGAGGTGAGTAATTCTTAAGAGATATTTTCATGGTATTGTACTTGACGGGAAAGTTAGTGAGGCAAATGTTCGAAGAGGTGAAACAAATTAAGGAAATGCTAGTAAATTTTAATGCTTAGTTCTAAGTGCGAAGTTCACTAATTTAATTAAGAATTGTCACCACAAATGGGAGAGAGCTGGTAAGAAGCCAATGTGTTATTGCAATTATAATACGTACAGCTTGATTCTAGGCAAGAGTTCAGTGAGAATACACCCCAATAAGTGCGCACAGGATTGCACCTTTAATTACTCTCAGTCTTTTCTTTTCTGCTGTAGTAATTAAAATTATCATGTTCCATAAATAGAAGGAAATGCAATCTGGTCAAACCGCGTTGTATACTACAACTCCTGTGCCTTGTCAATTTGCTCACTATTTTTCTATTAACAATACTGAATTTGTGATTTGTTGTTTTATTGCATTTATTAGGAATAGTAGCTCTACAAGGACGCTCTCACAGATGGGCACAAAAGTGGGACAAAATATTTTTAAAATTCTCAAAGTCAGTGGGTTTCAAGAGGCTCAACGGGTTCCACAGAACCCATTTTGATCAGGGCTCAGTAGTAGAAATACCAGCATAGAACTGGACCATGAAACGTAGCATGTCTATGACAATAATCCATCTTTTTCCAACATCAAACCATAAGGTTGCCCCTCAACTGACTGAATGCTCACTGATTCAGTGGAGGTTTCTGTGAGCAGAAAATGAGGGCAGACAGTTCTGGATGATTCTTCTTTCCCTCTGCATTCCCTTCTCACAAAGTAGTTCAGTTCAGCTAGAATTCCTCACATGCCTTGTGACTACGTGCTTACGTATTTGGCTTCACTCTGAGCAAAAAGCACAGCAACAGTGCAATTAAAGAGAGGAAGGTCAAGCTGGGAATAAGTCAAGCTTAAGCCCAGTATCTTTTTATTCAAAAGCAGCTCCAGTGCAGGCATAGGCAAACTCGGCCCTCTAGATGTTTTGGGACTACAACTCCCATCATCCCTGATCACTGGTCCTGTTAGATAGGGATGATGATGGGAGTTGTATTGCCAAAAAAAAAAAAAATCTGGAGGGCCGAGTATGCCTGTGCCTGCTCCACAGGTTCCTGCCAAGTCTCCAGAGTTGCTGCTGTAGAGGAGAATTTCTCCACTGCAACTGGTATGTGCATTCATTTCCCCGGAACCAGTAATAATGCAAGGAAGGCCTCTTATCTGGCCATTTATTATTCCTTGCAAATAGTGGAGCACAGGGACATAGGTCCATTGGTCCATCTAACTCAGTACTGGCCACACTGGCTGGCAGCAGCTTTCCAGCATTTCAGGCAGAGTTCTGTCCCAGCCCTACCTGGAGGCACCAAGAATTGAACCGGAGAGCTCCTGCATGCAAGGCAGATTCTCTATCTCTGAGCTATGACCCTTCACAACGTGTGTGCATAAGAGGCAGAGAAAGAGAGATGGAATGCTAAATCTGCACTCTGATCTTTCCTTCTTCGGTGGCCATCACAGATGACAGGAGCAGCCAGGTGCCCATGTTGAAGGTCACTCACATCAACCTTCTCCATATTCCATTTGTCTACAAGTCCACACACACTCCTTGGCAGTGCCAAGATCATCTCCAGATGACTGCTCTGTGAAAAGAGGTTCAGAAACAAACGTCGAAGGAGAAATTTAACAGATTGAATTCATGTTGAACTTCTCCCTTTAGCTGCTGATGCAACCTGGGTGATTTGTTCACACACACACACACACACACACACACCACCCTTATTTCATCAGGAATTTCTTCCCTTTGGTAGGAAATGCAGAAGGAGACACTTCTTGTATGTGGCAAACTCATATTTCCAGCCTTGCACTTGTCACAGGGAGGGTTAAGAAGATGTTCTTCTTGTCAAAAAGTGACAATCCATATGTCCAGATTTTCCCAGACATAAAAGCAGTGCACACCCAGACACTGCTTCCGGCGGCAGATTCCCAGCTATGTCCGGGAAATCCCAGGCGCATGGCAACCTTATGTAAGTGGCTTCTGAAGCCTCCAAAGTCACTGTGATGTCCCAAGACCACCTAAGTCAGACTTCTCTTCACCCTCCCAAATGACTCCTGTGTCCAAGCAGTGACTGAGCATGCTTTTAGTGAGTGAATTCAGCCAGGCTTTCAGTAAGATGGCTGTGATGGCCTGGGACTCGGGCTCGGAACCAGAGGAGTCTCAGTCCTTTGCCTCAGGTGGCATCTGAACCAAGTCTGGGGTCTGATTCTGAAGAGCCCCAGTCTGCACAGGTTCCCCTGCAACAAGCACCAGCTGGGTCGAGTCAGGGACCTGGGCCTGCCCTTGCTCCAGATGCAAGGATTGCCTCGTTGCCTTCGGCTGGGCCATCACTTACAGCTGCTCCACTGCTGGTTGGGTCAGGAGAGGCTGAGGCGGCCTCTGGGTCTAGTAACCCACCGACATCTCCTGAGCTGCAGAGACTAAGATCTGAGAGGAGGAGAGACCCAAATATTCACAGGAGGAGTGCTCACCTTTGGGCAAGACAGGGAGGCGAGTCACCAGGGGATCAGGACCGGCTGTTACCCCAACAAAGATAAAAGGCTGTCAGACCCCACCCCAACATTGCTGTTTGCCAAAACTTGCCTGTGATCCTGTGCCTGACCTTGTCTGGTTTTCCACCTTGTGTCCTGCCTTGGCCCTGCCGGACTGACTCCTCGTGGAACCCCTGGATTCAGGACCGGACCTGGACTGCGCTACTTGGGTCACCCCCAGGCCCAGCACAATGGCAAAATCATGACTGTAGGAACCAACTCCTAGGGCCCAAGGTCCCTTCAGCCTCCTCCCTAAAATATTTGATGGATGTTGCCATTCAAATGGTGTGGTGTACCACGTCATGGGATTGATTGTGTGGGGCAGGGCTTACTCCCCCTCCTCCAAATATTTCACTCAAGTTGGCATCTCTGATCACGACTGTCAAGTTCACAGTCCAGGTTCTGTCTTCTTCTTCTCTTCAGCCCTTATGAGTTCGGGTTTATTTTCCCCATTGATTATTCTGGGAGTTTTGTTTTCAGTATCGGACACCTGTAAAGTGCATCGGGTGTCTATGATCTCTCAAAGTGCCTGTTGCGCTTCTGGCATTATCAACTGATCTGTGAAGGAAACTGAAGTGAAGGGAGATTAAACTTGCCTTGCCCACAGCATCCAATTGCCACATAATCCACTGTGTTATCGCTGGGGGAGATGATCAGCGCTGATAACAAGGCATTTGGCTTTTTCTGAGGCCGTGCTTCCAAGGAAACTAGAATCCCACATATCTTATGAAGTTGCCTTGGAGTGAAACAGGTGATAGGTCCATCTTACCCCCAGCAGCCTCAATCTGACTCCAGCCAGCTGCTGCTGGCAGCCAGTCAGCTCTTCTTGTCATTCATTATGGCTCCACCTACTGGCTTACACCCTCCTCATCACAGTGAGTATCAGCCGCTGCTGCTTCTCCACCTGTCAGCATCTATCCAAGGTCTCATCTTTTCCAGTCCTACCTCATTCTTGAGTATCCCCCAATTGGAGATGACAGAGAGTGAATCTGGGACCAACTTAAGGCAGAGCATGAGCTCTGTCACTGAGCTGTGAGCCCCACCTGCCACTCTTTCTGGTGGTGTATTGGTCAATGAAGCTCTCAGAGACTAGTCACGAGGCATACCATCTCAGTCCTGTGTAGAGGAGCAGTAGGTCATCTGCAAATCCAGCCCTTTCCCACTGGCATTGGGCTCCTTAGAAATTTTAGCCCTGTGAGTCAGGCTTGGTGGGCTGAATCACGATTTCAGTGGCATGTAGCGAGAGGATGGTGGCTCATTGTGCTCAACTTAACTTGAACATGTTAAGAGAGAGGGAGAAGGGAGTGGGAGGACAACAGTAATTACATGCCAGCTGCGCCAAAGGCGAAACATCCAAACACTCAATTAAAGAACCATGTTTCAACAGGAACCAAAATATCTCAAATTTCAGGATAATTTCACCTATGTTTGTAATTAATTTCTGAAAGTGAAAAGTGATTTTAAATTGCTTTAATTAATGGTTTCTTTATCCTCTCTTGAGAAGTTAATGTTGCTTGCTTGTGGGGGGAGAAAAGGGTCTCCTAGCAACACAAAAACACTATAGAGCTTCAAGAAGCGCCTTCTCATCCTAAGCTGAGGCACAATTCCTGTTAGAAGGTGCAACAAAGGTCCTGTGTGCTCCCATCAGGCTCTGACGAGACCAGGGACGGGGAATGCAGTAGCCCTCCAGATGTCATTGGACAACACCTCCCATCGCCCCTGACCATTGGCCATGCTGGCTGGGGTTGATGGGAACTAGAGCACAAAAATGTCTGGAGAGCCACAATTTCCCCAACCCTGTTCTATAGGTTCCGTTGAGAAATACTGTTGCATACAGTATTTCCTCAGGCAGTGAGAAGTTCCAGTGGTAAATAAATCATCATCATCATCATCATCATAGTATTTTATTTGTATCCTGCCCTCCCTGGCCGAGACTGGGCTCAGGGCGGCTAACATCAAATATATAATGTTGGTATAAAATCATACAATAATTAAATTACCTCCTAAAAACAAGTCAGGATCACACTACAATACAGTGGTACCTCGGGTTAAGAACTTAATTCATTCCGGAGGTTTGTTCTTAACCTGAAACTGTTCTTAACCTGAAGCACCACTTTAGCTAATGGGGCCTCCCACTGCCGCCGCGCGATTTCTGTTCTCATCCTGAAGCAAAGTTCTTAACCTGAGGTACTATTTTTGGGTTAGCAGAGTCTGTAACCTGAAGCGTCTGTAACCCAAGGTACCACTATAATGCTACAAAAAAATGCTGTCTTGATTTGGAGTATTGGAAGCTATCTTATATCATGTCAGACCATTGTTCCCTGTAACTCAGTATAATCTATGCAGTCTGCCAGGGCCTCTCAAAGAGTTACAACAAAGGCATTTCTCTGAGTTACCTGGAGATGCTGAGGAATGAAACCTGGGAGCTGCAGGTAAAGCATATCCTCTATCACTGAGCAAATCCCCTCCCCTGTGTGATTGTCGGCATCAGAATTATTTTTCTGCAACGATTTCCTAATGATCATATGCATTAATAAAACACTGACATAAAAAAGCAAAAGCAAACTTAATGTGATGATTGTACACTATGTTATTATCAATATTTGTTTTGCCCAATGGTTTGACAATGTGCAGGAGGAGCATCAATAAAACAATGAACAAATGGTATTTATGCAATCATGTGCATGATCACACTGAGACTGATTCTTTTTTTCAAAAGGGGGAGGGGAGGGAGTTGTAGTAAGGTTTTATTGGCGCTCACACTGGTGAAATGGAGAACTTGCCATGTGAGGCAATATTTTCAGTGACATCCCTGGGGTCAGTGGAATGTCTGCTTTCATCCTGAAATAACCAAAAGCATATACTATTTGAGGCTCATCCAGTAGAGGCTGGTCCATTCTTGTTTTTTTTTTTTTTTTTAATGATATTTATTCCAAGTTTAAAATTACAAAAAGAGAAAAAAAACAATACAAAATACAAAGAAAAATTTAACAAAGCAAAAAGTAACAAGAAAAAAGTAAACAATAAAATAGTAAAAAGAAAACAGAATGAAAGATATAAAAATGAATTGGGTTAAAATAGAACAAAAACAGATTAAACCTTTACATAACCTTTTCCCTTTACTTATTTCCATGACCTCCTCTCACCTCCCAATTTTGTATTCAAATCGTATTTCCAGCAAATCCTTCTAACCTTATTTTCATTTACGTATTTTAATTTAAAATAATATAGTTAAACATCATCTGTTTCATCAATTTTATCAGCTCATTTTTGCTTAATCCTTTATATCATATCTACCAAAACGGCCTAATTTTCTTTTTCCAACATCTTTCTAACAGTCTTTTATATTACAATATTTTTGAAGATATATTTTAAATTTTTTCCAATCTTCTTCCATCGACCTTCTCCCTGGTCTTGAATTCTGCCAGTCATTTCAGCCCGTTCCATGTAGTCCATCACTTTCATCTGCCATTCGAGGCTGGTCCATTCTTGGATTGCCTAGAAAATCCGGACACAAAAGTTTTTGAGTCCCCCCCCCCCCCCGAAATCTAAAAAAGCAAAAAAGAAGTAGTTTTGAGATGTTTTAAAGGAAATTCACCAAAATCTACATGTCAGACATGGGTTGCCATACATCCGGATTTCCCCAGACATTTCAGCTATTTACACCCGGACGCTATTTACAAGGGCCGAATCCCGGCTATGTCTGGGAAATTCCAGACATATGGCATCCCTACATTAGGCTGAACTGCCCCACCAACCTCAGCATGTCCTTAGCAAGCCCCCACCTGTCTCCCTTCTCATGTACATCTGGTGCAGAGGCTGAGATTACCCATCAGCTTCCTCCTCTTTAGTCTCAGTGTAGCCCTTGCACAACTCAGCAGGGAAGTGAATGGGGACAGAACTTGAATGAGTTGGCTCTGGCTCAGCCCATCATTGACTCTGGTTCCATCGCTGGCCTTCCTGCCTTCTGCCTTACCAGTTCCAACGGGCACAAGTCACCATTGGCTACATCTCCATACCCAATGGAGTTTCCTGAGTGGATTGAGGACAGAGGTGGACCGCTAGGCCCCATTTCCTGCCCATTATACTCAGAATGCTTGAGTGCATTTTTATTGTGCAGGTAACAATAAAGGAAACCATTTCTATCTACGATCAGTGCTTTCAACCAGAGATAATTCATATGACGGCCTGTTTGGAGGAGCTGACAAGGACTAGGAATGTTTTGCAAAACGCTAACAAGAAATGATGGGACATTTTAAAAAAACAAAAACACACACCATGTGCAGCATTTTCAAGAGACGTAGATTATTTGACTTAAATAATGTTGTTCCGTTTGTATCTCAGCACTTAACCAGAAGAGACAAGTAAATATTAGCAGAAGTTCTGCTCACACAAAGATAAAACAAATTACAGTGGTACCTCTGGTTGCAAACGGGATCCGTTCCGGAGCCCCCTTCACAACCTGAAAGGAACGCAACCCGCGTCTGCATGCCTGCGCACTTGCGGGTTGCGATTCACCACTTCTGCACATGCGCACGACATCATTTTGCACGTCTGTGCATGCGCAAGTGGCAAAACCTGGAAGTAACCCTCTCCAGTACTTCTGGGTCGCTGCAGGATGCAACCTGAAAAAAACGTATCATGAAGGAAAAGTAACAAGAGGTATGACTGTATTGGTTTGGGGAGCCTTGCCTGGTTTCAGTTTGTTATACACAGTGTCAGGCCCCAACAATCCCACTCAAGCCACACACAACTATTCATGCAGTTGTCCATGGGCATTGTGAGAACAGGATGTTAGACTAGATGGGCAGCTGGCCTGATCCAGTAGGCTGTTCTTACGTTCTCATGTCCTGGAGGAGTGATCCTGGATGTGAATATGCAACCATGAGCTGAAGGACTGACAAAGGACAGGACTAGATTTAAAGGGCTTAAGTTACAAGAGAAAGATTTCAGTTGAACAAGGAGAAAAACTTATTGATTGCAAGAGCAATTTGACAACGGAACTTTCCTAGAAGCCTTTGAGCAGAGGCTGGACATCAAATTATTGAGGGTGTTCAAGGTCTACATCAGAGGCACCAACTTCTCAAGATGATTAAGGGAGCCTGACACAATGTCCTTACGTCGTATGAGTGACGAGTGATGTTCTGACTTCATGGCTGCAATGTCATGCAACATCCTGACGTTGCACGCGCAACATTGTGAGGAGCCATGAGGAGGAGCTGGACACCCTCTGAACATTGAGGGGGCCTGGACCCCTCAAAAAAAGTCACAAAACATTGAGGGCTCTAAAAGTGTCTTGTCCCCCTAGGAGCTGGTGCCTATGGTCTACATCAATCAGATCCTACATCAATCAGGCGGTTGGAATTGATAGCCTCAAAGACCTACTTTAGCTCTCTGATTCTATGACCAGTAGAGATGGACATGGAGAGGTGCCTTTATACCTACATCTCTGGAACATAGCATCCCTCTTCCACTTCTGGATCTCCATGTCTGGACTGAGTGACCAACTACAGGCTTCCCAGGTAGGGTGCAATTTGGTACGTCATCTTAAAACGATGCACACTAATTTGCTAATGATATGGCACTACAGAACATTCCTTAGATTCAGGTGCATGAAAGACTTTGCTTGACCTCCAAATTCATATCATTTGAATCCCCCTGGGCTGCAATCCTATACTCACTTACCTAGAAGGAAGCCACATTTAATTCAATTTGACTTATTTCTGAGTAGATTGCACTGTCAAACTCCTTTCTGCCAGGAGTCAGAGAATGACATTCTTACTAATTAGTGCATAGTGCATATCTTTGATGTTCTTTCCAGGTCAATGCAAAACAGGGTGCTGTAGCAGAGTTTCCTGGATTGGCATTCCAGCATAGTATATATTCTGTGTGATATTAAAAACCTGTGACCTCCTGACTGCAGTCTGACCTAGAGCCCAGAGGTTTTTTCTTCCTGCTTGCTAAAAGACTTACAGAATGCGGAATCTGGCATTTCTGTCAAGCGCACAAAGTCTATTGAGCGTGTAATCCAAATTCACTTTAGCTGGAGATCCTGTCTGGTTAAAAGAAAAGAAAAAGGGTTATTCTAGCTGTTCTTTTAAAACTGGGATAGGAAGCTGGTGGTTGGATGTTGCTGGACTACAATGTCCATCATCCAATGCTGGCTGGGGCAGATGGGAGTTCAATGACACCTGGAGGGCTACAGGTTCCCCATCCCTCTGGCAGAGGAGGGCAGGAATCATCTGCCTCATACTGAATCAGCCCATTGGTATTGTCTACACAGACTGGAAGTGTCTTTCCAGGGTTTCAGGCAGGAATTTCTCCCAGCCCCACTTAAACTCAAGATCTTCTGTATGCAAAGCAGATGCTTCTCGATTCAGCAACGGGCCTTCCCCCAAACATATTTGCTGTGAAAACAAAAACAAATTATTATTATTATTATTATTATTATTACCTCGCCCATCTGGCTGGGCTGCCAACAAAATATTAAAATACAGTAGTCCATCAAATATTAAAAGCTTCCCTAAACAGGGCTGCCTTCAGATGTCTTCTAAAAGTCTGGTCATCGTTTTTTCCACTGACATCTGGTGGGAGGGCATTCCACAGGGCGGGTGCCACTACCGAGAAGGCCCTCTGCCTAGTTCCTTGTAATTTGGCTTCTCGCAACAAGAAGGCCCTCGGCGCTGGACCTCAGTGTCCAGGCAGAACGATGGAGACCATGGGTTGGACTAATATGCATTTGGGAAAGGGGCATTTCAAATTACACTGCCCCCTAAAATTATACTTCCAATTAGTGAACGATCTGAGTACTCTTCTATCAGCTATTTTTCTGAGTCATGCAGAGTGATGCCACAGTTTCACCCTTGAAGTCTTAGTGATGAAGTAGACTCCACACACAAGAGTTTGAAGATGACTCTTTACTTGCAGGATGGCAGTTATTAACAAGCAGTATTATTTATGCACCCCAAGTCCAATACAATGTGTTTTTCTCCTTTGAGCCCAAGGGTGAGTCTCCTTGTTTCTTGCTTCCCAAACAATGCATAAGTTACCAGTCCATAGCTTGTCTGTCCTCACAAACTCCTCCATACATAAATGTCCACCTGAAGTTTCCACACTCCAACAATGGCAAGACAACAAGCCAACCTTCAATTCTTTTTATCTAAGAACCCTTCCTATATAACACACACACACACACACACACAATTTTTATTAAATTTTCCGTTTTACAATTTTGAATACTCATTTAAATATCCTTAAAATTTCAATGACTTCCCTTCTTCTCTTTCCATGGTTCATTTTGTATATCATAAATCCCTGCAAATTTTATGTAAACTAAACCATTGAGTATTCCAGTATTACATCCATCAAAACTTATTTACACTGTTTCAGGTGTACCCATATATTCAATAAACATTTTCCAATCTTTTCTAAACGTATGCTCTTCTTGTTCTCTTATTCTATATGTTAAGTCTGCAAGCTGCACATATTCCATCAGCTTAAGTTACAATTCTTCTTTAGTTTAGCTCGCTCATTTTCCATTTTTGGGCTAATGAAGCATGGTCCGCAGTAGGTGGCATACATAAATAACCTTTTTTGATACCTGGGAATTTCCGTCTGAATTATCCTCAACAAAAAGAACTCTCGTTTTGGGGGGCGTTTTGGGGGGAAAGTACTTTTAAACATTTTTTTTTCAATTCATTATGGATTATTTCCCAATACTCTTTTACCCTTTTACTGGTCCAGCACATATGAAAGAACATTCCCTCAACTTCCTTGCATCTCCAGCACTTATCTGATTCAGTCTTATACATCTTAGCAAGCCTACTCGAAGTTAAAGACCATCTGCAAATTACACACACACACACACACACACACACACTTTTAAAGGGAGTTTAAAAAATAACAAGGCAATGATTCAGCATTTCTGTGACCTTAATTGGAGTCACAAGGTTTTGCAGCTGTTACATTACATTACATTGGCTTTCTTTCCCCCAGTACCATTTATTCTTTGTAAAATACATTTTCTAACAAATACCATACAAATACTACCATCTTCAACTATGCCCTTAAGATGTAAAGATGTTGGTCAGTAGAAGGTATCACTGAAGAACTTGACATTGGGTTGTATTCAACTAAACTGTACTCACACGTGTGGAATGAATGGTCCTAAGTTGGTCTTGCTCATTAATTTCAAAAGGTCTGCTCTGAATAGCATTAACTTTGCACACAACCCATTGCTTCCTGATCTCTGATGACTGGCTGTGTCGGAAGGGGTTGGCGGATATTGTAGTCCAAAACATCTGAAGGACACCAGGCTGGGGAAAGCTTCTGTACTGTTGAAAAGAAAATAAGAAAAGGAAGGGGGAAACCTTCTTGCTGCAGCAAGCCTCTCTCCTTCATAAGGCTCTGAAAATAGAACCAATCAATCCAAATGACACCAGAGTGTGCAAATCTATTATATTCCTGAATGATCATATGGCTTTATATGTTATAATTTGGTCTGAATTATGGCCCCCATCAATTATAATTGAACACCACTTCCCACTGTACAACCAGGATGTAAGAAAAATGGAAGAGGTACTGGACGTTGGAGGGTTGCTATCAAAACCCCCTAACTTAATTAAGGGTCAGATTTATTAAAGGGGTAAAATTAACCTGTGTTTTATGAGACTAATAATTAATAAGGTTGCTGTGGAGCATTTGAAAGAGAAATATACAATATTCAGTGCCAGCACAGCCTTCTTTTAATAGGATAACAATGAAGTACTGGGCACTTCAGGTCAGATAACGTCAGTGATTTGTTTCACAGAGAGAGAGAGAGAGAGAGAGAGAGAGAGAGAGAGAGAGAGAGGTAACAGGACCAAATAACTATTCTCCTATCTCATATGTATCATAGGATAAAAGCTGGCTGTCTTCCTGTTACCTGTGAGCCACTACTGCCCCAGCCATTAGGAGAGCAGCTGTGAGACCATTTACCTGTTCACAAATATCATCAAGGGGGAGAGGAAGTGGTATCAGTCACAGAACACTGGTAGTGTGGCTTTTGTGGGAATTTCTCCCTAGCTCTCAGATTTCATTTTCTGCCCCATAGTGACATTCATTCTAAACAGACAGAAGAACATACATAATTTCTTCAACTATTATAAGGTTGTTCTTTTAATAGAAAGAAACACACTTTAAAGATTGCTTGGCAACAGTGGAGATTGAAAATGCCTTCCATTGGCTGATGCAATTATGATGCTGTGATCTGGCTTCCCTGCTTGCCAGCTGAACCAGCTTTTGGACAAAGTGCTCGCTCACTTTTCTACCTCTCTTTGATTGCTCTATCAGGCCCATGAAGAGACCAAGATGAGTCATTTTAGATGAATAGAAGATGTGGATTGTGTTCCACCAGCTACTTTTACAAAGCTGGACTATGGTCACATCCAATGAGACCAAAGCCATTTGATTTTTCTTAAGGTTAGTAGAATGACTAGAGTTAAGCACACAGTGCTAGTCCTACTCACACATTCTGGTCAGTGACTGAAATAAATTGATTCCTTCCTTCCTTCCTTCCTTCCTTCCTTCCTTCCTACAGACAGTCACCCAATCTCAAACAACTTCTCACCCACAATAATACAACAACCAGACTTAACATGGACACTGGTACCAGAGCCTGCAATAAACCCAGATGCCAACTTTGCTGCCACATACACCCGGACACACCATTACTGGCCCCAACAACATCAAACATACCATATCAGGACTATTTTATTGCTCATCTTCTAACATTGTGTATGCCATCAAATGCCAGCAGTGCCCTTCAGCTCTCTACATTGGACAAACAGGCCAAACCCCACGCAAAGGATAAGTGGACATAAATCTGATATCAGGAATCACAAGACAGAGAAACCAGTAGGAGAACACTTCAATCTCCCAGGACATTCTATACAAGATCTCAAAGTAGCTGTCTTATTACAAAAGAATGTCAGAAATAGACTGGAAAGAGAAGTTGCTGAATTGCAACTTATCACCAAACTTAAAACCATGGGGAGACCTGATCTGAACAGAGACATTGGATTCTTATCTCATTATACATGATGAAGCTATTTTTAGCCATCTCACCCCTTGCTTTTTCCTGTAAGACCAATTGCAGTTGTTAACAGTCGTCAACAGGTTTACCACACCTATCAGCCAATCACCCATTCCCACCACCCTTCTGAGTAATACCCCTCCCCACCCTCTCACTATATATAAGGGTCTGGTGACTTCTGTTTCAGTGTATCTGAAGAAGTGTGCATACACACGAAAGCTCATACCAAGAACAAACTTAGTTGGTCTCTAAGGTGCTGCTGGAAGGATTTGATTTGATTTGATTATTTTATTTATTTTGTTTTGTTTCAAGTACAGCTATTGAGGGTAACATATGACTCACTTAGGTCACTCATTCTACTCTTAGTCGAAATTAGTTGATGACAACCCAGCCCTCTTCTTAGTAATTGAATCAAATTCACACTGTCATTAAAACAAAATATTTGACATAGATGTGGGAGGAAGGATGCCTATGAAAAAAAGTGGGTAAAGAAGAAAGTGGGTAGAGGAAAGTTTTCCTCCCTCTTTCATAGTACTAGAACTTGAGGACATCCAATGAAGCTGAATGTTGGAAGATTCAAGACTGACAAAGGAAGGTGCTTCTCCATGCAGCACATAAATTATGGAAGTCATTCCCACAAGAAGTAGTGATGGCCACCAACTTCAAAGCCTTTTAAAAAAGTATTAGACAAATTCTTAGACAAGGCTTTCAGTGGCTATGAGCAGAGATGGCCATGTTCTTCTTCCACAGTTGAAGGCAGTATGAATACCAGCTGCTGGGAATCACAAGTTGGGAAAATGCTGATGCACTTGGGTCCCCTAAGCATCTGGTTGGCCATTATGAGAACAGAACGTGGACTAGATGGTCCTTTGGTTCTTAAGTTCTTTATGTTACATTCTTAACCATTCAGGAATAAGTCGGATAAGGAGATAAATGTTCCCAAATGTTGACAGCTAATGGCTGAAACTCCTTATCAATCTGCGGCTCCTGCAGCCTCATTAGGGTCAATTGAAATAAAAAATAGTAATTGGAAATTGTGCTAATAACTTTCAGTTCTTTCTCAAACGGTTCCTTTTTCTTGCCACAGTGATGGAGGAGGATATTAGGCAAAGTGAATCGTCTTGCGTATCCATTTAATGAGTGTCTAAATAATATCTTTATCTGGCGAGTACAGTATACGTTCTTAACACATTGAAGGATGGAGGGTTGGGGCTTTTTTCTAACCCTCTGAGAAGGGATGAGAAGGGAGCATGAAGAAAACCATTGGCAGATGGAGCTACTGATGAAAGGAGCAGCAGTAACCAGGGAAAGTAGCAGCAGCGAAAGAAGAGGAATGTAGAAAACACGGAGAACAGAGGGGAGCACTGGAATGAGCCATGCTAAAGCCACCAAGCGCTGCTGGAAAGACTGGGAAGAGAAACAACTAGTGTCACTTCTAGTACTGGGGAGAGTTCTGTTTGTCCCAGGAGAATCGGGTCCAATATCTCTAGGGTGATAAGTCGTACAACCTTTCCTTTATATAACCTCAGGCCCCCTCCTTCTGCCTAGACTCGCCACCTGGCCCTCAGGACACACTCCAAGCTATACCCCCTTTCCTCAGTCACACCCTTTCCCCCAGGCTGTGTGTTAGAATTCCTGCTCCATGATTGCAGTCATGGAATTGTTGTCTTTCACATGACGGTATACGTTTTGACTCCACAGAGTGGGAAGTGACGGAGACTGGATGTTTGTGTTACTGTGTTCCATGAAGTGGGACTATTGTCCTTTGTTCTTTTTCTCTTTGCTGTCTGATGCTAGAGAGAGAGGGAGCCATGTTTCAGTGCTCTGTGTGTGTTTATATGTAAATAAAGTAGATTAGCCAACATGCTGAGTTGCTGAGGTCTGTCACGCAAGGTGCGCAAACTCTGGATCCCTAAGTGTGCCGATGTCTGTTGGCATCGGTCACTGTGATGTTTGGGCAGAAGAAAGCTTTTGAAGCTCCTGAACGATCGACCAGGAGGGAGAGAACATGCCAGTCGGGCATGTGTCTCTACCAGGGTCCTACTCGAGTGTAGGCTGAGCTCCTAACACTGTGATCCTCACTGCTTCATGTGCTCCTCGAGTGTTTTTGCTGGAACATGTCATTGAACCCTTACAATGCCTCTTGGTTCAATGCCTCACTGCTCTGTATCCTTGAAAATGCCTTTGCTGATGAAGGATGGGGAGGGCATGTGTAGAAACAAGGCAAAATCTATACCTGCTGCCCCACCTACATTTGCCTCTGGCCCAACTTGTGGCCCTGTCAAATTTGCCCAGAAGGGAATGTAGCTCTCAGGCAGAAAAAAACCTTCTCCCTCCATGTCCAGGGGAAACTTTCTTAAATAGCCGTCACTGTTGCTTCACAACAGAATGCAGTGCCAGGCTAAGGCTGTATGGTCCCCTTTCTCCCCAAAGAATTTTGCTGGCATCACCTTATTCTTCTATGGGACAAATATAGCAATAGTGTGCCTTCCATGGGTGGGTGCCACTCTCTAAACCAAATATACCAGAGGCCAATGTCAGTCACTGGGCACTTCTTCTGTCTTTCTTTCTTCTTATTTTTTTGCATTATCAAAGCCAAAGGCGCATTAGAGGAGAGTGTGTGCAGAATCGATGGGGTGGGGGTGGGGAATTAAGGAAATGTGTTTTTCATTATACAGCAATACTTAGAATTGATCCCATAGGCTTTGGGGGTCACCTCCGCTCTGTTCAATGCATCAGCAGGTGCAGTGCTGTGTGACGCAGTTACAATGCAGGGATGGAGCAGCTGTAATCTAATTCCAAATGAAGTACAACCAAGTGGTTGGAAGATAAAAGTTGGGCAGGGCAGCGGGGGGCGAGAGGAGCTTTCGCAGTATTGCCTCCTTGCTGGAGAGAGAGAGAGAGAGAGAGAGAGAGAGAGAGAGAGAGAGAGAGAGAGACCCACAAAAGTCTTGTTGGATTTCCCCCCGCTCTGTGTGCAATTTTGGTTTTAAACGCAGTGGAAGGTAGTCTCTATGGGAGTATATTGTATTTAATTATAGGGTATCAGAGTTTTTAGGGGGTTAACCAGGCTGGGATAGCTGGGATAGCAGGCTTGTTGGTTTTTGAATGTCTGATGTAGATTTTTTCAATTTCGTTGTTCTGTATGGGACAATGACAATAAAGATTATTGTATAGTATCATATCGTATTGTATTGTATCGTGTAACACTAATGATAAGAATGGGCCGGGAAACCTTTTTTTCTAGATGGAAGGGCACATTCTCTTCTGGGCAACTTACCAGGGAGGCTACATGCCACTGCTGGAGTGGGGCCAGAGTCAAAAGCGTGCAGAGCATTGAATGAGAAGCCAAGTTACAGGGAACCAGGCAGAGGGCCTTCTCGGTAGTGGCACCCACCCTGTGGAACGCCCTTCCACCAGATGTCAAAGAGAAGAACAACTACCAGACTTTTAGAAGACATCTGAAGGCAGCCCTGTTTAGGGAAGCTTTTCATGTTTAATAGACTATTGTATTTTAATATTCTGTTGGAAGCTGGCCAGAGAGGCTGGGGAAACCCAGCCAGATGGGCGGGGTAAAAATAAATTATTGTTGTTGTTGTTGTTGTGGTTGTTTTACCTTGATCTAGTATGCACATTTCTTCTCACTCATATCCTCTCCACATCCAGGCAAGCAGAAAAGCATTCTCTTGAGTTCAAGGACACATTCCAGCAAGCAAAAACACTGAAGGAGAGTGTGAAGCAAACCTGAAGTCTCTGGGTTTTCCTGTCCTGCCCCCCAGAGGCGGGGGGCTAGAATTTCTAAGTGGGACACAGCACCTTCGCTATGCAGGTTCCCTAAGCAGGTATTGTGGTCATGTGTCCAGCATGACTAAGCCGCTTCTGGCGAACCAGAGCAGCGCACGGAAACGCCGGTCACCTTCCCGCCTGAGCAGTACCTATTTATCTACTTGCACTTTGACGTGCTTTCAAACTGCTAGGTGGGCAGGAGCTGAGACCAAGCAACGGGAGCTCACCCCGTTGCGGGGATTCGAACCACTGACTTTTTGATCAAGTCCTAGGCTCTGTGATTTAACCCACAGCGCCACCCTCGTCCCTAGTATTTTCCTGTATTTCAGTGTAAAATGCTATGTTCTGTATTGATACAGTTCTGTCCTGTATTTTGTGTCTTCTATCATCTATCTATCTATCATCTATCATCTATCTATCTATCTATCTATCTATCTATCTATCTATCTATCTATCATCTATCTATCTATCTATCTATCTATCTATCTATCTCTATCATCTATCTATCTATCTATCTATCTATCTATCTATCTATCATCTATCTATCTATCTATCATCTATCTATCTATATCTATATCTATAATCTATCTATCTATATCTATATCTATAATCATCTATCTATATCTGCCAAGTGAGGGATCCTCTCGAAATGCATGTGTTTGAAAGATCACATATTTAAAACCTGGGTAGCCAAGCACAGACAGATTTACAAATTCATGTGCATGTGTGTGTTCATATGTGACAAATTCCAGAAGGGCCATCCTGTTAGGCTGCAGTAGATTGTAATGGATTGCTTTGAAGTCACTTCAGCACCAGATGGGGGGAAAACGTCCCTCAACTGCCCTGCCTTGTATTTTGCCAGAACAAAGGTGGCAACCCCAGCCCCTTGTGGCATCACCAGCGGCTGCCCCAAGGTCTCAGGTTTTGGTCCCCAAAGTCTCAGAGTCTGGGATGTTGATGAGCTGGTGACCCCAGAGACTAGGGAGAGCTTGGATTCTGGGGAAAGGAGATATGACCTAGGATGACCCAAGGGTCATAGGGAGAGGCCCAGAGGGCCACATCTGAACCCTGGACCCAAGGTTCCCCATTCCCGTTGAAAATATTGGCAGGAACCTCTGCTCCTGCTAAAAACATTATCGCTTAGACAAGCCTACCCAGATGTTTCAAAAGTTTTAATAAGGGTATTGTTATTTAAACTTCTTGAGTTTCTTAAAATATTGTTAATTTCTTATTCATAATGTTATTGTTTTATGTTTTTTGTAACAAAAAATCTTTTTGGAAAGAAGGAAGGAGAGATAGAGAGAGAGAGAGAGAGAGAGAGAGAGAGAGAGAGAGAGAGAGAGAGAGGAGCAAGTTTATCAAGAAAAATTAAGTGTGAAAGCAGCAGAAAATACAGACGCTGTCATCTCTTCTTGCCCATGCTTGTAGTTGCTAAATTACAGCTGATAAGCGTCTAAATCTTATGAAGCTAGAAGTAGCGGATATCTTACTTGAAGTAATGAGGACTTTCCTCTTCAGGTCTGGAACTTTGTGGTCTGCAGAGGTTCTTGAATCAATGCGGCAGTTCTGCTTCGGGGAATGATGAAAGAAAGAAAAGAAACAATAAATCGTCAGGCAAAACAGGTAAGGGTTTCAGCGGCGCTCCCCATCATTCCAGCATTAATCCCCCGAAATCACTGCTAGCTGACATTTGCAAACTGTATGTAATTTTCCCTAGTGGTGAGCACTGTTATGGCCAATCAATAACTTTCTTATTAAACCAAACGGCCACCAAATTATTAATGAGTCTTCTTCTTTTTTCAATTGTGCTTTGTGCTTCTCCCCCGCTCCACCTCCCATCGCTTTCAATGAACAGCATCTCACACAACACCTTTCGCCCTCAATTCCATGAAACTTCTCAGGTCTCACTGTGAGGGTTCCTGAATCAAGCAAGAAGCAACATTTTCAGCTGCTCTGCGTGCATTCGATATGGGAGCCAGCGCACAAATGAATTTGAACCGAGTATTTTTCCTAAATCATAATCTATACTGCTACCCTCTGCTTCACAAAAAGTTTGCCTGGAGATGGCTGGGACTGTAGTGGCAGCCAACAGAAGGTTTCTGTAGGGACATGAGCCACTCTGCAGACTACATATCCCAGGGTCCTTCGTGTCTGTGATGCCACTGAGTATCCTCACATCTGTAAATATGAACAGGTGGACTTGGAAAAAATGATGGTCACCAACTTGATGGCCTTAAAGGAGGACAAATTTGTGGAGGGTGGCAACATGAGAACGGGCCTTTCTGTGGTGGCTCCCATTTGTGGAATCCTCTTCCCAGAGAGGCTCCCCTGGCACCTTCATTACATATCTTTAGGTGCCTAGCAAAAACGGTTCTCTGTATCCAAGTCTTTGGCTGATGGAACAATCGATGGCCTTTCAAATGTGTTTGTGGGAGGTCAGTTATTAGTTTGCTTTTTTAAAATGTATTTTGTGTTCTCATATTGTATATTTAAAAATAAAAACAAAGGGTGATATACTAATAGTATTATTATTAATAATAATAATACTATTAGTAATAATAATAATTAGTAGTAGTAGTAGTAGTAATAATAATAATAATAATAATAATAATAATAATAATAATAATAGGCTATCAATGGCTTCTTCTTCTTTGGCGATCACTCTTAGCCAAGTAAGATTGTCTTCCATAACAGTGAGTCTGTAAGTGACTGTGGAAGCCAATTCTGGATCCTCATGTTCTTCCACAGTGGGGACATAGGTTTCCAGATGGGAGTTGATCATGGTGAGGGTTTGCCAAGCATGCCTTCCTCTTAGCACGTTTCTCCCTTGCGTCCTGAGTTCAAGTATCTTCAAAGCCCATGACACCTTTGGTAAAGGCTGTTCTCCAATTGGAGCACTCGCAGGCCAGTGTTTCCCAGTTGTAAGTGTTTATACTACATTTTTAAAGATTTGCCTTGAGAGAGTCTTTGAACCTCTTTTGTTGACTACTGGCATTAAGCTTTCCGTTTTAAAGTTTGGAATAGAGTAGTTGCTTTGGAAGATGATAATCAGGCATCCAAACAATGTGACCAGTCCAACAAAGCTGATGTTGAAGAATTATTGCTTCGACACTGGTGATCTTTGCTTCTTCCAGTACACTGACATTAGTTCGCCTTTAAAAAATTTCGAAGACACTGTTGATGGAATCTTTTGAGGAGTTGGAGATGGTGTTTATAAGTGGCTAGTTATCATTGACTACTAGCTATGATGGCTATGTTGTGCCTCTGTAGATGACAGCAGAAATGTTTCTGAACAGGACTCACTTAATGTGATGCTTTGTGTATCATAACATTATTGCTGTCCCTATTTGCCCCATTTCTGCCCATCTTCTGTTGTATGTCCATCTTTTATTGCCGGCTAATACGCTCATGTATGGAAGTGAGAGCTGGACCATAAAGAAGGCTGATCGCCAAAGAATTGATGCTTTTGAATTATGGTGCTGGAGGAGACTCTTGAGAGTCCCGTGGACTGCAAGAAGATCAAACCTATCCATTCTTAAGGAAATCAGCCCTGAGTGCTCACTAGAAGGACAGATCCTGAAGCTGAGGCTCCAATACTTTGGCCACCTCATGAGAAGAGAAGACTCCCTGGAAAAGACCTGTTGGGAAAGATGGAGGGCACAAGGAGAAGGGGACGACAGAGGATGAGATGGTTGGATAGTGTCTTCGAAGCTACCAGCATGAGTTTGACCAAACTGCGGGAGGCAGTGGAAGACAGAAGTGCCTGGCGTGCTCTGGTCCATGGGGTCACGAAGAGTCGGACACGACTAAACGACTAAACAACAACAACAATACTGTTATCAAATGTTACAAAATAGCTTCACTGTTCTAAAAAGTGTTGAGCTTAAGCAATATACAAGTCGCCTATCTATTGAGATGCATTGTAACCCAATAAAAAATCAGAACGGACCCTTCTCTTCCGCACCACATTTCGTTCTTTTCAAACTGAAATTTCACACTGTAAATAATTTCAAGGGCTGCCGAGCATTGCCACTCTGGGAATGAACAGAGCTTGCGCACTGAGACTGAAAGACAGTTGGGACAAAATTGCAAGAAATTCGATGAAATCTAAGACTGCAAAGCAGCAAACACTTTTGCTGTAAAGCATTGCTATTTTTTTATTTCTTTAAAAGGAAGGCTGCACCTCCCGGTCCACATGTTCCCCATGTGCAGCAGTTTAAGACATGCTGCCTTTACTTTCACACAAGGAACATTTCAGACATGCTGAGCCACGCTGACAAAGAGGTCACTCTGCAATGGTGTGCGGAGCCAAGCCTCTTGTGCTCACCGTAATTACCAATCAATTTCACATAAATGGCAAAATTTAGTCCTATTATGCTCATTTGTGTCAAAATTAAAGGAATTAATTAAACATGGGAGGAGGTAGAAGAGGAGAGGCCAGATGCCTTGCAAACTGTTGCTGCCGAGAGAAGGGGGGGAGGGTAGGCAAATTTAGAAATCAGAAGCAAAGAAAGATGGAGAGGATCGTTCACTGTCGTGCCTAGAAAGTCCAGTGCAGGCAATGCTTCGTTCAAGAAACTCACAAAATTATTTTGAATTCTGAGCAACCACTGTGAAAAGGGCAGGACACATGGCCATCTGCCTTCTATGGAGTTAGATTCTTGGTCCATCTATCTCAGTATTGCCTACACGGGCTGGCAGCCGTTCTCCAGGATTTTAGACAAGGGATTCTAGAGCTGGAGATGGATCCTGGGACCTTCTGTATGCAAAGCAAGTGCTCTGCTACGGCGTTTCCCAATAGTTATGTCCCTTTGGATATGTTTTCTGCTGTTTGGTTTCTATAGGAATGCAAACACACACACCTTCTCCGCCCCCCTTTTTAATGATTAAAGGGTATTTTATTTGGATTTTAATCTGATTTTAAGCTAGAGCCAGTGTGGTGTAGTGGTTTAATCCGATTTTAAGATAGATCCAGTGTGGTGTAGTGGTTTAATCCGATTTTAAGCTAGAGCCAGTATGGTGTAGTGGTTAAGAGTGGTAGTCTCGTAATCTGGGGAACCAGGTTCATGTCTCCGCTCCTCCACAAGCAGCTGCTGGGTGACCTTGGGCCAGTCACACTTCTCTGAAGTCTCTCAGCCTCACTCACCTCACAGAGTGTTTGTTGTGGGGGAGGAAGGGAAAGGAGACTGTTAGCCGCTTTGAGACTCCTTAAAAGGAGTGAAGGGCGGGACATCAAATCCAAACTCTTCTCTTCTTCTTCTTCTTCTTCTTCTTCTTCTTCTTCTTCTTCTTCTTCTTCTTTTTCAGTTGATTGTTGAATTTTATGTCTTAATGTATTATATATTTGGTTTTTTGTTTTTAAATATATTTTTATTAATTTTTACATAAAGCTTCCAAAAAACATACAACATATTTTCTTATCTTATACAATATTTTGGACTTCCATCAACCACATCTGAAGATTTTTCAGTCTTTATCACTTAATCTACATTTCATTAATTTCACTATTACTTGTCATAGTCCTTCATTCATAATTCTCTTCATACTTTTCTCTGCAATATTTCATATAGTCCTTCTTGCAATCCTGCTAGCGTAATCTGTTGATTACAATTGCTTTTCAAATAATTCACATATTTACTCCAGTCCTCTGAGAATCTCTGATCCCGCAGGTTTCAAATCCTTCCTGTCATCTTATCTAATTCTGCATAGTCCATTAATTTCATTTGCCATTTTTCTTTCATTGGTAGTTCTTCTTGTTTCCATTTCTGTGCCATTAGTACCCTTGCTGCCATTGTTGCATATAGAAAGAGTTTATTATCCTGTCTATTAATATCCTCCCCTACAATGCCAAGTAGAAACGCTTCTGGTTTTTTTGTAAATGTATATTTCAACATCTTTTTCATCTCATTATATATCATTTCCCAGAAGCTTTTCAGCAAACACACACACCTTCTCAGGGCTACTTTGTAACAAGATATTGCTCACAGCAAAGCCCTGTGAAATCTAGTCGCAGATTTCCCCAAAGCTAAGGAATTTTGTGCAATCATCAGAAGCATTCGAAGATACTCTAGAGATTTCCACACCGTATATAAATTTGAAGCATTACATCCCAGTCATGGGATGTTTCAAACCTCTTGGGCACAGCAAAGATTTACCATACGAAGGATAATTTATGTTGGAAATGCAAAGAAAAAGAAGGCACCTTTCATCATATGTGGTGGATGTGTCCCAAGGTGAAAGACTTCTGGGAAAAGATTTATAATGAGTTGAAAAAAATGTTGAAAAATACATTTATTAAGAAACCAGAAGCCTTTCTACTTGGAATAATAGGATTGGAGTTGCCCCCAAAAGATGTTAGATTGTTTTTGTATGCCACTACAGCAGCAAGACTTTTACTTGCCAAAAATTGGAAATTGCAAGAGATACCAACAATAGAAGAATGGCAGATGAAGATGCTGGACTTTTTGGAGTTGGCCGACCTGACTGGAAGAATCCACGACTAGAAGGAAGAGGAATACCAAGAAGATTTTAAGAAATTCAAAGAATATTTAGCCAAATATTGTAATATAAAATAATTAGAAATCACATGGAAGTATCAAATAGGCTTAGGATTAGATTAAGAATGAATTGTGAAAGAATTAAGGATAAGAATATCAATAAAAAAGAGGATAGTAAATTGAAAGTGTTAATTTTATAAGAAATATGATTTTGGAGAACTGTTACAAGGTGATACAATGAAATTCAGTTAGGGGGATTTCAGGAAGTCAGTTAAAAGTTAAATTAGGTTAGAAGTAATGTGTTTTTATTTGTCTTCTTTCCTTCTTTTTAGTATTATAATGTGTTTTCTTTTGTGTGTTTTGTATGTTATTTGTGCTACAATTTTGGAAAATTAATAAAAAAATAGAAAAAAAACCCGAAATGCTACTGTGTGAAGTTTACAAACTGGAACAAATGGTGTGCAGCTGATATCAGGAGCAAAGGGTCTGTACAATTTTAGATATATCACTGGGTAAAATGTAAGCCTGTCCTACCAATGACATTCATGTTGGCAAGTGACATGGGTCCTTACCCTCTTGGTCCATCCAACTGAGCTATGTTTTCATTGATTGGCAGCCTCTCTCTAAGATTTCAGACTGCTGTCTTTCCCAGCGCTACCAACGATGGCAGGAATTGGACCTTGGACCTTTGCATTCAAAACAAATGCTCAGCCACTGAGCTACAGGAGCCCCTTTAATGAATTGTGTGGGTGAAATAGGTATATGTAAAAAAAATCAAATCTGTAGGATACAGTTTTCCAGCAACTTCATTTGCAGGAACGGCTAGAATTATCTCTCTTTAGCAAACAGCATCCTCACCAAACGTGAGCTTTGATTAGATCTACGCAATCAGGTCTTGTTTGCTTGAAGCAACACCGCCTTCTGGCATCTTGTAAACCTTTCTGAAAATCTCATGCTAGCTTTTAAAGTCATACTCTGGCCATCCAGGTCAGGAGATCCCAGGCTTTTCATTAGAGCTGAGCAAAAATAAAACAAATCTTTAACCATTATAATTATCCATCAGTCAATGAGAAAAGAAACTGCATTGACAATTATCAAAGGAGAAAGAAAATTTCGGTGACATTTTCATGGGTGGTGGTGGTGACACTTACCTTACTTTTGAGATGGCTGAGGGTTATTTGTGAAAGCTCTTTCATTCATTCTACAGATCATCTCACCAGTGGTCTGCAGTCTGCAGCCTTCTCAGGTGACCATGCATCAATCAAAGCCCAGAGCAAGTCATCGTGAGTTAACTCCTCCCACAGGTCTTTTTCAGAGAGGCTAAAGAAATGTTTATTGGAAAGAAACTCTTTGTCATTGTAAACTCAAATCACCACACTGTCAAAAACTCTAAAGAAATTATAAATTGTCTAGAGAATGAGACCCCCACCCCCAAATGATACCTTGTCCACATAGACAGAAGCCTAACTCGAATGTTGAAAAGTTTATTGTCTTGATTTTTAATAACAAATTTCAGAAAAGGAAAGGAAAGGAAAGGAAAGGAAAGGAAAGGAAAGGAAAGGAAAGGAAAGGAAAGGAAAGGAAAGGAAAGGAAAGGAAAGGAAAGGAGAAGGAGAAGGAGAAGGAGAAGGAGAAGGAGGAGGATGAGGATGAGGATGAGGATGAGGATGAGGAGGATGGGAGGGGAGGAGAAGAGGAAGAGGAAGAAGAAGAAGAAGAAGAAGAAGAGGAAGAAGAAGAAGACAACAACAACAGTGGCTCATATTAAGAATACAATAGCCAGCAATACATGTAAACATATAAATCCATATAAGGCAGGCAAGGAGAATGAGAAGGATGAGGAGGATGGGAGAAGAGGAAGAGGAAGAGGAAGAGGAGGAGGAGGAGGAGGAGGAGGAAGAAGAAGAAGAAGAAGAAGAAGAAGAAGAAGAAGAAGAAGAAGAAGAAGAAGAAGAAGACAACAACAGTGGCTCATATTAAGAATACAATAGCCGGCAATACATGTAAACATATAAATCATAGAATCATAGAGTTGGAAGAGACCACAAGGGCCATCGAGTCCAACCCCCTGCCAAGCAGGAACACCATCAGAGCACTCCTGACATATGGTTGTCAAGCCTCTGCTTAAAGACCTCCAAAGAAGGAGACTCCACCACACTCCTTGGCAGCAAATTCCACTGTCGAACAGCTCTTACTGTCAGGAAGTTCTTCCTAATGTTTAGGTGGAATCTTCTTTCTTGTAGTTTGGATCCATTGCTCCGTGTCCGCTTCTCTGGAGCAGCAGAAAACAACCTTTCTCCCTCCTCTATGTGACATCCTTTTATATATTTGATCATGGCTATCATATCACCCCTTAACCTCCTCTTCTCCAGGCTAAACATGCCCAGCTCCCTTAGCCGTTCCTCATAAGGCATCGTTTCCAGGCCTTTGACCATTTTGGTTGCCCTCCTCTGGACCCGTTCCAGTTTGTCAGTGTCCTTCTTGAACTGTGGTGCCCAGAACTGGACACAGTACTCCAGGTGAGGTCTGACCAGAGCAGAATACAGTGGCACTATTACTTCCTTTGATCTAGATGCTATACTCCTATTGATGCAGCCCAGAATTGCATTGGCTTTTTTAGCTGCCGCGTCACACTGTTGGCTCATGTCAAGTTTGCGGTCAACCAAGACTCCTAGATCCTTTTCACATGTACTGCTCTCAAGCCAGGTGTCCCCCATCTTGTATTTGTGCCTCTCATTTTTTTTGCCCAAGTGCAATACTTTACATTTCTCCCTGTTAAAATTCATCTTGTTTGTTTTTGCCCAGTTCTCTAATCTATCAAGGTCGTTTTGAAGTGTGATCCTGTCCTCTGGGGTGTTAGCCACCCCTCCCAGTTTGGTGTCATCTGCAAATTTGATCAGGATGCCCTTGAGTCCATCATCCAAGTCGTTGATAAAGATGTTGAATAAGACCGGGCCCAAGACAGAATAAGGCAGGCAATCCATATAAGGCAGGCAACAGTCCAGATAGGAATGTGTTCAAATGGGTCAAGGACAGTGAGGTCTTCTGGCTATCACTTAATGGATGGAAGGTGTTTTTGTCCTCCCAGGCTTGGAAGTTTTAAGTCTCCTAATGACCACAAGGGCTTGCATAAACCCACTTTTGCTGTCGTGCAGTAAAGCAAAGGGAGTTTCACAAGTCTTTTAAGATTTCCATCTCTCTGATGATGGTGCTTCAACAGACCGCGTCTTCAAGGTGCTGACAATAAGGAAAGTGTATTACAGTCAAGGATCTCAAGAAAGAGGCTTTCAATGTCAGCTGCTATGGAACAGTGAAATATATACTCTCCCTTAAATAAACTGGTGTTAGAAGAGAAGAAGAAGAAGAGTTTGGATTTGATATCCCGCCTTTCACTCCCTTTCAGGAGTCTCAAAGCGGCTAACATTCTCCTTTCCCTTCCTCCCCCACAACAAACACTCTGTGAGGTGAGTGGGGCTGAGAGACTTCAAAGAAGTATGACTGGCCCAAGGTGACTAGCCCAGCAGCTGCATGTGGAGGAGCGGGGAAGCGAACCCAGTTCACCAGATTACGAGTCTACCGCTCTTAACCACTACACCACACTGGCTCTCATTTAGTTGGTGAGGTGGGGGTAGGGTGGGGTGAGGCGAGACGAGGCAGGAACGAAAGTGTCATGTTGTAGTTGTGATATCTTCATATCTTCCTTAATGAGATTTTTTTATGGCCAATGTAAATTTGTCTCGAACTGAATCTTTGTCTTGGGAACCCTGAATAATGTTACACCGACTCATTCCCAGTGTACGTTCAGGCTTCCGCACTCCCTTCTCCCCTCCCTCTGAAAGTGGCTCCTTCTGGCAAACCGAAGGCAATTGAAGCTGAGTTTAATTAGCTGCCTTCTGTAAATATGCCATTATTCTTCTCACTCAGTGCTGGAGTTATATTTACAAAGGGAACAGATAGCAATAATTATTTTGGGCTGTAGTTAGTCAGTATTAGTTAATGCCTGGGTGTAATTGAGGGGAAATTAAGACAAGTGTAGTCTTTGCTGGTGGGAAGGGGGGGGGACATATGAAGCAGCCAGAAGCAGGGAGCACCTGGATTTTCAGTCACCAGAAGACATATGGAGGTCTAATCAGAGAAGTAAATATTTGTCCCATACCTTGTACCCTCTGGGTTTATGTTTTAATTAGTCATAATATGTTATCAGGTAGAAAACTTATTATAAATCAAAGGGGGCTTTTTTTTTTTTCCTGAGTGAAACCAAGCTCTGGTTCCCTACATTCTGTAAGGAATGTAAACTGGAGTAAAAGCTCCTTCCTGTTCTCATACTGCAGTGAAATTGATGTCCTTTCATTGGCCAGTCCTTAGTCTTCAGACACTTTTATTGAATAACACTGGGGGGGGGGGGTTGCAAATGGAATACCTATGAGAAATTATTGTGTTCTCATGGATCATGGGTTATGGAGGATGTTCCCAGTTCTCTGGTCAGTTGTGCCATGCATACAGCTCCTCAAAATTCCTCGTGGTGACCTCTCCTAGAGAAGATTCCGTGGTGTCCAGGTGAGCAGATGATAAGTTATTATTCTCCTGAATTGTCAGGGACCGTGCTGAACAGGGCTGCACTAAGGAGGAGTAGTGGGAGGCCCCTCCTCCTCCTGCTCCTGATCAGGATCCTGAATCTTTCCAGAAGCAGTGGGACAGCATAGATTTGGAACTGTGGTTTGCAGAGGGGCATAGTTCAGAAGGCAGAAGCTGGGAAATACTGGATGGGGAACAGCTAGGAGAAGAAACACTGGAAGAGAGAGGGTTAACAGATTCACAGTCTCTGGACAGCATTTCTCCACTCTCCCCAAGGTTGAGAAGAGCTCAGAAAGTCTCAGAACAGAAAGCGCAGAGGGTGCAAGCTCAGATTACAAGATGTAGGAGTGACGTAGATTAATAGGGACCGAGGGGATGTAAGCTTCATTGGGAGCACCACCATTCTGGGTTGACGTTTTCTTTTCACCTTCACTGTGTTTATTAAAGAAACTAGCTGGTAAGAATTCCTTTCATCTGATCTGCTCATTTACGGCCACCAGTATCATGTCATTTACGAAGCCTGACATGAATAAAGAACTCTTTCTTACTTACAAGTGAGAGCCTCTGCATGTGTTCTTTCAGCTAGGAGTCAGGATGAACCATATGGCAGGGTTAGGGAACCAACGGCCCTCCAGATGTCATTGGACTCCAACTCTCATCAGCCCCAGCCAATGGCCCAGGATGATGGGAGCCGGAATCCAGCGATACCTGGAGGACCCAATGTACATGGGATCGGCTTTGCACTCTAATTTCAAGCAAAATTTCTAGGGGAATGATTCCTGTTTCTGTTGTGCGTTGACTCTGAAAAAGGGTGTGTGCTAAAAGGCCTGCCAAACATAGATAGATCTATCTGTGTGTTAGACTTTCAGTAAATTTGAACTCGGGTGACTCTGAAAAGAGAATATGTAATTAAAAATTGGTGGCTCTGCTGGAAACGAGCGCTTAATGTGATGTTGGTTAATGAAACGTTGGCTAATTTATTTCTCTTTTGTAACTGAAACGAAATCTTCAAATAAATAAACTAATTAAGGGCACAATCCTGTGGTCCCTGGGAACTTATCCAACACACCACAGGACATTGCAAATCTTCTTTTCCACAGGCAGGGAAGGCGAGATGCCCTCCTAGAGAGTGAGACTCTTGGAAGACTCTGTCCGGCCAGAGTGGAAAGAGCTATGCATGCCGTTTCCCAGCAAATCAGAAGAAGAAGAAGAAGGAGGAGGAGGAGGAGGAGGAGGAGGAGGAGGAGGAGGAGGAGGAAGTCATATCTGTCCCAAAGTGCTTCTTTTCCCCTGTCACACACCCAGAATGCAGAGGAAATTTTCAGCGCAAAGGAGGGAATACCCCTTATTATTTATTTTTTAAAAAAGGAGGGGGGAGGTGTAGGAGGAAACCCCACCTTGCAAATGAAACACAAAAGATTGGGGGGGTGGAGGTCTGATCCTGTATTTGTTGGCATATGGTTTCAGATGACGGACTGCAGTGCACGATACAGAACTGTGGGACGTGGAAGGAGAAAGTTGATCATGCTCCAGCATCAGTGGATGAAGGTGTGGCTTGCACTATTCCTTACTCCCTGAAAGAGATGTTACCAAAAACAACAACAACGCTTCAAAACCTCTAGCTGAGTTCACTAAGCTCTCAAACTCAACCAGCAACAGGCTGTGTGCAAATTAGTTATTTCCCTATGTTTGAAATCTTGAAGATAACTTATTATGGGGGGAAACAAAATGCACCCACGGAGGGATATGCCTATCTCCAAAATATATTCATCTGTTTCCTAGGACGGTTAAATCCACAGTGTTCAATGAATGTTTCAGCAGTAGACGCTCCAGATCTAGATGCACAATGCTACTGAATTCATAGGTGGCACCGGTTGAGTGGCAGGATATTTAATATGTTGAGCGGGTATGCAAGCTACTCTGGTGCCCACATGCTATTACCAGGGAAAAAACCACAGCCGATACAGTAGACTCCTGGGTGCTCATTCGACACAGAGCCAACTCTCATTTGAGCTATTATGTAGACGAGATGCTAAAAATGGTCCTATGTGACTCTGGCATTACTGTTGTGAAAAGCACCAGCTCCAAAATCAAGCAATAGATTATATTTTTCCACTTGCCTAATGCCAAAAGATTTTACATGTCTGTATCTCGGCGGAAGTTGCTACACATGCAGAGTTTTGGGTATCTTTTTTCTTGCCAGTGTTCAGATGGGAAGCGTTTCCATAATTTAAAAATGAGTTCCAAGTTTGGCCAGGCAACCAGGACTCATTCTGGCTTGGGAAAGAGTCAGTGTGTATGGGTTGCTTGCTGCATTTTGGGGGTTCTTTCATTGTTGCACTATTTTGCAGAATAACCTCTATTTTCTGAATAACTTCTTTGAACAACTTGTAGTTCCGGCAGTCATGGATGTCTAGGAATATTAGATACTTCTGATGAAAGTGGAAACAGGAGTGCAATTTCTTTATTCACCCCATGTCCAGAATGGAAATGAATCCAGTGGATGCAACTGGTGTCCACAGTTGTTGTTGATTTCAGTCCACAAATGATACATAGTTAATTACATTTCCCTCCATTTGCATTGTGATTCATTGAAATGATTGGGGTGGAATAACTTAATGACAGCATAATTTATGTAATTTATATAATTGTCTAAACTACATAAACTGAGTGTCAGGGTGCTGTCAGCGGCTCCTGGCTGGTTGCCCAGGAAAGTATAAAGACAAGGAAAAGTTTCTTACCGTCCTTTTTTATTTCAATATTACAGAGACTATAGAACCCAGCCTCCTGGATAATGGCGTTGTCCTGAGTGAATCTCCCCCCTCCCCATCTCTCCCAGTTCTCCATTCGTCACTTCTACGGGTGCTGCGACGTGCCCTCTGTCTTTGAGTTCTTTGCTCTCCTACTTTTAAGGCTCACCAGGTTCTGGGAGATGAGGGGGTCTGGAATGTTTTCTAAAGACACTGTGTCAGCCAGCTGCCATTCTGGTTCTGCCTTTCCTCTCCCATTATTTCCCCATTTCCCCCCTCATCTGCCTCTGAGCTGTGACCTCCCTCAAACCACTATACTGTCAGGATGGGGAGGTGGTCTCCATCATTCTTCCTCTGCCCAGCATCTGACATCAAGTAATTTTGCCACAGTGGACACTAAGGCAAATAATGTTAGCAGCAGTTGAAGTGCAGTGGAACAGAAACAGAGCTGCATGCAACAAATACAGAGTGACCATGCTGGAGGGCCTCAAATCATTGGTAGGAGCTAGATCAAGGGTCCATCAGTGTATAAGGCACCTGTATGCAGAAGTGGCTTGTGCTTCCACTATTGTGTATCTGCTGAGCACATTTACCTCTTTGGACATGAGACCAGATCCCAGTTGCCAGGTTCTCAGCATTCACACCATGCATTCAATGCACTACGTTGCAAATTTAAACACTGATGGCTTCCCCCCAAAGCATCCTGGGAAGTGCAGTTTGTTAAGGATGCTGAGAGATGTGAGGAGGCCTCTGTTCTCCTCACAGAGCTACCATTCCCAGAGTTCCCCATGAAAAGGAATTGATTGTTAAACCACTGTTTTCAGTGCTGCAATCGAACTACTCAAATCTGCGCCGCTTCTTTCTCAAGTTTGCAAGAGCTGCCACCACCTCTCCCAGTCCTGACAGATGGCCAGACTCACAGGCTGTCTTTTAAAAAATGCCAGCTCCGAACCACCCCCAGATGGAAGCTTCCTATCACCTGAATCCATACCATCCAACACTTCTCTGATGAAAATAGGGATGCCCCATTCCATAATGATAATTTTACTATTTATACTCCACACATCTGACTGGGTTGCCCCAGCCCTCTGGGCAGCTTCCAACATATATAAAAACATAATTAAACATTAAACATTAAAAAAACACACCTCCCTATACAGGATTGCCTTCTGACGGCTCGGGGGCTGGATAACTCCATACCCTCCAACATTTCTCCAATGAAAATAGGGACATCCTAAGGAAAATTGGGACATTTCGGGATCAAATCGGAATCTGGGGCGGCTTCTCAAGATCAGGGACATCCCTGGAAAATAGGGACACTTGGAAGGTCTGTGAATCCTGATAAATTGTACAGATTTCTGGGCCTAAAACTCTTTTAGTATTGCTCTTGACAGTGGTGATAGACTTTTTTTTCTGTGATAGTCTTACCTCCCCTTTCTTTTCACAGATCCAGCTACATTTTTTTATTTCACCAGTAGCCATTTTTATACATGAGCATATTTATTTATTCATTCATTCATTTGTTTACAGCAATTCTCTACCAACCTTAAATTAAAAAAACAACAACCCAGCAACAACCAGCTTGGGGAAAGGCCATAACTCAGTGGCGGAGAACATGCTTTGCATTATGAACATCTCAGGTTCAATCCTCAGCATCTCCAGATTGGGGGGGGGGAGAATTTCGATTCAGTACACACTGGCAATTGAATCTGTCAAATCTGCACTTTCTGAATATGCATACCGAAAGACAAAAGGCATTAATCTCTTCCTTGGCCCAGCCAGCTCCTCTAATTTCCTAGTTTTATCAGCCAAGAAGGACAAGGGTCCAGAGAGCAAGTGGTCTCCCTGACTGACCTTGTCCACATTATCGAGCCGTACTAACTGAAACTCAACTAACATGGCAGGACTAGGCAGTGTTCTGGAAAGCTCTCAAGACTCATCTGCTGTAACAGTGGAGTCAAGGTGCCGGTGGATGCAGGCCTCAGTCCAGTATACCTGAAGGAGCGTCTCCACCACCATCGTTCTGCCCGGACACTGAGATCCAGCGCCGAGGGCCTTCTGGCAGTTCCCTCACTGCAAGAAGCCAAGTTACAGGGAACCAGGCAGAGGGCCTTCTCAGTAGTGGCACCATCCCTGTGGAATGCCCTCCCACCAGATGTCAAAGAGAACAACAACTACCAGACTTTTAGACGACATCTGAAGGCAGCCCTGTTTAGGGAAGCTTTTAATGTTTGATGGATTACTGTATTTTAATATTCTGTTGGAAGCTGGCCAGAGTGGCTGGGGAAACCCAGCCAGATGGGCGGGGTATAAATAATAAATTATTAATCCTCAAAAACGCTTTGCAAAAAAAGTCACAGCAAGTGATCTGACCATGGCAAAGGACTGATGTCAATATCCTACAATTTCAGATAACCCTCTTCCTGCCCAGCTAAGAAAACAGGGCTGATGTGATGTTGGGATAGCCCCATGCTTGTCATGGGAGCCATAGGATGTGGGTGGCACTGTGGTCTAAACCACTGAGCCTCTTGGGCTTGCCAATTGTGAGGTCAGCGGTTTGATTCCCCGTAATGGGGTGAGCTCCCATTGCTCTGTCCCAGCTCCTACCAACCTAGCAGTTCGAAAACATACCAATGCAAGTAGATAAATAGGTACGGCTGTGGCAGGAAGGTAAATGACGTTTCCGTGTGCTGCTCTGGCACTCGTCACAGTGTCCCGTCATGCCAGAAGTGGTAGTCCTGCTGGCCACATGACCCGGAAAACTGTCTGTGGACAAACGCCGGTTCCCTTGGCCTGAAGCAAGATGAGCGCCGCACCCCATAGTCACCATTGAGTGAACTTAACTGTCTAGGGGTCCTTTCCCTTACCTTTTTCACATGGGAACCATGTCACCTTGGCATGGATGTTGAAGTCCCCCCATGGATGTGATAGTCCCCAACACCACCTCTGAGACCAGCTGTGAAATCAGGCAGGGAGACTGCTGGGTAATGAGGTGGGAGGTATAAACCAGCAGAATCCCTAATCTGGCCCAGTTGCCCAATGCCAAGAACACACCATCCAGATTCCCCCCTCAACTGGACAGAGAGCCCATAGAGAAAGATGGCGTTTCTATAGACCACATCAACTTTGCCTCCCCAACCTTCAAGTCTGCCCTGCTCACCCACCCAGGTCTCAGCAATGCAGACCAAATTGGCCTCCTATTTCATGGATGGGGAAGATCTTATTCAAAGGCAACCTGGCATTCAACAACAGCAGCCACAGAACTGAGGACTTTCCCCCTCACAATTCCCCAGGCTGCAGGAAGGTCTGGCAGGCAGCACAGTCACTAATTGCCTGTGTCATGTGTCCCTTGCCTGGCCCCACCCACATCCTAGCTCCCCTTTCCCTGAAACACTGCAATTGGGTTAAACTGAGCTGCACAAGCCTGTTCAATGAAGTGTTTTAAAATGTTTTTATTAGCAATTTCAGCATAACAAAATATCAAAACATATCATATTCATTATTTCCCCCCCTCCCCCCATCAAACCCTCTCCCTCCCGAGACTTCCCTCAGCTCCTCTCTCTGATTTCTCAGCACATATTATTCTCTGCATGTTATGAAATTATACATATCCTTACATTATCTATCTGCCATGTTATCAGCCAATAAATTTGTGTATGTTTATTCAAAACCTGCCAAGGAGTCCAGTTCATTTTGTTGTCTTTTTAGATAATTTGTAAAAAGCTCCCATTCTTCCTTAAAGTCACAGTTGTCCTTGTCCCGCAATTTGTATGTCAATTTAGCCAGCTCTGCGTAGCTCATCAATTTTTCTTGCCACTGTTCTTTCACTGGGATTTCCTCATTCTTCCATCTTTGTGCTATCAAGACTCTTGCCGCTCAGGGATGTCTTTAATGTTTGATGTTTTATTGAGTTTTTAATATTCTGTTGGGAGCCTCCCAGAGTGGCTGGGGAAACCCAGTCAGATGGGCAGCATGTTATTATTATTATTATAATAATTATTATTTTATTATTATTATTATTCCAGACTCTGCAGCTAAGCAGGGATTTTGAACCCAGTCCTCCCACCAAAAGTCCCTCACTACAATGACTTCTCTCTCTCTCTCTCTCTCTCTGCAGACGTTGGTGGTGGATAGATATAGGCAGTTACAGTAGATTAAAAACCAAATGGGAGCATATTTGCTTTCCTGCAATTTGCAACAATATTTTTAAATAAATAAATAAATCTCCCTCCTCCTCCTCCTCCTAATTTTACATTTCAATTACTTAGTAAGCCAAAGCGGTGGGAGGGGGGTAGAGAGGCGATGGGTTATTGCCTTGTTTGCAATCGCCGTTAACTTCTGCTGTGGGGAGACTTCTTTTTAACAGCAGCCTCTACTGTTTTATATTAAAGATAATCAAGTATATTGTAATCATAAAATAGCAATATAGCCCCAAAGATCATTCTGCTGTGCCCTTGTCAGGGGTTTAACTGCATATTGGAGTTCGGTGGAAGTCTGTCTACTGCACAGCACATAAAGCGCAGGAAAGCTGATAGGTTTCTGTAAGCCTTGCTCTTGAAATCCATTCTATAAAAACCCAAGTGTAAACTACTGCAGCTTTCCAGGTACTTTCTTCCCCTGGCATTTGTGTGTGTGTATGTGTCCCCCCCAGACACACACAAACAGATGCCCTGCTTATTCAGTATTTGTCCTGGTTTCCTTACACAGCGGTTAGACAATGTCAAGCGTTTATTGAGCATTCATTCTGCTTTGTTTATGGGGCGGCGATATAACAGCAAGCATTCATCCTGATTTACTTGCAGGGTGTTTACACCTCTTCCCATTCATCATTTGTTCATCCCACTTTTTTCCCCCCTAGCGCATTTCTCTGTTCGCTTTAGTTACTGCAAAAAAGACCTGTTCTTTTTTTCTTCCTTTCTTTAAAAAAATATGGATTTGTTGCTCTCAGGCAATAGGGTGCTTTAATCCACTCTAATTGCAAAAAACAACAACCAAGGTTCCAGTATTTCTTGAATACTACCTGCAAAATAGTGGCATTCTAGAGGCACCCACAGATAACTTTTTAACAAAAGTCTTTTACAACGCGGTAGGATTCTCACCTGAAGTACGCCAGGATTGCTTTCCTGACTTCAGCTGAGATATATTTGCTGAAATACTGGCCCGCTAATGAACATTTTCACAAGTTAATCTCGTCGTCCTTCTGCAGGAGAAAGTGTTCCATCTGCTGGTCACGCGACAGAACTACATCCTCTGTGGTGAAGCAGATGGGCGATGATAAGGCGGCTCCATAACGGGAATGTGAGGAGAATGCTCTTAGCACTTGTTGTTGTTAGATTATGCCTTCCAGGTCAGCCAAATGTGTCAGTGCGGAATGACCACCATATCCATAATAAATTGTGCATTCTTGGAGCCAAGGCCTTCCATGCTGAAATAAGTACAGCAAACATAAATATATTTAATCTTTCATTGCACTCTGGCAAATGTTAAGAATGGAGGCCACAAGAAAACATTCTGCTTCTAATGGAAACCAGGAAGATGGCCCTAGGAAACTTCCAAGCATGGTGTGATAGTAGTGTCTGTACTTTGTCCCCAAATGTAAGGTCCCCAAAGGTAAGGTAAAGGACCCCTGGAGAGTTAAGTCCAGTCAAAGGTGACTATGGGGTTGCGGCTCTCATCTCACTTTACAGCATTTGTCCACAGACAGCTTTCTGGGGGTCATGTGGCCAGCATGACTAAACCACTTCTGGCACAACGGAACACCGTGACGGAAACCAGAGCGCACGGAAACACCGTTTACCTTCCCGCTGCAGTGATACCTATTTATCTACTTGCACTGGCATGCTTTCAAACTGCTAGGTTGGCAGGAGCTGGGACAGAGCAATGGGAGCTCACCTCATCACATGGATTCAAACCACCAACCTTCTGATCGGCAAGCCCAAGAGGCTCAAGTGCTTTAGACCACAGCGCCACCCGCATCCCAAATAGACCCTACCATTAGGTGGAGTGAGGCAGTGACCTCAGGCAGCAATTGATAGGGAGCTGCAGCAAGACGTTGCAGGACACTGCCTGCTCTGCACTCCCTAAGCTGCCTTGCTGCCCCGGGTGCAGCAGAGAACTAGGCCCTTTCGCCAGTGTAGAGAACTAGGCCCTTTCAAGTGTTAGACGGTTAGCAACCGGCTATGGAATGGGACACAGCACCATCTCATACTTTTTGCTCATGTCTTGCTCTCACCTCACGTGCCTTGATCCTAGAGCTGGGGGAGAAATTCAGTTCAGTTCTTGTTTAAAGGCAGAGGCAGCCCAGCCTGTCTCATCACCTGAGGCAAAGTGGGAATTGCCACTTCTTGGCCTGACAGGCTGCACTTCTGACACCTCTGTTGCGCCCTGGTTCTTGTCGATCTCAGTGAGAGACAGGGCGCTGTTCAGAGTGTTGCTGATGGGCTTTCCTCTCTGGGGGCGAGCCGAGCAGCAACCAGGCTTTGCCCGGTGCTTTGCCCGGTGTCCTTGCCGAACTCAGCAGGAGCCAGGGTACTCCTCAGAGGGCTGTTGCGCACTCAGCTTCTCCCAGGGATGGGAAAGCCGAGTGGCAATGCCACATGCTAGAACATCTCCCTCTCGGTGGTGGAAGCACCGCCTCCTGCACTTCCACCACCTGAGGCAGGTGCATCACCATGTGCCATGGGTGGAGCGGCTCTGTTTAAAGGCAAACTTACCTAATTCACACGTTCTGAAACAAGGTGCGGACCAAAAGCCAGCCATCCTTCGAAATTCACACTTCCCCCAGATTTTGCCGTTCAGTTCTCCTGCCAAGTAAGGTGTACAAAAATGCATATGCTACGCTGAAGTATGCAGAGAAATGCATAGCTTAGTGAAAATAGCATAAATTAATGCACTGTATTAGGGAAATTTTTGTGGGGGGGAGTGTTTATCGGGCAAAATTGCATATAAAAATGTGCTTATTGGGAGAAAATTTCACTCACATGCTCGTGAATTTTCATGAGGGAGGCCTTAAAAAAACCAAAACCCTATTGTTGGGGATATCTGTAGAGCTGAAATTAAGATTGGAGATGTAAGATTGTTTCCACCCTGACCTCTGTGCATTGATGATGTCTTGTGAATAGAGACTACAAATACACAGAGCATGCCCTGCAGCAGGGTTAGGCAACCCATGGCCCTCCAAATGTTGTTACAGCCATACACTGTTTTGTGGCCGGGATCCATTTTGGAGCCCCGGCCACTAGCCGAAAAGGACACCGGGCAAAGCACCATCTCTGTGCATGCGCATGGAGCAGTTTGTGCTTCTGCGCATGCACAAGCCGCAAACCCGGAAGTAACCTGTTCCAGTACTTCCGGGTTTGCCGTGAATATTCGCTGGAATAGACGCTAGACAAGGCGGACGTTCTCGGAGGTTTTACTGTATTCTTATGTTCCCATTAAATAGGACAATGGGCAGGAACAATATCAATTGTAGCCCAGCAATAACCAGTTGGGGCCACAAGTTTTCTGTCCCTGGGACAAAAGCCCACACAGACCACACCTCCTACGTGAACCCAGTATTTGCAGACTTGGGCTGTGAACATAAGACACAGTTGCCGCATGGAGGTGTCAGAGGCTGGGCTTGACAATGTGATGTGTTGATTGCCCATACATGTGTTGGGAGAATGGGGCTAATTATCGCAATTTTGCTTTTGGAGTCAGGCCTGCCAGAATAATGTGCACATTATTAAAAAGCGAGTACCCCCATGGATTTACACAGGGACATTGCAGCACTTCCCATTTCACAGGCAGTCCCAGGCCAAAATGATCCCGAGAATATCACACTTATCCTAATGCATGCGAAAAGGACCGATTTCCCAGCAATGAGAAATTCTTGGCTTCTCATAGCCGATCCATCTTTGGCCTGTCCCCTTTTGTGTGAAAGCATGGTTGTTTATTTACAGATAAATCTTGTTTCTTACTTTCAGGCATGAACGGCGAATGCTGTCTCCGGCTGTTACTAATGATCCCTTTTCTGCTGCCTGGTTTCCTTTTCTGTCTGCATGGTAAATTCAGCTGCGCTCGCTGAGCAGAAGAGACGGAGGGGATGACCCCACCAGATACACATCTCCACATTTTTGATCTTCCCACTGGAAGGCCAGTCATTCATCTCACATCTTGAAATCTGCACGCATGCCATGCGTTAACAGAGCCCTGCCATGCAATCAGGCAAACAGAAAACAGCACCTTATCGAAAAGCAAAACAGGATGGTTAAAAATAACCATCATATATTAAGCCTGCCTTCTTATGTGCACTTACTCAAGACTTCTTCAAGCTCTGTTGGATTTACTCTGGAGTAAGCAGGCACAGGCTGTAATGAGTGTTTATCAAATAAGTAACTTCCCTTTCCCTTAATTATAGAGTCTTTTAGTTATTTCTGGGAGTCTAAGTGTTGCTGGTCTACTTTGCTGAAAGTTTGGCCAAAGCAAACATTTCACTTGTGATGTTCATTTTACATCTAAGTCCTCAAGCTCAACAGCACTTTTCTTCTCTTCTTCTTCTCTTCTTTATGATTTTCAGTTTTATACATTTCAATAATTTTACAATCATTTTCACATTTCACAAAGCTCAACTTCCTTCCCCCCCCCCTTTCTGCGGTTCCTTAAATTTCTTTTTTATATTTTCTGCATATTCCAAATTAACTTAATTTTCTCATTTAGTCATCTACTTTAAATATATACTCTTATAAAACTGCAGGTTATCACAATAACCCTGCCAATGTTCTTATCTGTTTACAATTTATTTGTAAATATTTAATAAACCATTTCAATTCTTTTATATTAAAAAAGTTGGTTATCTTGATTTCTTATTTTTCTGGTGAGTTTTGCAATTTCTGCATATTCCATAAGTTTTTGTATCCATTCTTCTTTCACTGGGACTTTTTCTTCTTTCCATTTTGGGGCACTTTTCTTTCAATGCGTTATCAGTGGCGAATGGAGCCCCCTGTGACTGGTAGGGCAAAAGGAAGGGAGGTGAACAGTAGGTGGAGCCAGAGGCAGTGACAGGCAGACGCTATCATCACTTCAAGAAAGAAAAGGACAGAATTCTCCTCTCTGGGTCATTGCAATAACAATCAGGTTGCAAAATCTCTTTCCTAGAATGGATCATGAGGAGTATGCTCTCGGAATGTTTGCTGCTTTGAATTAATGAATTTTGATTGTCATTGAAGGCTGTTATCATAGTGTGGTCTATTCTAGGAAAATGAATATTTAGCAACTGAGTGGGGTATTCAATGCTAGTCCTACTCAGAGTAGGTCTATTCAAGTTCATATACATGACTTACTTATGTTCATCATTTTAATGGTCCTATACTGACTTAGTTGAATGCCACATCAAGTGTTATTGTACTGTATTACTTACTGAAATTGACACTTGGGGTTTGTTTGTTTTTTGTTAGATTGATTATTTGTATTTTCTAATTAAATTCAATTTGCTTACTTATTAAATATATATAGCTGCTTATCCATAAATACTCCCTGGGTGGCTTACAAACAAATTAATTAAAATGCAATCTGTAAGAGTTAAAATCAACAGTAAGCAGGGAAAGACTGCAAAACCACCACCACCACAAAACTTCCTTGCAACCCAGATAGCATAAGGCAATTTACAGCCTAGATTTAAGACACAAGTTGGAAGTCTGGGTGAATGAATAGGTATTCACCTATTGCCAAAAAGATGTTATACAGAGAAGATGACAGGCAAGTTCCTCCGGGGAGGTTATTCCATAGCCAAAGGCCTTGTTTTTGACAGCCCGGAAATGGACTGTTGGTTGCAATTGTCTAGTATTGTTAGGAGTGATACCGTTGTTCATGTATTTAATAATATTTGTTATTGGTTGGATGTATACCGCTTTTAGTACCCAGAAAGGGCTATACAAATAGGGTGGCCGCATAACCCAGTTCACAGGTGACAGGCCTGATTCTGAAGAGATTTGGAATGCAATACAGTGTGTTACCTCAGTTGTCGAACGCAATCCATTCCGGAAGACCGTTCGACTTCTGACACGTTCAACAGGTTTTCAGCATTCGGGTTCCAAAATGTTTGACGGCCCCTACGAGTTGGCTCCTATACCAACTTGGCTGCAGAAGTTGCCGGAAGGAGACGTACAAAGTGCATCCAACCGTCTTAGGGACTCGGCTCTGGATTTGTGTAGGGTTTACTCTTTAGCCTTTTCTTCTCCTGAAGATATCCTGCAGGGCAACAGAGGTTTAGGATCAGAGTTTTCTTTCTCCTAGGTGGGCTACCTTCCCAGGTCAATGAGCCCCATCTGCCCCTCAATTCCCTCTATAGCAAGTGCAGAAACTACCTTTTTGACCACTGGACCCACTATTGGTCTTTTCTGCTCAATCCGCCAAAGCCTGTCTTCGCAAGCAGGGCAAGTCCCTAACTCACTGGTGTGTGTGTGTGGTTTTATTAGTGCTGAGCAAGTATCTTTATCCATTTAATGCATTTTGAACACAGCCAAAACACCAGCAGCAGCAGCAGCAGCAGCAACAACAACAACAACAACAGCATGCTGTTTTGGAAACGATATTGTATTTTAGAAAGCAAAGAGCTAGGACAATTCCTCCACCCTCCACAGTGCTTATTTGGGGGTGATGAACTGTTTCCCTTGTGTGTGTGCGTGCGTGCGTGTGCACACACACACACACACACACACTTTTGCTTTCTCCTGCATTACCATAAACGCACTCGATGCAGAAAGAGATTGAGGAACAGAAAACATTTCGAGATGAGAGACGGAGAGACAGACTGCGGGCCGCTCTCCTTGTTCCTGCGTTACCTGTCCCTTGAACTGACAGCAGAGGGTGAAAGCTGGCATTCAATACAAGGGAGATGGACAGCCTTTCAAAGCTTTCAGGAGGTCAAGAGGGGGAAGGGAGAAGGGAGCTTGGCAGGCAACAGCTCCTGCCGGCTCCTGCCTGTCAGTTTGGTGGCACAAACCCACCAATACACTTCAGCCGTCAAACATCTGCTATGTTGCTTTTAATGAGGCCATTACTTCCCATATGTGTGGCATTATGGCTCGATTTTAACTTGTTCTGTCTTGCGAGGGAGGGAAGAGAATCGGCGTCGGCGCGGCACATACAGCCCTAAATCAATATGAAGTTGTTTCTGCTAAGGTGGAAAAGGCATGTGATTGGCGTGCTGTCAGTTTCCTAGCCCATCTGCTCCCTGAGGGCCTGGAAAGGGTAATCGTGCTCGCCAGCACAAAGGCGAGAAGCAGCAGAATGTTCAGCCAACCCACCATTTCAAATCCGGAATTGGAACATAGGAAAACTGCCCTCTGCAGTCAGATGATTGACCTCTCTAGCTCAGGGCTGGCAATGGGGAGCCTGTGACTGGCCAAGTGTTGTTGGACTCCATTTCCCATCTTCTCTGAACATTGGCCATGCTGGCTGAGGCTGATGGGAGTCAGAATCTAGAGAGCCATAGGCGATGCCCTGAGTCCCTTCCAGTTCTTCGAATTCTGTATCTGTGGGGTTGAATTCGTGAGAGCAAGCTTGCCCGATCGCTTCCTGTGTCTAGGTAATGGTTTTGGCTGACTAGTTAAGCACTGCACTTAGCAACGCCAAATAACTTGCCCTGTGCCATAGAACAAATGGGCAGACCTTTTCCTCACCCCTCACCTAACCACTAGGTAGGAGAACAAATGCCAGTGTTGTGTCTGAGCTGAGTTGGAAGCAGACTGGAAGCTGGAGACACAGTGACATGCTTGCTCTGTGCTGGATCCAAAGTTGTGACCAATGGAGAAGCAAGATATTTTGGGGTGTCAATGCTGTGAGTCCCTCCATCCTATGCTCAGGTTGTGTATACGTGTAAATAAAAGCATATATCTTAAAGACTCCATAGTCTCTTCTGGCCTTCATCCCAAGGAAATGCCTGGAACCCCTGGAATCTCTCAGAGATTGGGGTGGCATGCAACAAGATATTAGATGTCCTTTCTGGCCCAGAAATATCTGAAAGAGATTTAGTGCTACATTGAAGACATTCCCAAGCAGGCAAGTCGAGTAAGACATCAGAGTGCAAAAGGAAATCTTCCTTACAATCCCTCTGTAAATGAAGCTGTGTGCCCTTCCCATGTATAATTGGCTGCTAGCGAAAGCTCTTGTGATCTCAGAAAATGCAGCTGGAAAATATGTTGCTTAGCTTTCAGGGCACTTTACAAAGGGGATTCAGCCTCCAATGTTGTTAGGGGCTGCATAAAGACCTTCCCACAAAGTCCTGGATTTGCTCGTCTGCTTGCTTAGGAAGGTATGTGAGATGATGATGATTCTTCTTGCTCTCAGAAGGTGTTCTGCAAAACTAGAGCATCACTGGGCTTTAGATAATTGAGGCTTTACATTTCAAACACACCAAAACACCAGCCACCGCAGATCCTTGGCAGCTCTGAGGAAATCCTTGATCGCTCTGAGGAAAGAGCCGCCCTGTCCAACGATAGTGAACAAAAATCTGGAGCATGCTATGTCTTAAACTGATTTGAGTGTCTGGAGTTTGTCTCACATGGGAGTGACCTCCAAGCCCTCCCTGAATGCCTGAGTAGGGCAGGGAGGAACAGGGCACTCTAGACCAGTGTGTTCCCAAACTTTGGTCTCCAGCTCTTTCTGGACTACAACTCCCATCATCCCGAGCTAGCAGAACCAGTGGTCAGGGGTGATGGGACTGTAGTCCAAAAGCAGCTGGTGACCTAAGTGTGAGAAACTCTGCTCTAGACCCTTGGAACTGCAGCTCGTGTCTGAGTTGAATATTTCTGCTTGGGAAAGCAAGCACAAGTACAAAGGGCAAGTGTAATGTCTCAGATGTGAAGGGCAGAGAAGTGTTGTTTTTATGTGCTCGTCCCTTTAAAGCAAGTGAAAGTGGGAAATGATTGGGCACCTGTTTCTGTATGATTGAAAGTTTTTCCCAACCTGGTGCCTCTCCAGATGTTGTTGGACTGAAGGGTCCCATCATGCCTGACCACTGAGCATACCAGCTAGAGCTGGTGCAAGGCCTGGGAGGCTGGGATAAGCAGTTTTAACAATAGATATGTGCACATTTCACATACTGTAAAAGTGAGTGTACATGGAGGGCCAGTTTCTACAGTGGAATGCAGTGGTGACACTTTTCAGCAGGAGCTGATGGTGTGGTCAGGCTGCAATGCCCACCTGATCTCCCTCCTGATGTCCCAAAGTGGAACAGAGAGGGGGGTGGCAATGAGGTCAGCACGATGCAAACACACCTGCAGGAAGAAGCTTGCGCTGATGTAGCAATCTCCTTAGCACTGCACTGAATTCCTCCCTGCCGTTTAAATAGAAATACAATGCTTCTCACTACAGAGGGGAAGACAGCAACAGGGTGATCTGTGTACCTGCTCAGCCTGCTCTGTTGATGGGGAATTGCAAGACCTCTACTCTCTCTCCTTCTCTACTCTCTCTCCTTATGGTTCTTTATCTTTAACCAAACCTGGACCGGGCAGCCCTGCAAATAGAAAACTCCTTCAAATTTAGGTCAGTCCCTTATAAAGTAGGGCACATGGCCACCCTATGCTGCCAGACATTGTGAGCCATCTTGAGTTATATCACCTGTAATCATCCAGATGTTCCTGGACTACAACTCCCATCATCCCTGAGCACTGGCCAGGTTGTTGACTTGGGATGATGGGAGCTGTAGTCCAGCAACATCTGGAGATCCTCATACATTTCAGATTGCAGTTAAAGACATAGAATCATGACCTAGTTGAGAAGTAACAATCCCATGGATTGGTTGGCAAGAGTTAATGGATCCAGCTCCTGAGAAGGCTTCTGTAACTAGGCATGGCTTCTTTCTCACACACGCATACCCTGCCCCTACAATGCTTCAGAGACCAAAATTACACTTGGTGAGGGTTCTCTTTGTCCTACAAATCTTAACAGTACACTAGTCCATTGTCTTGGACACCATAGGTCAGCCTTCGTCAAGCTGGTGCTCTTCAGATGTTGTTGGAGTCCATCTCCCATCGGCCCCAGCCAGCATGGCCAATGATCAGGGATTTTCATTTTCATTTGTTTTGACAATTTGTATCCTGCTTAATTACAGTCTTCTCTAAGTGGGGTAGAGCAGACTCAGTACAATAAAAGATGCCCCTGACATTTTCAGGTTGGGCTGGGAATGTTCCCTGCCTGAAAGCCTGGCGAGATCCTGCCAGCCAGTGTAGACAACACTGTGGTAGATGGACCAGTGATCTGACAAGGTATAATTCACCTTTTTTATGTTCCTATGAAGGGCCATAGGTTTCTGAACCCTGTGCTAACTCTGGCATTCGTTGAATGAAAGCTCATGGCTAATGCAAAAGAGCTACTCCTCAGTCCCTTCCACATACAAAGTGCATCTAGGGCTAGGCTGAATATACCCTTCCAGTCATTCATTCATTCATTCATTCATTCATTCTTGTTTATTTGCTGAATCCAAGGAGTTCAACATGGCATACAAGTGTGGTGATTGCACAGGGTCCCTGGATGTTTCACCATCTATTGATCCCTGTGCCACCACTTTATTTCTCGCTGCCACCACCCAGGCCCTACCTGGGACAATACTGAGTCCAGTCAGGGTTAAATTGAAACATAAACTTCTGTTTATTTCTTGCAGTTTAACAAGCATATAGTTTCATAAACAGTATCAGTCAATTACATTCATGGGGTGCCTATCCATACCTCTAACTACCTGCTCTCACTCACTAAACCACCTCTCAGATATTTACTTGTCTGCCTAGCCCCTAACTGTTCCTGACTCAGCCTATTTCGCTACACTAACTCAACCTACCCACAAACTCTATCCCAATTAACTCCCACTCCAACCAACCACCCAACTGCCAACGAATTCTCCCCTTCGCCCCTCCCAGAGCTGTTCTTATAGTCCCTCTGACTCCACCCCCCTGGGTCCTGACTGGGCAACCTGTTTAACTATTTCACCTCCAGCACTCTCTCATATGTTAACATCACAACTAGGTCCTCTCTCTCTCCTGGAAGGTAGGTTGAACTGAGAGTTTGTGACTGGGGCCAAGGTAGCCCAAGGAGCTTCATGGCTGAGTGGGGATTTGAACCCTGGTCTGCCATGTCCAATGCTCTAACCACTACATAGACAAGTTTCCTTTCTCTTGGAGATTTCACCCAATACAGCTACCCGCTGGTTTGTTTTGAGAGCTCCTTTGGCTCTAGCAAGGCAGTGACCTTCAGAGCATCCTGAAATGGCCCATTAGTTTCTGTAGGCACTTGAGGGGAGAGAAGGATGATGACTGGGTGCTTACGACTGAAAGCTTACTTGGCACGCAGCCCATCTGTGGCTGCCTTGATTTAATTAATGATTTACATTTTATTCATGTGTGATGGCTGCCAGCAGGGAATCATACCAGAAGTTAAACAGAGGGGCCTCTCCTTCGAGGCTGGATGTATAAAATCCAAGATCCGTCCTAATTCCCAATAATGGAAAGTTTAAAAAATCTTAAAGCTTCTGCGTGCTCCCCTGAATATCTACCAATATGTTTATTTATTTTTATTGGATTTATATATCACCCTTCATCAAAAGATCCCTGAAGGGGATAAAATACAAGATGAAAGCACAAATAAATAGTTTAGCACAAACAAATACAGTGGTACCTCGGGTTAAGAACTTAATTCGTTCCAGAGGTCCGTTCTTAACCTGAAACTGTTCTTAACCTGAGGTACCACTTTAGCTAACGGGGCCTCCCACTGCTGCCGCGCCGCTGAAGCACGATTTCTGTTCTCATCCTGAAGTAAAGTTCTTAACCTGAGGTACTATTTCTGGGATAGCAGAGTCTGTAACCTGAAGCGTCTGTAACCCGAGGTACCACTGTAGTCAACAGTGCCTCTTTAATAATAATAATAACAATAATTTTTATTTATACCCGCCCTCCCCAGCCAAGGCCGGGCTCAGGGAGGCTAACAAGCAATAATAAAAACAAGTTGAATGAATACAACTTAAAAACAAGATTAAAATACAACATTAAAATATTGAAACATTAAAATGCAGCCTCATCACAGGAGGAGAAAGGAAAAAGAAAGAAAGTTTCATAAGAGGCAGAAACTCAGCTGGTGCAGTGATGGATTAGGAAGACAGCAAGCTGCCTTATACTGAATCAGACCGTCAAGACCATGGTAAGAAACCTGCTGGCTCAGGCCAGTGACCCACCTTGCCTAGCATCCAGGTCTCACAGTAGCACAACAGCCGACCAGATAACAGTGGAATACCCAAAAGTAGGACCTGAGCAGAAGAGCACTCTCCCCTCATTTGGCTTGCAGCAACTGGTGGTATTCAGAGTCTGCCCTCAAGAACATTCAGAGACTGCCCACAGAACATAGCCAAGGCACAGTCTGACCAACTCCTTTGGTAATCCTCATAGAACTCTAGCCCAATGGTTGCCATTAATTTGATTCTGAATTGATAGAATGAATTGAATGTATTTCAATCAATTGATTGTGATTTTATGTAAACTGTGTTGTTTTTACAGTTGTTAGCCACTCTGAGCCAGGCTTTGGCTGGGGAGGGCGGGATATAAATAAAAAAATATTATTATTATTATTATTATTATTATTATTATTATTATTATGGTTCACAGCTGTTGAGGGAGCAAATTCTAGAGCTAAATTCTATGCTGTGTGAAGAAGTACTTTCTTTGTCCGTTCTGAATCTTCCCACAATCAGCTTCATTGAAAGTCCACCAGTTCAGATGAGAGAGGGAGGGAAACTGTCTCTTGGCGCCTTTCCAATCTTAAGTTTGCCATATTTCCACATTGTTTCCTGCAAATTTGTCTTTCAAAGTCCTCACAAACTTCAACATCAGCTTTGTGCCTATTTCTTCCTGATATGCATATTTTTGCAAGCGTTCTGCCTGATATGCATTTTTTGCATGTCATTTTTCACAAATAGACCTATATTTGCCCCAAAGTGTGCATTTTTGTATACATATTCTTTGTGGGAGAGCTGCACTGCTCAATAGTGCAAATGACAAAGCATAGTTGTGTTATGATTCATGGGAAGGGTGGATTACGTAGATTTTCACTAGAATGTCAACTGAGTCAAATTTATCCCACATCCCCCAGTATCAATACCACCTTGATATCCGTATCAATGACGGGCAGGCTATAAATACTGCAGATAAATAAATCCAACATCCACCACCCAGGTGATGGTGATGATGATAACAGATTTGCTGCCATTTCGTGACACCTAAAATCAGTTGCCAGAGGCAGCTGCCTCCCTCTGCCAAATGGTAAGACCAGCCCTGCGTGGAGACTCTACTTGGTTAGAGTCCTGGAACCAGTAGTGGATGGTGGGCTGGTGTGGTGGTCAGGTTCACCAACTCTAGGGGGCTGAGGTGTCATCAGACCCTTCAGTATTCCTTAGCAGGGGGCTCAGCCCCCCAAACATTGAGGGGGTTCAGGAGGCTAAACCACCGAGCCTTGCACAGTGCGCCATTAAAAGCAGGCTCCTCCTGACTGCAAGAGAGAAGGAGCTGCAATTGTTGAAGCTGCACAGAACTGAGCAAAAGCTCCTTTCAAGGATACACCTTCTCCCACCAATGCATGTACATTGGCCCAAGGCGGCACCTCTGGCGTTGGTAGTGCTTCCCTGACCTCCCAGAGGTGAAGTCAGTGCTGCTTACCAGGAGGGAGTCACTGAGCAGACGCAATTCTGGAGCCAATATAGCACTCCTTCTGGTGTGTTTGCACAGTGCCAACCACCCCACTGTTAGAATTCCTGCTCCATGATTGCAGTCATGGAATTGTTGTCTTTCACATGACGGTATATGTTCTGACTCCACAGAGTGGGAAGTGATGGAGACAGGATGTTTGTGTTACTGTGTTCCGTGAAGTGGGACTACTGTCCTTTGTTCTTTTTCTCTTTGCTGTCTGATGCTAGAGAGAGAGGGAGCCACGTTGCAGTGCTCTGTGTGTGTTTATATGTAAATAAAGTAGATTAGCCAAAATGCTGAGTTGCTGAGGTCTGTCACGCAAGGTGCGCAAACTCTGGATCCCTAAGTGTGCTGGTGTCTGTTGGCATCGGTCGCTGTGATGTTCGGGCAGAAGAAAGCTTCTGAAGCTCCCGAATGAAAGACCAGGAGGGAGAGAACATGCCAGTCGGGCATGTGCCTCTGCCAGGGTCCTACTCGAGTGTAGGCTGAACTCCTGACACCCACTGCCTTCTCCTTCCCACTCTCCCTCCTGGTGAGCCACTGAAGCTCCACTGGTGGGAGGTCAGGAAAGTTCCACACCTCACTACCTTCTGCTGGAACTCTGAATCCTTGCCCCATCTATCAAAATAGGCAGCCCTTTAGCAAGAGAATTAGGAATTCACACCCTTTTTTTTTAATAGGAGACTTGAAGGAACACTCTTGTGTCCTTAAAAGGTAACAAGTGAAGCCCTAGAAATGTTTTCCCCCTACGTGTCGCAAGTTGTTCTTTTTGCAGGGGGTCTCTGTGCCCTGTATTTCAAACATATCTCTGTTAGCACTGTGTGCCTGCCTCAGAGAAATCATACCTTGGAAAGAACAAAAAGGTTGAATGTTGTTTTAATTGAATTTGTTTTCCATTTATTTCCAAGCTGTCAAGGGAGGAGCCTTTTTCAAGCTCACACATTCTTTGATTTGTTTGTACCTGACGTCTATTATCCTAATAATGAGGCCCTTTTTTAAAAAAAATGAACAAAAGAAGCAAGCTTTTGTTTATAATTATTTTTTTTCACTGATTGTATCAGTGAATGACATAAAAAAAACCTAAGATGAAAGGAACAGTATGCGTTTTTGATATCCAGCCCCAATTTGTTCCTGAAGCAATTTAGAAGTTTATTCCAATCAGTTGCGGCTAATAGATTCAGGGAAAGAGGAAGCCCCCTTTGAAACTAGTTTTTTCCCCTTCTCTCCCTTCCCACCTATTTGCAATGGCGGCTGGTGTCCATTGGGGCTGGTAGGGCAGAAGGCAAGAAGGCCAACAGTAGGTGGTGCCAGAGCCAATGACAAGTAGAGCTGACAAATTCCTCACTTAAGAGCTTGGTGAGTCCCTACAGATCAGAGGAGGTGACACTAACCTAGATGGAATGGACAATGTTGTTGTTGATGATGATGATGATGATTTAAAAAACAAACACTCAGGATTTGGCAAGTCTATGGAAGAAAAGAGTTCTGCTGTTGTAGATAGCCATCACCATTTAGGGTATCTCCACAATTCCCTAGCCCAGTGGTAGACAACATGATGTTCTCCAGATGTTGCTGAACCCATCCTTTAGTCTGAAGTAGTACCATCCAAAATGGACCTCACTATGTGATTTCACTGAATGATAGTCCCTTAAAACTGCAGTTCTGTACTAATATACCTGGGATTAAGCTGCATTAAACTCAGAGGGATTAACTTTCAGAATAGACATGTATGCATAGCAGGGTAAGGTAAAAAAAATGGTAAAGGGCCCCTGGATGGTTAAGTCCTGTCAAAGGTGACTAAGTATAGCAGGGATGGGGAACCTGTGTTGGACTCCAACTCTCATCAGCCCCAGCTAAAATGGTCAATGGTCAAGGATGATGGAAGTCGTAGATGAGCAACATCTCGAAGGAGCCTCCTTTGCTACCTCAACACTAGGGCTTGTATCAAATGCCAGGGCAGTCTCATTGAAGTCAATGGGCACGACTGCCTTGGGTTCATTAATTGCAATCTCTACACTAAGTACAGTGGTACCTTGGGTTAGGTACTTAATTCGTTCTGGAGGTCCGTTCTTAACCTGAAACTGTTCTTAACCTGAAGCACCACTTCAGCTAATGGGGCCTCCTGCTGCTGCCGCGCGGCCGGAGCACGATTTCTGTTCTTATCCTGAAGCAAAGTTCTTAACCTGAAGCACTATTTCTGGTTTAGTGGAGTGTGTAACCTGAAGCATCTGTAACCTGAGGTACCACTGTAAAACAATGTTGCCTTCAACCCTGGCACATTCCCCGGCTGTGTTTTTCATGGAAATATCTGAGAGAGCCAGTCCTGATTTCATCCTTAAGCTGAAGGTTTGTTCTCATACCCCAGGAGCAAGTTTGATGTCCCCTTGGGCCTGCCTTATGCCATCGCCTAACTAACCCATCCCTCTGAGCTCTTTGTGGAGAGAGAGACACAAAACCAAACTGCTCTCTCCCGATCCATCCTCTTTGTGTGCTGCCTCCCCATTTGGCATGTTCATTATGATGCTTTTCTATCTTAATATATAGCATTATGTAAAATTATATTAAAGGTGATACTATCACAAAGAGAAAATGAAGGACTTTCTTGTTCCTTAACAATCCCCTTTGTGCTAAAGACAAAAAAAGCCGTAATCTTTTCCTTTTGTGAGATTTGATTTATGCTTTCTTTGTGGGCTTTAAAACACTTTAATTTTCTTTTCTTTCTTTCTTTCTTTTTTTTTTAAAAAAAGAACATATAGTTCAAAACTTCTTGGTTTAATAAAAACTTGCAGGTGTGGGATTGTGTGATTTTTTCACACAGCCTAGAGATGTAGAGTGGGCTTTTATCCAGTGATGTCACATGAATGGGGCAAAGGCGGGTGGGCCGGCATGAGATGAACAAAGACCTTTCCTCTGTGATCCAGGAACATTAGGAACATAGGAATGATAAAATTGCAGAGCTGGAAGCCTTTAAAAGAGGCCTAGGAAAATTGGTGGAGGTGGTTATCAATGACTACTAGCCAGCGATGGTATCTATGTTCCGTTTTCACTGTCAGAGGCCGTTTGCCTCTGAATCCCAGTTGTTGAGAATCAAACACAGAGAGTGGCTGCTGCGTTTGGGTCCTGCTTGCTTCCCATAGGCATCTGGCTGGCTGCCGTGACAACCAGATGTTGAACTAGCTGGTACATTGGTTTGATACAGGAGGGCATTCCTTATGGACAGGGCATCTAGTGCAGGGGTGGACTTTGGTAATATGGTGCCCTGAGTGAGAGCAAATTTTGGCACCATCCTCCATGTGTAGATTTCTATCATCATCACCAATATCATCCTCATGCATCCCCTTGCCTCAACTCCCTCTGAGGGGGAACTGCCTGCACTGCCCAAAATCTGGCACTGATCTAATGGGGCAGGACCCAATTTATGTGAGTTCTGGGCCCTCTTGCTAATTTGTTTCCTGGAACTGGATAGGCAAGTCTGATCTAGGGTGGCGGCATCTTGTAAAACCCCTACCCAATGCAGCAACCACAGCAGATGGTTCTCCAGGGGAAGACCCCAGCGGAAGACCTCCAGCAAGGAAAATGTCTTCTGCTGGGACTATTTGCCTACCTAGCCCAGGCAATATGGTCTACCGCTGGAACTGCCAGTGGTTTTTGAGGGTTTCAGGCAGTGTTGTTTCCCAGCACCTGTGATTGATCCTTTAAAAAAAACCCCAAAAAACTGGAGATGCTGAGGATGTTGGTTCTCCTGTACGGATGGTGCAGCAGATACCACAGTGGTCCTTCTCTCTCTGCTCTGAGCATCTCCTTGTCCCCAGTGGAATTAGCATACACTTGGAGGTCTCGCCTCAGTTACAATCTGAGCCATAATTTCCTAAGGACACTGTCAAGGACACTGAACTTGATAGGGATCGCTTCTGAGAAAATCTGTTTGGGATTAAAGTGGCTCAAAGAGCAGCTTTGTGTGATTTTATCTGATCCACCACATTTGCATCCCAAGCCTTCCTCCAAGGGCAGTAGGATGGGCATGTTTCCTGCACTGCAGAGGACAGTCTTCTGTTTGAAGGGCTGTCTAGTCCAGGCATCACCAAACTCAGCCTTCCAGATGTTTTGGGACTACATTTCCCATCATCCCTGACCACTGGTCCTCTTAGCTAGGGATGATGGGAGTTGTAGTCCCAGAACATCCGGAGGGCCGAGTTTGGGAGTGCCTGGTCTAGTCCAAGTCCATTTTAAAGATGAAGAATCCTAAAAAGGGAGAGGGAGAGGGAGAAGGGGGGTGAAGAGAGAGCAGGTACCACACCACCACTTAGCATGGGAAGTAAACTGAGCAGGAATACAGGTCTTCCCCGCTACGGTGAGATGCATTGCATTTCTGTCTAAAGGAGAGTCATTATTACCAAACTGGCATCTGTTGTTGGCATCCTTCTGTCTTGGGAGACAATGGAGTGTGCCTTTGTACATGAGGTCAAGCTGTTGGACGGTTGCAGCGCCTGCTGTGGCTATAGAGACATGTTTTGTTGCAGTTGGGGCAGATAAAGGTATCCAGTTGTGCTGCTACAGATGCACCATGGCGCTTCTTCTCTCCTCCCAGGAGTCATTTCTCCTCTGGTACTGCTATGGATACACGACTTGACTGTCTGTTTCCGGGCACTGCGGCTGTCTGCAAGGGATTCCCACAAGGCAGGGGTGATGTTACCAACCTTCACGTCATGTTTCCAGACATCCTTGTAATGCAGAGTTGGTCTGCCAACTGGCCTGGTGCCGGAAGCCAGCTTCCTCCCAGGAGCATGTCCTCGGGGATCCTGCCATCCTTCCATTCTGTGTGAACATGACCAAGCCAGTGCAGAGGTCGCTGAGTGTGAACATGCTGGGATTGTGGGCTTGGGAGAGCACATCTTTGTTTGGAATTTTGTCCTGCCATGTGATACCCCAAATCCTCCTGGCACAGCTCATCTGGGAAAGTCTTTTGTCTGAAGCCCCAGAGAGTCCCTGCCGCTCAGTGAAGACTGTTAGAATTCCTGCTCCATGATTGCAGTCATGGGATTGTTGTCTATCACATGACGGTATATGTTTTGACTCCACAGAGTGGGACGTGACAGAGACAGGATGTTTGTGTTACTGTGTCCCGTGAAGTGGGACTACTGTCCTTTGTTCTTTTCTCTCTGCTGTCTGATGCTAGAGAGAGAGGGAGCCATGTTGCAGTCCTCCGTGTGTGTTTATATGTAAGTAAAGTAGATTAGCCAAAATGCTGAGTTGCTGAGGTCTGTCACGCAAGCTGCGAAGACTCTGCGGATCCCTAAGTGTGCCGATGTCTGTTGACATCAGTCGCTGTGATGTCTGGGCTGAAGAAAGCTTATGAAGCTCCCGAACGATCGACCAGGAGGAAGGGAAAATGCCAGTCGGGCATGTGTCTCTGCCAGGGTCCTACTCGAGTGTAGGCTGAACTCCTGACAAAGACAACACCAGGCAAGGTGGACTAATGCTCTGACTCAATGTAAGGCAGCTTCCTATGTTCCTTTTTTTTTTTAATTCTTTTTATTAAGTTCTTTTTTAAGACAAAAACATACAAAGTAAAGGAACAAAAACATACAAACGAACAACGAAAAAAGAAAAAGAAAAAACACAAAGCAACACATAAAAAGAGAAAACAAACAGAAAACAAACCAACATCAATTCATAACGTAACATTGATTGACTTCCCTCCATCTCGGTTTTGGGCTATGTAGCCACAATACCTTTCTGCGGTATCATTTTACAACCTCTATCTATACATCGCAGGCTTTATGTTACACCTACTGTGATTTTAATATTTCCTAAATTTGCTTCTATGTATGTTATGAATTTGTTCCAATCGTCCCCAAAACCTTTTCACTTCTTCACAAGTCCACCACATGTGGTGGAAATCACCCTCTTTTGTTTTGCATTTCCAGCATGTTTTGTCTCCGGTCTTATACATTTTTTCCAATTTCACAGGGGTGATGTACCATCGGTACATCATTTTTTCCATATTTTCTCGGAGTCCAACACATGCTGTGAACTTCATATCCTTGTTCCAAAGTTTTACCCACCTATCGTAATCTAGGTTGTATCCAAGATCTATGGCCCATTTGACCATAACTTCCTTTATCTCTTCATCCTTAGTATCCCAATCTAGTAATTGATTATACATTTTGGATAAGAGTTTGGAATTACCTTCTAGTATTTCCACCTGGTATCTGGACTTTTTCTCATTCATCCCTGTTTTTTTATGTTCGTTCCATAAGGCATTAATTTGGTGAAATTATAGCCAGCCCATTAATTTATCCTTTAAATCTTCATATGTTCTGATTTTCCATCCTTTATCTGATCTTACCAGGAGGTCTTCATAGGTCCATCTTTGACTTTCCATGTTTAATTTTTTTGATTGTTAGAATATCAATTGGTGATAGCCACCAGGGGGTGTCTTTTTCTATAAGTCTTTTATTTCTGTCCCATATCTCAAGCAACGCTCCTCTGATGATATGGTTAGAGAAGCCTTTGTGTACCCTCTCTTTATTGTGCCACAGATATGCATGCCAACCAAATCTGGTGTTAAATCCCTCTAAATCTAACAAATCTGTGTTTTTCAAAACGATCCATTCTTTGATCCAGATAAGCACGAGGCCTCATAGTATAGTTTTAAGTTCGGGACGGCAAACCCTCCTCTATCTCTTCGATCTGTAAGTAGTTTAAATTTAATTCTTGCTCTTTTGCCCTGCCAAATAAATCTGGAAAGGGTTTTCTGCCAATCTTTAAACATTGTCGTACCTCTAATCACCAGGATGTTCTGAAATAAAAACAGCAGTCTTGGAAGAATACTCATCTTAATTGTGGCCATTCTTCCTGACCAAGAAAGTTTTATCCTACTCCAGGTATCTAAGTCCTTTTAAATTTCTCTCCAGGTCCTAATATAGTTATCTTCTACTAAGTTTATGTTTTTCGTGGAGACCCAAATACCCAGATATTTCACCTTTTTCACCACCTTGATTCCAGTTTGCAGCTCTAACTGGCTTCTTAAATCTTCAGCCAAGTTGTTTGTCAACATCTTGGTTTTAACTTTATTTAGCTTAAAACCGGACAGTTTTCCAAATTCTTCTAGTAGCTCTAGAACTTTACCAATACCTTTTACTGGATCGTCTAACGATATTACCAAATCGTCGGCGTAGGTCTTTAATTTATACTCTTTTGCTCCAATTCTGATTCCTCTTATTTCTGATGTTTTCCTTATTTTATTTGTAATTACTTCCAGCACCATAATAAATAAGAGAGGGGACAGAGGGCACCCCTGTCTTGTACCCTTCGAAATCACAAACGAATTAGTTAAATTATTGTTAATAATTAGTTTAGCCCTTTGGCTTGAATAGATCGCTTTTATTCCTTCCATGAAAGGGCCCTCTATCCCTACCCTCTCCATACATTTTAATAAAAACCGCCAGGATACATTGTCAAAAGCCTTTTCGGCGTCGATGAAAATTAATGCCGCGGGGATATCATTCTTGAATTCCAAATATTCAATAATATTTATTATGTGCCTTACGTTGTCTTTTAATTGCCTGTTAGGGAGGAATCCGGCTTGGTCTTTATGAATGGATTTTATTAAGTATTTCTTAAGTCTGTTCGCCATTATTTCTGTGAAGATTTTGTAATCGTTATTAAGTAGTGATATCGGTCTATAATTTCTTTTTTTTTTTTATGATATTTATTAAAGTTTCACAAAAATACAGAAAACAAAGAAAAAAGGATAAATTACAGCAAAAAAGTAAAAAGTAAGAAAAAACATACAAAATAAAACAGTTAAAAACACAATAATGTTCCATAACCTATCTTCCTTACTCTTATTTCCCCAGACCTCCTCATACCTCCCTTCTTTGTATTCCAATTCAATTTGTTGGTTCAGCAAATCCTTACCATTAATCTTTTACCCAATTGTTGACCTTTTTTTTTTCCATGTCTCTTAAAGCATTACAGCTAAAAACCTCTTAGTTTCTATCCAACATCCTTCTAAAGTTCCTTAATTTTACAATATTTCTGTAAATAGTCCTTAAATTTTTTCCAGTCTTCTTTCACCGACTCTTCTCCCTGGTCTTGGATTCTGCCGGTCATTTCCGCCAATTCCATGTAGTCAATCACCTTCATCTGCCATTCTTCCAAAGTGGGTAGATCTTGTGTCTTCCAATACTTTGCGATAAGTATTCTTGCTGCTGTTGTAGCATACATGAAAAAGGTTCTGTCCTTCTTTGGCACCAGTTGGCCGACAATGCCCAAGAGAAAGGCCTCTGGTTTCTTCAGAAAGGTATATTTAAATACCTTTTTCAGTTCATTATATATCATTTCCCAGAAAGCCTTAATCTTTGGGCACGTCCACCAAAGGTGAAAAAATGTACCTTCAGTTTCTTTACATTTCCAACATTTATTATCGGGCAAATGATAAATTTTTGCAAGCTTGACTGGGGTCATGTACCACCTGTATATCATTTTCATAATATTCTCTCTTAAGGCATTACATGCCGTAAACTTCATACCTGTGGTCCATAACTGTTCCCAGTCAGCGAACATAATATTATGTCCAACATCTTGTGCCCATTTAATCATAGCAGATCTCACCGTTTCATCCTGAGTATTCCATTTCAACAGCAAGTTATACATTCTTGACAAATTTTTAGTTTTGGGTTCTAACAATTCTGTTTCTAATTTTGACTTTTCCACTTGGAAGCCTATTTTCTTATCCAAATTATATGCCTCCATTATCTGATAGTAGTGGAGCCAATCTCTCACTTTATTTTTTAATTTTTCAAAACTCTGCAGTCTCAATTTATCTCCTTCTTGCTCCAAAATCTCCTAATATGTCGGCCATTTGGCCTCCATATTGAGCCTTTTCAGAGCTTTTGCTTCCATTGGTGACAGCCACCTTGGGGTTTTATTTTCCAATAAGTCTTTGTATCTTATCCAAACATTAAACAATGCTTTCCTAACAATATGGTTTTTGAATGCTTTGTGTGCTTTGACCTTATCATACCATAAATATGCATGCCATCCAAATACATTGTTAAAACCTTCTAAATCCAAAATGTCTGTGTTTTCAAGAAGTAGCCATTCTTTCAGCCAGCAAAAAGCTGCTGATTCATAATAAAGTTTAAGGTCTGGCAGGGCAAATCCACCTCTTTCCTTGGCATCAGTTAATATCTTGAATTTTATTCTGGGCTTCTTGCCCTGCCAGACAAATCTAGAAATATCTCTCTGCCACTTCTTGAAACAGTCTATCTTATCTACAATTTGTAATGTCTGAAACAAAAACAACATTCTAGGCAATACATTCGTCTTTATCACAGCAATACAGCCCAGCAACGAGAGTTTCAAATTTGACCAAATTTCTAAATCTTTTTTCACTTCCGTCCAACATTTTTCGTAATTATCTTTAAATAAATTCCCATTTTTGGCTGTCATATTAATCCCCAAGTATTTCACTTTCTTTACCACATTCAATCCTGTCTCATTCTGAAACCTCTCTCTTTCAATCGGTGTTAAGTTTTTCTCTAAAACCTTAGTTTTTAACTTGTTCAATTTAAAACCTGCCACCTGACCAAATTCCTGAATTAATTCTAAAACTCTTTTAGTACTAGATTCTGGCTCCTGTAACGTCAATACTAGGTCATCTGCAAATGCTCTCAGTTTGTACTGTTTAACTCCGACCTGTATGCCCTTAACCAACCGGTCCTTTCTAATCATATTTAGCAAAACCTCCAGGACCGATATAAAAAGCAGTGGGGAAATTGGGCACCCCTGTCGTGTCCCTTTTTCTATCTTAAATTCTTCCGTAACCACATTATTTACAATTAATTTAGCCTTTTGTTCAGAGTATATTGCACCTATACCATTTTCAAAACCTTGGCCTACCCCCATCCCATGCAGATTCTTCTTCATAAAACTCCAAGAGATATTATCAAAAGCTTTCTCCGCGTCAACAAATATCAATACTGCTTTGGTGTTTATATTCACTTCTAATTTTTCCAAAATATCAATTATATTCCTCAAATTATCTGACAGGTGTCTTCCCGGGAGAAAGCCCGCTTGGTCTTTATGAATCTCTTTCATCAATACTTTTTTCAATCTCTTGGCCAAAATGTCTGCAAAAATTTTGTAATTTCTTATGTCCAATTTGTCAGAGTCTAATTTAGGTATTAACGTGATGTGTGCCTCTTTCCAGGAATCAGGTATCCTCCCTCCTTGTAGAATATTATTCATTACGTCGCATAGTACCGGGGCCAGATACTCCTCTAAAACTTTGTAGTACTTTGATGACAGACCATCTGGACCTGGTGTTTTCCCCGGTTTCATCTTCTTAATTGCCTCCTTGATCTGATCTGCTGTTATAAATTTGTTTAATTGGGTTTTTTCTTCATCCGTCAAGTGTTCTCCTCCGTTTCTTTCCAGATATTTTTCTATTTCTACTATGTCCTCATCTTCCTTTTTATACAGGTTTTCATAGAATTGAAGGAACTTTTCCTTTATTTCATTGGGATCTTCTAATATTTGCTCTTCTGTTTTTATTTTGTTGATCACATTTTGTTTTTTCCTTTTTCTTAGTTGCCACACCAGTAGTCTCCCCGTTTTATTTGCGGATTCAAAATATTTTTGCTTCATTGATTTAATTCTCCATTCTATTTCTTGACTTATTAATGTTGAATATTGTGTTTGCAACATTTTAGAGATTTGTTTAGTCCTTTCATCCCTGGGGTTTATTATTAATTTTTTCTCACAATCTCACAGCTTCCTATGTTCCTATGAGGGTGGGCCCATGGGCCTTGCTCTCCTACTAGCTACTTCGCCACCCTTGGCATAGCTAATTGCTCTTCTGTCTCCTGTGGAGGTGCATCATGTAAGTAAACATGTCTTGGTTGGCTGGTCTCTGGCTCAGCCCCTGCAGAGCTCTTCCCATGGCTTGCTGCCTGCGTACCAGTCTCCGCACATAATGATGCTCTAGCTAAGTGTCGGTCCACCGGCCTCCCAGAATGCCCGGGTTCCCTGCATCCTGCTGCCATCGTTTAGTGCTGATTTAGAGGCTGCCATTTACAACCCTCCCACTCCTGCCTTCGCTCCCATTTCCTGCTGTTCCCTCTGCAAATGATGATGCATTGCCCTAGCCAAGTGCCTGGGGCTTCAGATTCTCTCTGAAATATAATCAGAAGAAAATAAGGCCATTACATTTAAAAGGCAGAGTACATCATCAGCGCAGCAGTGATAGCCATGATTAAAATTAAGTCCCAGTGAGATCATAAAATGCATCTTGATTTTTTTATATATTTTTAAAAGAAACCTAGATTTGTTACCAAAATAAAAATTACAAAATAAGGGGGGAAGCATTGGAATTACTGGACATATTTTTAAACAGATGAATCTGATGAAATACATTAGCCATACTAAATTCTTACTCTAATATGGATTTTTTTTAAAAAGTAACTTCTCTCCCCGTCTCAAAACTATAAGCAGGCAATCAATATTATTGTTTCGGCCAGCTTGGAAGCCACTATTCAGCTGTAAGCAGAAAATTAAAACTTAAACACATGGAGTAATATATGAGATAAGGGCAATAAGTGGATTTGACTATTCATCAACACAGTTTGTATCACTTAGCTCAGGGAGACCCCCTTTCCCAAGCACAGTTGATGAAGTTTCCCTGCACAAATCACAGCTGCTCATCTCACCAGTAGGAAACCCTCTTATCAGCAAAGTGAAAAGAGCTGAGGCCAAATGTAAAGGAGAGCTGGTGAATTTTCTTTTCTTGGTCATATATTAGCTGTGACTAACAATGGCCTAACAATGAGTTGACTAGTTCCCTGCAGTGCAATTTTTCTAGAAAAAGAAGTGCTGGAACTCACCACGAACTTCTCCCTTGTTCGCTTAGAATGGCAATGGTGCTCACCTGTGAGCTCTGGCTGAAAAAAACCCTGGTTGTTTAGAAGTGTCGGAGGTCAAAGATCCATTACTATTTCTGCAACAGGTTCACAGGTTCCTTGTCTCCAGCATCCTAGAATCACCCAATCAACATGAAAGGGGTTTCTTTTTCCAGCCACTTTTAGGCTTCCTTCCTCCACGTGAATAGTTCACTTTTTGAATACAGTGGTACCTCAGATTAAGAACTTAATTTGTTCTGGAGGTCCGTTCTTAACCTGAAACTGTTCTTAACCTGAGGTACCACTTTAGTTAATGGGGCCTCCCGCTACCGCCACCTTGCGATTTCTGTTCTCATCCTGAAGCAAAACCCGAGGTACTATTTCTGGGTTAGCGGAGTCTGTAACCTGAAGCATCTGTAACCCGAGGCACCACTGTAATAAGAATTATATGTCACGGGGGGGGGGATCAGGATTTTAGAGATGTTTAGGTGGGACATAGCCCCCCAAAAAGGTTGGGAACCACTGGCCTGGAGTCTTCCCTGTTCACTTCGCATATTTGTTGTTGTTTAGTCGTGTCCGACTCTTTGTGACCTCATGGACCAGAGCACGCCAGGCACTCCTGTCTTCCACTGCCTCCCGCACTTTGGTCAAACTCATGTTGGTAGCTTCAAGAACACTGTCCAGCCATCTCGTCCTCTGTCGTCCCCTTCTCCTTGTGCCCTCAATCCACTTCGCGTACTATGCCAGTTTAACAGGCAGCCGTGGAGTTTGCAAGATGTATAAACTCTGAAGCTCAGAAAGGCAGGGCATTGAGTGGGCAAGAAAACAGACCCTGCTGCAGATCGCCCTCAAGCATCTGATGGCTGTCAGAAGTCCACATCTGTTTAAATACAAATGGTGCTCTCACGCTAGAGATTACTGCATCTGTATTATTTGTTAATCCGCTTAATTAATTAACTGGCATTGTACTGGATTTCCTGGAGCTGGGTTGAAAATGCACCTGGAAAGGAAAAGCAAGGGAGTGGGGGAGATCAACCAATGCTTATTTTCAAATTAGTAAATGTAAATGTAAATATGATTCTGCTGTCTAAAGTGGTAAGGCTGCTGGCACAATGGGTAGACTCAGAGTCTGGCTTAAGCAGGAGATACTAATTAAAGAAAGCAGGTACGAGGCGAGATGGGATGTGAGTTTGTTGGATACAGTGTGAGCAGAACCGCCTTGCCCACCTGACAGTACTCCATGGAAGATGGTGTGTATGTTTGTGCGTGGCCTGAGTGGGAGACATCTAGTGGCTGAGTACAGCGTAGCAAGCAAAGGCAGGTGTAGGTTAAGAAGAAGAGTTTGGATTTTATATCCCGCTTTATTACTACCCGAAGGAGTCTCAAAGCGGCTAACATTCTCCTTTCCCTTCCTCCCCCACAACAAACACTCTGTGAGGTGAGTGAAGCTGAGAGACTTCAGAGAAGTGTGAGTGGCCCAAGGTCACCCAGCAGCTGCATGTGGAGGAGTGGGGAATCGAACCCGGTTCACAAGATTACGAGTCTACCACTCTTAACCACTACACCACACTGGCTCTCAGAGTTTGCAAGGGGTGGTGAAACATGCCAGAATTCTAATATGACAGAGTTGTGCAACTTTTAGCCTACTGTATTTGCTCATTCATTCGTTCGTTCATTCGTTCTAGTTCTTTCTCCCCCTACCTCTCTACCTACCAGGGCAGCTATCAATACAGGCCTCTTTTTAAACAGGAAGGAGGTTTGTAGAGGATGGTTAAGGCACACTAAGTGAGCATGTAACAATTTTCTAACAAACAAGAACATGAGAGGAACCTGCTGGACCAGACCAAAGGCCTATTAAGCCCAGCATCTAGTTCTCACAGGGGCCAACTACATGCCCATGGGAAGCCCACAAGCAGGGCCCAAGTGTGACAGGCCTCTCCCAATCTATGATTCCTGATAGCTGGTATTCAGAGAGATAAACCTTTGACAGTGGAGGTGGAAGACAGTCATCATGGCTTGTGTTACTATTATTATTATTATTATTATTATTATTATTAAATACCCCACCCATCTGGCTGGGTTTCCCTAGCTCCTTTGGGCGGCTCCCAACAGAATATTAAAAACACGATAAAACATCAAACATTAAAAACTTTCCTAAACAGGGCTGCCTTCAGATGTCTTCTAGAAGTCAGATAGTTGTTTATTTCCTTGACATCTGATGGGAGGGAGTTCCACAGGGCAGGCCCTCCACCAAGAAGGCCTGGTTTCCTGTAACCTCACTTCTTGCAGTGAGGGAACTGCCAGAAGGCCCTCAGAGCTGGACCTCAGTGTCCAGGCTGAACGATGGGGGTGGAGATGCTCCTTCAGATATACTGGGCCAAGGCTGTTTAGACTTTAAAGGTCAGCACCAGTGCTCGGAAATGTACTGGGAGCCAATGTAGGTCTTTCAGGAGTGGTGTTACATTAGAGAAATAGTGGGCAGCTCAGGCCCTTTCTTCAGAAAGGGTTTTAAGAATTGTTTGGAGACCCCCTAATCCCCTCACAGAGCTAGAGTTCTCAGAGAGGTTTAACCATCAAAGAATGGGCTTGTCCGGGTTCTCACAAGGAATCTGGAAGACTGTAGCTTTGTGAGGGGAATAGGAATCTCCAAGCAACTCTCAGCATGCTTAACAAACTACACTTCCCATAATTCCTTAAGGGAAACTATGACATATTAAACTATAGTATCATAGTGCTAGAAATGTAGGGCGGGGATGTGGCTTCACAGAAGAAGAACAAATTCTAATGCACTTCCAGAGGAAAAATGTTAATGAGAGAGTTTCTACCAAGAGGTACTGAACAGACCCCTCCCAGCACATTGTCACTCTTAACCTCTGCCATAAAGGGAAGAGTATAGCTAGAATAAGGATCTCTCTCTCTCTCTCTCTCTCTCTCTCTCTCTCTCTCTCTCTCTCTGCATTTTTGAACTTCATAAGGTTGCTGAGCTTTCAGAACCCAGTGTTTCCAAGGTCCTAATTATGGGTTAGTATACTAAATTACCAATAAATTAGTGCTCCATTCCACCACTAGTAGACTCAAGTTGCAGGAAATTACCCAAATTAGATTCAGGTAGTGACATTCATCACCGGATGGAATGACGGTGGCTTAAACAAGATTTAGTGCCGCGCCGCAGCGACTAATATTCAGAGCTGCAGTTGCAGAAAGGCAAGCATCCTTTATTTGCACACACAGTAATTTTGACAGCATTAAAGTGCCCACTATTGATTATTTAAGCGATGGGACATGACAGGCCGTGCATTTCTGAGAGATGACTGCGCACCTCAGGTGCCAATTGAGAGGGGCAAGGCTGACGGCTTGGAGAGACTTAGTGGCATTGCAAAATGAGGCTGCCGTCCTGGGCAATAATTACAGCAGGAGAAAGTGATGTGGCATCACTTTTTTTTGTCCACTTACAAAACCTTGTTGGTAGGCCAAAGATCTGCCGACGTGTCACAATGTCACTTCCAGTTGCATCCCCTGTTTCCAAATCGTAAGGGAGGGTTTGCCTGAAGGATGCTATTTTTACCAAGTAGTTGATATTTAGAGCAGGGGTAGGGAAAGCTGTGGCCCTCCAGTTGGACTTCAGAGGCTCTCAGCCATAAAACAATAAGAAGAATCTGGCCCATGGCCCATCTAGCCTGGCATTCTCTCCTCACAGCAGCCATCTAGATGCCTGTGGGAAACCAGCAAGCAGCATTCAAGCACAAGAGCTGTCTCCTCTCCTGTGGTTTCCACCAACTGGTATTCAGAAACAACGCTGCCTCTAACTCTGGAGGCAGAGCATAGCCAGCATGAGAGCCAGTGTGGTGTAGTGGTTAAGAGCGGTGGACTCGTAATCTGGTGAACCGGGTTCGCGTCTCCGCTCCTCCACATGTAGCTGCTGGGTGACCTTGGGCTAGTCACACTTCCCTGAAGTCTCTCAGCCTCACTCACCTCACAGAGTGTTTGTTGTGGGGGAGGAAGGGAAAGGAGATTGTTAGCCGCTTGGAGACTCCTTAAGGGGAGTGAAAGGCGGGATATCAAGTCAAAACTCTTCTTCTTCTTCTTCTTCCTCCTCCTCCTCTTCTTCTTCTAGTAGCCATTGATAGCCCTCTCCTCCAATGGTTCAAAGATGAGAGGTGAAGTTCAGCAACAACACTGGAAGGCCATAGGTTCCTCACCCCTGATTTAGAGGGTGGTTGCCAACCTCTGGCCTGTTAACCTTCACTCCTTGAGCACCACACCTCCAAATCAGTTCATTGAAAGAAGTGCTGACTAGCTCTTTTAAAAACATCTGAATGTTTTATGGGACCTGCTCTCAGAAAGTACCTGAAGACCATCTGGTCCCACCTGTAGCATGCAGGCTTAGAAGCGTGTAAGAAATGAGACTAGATCAAGGTCAATTGGTGGGTCGTGTTTGTTTCATCTGTCCTTATTGCAGTTTAAAATCGCTGTCCAACTGCTGAAGATGATAGTAATAAACAACTCCATTAATGAGTGTCCTGTATATAAAAGAGAGAAAGAGTAGAGCAAGTATTTCTGCAAATACTGCCTTCTGGCTGGATGTCTACCAAGTTGACTCATTTTTCCAGGAAATGAGAGGGAGGCAAAAGGCCAATCAACTGGAGAGCACAATTTCTTTAAAAAGCCTATTAACAACCATACTGCACCATGATTCCTATACTTTAGACTCATGATAATTTATTACTTTTTGAGTTTTAAAAGGTACAACACAAGCGTATCTTAGAGACAGATAGATAGACGATAGATAGATGATAGATAGATAGAGATGATAATAGGTGATAGATGATAGATAGATAGATGATATAGATGATAGATGATAGATAGATAGATAGATAGATGATAGATAGATAGATAGATAGATAGATAGATAGATAGATAGATGATAGATGACGATAGATAGATAGATAGATAGATAGATAGATAGATAGATAGATGATAGATAGATAGATGATATAGATGAGAGATAGATAGATAGATAGATAGATGATAGATAGATGAGATAGATAGATGATAGATAGATGAGATAGATAGATGATAGATAGATAGATAGATAGATGATAGATAGATAGATAGATAGATGATAGATAGATAGATAGATAGATAGATAGATAGATAGATGATAGATAGAGATAGACAGAGATAACAGAGACAGAATTCTGATATAGTTAAGTTATATTATGCAAACTGTAAATATTAGCTCTTAGTTTGCAGCTAGAGCAAACCTTGCAATGAAGTAATTTATATGTTTAGATTTTATTTCTTAACAGGAGTTTGAAAAGTCGATTGGAGCTGTTTCAGCACATGCCCGGGAGAGCTGGCTTCTCTCTATACATCAAAAGAAGCTGAAGATGCAGGTGTAAAGTAGAATTCATGGGTCTCTCCAGTTCAGTTTAAAATGGTAACACATCTTTAAAATGGAAACACAAAGGATCTGCATCACAAGACCATTGTGAGGACATGGAGATTGTAAAGCACTCTGTATTTCCAAGGTGCTGTATAAATAATGAGCCATACAGTAATACCTCTGGTTGTGAACCGTCCTCCTTGCGAACACTTTGGGTTATGAGCTCCGCTAACCTGGAAGTAGCTGCTCCCAGTAGCGAACTTTGCCCCGGGATGCAAGCGAAAGTCGCGCGCTGGAGGCCCCATTAGCAAAAGCGCGCCTCAGGTTATGAATGGTTTCCAGTTATGAACAGACCTCCGGAACGAATTAAGTTTGTAACCGGAGGTACCACTGTAGTTGTTTTGAAGTTCGGGCATTTGGGGTAACCACATCCATTCATCCACAAGGAACAACCGATGCAAATACAGTGGTACCTCAGGTTAAGTACTTAATTTGTTCCGGAGGTCAGTACTTAACCTGAAACTGTTCTTAACCTGAAGCACCACTTTAGCTAATGGGGCCTCTTGCTGCTGCCGCGCCAATGGAGCACGATTTCTGTTCTCATCTTGAAGCAAAGTTCTTAACCTGAAGCACTATTTCTGGGTGAGCGGAGTCTGTAACCTGAAGTGTATGTAACCTGAAGCGTATGTAACCCGAGGTACCACTGTACCTGGAAGTTCTTCAACATGGGTTACAGTCTTTCCAGCTAGGAACATTATAAGCTGCCTTGTACTGAGTCAGACCACTGCCCCACCCAGAACAGTATTGTCTAAACTAGGGATATACAACATGGTATCATCCAGATGTTGATGAACTACATTTCCCATCAGCCCAACTCAGCATGGCCAATGGTCAGGGACGATGGGGGTTTTAGTTCCGCAACATCTGGATGGCACCACATTGACTTTCCCTGGTCTACACATACTGGGAGTGCCTCACCAGGGTTTCGGAGAAGGGTTTTCCCCAGCCCCATTTGTCGATTCCAGGGGTTGAAACTTCTCTGCATGCAGAACGATAGTTCTGCCCCTAAGCTACAGCCCTTCCCCAAACTATATGAGCAACCAGTCTTCTCTCTGGCTCACTTTTTGGAGAGTACTATTCCCTGTAATTTCACATTCTTACGTTCATCATTCAGTAGCTGGACATCTATGTATCATTTCCCTTTAACGAGCATTTTGCCATTCTACTAAAGGATCAATAGAGTATCCAGGAAGGAATTGCTTGTTTTTGAAAAAATAAACTTGTGTTGCAAATTTATTAAACATACAAAGTCCAGGGGCTGGGGGCTGGGAAGCCTTTATGATGAGTTGTAAACCAAAGCATCTGTTTCACATGCTATTTACCAGCAGTCAAATGGCCATTCTGCATCCCACCTGTTACTGGCGAGATAGGTTTCAAAATAACCATTTCCTCTAGCCAGAGAAATAAAGGCCTGGCTGGTTTGTTAGTGTCAGATGGCATAGAATAGGTTGGTCAAACAACCTGAATTAATTTCATGTAAGGAAAAAGTAGAGCAGGACAGGCTGTGGGTGATGTGGCAAGAAAAAGTCCATCAAGGTAAAATTCCAAAGAATTATAGAGCTACATCTTTCTCTATAGGCAATATCAACCTTTCCCATGAGTTTCAAGGATAATGACTTCAAGAGAAATAAGTGGCAGAGAGCATAAGAATAGCCTGCTGGATCAGGCCAGTAGGCAATCTGCATCTGGTGCTCAAAGTAGCCAACCAGATCCCTGTAAGAAACCCCCAAGCAGGACCCCAGCGCAAGAGCGCTTTCCCCTCCTGTGGTTTCCAGGAACTGGTATTCAGAGCTGCCTCTGTGTGTGGTGAGAGCCAGTGTGTCCGTGTGTCCATGTGAGCCAGTGTGGTGTAGTGGTTAAGAGTGGTGGACTCGTAATCTGGTGAACCGGGTTCACTTCCCCGCTCCACCACATGCAGCTGCTGGGTGACTTTGGGCCAGTCACACTTCTCTGAAGTCTCTCAGCCTCACTCACCTCACAGAGTGTTTGTTGTGGGGGAGGAAGGGAAAGGAGAATGTTAGCCGCTTTGAGACTCCTTCAGGTAGTGATAAAGCAGGATATCAAATCCAAACTTCTCCTCCCACTCCTCCTCTGACTGTGGAGCCAGAGCATAGCCATCATATCTGGCAGCCACTGATCATCTTGACCTCCACGAATGAGGTTGGGGATGTTTCAAATCATTTTTAAATTGTTGTGTGTAAACTTTTTATTAGTTTTGTATGTCAGGTATTTCTTTTAAGGGCAGAAGGACAGGGCTGCCTTGGGAGTGGGCCCTGGCCAATATAATGTCTGGGGCAGGTACCACTAGGGTGGGCACAATGGGAAACACCATCTCAGTGATCATGAACAGGAGGAGGAGTGTGCTTTTATATTCTGCTGGAAGCCACCCAGAGCGGCTTGGGCAACCCAGTCAGATGGGCAGGTACAAGTAAAAAATGTTGTCGTTGTTGAAATCCAAGCATTGGTTGCTTTTTCTTTGAACCATTCTAGGATGTGTTTAATTTTTCAACATCCAAATTGCGAAAATGAGGAGTGCTAAAAACTTGTAACATGACACTGGAATTCAAAAGATATTTTGGCTAAATTAATATAATTTAGTTTTGCTTGGTAAGTAAAATGTGTGTAAAATTGCATAGAAATGGTTAAAAATGATTGCCAGGTACTTGTAGTTACATTATATTATTTTATTTTTATTTTTATTATTATTATTATTATTATTATTTAGCATTACCTGACATTTGCAGAAGGTAAAATAAAAATCCTTTGCTCTTCCAAAAGCAGTTGTATGTGCCTCTTCATCAAATATAGACTTACCAAGCTAAATGTTGTCAAATCACAAAAAATAATAGCAGATCTGAATTCCTCACACTCAGAAACATATTTTTAGGTAAAGGTAAAAGGTAAAGGACCCCTGGATGGTTAAGTCCTGTCAAAGGCGACTATGGGGTGCAGCGCTCATCTCGCTTGTCCCAAGAAAATCACAATTCTGCATTCAGAACGCATGGCCATGTATATTGTATTTTAACGTGAATGTGGGAAGCTCATGTAGTGATGGAAGAAACATGGTATCTTTTTGCTTCTAGATCCCCGTTTGCAGAGACTTTGTCAACTCTCAGGGGTAAAGTGAAGCATATACAGAAATGATGTTTCAAAGAACTTGGATTTTCCCATCACAGCACAGGTTTCCAGCAAAGGTCTTGGCGAAGATTGCAATTAAGCCATAAGAATGGCCTTATCACTTGTGTGTGCTGCCAGGTTTCATATCTTGGGAAGGCAGGCAGGGAGCACTCGCATTACAAACATAGCTTTGGCATCATGCGGTTTCTGAATATATCAGAGGCCCGTTTACACTGATGAACTCATACCTGCTGACATTCTTCAAGGACCTCACAACTGGTATGGATGCTGTTCAGCCACAAAACGCTGGAGGGATTGATTGGAGTGGTCTCTCGAGCATTTCTAAAGGGAAGGAAGGAAGAGATTCAGAGAAAGCTCTGGCTAAAAAGTCGCAGTCCTCAGTTGCTGAACTCTCGGAGCTTACTGACACTTTGCATACAAATGCATGGGACTGGAGCCCAGTAGCCCTTTATGTCTGTTTTCTTAACATCTAAAAAGCAAACTTTTTTAAAATGCACACAGCTTGGACAATTCAGATGCTATAATCTGAATGGCTGGGCAGTCAAATGGGGCCAGACTTATTTTTTCGGGGATGGGGATAATTCTATTTATATACAGTGCTGCTTTTCTAGAAAAAGAGGTGCCAGAATTCACCATGAATTCTCTTATATTAGGGGCGCTGGCGGCGCTGTGGTCTAAACCACTGAGCCTCTTGGGCTTGCTGATCAGAAGGTCGGCAGTTCGAATCCCTGCAAAGGGGTGAGCTCCCGTTGCTCTGTCCCAGCTCCTAGCAGTTCAAAAGCACACCAGTGTAAGTAGATAAATAGGTATCACTGCGATGGGAAGGTAAATGGCATTTCCGTGCACTCTGGTTTCCATCCCGGTGTCCCGGTGCACCAGAAGCAGTTTAGTCCTGCTGGCCACATGACCCGGAAAGCTGTCTGTGGACAAACACTGGCTCCCTCGGCCTGAAACCAAGATGAGAGTCGCAACCCCATAGTCACCCCTGACTGGACTTAATCATCCAGGGGTCCTTGACCTTTTTACCTTTCTCTTATAACAGCAATGGTACCTGCCTAAGAGGTGCCGGAACTGAGTTCTGGGGAGTTTGGGCTGAGAAAAAAGCCCTGTTTATATCCCACCTTTCTCCCAGTGCAGAAGCCAAAGTAGCTCAAAGGCTCAATAATGGGACTGATTGCCATGAACACTGACATATGTGCCTAGGTTCCCCTATAGTCATCTATGGAGCATGCGGGGAGGGTGCTGGTGGTAGTAGTCAAGTTGCTCCTCTAACGTAAGGAGTGTTTGAATCAATGGTTAGAATCATAGAAATACAGGGTTGGAACACATCCCAAGGGTCATCTAACCCAAAAACCTGTTATGGAGGAATCACAGCTAATGATGAAAAGATGGTTATCAAAAAAATCTGTTAGGAACATAGAATTCTGCCTCAGTATACCTGAAGGAGCATTTCCACCCCCATCACTCAGCCCAGACATTGAGGTCCAGCTCTGAGGGTCTTCTGGTGGTTCCCTTATTGAGAGAAATGAAGTTACAGGGAACCAGGCAGAGGACCTTCTCGGCAGTGTCACCCTCCCTGTGGAACACCCCTCCCCATCAAATGTCAAGGAGATAAAGGACTACACAACTTTTAGAAGACATCTGAAGGTAGCCCTGTATCGGGAGGTTTTAAATGTTTGATGTTTTATTGTGTTTTTATATGTACTGGACGCTGCCCAGAGTGGCTGGGGAAACACAGCCAGATGGATGGGGTACAAATAAAATCATCTTCATCATCATTATTGTTATTATCATTATTATCATTATCGTAACAAGTCAGACCACTTGGTCCTTCTTCTTTAGCATTCACTGGTAGCAGAGTAAGATTGTCTTCCACACACGGTTTTAACAGTGGGTCCGTACGTGACAATGGAGGCCAATTCTGGATCCATACGTCCTTCCACAGTGGGGACATAGGTTTTTGGGTGGGAGTTGATCACGGTGAGGGTTTGCCAAACATGCCTTGCTCTTAGCACGTTTCTCCCTTGTGTCCTGAGTTTGAGCATCTTCAAAGTCCATGACACCTTTGGTAAAAGCTGTTCTCCAACTGGAGCGCTCGCAGGCCAGTGTTTCCCAGTTGTCAGTGTTTATACTACATTTTTTAAGATTTGCCTTGAGAGGGTCTTTAAACCTCTTTTGTTGACCACCAGCATTACGCTTTCCATTTTTAAGTTGAGAATCTAATGAATTGTCTACACTGGCCAGGAGCAGTTCTCCAGGATTTCAGACAAAGGTCTCCCACAACCCTACCTAGGGATGCCAAGGTGTGCTCTACCTCTGAGCTACATGTTCTACCACTGCAGTGTAGGTCTCATTCAAGTCCCTTTCCCAGGTTCCTTTGTTCCTTTGAATTACTCATGTCCTGCTGGACCTTAACAACACACTCAGAAACCATAACAACACATTGCATTTGGCTTGGGCTAATCCGAGGATTCTTTCAGGCTAAAGAAACCTCAGCACAAGCAAGGAGGCAGATTGAGACTAAACTGCTCACTCACTCCATCATAGTAATATCTTGCAACAGTGCCAGCAAAAGCCACCTGTGCCAACAGTTTAAATTAGAGTTTCATGGCGCCTCTCCCAATTTCCATTGGTACAAGTGAAAGGAGAAACTCATTATATTTTGATTTTCTCTCCCTGTGGCCAGGTTGTTTATTTTAGGCACTTCAGCATGTGATACACAGACGGAAAGCTGTGCTGAATGAAGTTGTGAGTTGCACTGTTGCCCCCCTGCATTTTCTTGCATGAAATGGCCAGGAAGCTGTGCTTTTGTGACAACAGCTGGGAGTCCTATTTCCTTACCATTGTGGTACGATTTAGTGTTATCTTAATGTGATAACAAGTGTAGCCTGAATTATTTTTAGCAGGAAACACAATATGTGCTAATGAATAATAAAGGCTACGTGCAAAAGCATTAGCCGGCTTGCGACAGCTCTTTTTTGAGCCAATTATCACTTTTATTAATATGCCAGTAATTCATAAGAACTTCACGTCCAATAGCAACATGTAGCACAGGACATGAATTTAAACTACCTACCATATAAAACGGGACTATTTAGGGAACGAGTCATCTTTGAGCAAATGTCCTCCTGTAATACACTCAAATCTATAATTGAGCTTTGATAGGGATGGGGAGAAATACGTTCCAATTTGCATTAGAAAGTGAACCCACCTAACCTGCATTTTCTGTACCAAAAAGTGAACTGAAACACTTATTCCAAATTCACGACTCTCTGAATTTTGTAATGCAGTCCGTCCACCATGCCAAAAAAAAAAAAAAGAAGAAGAAGAAGTGTATATTAAGGGAAATTGTGCACAAAAATGAGCATGTAATGTGCAAAGTGAAACCTCTTAGGGAAATCAGCTTGTAAAACTAATGTTTGCAAAAGTTAGGAGAAATGTACATGGAGATGAATGTTCACAATTTTTTTCAAAAAGAATTTTGCTAACTGACGCAGGAATGTGGTGAACTGAACTTAAAATTGAAAGATGAGAAATGAGCGATATGGAAGTTGAAAGATTCTTCCATCCCTAGGTTTTCATAATCGTTTGTCTCAGCAGTCCTGGCAGACATAAGGCAAGGATTCAGCTCAGGAGGTAGCATGAGCCCTGTTGTCTTAAACATTGACAGATATACCAATTATCGTAAATAGCTTGTTGATTGTACTGTTCACCTGACATGTTGGCTGTTGGTTCACTATAGCGCCTCATTTCACAAGTGGCTTTTGGTCCAAACACATTCATGCTGTTTCAGTGCTGATCTCCTTGGTACCATTGGCCTTCCCCTTCCTTGCTTTCGTTGTCCTCAGTCTCACCTGCCCACCCTGCCATTTAATTCTACTACCTGTGCAATCCATGTGATTTTGCTGATGAAGGGTGATCTCCAACTAAGCAGACCTACTACAACCATTCAGTTTAAAACCGTTGATTTCAATGGGTCCGTGCCAGTGGTATAGAACCTCCAGTCTACAGGCTTAATTAGACCCACGAGGCCATGTTGGCCAAGCCATGCCCACCTTTCCTACACCTGACATCATATATGTGTGGGGCAGGTAATGATTAGGCTGGGCCAAAAGGAGGTTTGCAGGCACTGGCGATCAGCTCATCGTCAGGGCTTTCAAAGAGCTGTGCAGTGGGCTTTGCAAGCACCACCCATATGGCCTGAAAAGCCATACACTTTACAAAGCTCTGGGTCTTTATTTTCAAACTATGTGGGCAGAAATGGGCCCCCTGATGCCATTGCGATGTCAGATGATTGTTCAGATTTGCCAGGGTGGGGAGACGAGGATCTGGCCCACCACCCAGTCTGGTTCCCTACTCCTGGTCTACACTGCGTACAACTAATGCTGGATGTTGTCCAAAGCCTTAATGCTATATTTCATTTATTTATGAAGAGGATATATATCCCACTCATCTATTGCTACAACAATACTAACCATAATGGGTATTTTGCTTAAAGCAATCCCTGGCCGAGGGAGCTGATATTTGTCCGCAGACAGTTTTTCCAGGTCATGTGGCCAGCATGACTAAGCCGCTTCTGGTGAAACCAGAGCAGCGCACAGAAATGCCGTTTACCTTCCCACCGGAGCAGTACCTATTTATCTACTTGCACTTTGATGTGCTTTCAGACTGCTAGGTTGGCAGGAGCAGGGACCAAACAACGGGAGCTCACCCCGTCGCAGGGATTCGAACCACCGACCTTCTGATCGGCAAGTCCTAGGCTCTGTGGTTTAACCCACAGCACCACCCTCGTCCCAGTAATCCTATAATGTACCACAAACCAAAACAAAGCTCACAATTAAAATGGCGAAAATAGGAGACAGTGTAAACGGCAGGTAAAAGCACTTCATAAATCAAGTAATCTAATCAGGTCATAAAAACCATCCAACCTAGCAGGTTAAGTGACTGCCAAAATAAAAAATGACTTAACTGGGCAGAAAGAAGCCAAGAGAAACAGGCCAAACAGACCACCTGCCGCAAGGAACTGCACGACCACAATCTACACCCAGAGGTTGGACCTCGACCACCTAGGGTGACCATGCAGCCTAGGGAAGTCCTTTATTTGAAGGGTTGCTTAGTCCGATTCTTTCCAAATTTGTTTCTGTACATGCAGATGCAGATCTGTGTTCTTTTGTCCTCTCTTTTGACAATGTGTTCCCTGTATTGGTCCATCATAAGCAGATTCCATACAACTGAGCGTACCTGAATACGATGAAAGCAAGCAAAAGCCACATAGGTTGCCATAGTAAGTGAAGGCAATTGAGGGCAAAGGCAGTAATGGCCCAGAACAAGGGAAGTAGTGCTGAGAAGCAGGAACCAAGGGGACCAAAAGATGCCAAACACCATTGGGAGAATACAGAGGTATTCTCAAGCCAAACATCTGTATTGTTTCAACACTGCTTGGCAAGAAGAGTTGTTGTTGTTGTTGTTTAGTCGTTTAGTCATGTCCGACTCTTCGTGACCCCATGGACCAGAGCACACCAGGCACTCCTGTCTTCCACTGCCTCCCGCAGTTTGGTCAAACTCATGCTGGGAGCTTCGAGAACACTGTCCAACCATCTTGTCCTCTGTTGTCCCCTTCTCCTTGTGCCCTCCATCTTTCCCAACATCAGGGTCTTTTCCAGGGAGTCTTCTCTTCTCATGAGGTGGCCAAAGTATTGGAGCCTCAGCTTCACGATCTGTCCTTCCAGTGAGCACTCAGGGCTGATTTCCTTCAGAATGGAGAGGTTTGATCTTCTTGCAGTCCATGGGACTCTCAAGAGTCTCCTCCAGCACTATAATTCAAAAGCATCTATTCTTCGGCGACCAGCCTTCTTTATGGTCCAGCTCTCACTTCCATATATCACTACTGGGAAAACCCTAGCTTTAACTATACGGACCTTTGTTGGCAAGGTGATGTCTCTGCTTCTTAAGATGCTGTCTAGGTTTGTCATTGCTTTTCTCCCAAGAAGCAGGTGTCTTTTAATTTCGTGGTGGCTGTCACAATCTACAGTGATCATGGAGCCCAAGAAAGTAAAATCTCTCACTGCCTCCATTTCTTCCCCTTCTATTTGCCAGGAGGTAATGGGACCAGTGGCTATGATCTTCTTTTTTTGATGTTGAGCTTCCAACCATATTTTGCACTCTCCTCTTTCACCCTCATTAAAAGGTTATTTAATTCCTCCTCACTTTCTGCCATCAATGTTGTGTCATCTGCATATCTGAGGTTGTTGATATTTCTTCCGGCAATCTTAATTCCGGCTAGGGATTCATCCAGCTCAGCCTTTTGCATGATGAAGAGTAATTCCCCCCAATACCATCACTGATAATTTGTTTGAGTGGCTCAAATATGAATGAAAATTATATAATATTTGGTACAGTCCTCTTTTATATAAACATTAGATTTACATGAAAGCCACTATTAAGATATTGCAGTGTTTTCAATGAGTTAATGGGTACGCTTTGCCCCTTTATGTTGCCTCTTTTTGCAGAATATGATATAACAGTTTCCCTGAACTTATACCCGATGTATATGTGTGTGTTTGTGGATAGGGGCAAGAATAATTTTTTGCTTGTCTCTTTAGAGGAGTACTTGACATGTGTCAGACACATCACAGCTGTGTAGAATTCCTCCGTTTCAAGTAAATGTCAAAGGGGTTCCTCTATTGAAAATAATCAATGTCTTTGACGGATAAAAAGAGGTAGGACAGTGACATATTTAAATACATCCTGACAGCCTTTTAACTGTACCTTTTTCTGTCAGTCTATAGGGTTTGACTTTTAACTGGTGCCCAGGAGAAATATGACTGGCTATACAGCACTGAACTTTCAAAAGATGGGTTGGTAGACTGAAGTACTTTCCTAATTTCTATTCAAGGTTAACTACCTTTTTTTAAATATTTAATTGCTCATTTTAATACCTTTCCCGGATTTTTATTTTTAAAAAATCTTCTCAAGGTTTCCTCAGAGAACACCTTTCCCCCGCAGCTCCTTTCGACCCTGATTAGGGAGGCCCCATATTGGAGGCTAAAGTTGTCACCTCAGCGAGCTTCTGCTAGCACCACTTTAGGATTGACAGTTGGGTTTCATCAAAAGCTCATCTGCGCACTCTTGAGAGACAAGCAGAGAGTGAAAAGAGGTTATTAATATATTGATTATGAAATATTCAAGCACTTACCCATACAGGACAAGGGTGAGTCAAGAGTAATTTCATTAGAAATACTTCTTACAAAATTCAGTTTTAATAGATTCCTTTGCATCCTAACACCCAAGACCTTCACATTTTTGAACCGAGGGCAAGAGATTCGTGGGATGGAGAATATGTAGGTCCGATTCTGCCTGGTGCTCATTGGAGCTGGTGAGAAAGAAAGCAGGGAGTCCAACAGTAGGTGGCGCCAGAGCCAATGACAGGCAGAGTCAACTGGGGTCTGGTTCACACTGTACGATTAGAACACTATGGTGCAATTTATTTATTTATTTATTTATTTATTTGCTTATTTGCTTACTTACTTACTTATTTCATTTATATCCCACCTTTTTCTCCAAAGAGCTCAAGACAGCATACGTGGTTCTCCTCCCTAAACCAACCCAGCAAGGTAGGATAAGCTGAGAGGCAGTGACTGGGCCAAGGTCACCCATGAGCTTCATGGCTGAGTGGTGATTTGAACGCTGGTCTCCCAGGTCATAGTCCAGCATTCTAACCACTATGTTTTAAACAGTCATAGCAAACGCTAGGTAGGAGCAATCCATTTTCACCTTGGTACAATGTGCTATCCCTTATACTCACTCCCAAGAGCATCTTGGGAGCCCCAGTGGTGAGCCACTGAAGTTATATGACCACTTGGCCACATTCATATTGCAGATATTAATATTGTGCAGCTTGAAGAAATAGGATGCATAAAAAAACTGACTCCTCTTGGAACAAAAATTGTCCAGACCCATAAATATAATTCAAAACTTTACTAACAGAATCTTCTTCATAACAGGTACAAAAACAAACAACGATACATCCAAATAATTCCATAAGACATATACTTGTCAAAGGATAGGTTCATCTTCTAAGTAATATTACATAGCTCCAAAGAGAACTAAAATCAAGTGTAGTTCTCCCTCTACATCCTGCAGCTGTTTTCTCTCCTGGAAAGGCTCATTTGCTCATCATTCTCCCACTTTGGTTGGGAAGAAAAGAACAAAGGCAACTTCCTTTAAAATGGTGATTTGCAACTAAATGCCTTACTCATGTGATCTAAAGTTAAACACCACATGTGAGCTAGCTACGTAAGAAATTCACATGCGGCCAACTTGAGCACAGATTGGAATGCAGCTATCAACTGCTCCCCAATTTCACAGGGATGTTTCCACTGAGGGGGCGAGACATGCACAGTTCCATAATCTATGATAAAATGTATTTTTATTTTATTTTAAAAATGTGTTTTGGAGGGGAATGCATAGAAAAGCATGCCAAAAAACGTGAGTTTTAGGGAACATGTACAAAATGCTTATGTTGAAGGGAAATGTGTATAATTTGCATGCACAATTTCAGGGTTTCAAAATATATCTATCCCAGCAACAAAGGAGATGTACCTGTTACTGATCATGTATGAAAATGACACAGAATGGAAACTAGTTAATCCCTACCTGTGCTGCGAACAAGAAGTGCACCCCACTCCTGGGCATTCCTCTATTGTACAGGCATTCGTCGGCCATCTGTGTTTCAGTGCTGCACTTTGACTGCTTTCCTTCAAAGCACCTGATAACTTGCTTGACACCTCGAAGAGTTTCTTAAAATATTCCTAAACCTTTGGCATCCGTTCCTACCTTGGACCTCATGCATAAAACATTTATCCAGTCAGCAGCTTTAGGCAAGAGGTTCCAGGTTCCATCCATCAATGTCAGCCGCTGAATTACCGAGTGATTTAGGATCCTTTAATAACTCTTTTTCTTTATGACTATATTAGTAAACAATCACAATACTGCTAGCACCTTGTGGGGGTTTTTTGGGGGGGGTGACATGTTTATTTTTAGCATCATCAAAGCCTCTTGATATGGCCCTTCCTCGTTAGCATCCTTATTAATTTTTTTATTTGTTCCCTGAAATGCTTTTCATTTCACTGAAACTGTAATGTTTTGTTTGTTCTATCGCCCTTCCTTGATTTTTTTTTTAAATCATATGTGAAGGTCAACCAAACCAATTCACACGATCTTTGCTGGGATTAAACAAGCAAGCAAAAGTCAGGGAAAAGTCAAGGTTAAATATGGGCTTTACACTACCAATTATACGTTTCATTCATCACCGATCAAAACAGTGAAAGGTTGTGCTTTTGGGAAGACTCTTAATAGAAGGCAAGTGAATAGGCAGCGGGCTGGGGGGGAGGAATCATTGTACGACAAGGCTTCTGCTGTTGTCCAGCTCCTATGAGCTGGGATCAATTCGCCCTGTCAGGTGATGCATGAGGCAACTTCAGCACCATTCAAATAGGCACTAAATTAATAAATAAGCAAAAGCTAGGGAAGGGCTGTGTCTCAGAGAACATCCTTTGCATGCAAAAGCTCCGAGGTTCTATTCCCAGTAATTCCAGGTAGGGGTAAGAAATTTCCTTGTCTGAGATCCTGGAGATCAATGAAGACAATAGGGTTGTCCACAGACCCCACCCACCCACCTGAACCCACCATGTGGCCCTGAATCAGGTCTATTCACTCCAGAGGCCACCTACCCCGTCCGAGATCCACCCACAAAACAATCGAGGGCTATTTTTAAAGGGGGGGTTAACCCTTGTTTTAATGTACAACCCAAACAGACTTTCAAAGTTATGTGGCCATGGAACTTGCTCTGTCTTCATTGGGGTGTTTTTGTGTGCATTTCCTCCATAGGGTTTTCTTTGCGGGGGGGGGGGGATACGGCCTCGGCTCAGTGTACCTGAAGGAACATCTCCACCCCCATCGTTCAGCCCAGACACTGAGGTCCAGTGCTGAGGGCCTTCTGGTGGTTCCCTCACTGCGAGAAGCAAAGTTACAGAGAACCAGGCAGAGGGCCTTCTCGGTAGTGGCGCCTGCCCTGTGGAACGCCCTCCCACCAGATGTCAAAGAATAATAAACAACTATCTGAGGTTTAGAATACATCTTAAGGCAGTCCTATTTAGGGAAGTTTTTAATGACTGATGTTTTATTGTATTTTTAATCTTTTGTTGGAAGCCGCCCAGAGTGGGCGGGGTATAAATAAATTATTATTATTATTATTATTATTATTATTATTATTATTATTATTTTGCAACCCTTTGAGTGGCCCCAAGAATCCCGACCTTCCCCTTCTTGTGCCTGAGGGGATGCTGTCTCTGCTATATAAGAACTGACACTTGGAGGAAGGGTCTGCTGTTAGCATACAGGGTAATGGTCAGTTGGTAGAGCATTGAGACTCTTGATCTCAGGTGGGTTTGAGCCCCAGGGTGGGCAAAAGAGTCCTGCATTACAGCGGGTTGGACTAGATGACCCTCATGGTCCCTTCCAACACTCGAATTATGATTCTATTTAACCTGATGGTCACTGTGCAGAGCAGAAAGCAACTGATGCATAGCACTCCTCTGAACATGAGAGATCATCACTGGATGCACCTGGCCAATAGCCATGTCTTCCTTAAATAACCCTGTCTGTAATGAGGGGAAATCTGATTTTTTTAAGAAGTTGCATGAGACTCTGATGGACTATCTGGATTATAACATGATTTTGATGGGAGACATGAATGGAGTGGTATCTACACATATGGACAAGGCACAAAGACAGGTAGTCACCAAGGATGGTAGACTACCAAAAACCTTTTTTGAGATGACAGACAACTTGGACTTAGTTGATATTTGGAGAACAAGGAACCCCATGGCTAAAGAGGGAACCTTCTTTTCTGAAGCCAAAATGACATGGACAAGAATTGACCAAATATGGGTAACTAGAGGAAAGACAAGAAAGGTGGAAATCTGCCCGAAAACTTGCTCTGACCATAATGCTGTCAAGATGGAAATGAAACTAACACCAACTGGCTCCTTTAGATGGAGGATGAATGACACCTTATTTAGAGATGAAGAAGTGCTTAAGAAGGCCCAAAAAACCTTGAGAGACTATTTTGAGATAAATATGAGCACCAATGTGGAAAAAAGAGTAATCTGGGACGCAAGTAAAGCGGTTATGAGAGGGTTCTTGATACAACAGAATGCATTAAAGAAGAGAATTCAAAATGAGAAGAAGGATAAAATATTGGAGAAAATAAAGGAAAGTGAAAAAAGATTGAGAACAAAACCAAAGTCCCAAGAGATTTTGAGAGAATTAAAGCTATACCAAGTGCAATACATGAAAATGACGAATCAGGAGATAGAATGGAAAATTAAACAAATGAGACAAAAGACATTCGAGTCGGCTAATAAATGCGGGAAACTGTTGGCTTGGCAAATGAAAAAAAGACAAAAATTAAATACAGTTACAAATTTAGAAGTGGAAGGAAGGAATATACAGAACCCAGCTGAGATTAGAAATTGTTTCCAGAGGTACTTTAAACAACTATATACACAAGGGCCATTGAAAGAAATTGAGGTGGATAGATTTTTGCAAACAAATGGATTACAAAAAATCTCTCAAGAAAATAAATTAATGTTGAACTATAAAATAACTGAACAGGAGATAGAAGGTGCCATTCAAAATATGCAATTGGGTAAATCTCCAGGACCGGATGGACTGACTTCTAGATATTACAGATCCTTGAAAGAATGGCTAGTACAACCTTTGAAAGAGGTCTGTAATGAAATAATGGAGGGGAAAAGGGCACCAGAGTCGTGGAAAGAAGCTTATATTACACTTGTACCGAAAACAGAGACTGAAAAGACGCAGCTTAAGAATTACCGTCCCATATCATTACTTAATGTGGATTACAAAATTTTTGCAGACATTTTGGCTAAGAGACTGAAAAAAGTGTTGTTGGAAGAGATTCATAAAGACCAAGTGGGCTTTCTCCCGGGCAGACATTTGTCTGATAACATGAGGAACATAATTGACATTTTGGAGAAACTAGAAGTGAATATAAACACTAAAGCAGTTTTGATATTTGTGGACGCCTTTGACAATATTTCTTGGAGTTTTATGAAGAAGAACCTACAGGGTATGGGGGTAGGCCAAGGTTTTGAAAATGGTATAAGTGCAATTTATTCAGAACGAAAAGCTAAATTAATTGTAAATAATGTGGTGACGGAAGAATTTAAGATTGAAAAAGGGACACGACAAGGTTGCCCAATCTCCCCATTGCTTTTTATTTCGGTCCTGGAGGTTTTGCTGAACATGATTAGAAGGGATCAGTTGGTTAAAGGTATACAGGTTGGAGTCAAACAGTACAAATTGAGAGCATTTGCAGATGACTTAGTATTGACGTTACAGGAGCCAGAATCTAGTACCAAAAGGGTTTTAGAATTGATTCAAGAATTTGGTCAAGTTGCAGGATTTAAATTGAATAAGGTAAAAACTAAGGTTTTAGAGAAAAATCTAACACCAATAGAGAGAGAGAGGTTTCAGAATGAGACAGGTCTAACAGTGGTTAAGAAAGTTAAATATTTGGGGATTAACTTGACAGCAAAAAATGGGAACATATTTAAAGACAACTATGAAAGATGTTGGGCTGAAGTGAAAAAAGACTTAGAAATCTGGTCAAATTTGAAGCTTTCACTGTTGGGTCGTATTGCTGCTGTAAAAATGAATGTATTGCCTAGAATGTTGTTTTTGTTTCAAACATTGCAAATTGTGGACAAAATGGACTGTTTCAAGAGGTGGCAGAGAGATATTTCTAGATTTGTCTGGCAGGGCAAGAAGCCCAGAATAAAATTTAAAATATTAACAGATGCAAAGGATAGAGGTGGATTTGCCCTGCCAGACCTTAAACTTTACTATGAATCAGCAGCTTTCTGCTGGTTGAAAGAATGGCTGCTTCTTGAAAACACTGACATTTTGGATTTAGAAGGTTTTAACAATGTATTTGGGTGGCATGCATATCTGTGGTATGATAAGGTCAAAGCACATAAAGCATTTAAAAACCATATTGTCAGGAAAGCACTGTTTAATGTTTGGATAAGATATAAGGATTTATTGGAAAACAAAACTCCAAGGTGGCTGTCACCAATGGAGGCGAAAGCCTTGAAAAAGCTCAATATGGAGGTCAAATGGCCAAAATATTGGGAAATTTTGGAACAAGATGGAGACAGATTGAAATTGCAGAGTTTTGAAAAACTAAAAAACAAAGTGCGAGACTGGCTTCATTATTATCAGATAATGGAGGCATACAATTTGGATAAGAAAATTGGCTTTCAGGTGGAAAAATCAAAATTAGAGACAGAACTGTTAGAACCCAAAACTAAAACTTTGTCAAGAATGTATAACTTGCTGCTGAAATGGAACACTCAGGATGAAACGGTGAAATCTGCTATGATTAAATGGGCACAAGATGTTGGACATAACATCATGTTCGCTGACTGGGAACAGTTATGGACCACAGGTATGAAGTTTACGGCATGTAATGCCTTAAGAGAGAATATTATGAAAATGATATACAGGTGGTACATAACCCCAGTTAAGCTTGCAAAAATCTACCATTTGCCTGATAATAAATGTCGGAAATGTAAAGAAACTGAAGGTACATTTTTTCACCTTTGGTGGACATGCCCAAAGATTAAGGCTTTCTGGGAGATGATATATAACGAATTAAAAAAGGTATTTAAATATACCTTTTTGAAGAAACCAGAGGCCTTTCTCCTGGGCATAGTCGGCCAATCGGTGTTAAAAAAGGATAGAGCTTTCTTTATGTATGCAACAACAGCAGCAAGAATACTCATCGCAAAGTATTGGAAGACACAAGAGCTACCCACACTGGAGGAATGGCAGATGAAAATGATGGACTACATGGAAGTGACGGAAATGACTGGCAGAATCCGTGACCAGGGAGAAGAGTCGGTGGAAGAAGATTGGAAGAAATTTAAAGATTATTTACAGAAATATTGCAAAATTAATGAATGTTAGAGTGATTTTGGATTGAAATTAAGTGGCTTCTAGCTGTATAGGCTTTAAAGTTATAAATAGATTAAGATTAAGGATTAGGATTAAAAAGGTTAAAAGAATGGAAAATTGGTTTTTAATAGGTAAAAATTTAATGTTATATTATATTAAGATTAAGGACTGGGATTGAAAAGGAGGGAAAGGAATTGCTGGACTAACAAATTGAATTGGAATACAAAAGAGGGAGGTATGAGGAGGTCCGGGAAACAAGTAAATGTAAAAGTAGTGATGAAAAGACGGAATTGTTTTTAACTGTTTTTTCTTTTTTCTTTCTGTATTTTGTATTGTGTACTTTTCTTTATATTTTTGAATTTTTCTTTTTTGTTGATGTGATTTTTTCTTTGTGAAACTTTAATAAATATCATTTAAAAAAAATAAAAATTAAAAATAAATAACCCTGTCTGTGTCACGAATTCTTCGCGGCGCTTTAGCAGAAATGCTCAGAATTCCAGGTTCTTCAGTGCAGTATAGTGGTACCTCAGGTTACATACACTTCAGGTTACAGACACCGCTAACTCAGAAATAGTGCTTCAGGTTAAGAACTTTGCTTCAGGATGAGAACAGAAATCGTGCTCGGGCGGCGCGGCAGCAGCAGGAGGCCCCATTAGCTAAAGTGGTGCTTCAGGTTAAGAACAGTTTCAGGTTAAGAACGAACCTCCAGAACGAATTAAGTACTTAACCCGAGGTACCACTGTATATTTATTTTGAGCTATATATACAAATATCTACAGGCTATAATACACGAGCAGTTCATACAGTCAAACAGAGTACCTGGCTGCACCTTAAGGCAAATAAGAAGACCTCTAACTCTCTCTCTCTGACCACACACCTCTATACCATCCTCTCCTACACCACCTCTTTACTGCTGGACAGGTTTCCCTTTTAAACCGATGACAGCCAATCAACTGTCAGCACATTACCGCCGAGTCATTCTGACTCAGCACTTGCATAGAAAGTATTGCAGGCTGATTGCATCAGCCAGTTGCCTCAGCTAGCAAACTCAAGCCTGCAGACTTGCTATCTCACACAGCATTCTGTGATTCCCGACAGTCTGATTCTGTCGGTCTTGACAGCCCCCCATGGCAACGTGTTTCACAGGTTAGGCAATCTGATGTGAAGCACTGTTAGGAATCACAAATTGAAGCCCTGGCTTCTCTCTCTTTTCTCTGGGCTTAAGCCAAGGAGAGAAAATATTCCCCTTTCCTATGTGTTGACAGCAGCTGATGCGCCCAAGGCCATAAAACTTTGCCTTCATTTTTTTAGAAAAGAAAAACAGAAGGAGAAAAAGTACAAGGAGGAGGAGGAGGAGGAGGAGTATCTTTCCCTCCGCACGTCCCTCCAAAAACACACTGCATAGTTATCAACTTGAGAACATGTCCTACAGGCATTTATACCCTGGGTTTTAGTTCTAGAAGTCACCAGGAAAGACAAAAGGAGCCAGTTTCTGTGGCCGAGGGGGACATTTTCTGCAACTGCTAATTTGTTAAGGTTGACATTTGCTCTACGGCCCCTTCTTAGAAATAGTTTTCCATATTGTAATTTGCACCGCAATATCATATCACAGCACTTAATAAGAAAGACATCAACAGATCTATTACGAGAAACGGGAGGCAGGGGAGGGAGGAGATCAAGTAACGTGGTTGGCTTGTGTTGTATATTGACTTTTGCTCAGCCTTTCCAAATAGTTTCATTAAATTCGTGCCATCGAAAACATAACATATAGACCTTTCAAGCAGAAATTCATAACCAGACAAAAGTAACACCATTGTTTTTCTCCCCTCCATGTCGCGATTTTTCATCCGTTCCATTATATTCTACAGAGCCTGTCATTTTTCTTTAAATGGGTTTGATAAAGGATCTCTTCTCCTACTAGGTCCAATATTATTATTCACGAGCAAGTATTATGTATCAGGCCTCTGGAAAACATCTAACCCAGCTTTTTTTCCCCCAATGCTTTGTAGAGTTTTGCAGCGCACTATAAAAATTTCTCCAACACTACACAAAACTTTTAAACTTCACATTGGCACTTTATTTTTTGGCAGGGTTTCTGGGCCTCTTGAAGATACGCATGAATTCAAGGACAAAATAAATATTGCAAACAACCCTCTTCTTTAGAAGCGCCCCCACACATTCCCCCTTGTTTGAGTAGATGTGGGGCTGAATTCTCTTGTCTGGCCGTCATCAGATAGACTTTCTGGCATTCTGAATCACCTGCTATCATTCTATACCATGTATATAGATGCTGAATCCATGAAGAGGTTCTTATGTGTGCAGTCCAGCAGCACCTTTAAGTTTCCTGATGTACCTTTTGCTTCCTCTGGAATTGGTGCAGTAGAGGAGGTGGGATTCCAGGAGATGAGTACATCTCTAGAGTAAGATTCGTTGGTTTCTGCAATCATTAGTGGTATTGGTGCAATCATAGACCATCTTGAGATGTTCTATGGAGAGGGTATTCCCTAGACACAGACCCTTTGTGTCCCAGGACTCTGCTTCCGATACAAAGGTTTCCTTCTCTAGGATCTAGAGAGGTATAAAAGGTAAAGGTAAAGGACCCCTGACAGTTAAGTCCAGTCGCGGATGACTCTGGGGTTGCGGTGCTCCTCTCGCTTTACTGGCCGAGGGAGCTGATGTTTGTCCGCAGACAGTTTTTCCAGGTCATGTGGCCAGCATGACTAAGCTGCTTCTGGTGAAACCAGAGCAGCGCATGGAAACACCGTTTACCTTCCCGCTGGAGCGGTACCTATTTATCTACTTGCACTTTGATGTGCTTTCAAACTGCTAGGTTGGCAGGAGCAGGGACCAAGCAACGGGAGCTCATCCCGTCGCGGGGATTCGAACTGCCGACCTTCCAATCGGCAAGCCCAAGAGGCTCAGTGGTTTAGACCACAGCACCACCCGTGTCCTTAGAGCGGTATCTACACAGCTATTTAAAAAACGCTCTGAAAATGCTCTGGGGAAAAACCCGTTTTAAAGCTCACAATGTAACATTTCATGGAGTTCTGATTTTAGCTCTACAGTGCCATCTGGTGTCACTGTGTTGTAATGCATTTATAACGTTTGAGTTTTACTAATGTAGCTGAGTCCTAAGTCACTACACAGGACGGAAATGGGAGCCAGTAATTAAAATGGGGTCCACGAAACTCACAAGCAGAACAATCTGTCTTGTGCTTGGCCCAGTTGCATGGGATGAGTGACAGGAACACAGGAAGTGAGGTTGCATTTGACTTTGTTGTGTGAAAAAGAAGTGAAATTAGTCCAAAGACGGCCTCTAGGGTAAAAAGATGCAAAAATGATTTTGTTCACCACATGGTGGGAACTTTCTCAGAGACTGATGGAGGGTCATTGTTACAATTTATTATTATTATTATTATTATTATTATTATTATTATTAACCATTGCATCAATCCATAATTAAAAGCTCTTTCTGAATGTGGCCAGTTCAGGCTGAAAGTCCTTCACCCTGGGGGTGAAAGAGACAACGTAAAGAATGTTTAGACCTCTTTGTGGATGATGAAGACAATTTAATTAAAATTTGCTTAAATTTGAAAAAGTATATCCTGCCTTTCAGCCTGGCAACAGGCCTGCAAGGCAGCTGACAGCAAAAGGGAATCAGTACAGAAAGATTATGAGAGTAATAGATAATAATGACCATATTCACATCATGTATTTAAAGCACTGGAATACAGCCATGTGGCTTCCCTCAAAGAATTCTGGGAGCTGTTGTTTGTTATGGGTGGTGAGGGTTGTTTAGGAGACCCCATTTCACTTCCAGAGCTACAATTCTCAGCAGTTAAACAATCAATCCCTCTTCACAGAGAACTCTGGGAACAGTAATTCTGGGAGGCATATAGCGTAAGCAGTGCTTTTTTCTGGGGGGGGGACGCAGGCATACGCATACCCCTAAACATTTTGTGAATCTTTGTACTTTTGTCCATTTACTGTACTTATTTTCCCTGATTTGAACTATAAAAGATTTTCTTGAGTCAAAATTAGAGTACCCCTAAACATTTTTTAAGGGAAAAAAAGCACTGAGTGTAAGTACTCCATCCAGGCTCAGCTCAGGCTTAAGGTGTAAGCCCCCCAAAGGGGATATTCTGGAGACATATTGGAGGCAGAACAGGGCTGGTGGAGATTTAAAAAGTTAAAGGACCCTTGGCAGTTAAGTCCAGTCATGAACGACTCTGGGGTTGTGGCACTCACTCGTTTTACTGGCCAAGGGAGCCGACATTTGTCTGCAGCCAGTTCTTCGGGATCATGTGGCCAGTATGACTAAGCTGCTTCTGGAAAAACCAGACAGCACATGGAAACACCGTTTACCTTCCTTCCAGAGTGGTACCTATTTATCTACTTGCACTCTGATGTGCTTTAGAACTGCTAGGTTGGCAGGAGCAGGGACCGAGCAACAGGAGCTCACCCCATCGCGGGGATTCGAACCGCCGACCTTCCGATCGGCAAGCCCAAAAGGCTCAGTTGTTTAGACCACAGCGCCACCTACTTCTAAACTCCATTCCCCTTGGTCACATGACCTAGCAACCCAGCAGAAGTCACACAGGCGGAAAGGGTGGTATAAGTCTGTTTTAAGGCTTGCTGAGTTTGGAACAAGGGAAGTTACACTGGCATAATTTACCCCAATGTAAACTGTGCTGGCTTCCTATTTTTTGGGTCGCTCTGATACTGTCTGAAATGTCACAACCCAGGCAAAATGGACAATCCCTGCATGCTCTTTGTAATGAGTATGAGTTACTTGTGCGTAAACTGGTGCCTCTCTAGGCTAATTTGCCTTGTTAAACCTTTCTGTCTGCACAGCCCTTTCTCATCGTAGCTGCCTCAGTCGCTGGCAGAATCCGTCAGTGGGAGTTTCTTGAACCTCTTCCAACATAAAAGTTGTTTGACACCCAGTCTCCTCCTCCTCTCACTGCGCGGGAGTCTTCTGCGCAGGGAGGGCGTGGGTAGCGGAGGACCTGTCCCCTCCTCACTGAGTTCCAGTGAAGAGTCCTGGAGCCCTCTCTCCGATTCCCCCATCTGCCCCCCTTTATCCCTGGTGTTGCGCTGATTTGCTTCCCCCTCTACTGAGCTGTTTCTCCCCCTGCTGCTGGGTCCTTCGCCAGCATCATCTAGGAGCCTCCCCTTCACCTCTCGCTCCGATGTCAGTTCCCTGACACTCTTTCAGGAGGTTTGCATCAGCTCTAGATGTTTCTGGAGCCCAGGAAAATCCTGCAAAAGGCACTGCAGAACTGCCGCACCCTGGCTGAGCAGAGCTTTCCTGCTGGCTCTCTTCTGCCATCCTTTCTCATTTGTTTCCAGTCGCTTCAGAATCTGCTCATTTCCCAGTGCTGTCTCGTGCTCTAGGCATCTCTCACTGTAATCCAGTAGCTGGTGTATGCCTTTTTTTAAATAAAAAAAAAACTTTACTGATCAAAAACTCCCACAGCATAATAAATGTAATTGAATTTGATTTTAACAGTATCAGATAATCTCCCAAGAGATAAATAACCAGCCTTGGAAGGATTATTATTTTTCTGCTTTATAAGCACTGCAGGATGTTTCATTGGCAAAAGGTCTGCAGAGACTGTTCGTTGCTCTGGTGGGTGGCACTTCATCTCCCAGAATCTACGATCCAGCAAAAAAATATATCCATCAACGGCCCGACCAATTGAGAGGCATCGATTGGCCTCATTTCTATGGCAACCCATTAGTTCTTACATCTCCACCTCATATGCACTGATTAACCCAACGCCTTGTCTGCCTTGCTGCATGACAAAAAATTGAGCCTCTGCCCAATGGTGAAGACACATCATGGTTGAGCACGAGGCAAAGTGGAAACAAATGTCAGCAGCACCCATCTTTGGGGCTTATCAAAAGGTAGCTGCAATGCACAACAGCCGACCCTACTATTAGGCAGCTGCCATCAGGTGGTGGTAGATCATCATCAGATGATGATGATGATGTCATCAGATGGTGTCAGCAGTCACAAAATTAAAAGACGCCTGCTTATTGGGAGAACAGCGATGACAAACCTAGACAGCATCTTAAAAATCATCACCTTGCCAACAAAGACATCACCTTGCCAACATTACCTTGCCAACAAAGGTCCGCATAGCTAAAGCTATGGTTTTCCTAGTAGTGATGTATGGAAGTGAGAGCTGGACCATAAAGAAGGCTGATCACCGAAGAATAGATGATTTTGAATTATGGTGCTGGAGGAGATTCTTGAGAGTCCCATGGACTGCAAGAAGATCAAACGCATCCATTCTGAAGAAAATCAGCCCTGAGTGCTCACTGGAAGGATAGTTCCTGAAGCTGAGGCTCCAATACTTTGGCCACCTCATGAGAAGAGAAGACTCCCTGGAAAAGACCCTGATGTTAGGAAAGATGGAGGGCACAAGGAGAAGGGGATGACAGAGGATGAGATGGTTGGACAGTGTTCTCAAAGCTACGAATATGAGTTTGACCAAACTGCGGGAGGCAGTGGAAGACAGGAGTGCCTGGCGTGCTCTGGTCCATGGGGTCACGAAGAGTCAGACATGACTAAACGACTAAACAACAACAACAACAAATCAGGTGGTGGGGAGCATCAGTGGGAGGACAAAGCTGTATGTGTGACACATGGCCTTTTGTAGCCTTATTGGAGTTCACCGATTGGGTCTGCGTTGCTCCGGAACAGGAGGAAGGAAGTCAAAATGACACTGAGCTTGGTTCAAAGAGTTTATTCTGCTCTCCGGATAGCAGAAGGCACTTGCATGATTAGTCCACAGCAAGTCCCAAGAAATGACAAGTTTCGTGCAGTATATATATCCTCCAGGCATCCTCTCCCCCTTCCCCAGCCATGTATATACAAGTTGACATCACATATGTTCCTGCTCTGGTACTCTCCACCATAAAAGGATCTTCCTTCCTGTACTTCTGACCATAAAAGGATCTTCCTCTTCCTACTCTTATCTGGGAAAACGTCATAATCTCTGGGAACACGCTTTTGGCGTTTCCCCCGGACATTGGTCTTGTGCGTATTTTGTGGTCAGCACATAAGATAAAGTTCTGACGTGTTTTCTTTGTTCCCCTGGAGAGCCAAGGCCATCCCTTGCCGTGACTGATAAAAGAGAGAACTGTTTATGCAGTTGTGTCCTTATTATGGTTTTGCTCAACAGTTCAAATTTTACGCATTTAAAAGTGCTCTCTTTTGAAAGAACAAAAAAGGGGGGCTTGAGTCAGTTTTTAAACTTACTACACAGAAACCCATTCCTTCACTTTCTTACACCATAAGGTAGCTTGGAAGACACTGTTGCATCTCCAGGGCTGAAGCAAGATTCAGCTGCCAGCCCTGTTGGCTTCTTTATGTGGGAAAGCAGGCAAGTGTGGGCACCATCTCATCCACCTATGATGGAAAAGTGTCTTGGCCATGCACCTGCATACAGGTGTGACTGGTGGCATCATGGTACACCTGGTTTCCTGGCAGTAGAACCACTGCTGCTTGCCTGCACAGCGCCAGCCTACCTGCCACCTTGCCCCTTCCCATCTCCACAGCACTGCCTCTCCCCACCAGCTACTCCTGCAGCATAGTATTCTCCAGACACCTTCTTCCTCCTCCATCAACATCTTCTTCCATCTCCCAGTTCATCAACCTCTTCAGTCACTCATCTATTTCTCCCAGGCCAGGAAGGCTGGAGCTTGCAAGTAAGGTGTTGCTACAGCAATAAAGCCATATAGGAACTGGGTGATCTACCACTTCCATGACCTTCTCCTGCTTCCAGAGTTAGCCTCCTGAGCAGCTAGCTGTGTACTTTGCTGGAGATCTGATGGAGGTTGCTGCTCCTCTTGCTCCTGAAAAGACATGCTTGAAGCATGAAAAGGGTTGGACATCCTTGATGAATTGGAGGGACCCCTTCCTTCTTCTTGCTCTCCACCTCACCTCAAAACAGCAACAGCAACAACATGTCTCTGGCCACTACTTAATACACGTCTCATAAATGGTGTTCTGAAGAGGGATGGACAAATTTGTCATTTTCATTTGTCCAGCTTTCTCATTCTGCCCCCAATCTTGAATTAGTCTCTCCAAATTTCCAAAACAATTTGTGATTAAAAACAAGACAAACCCCCTCATGGAAATTCACCCACCTTTTAGTGCGAATTTCCCCCCCAACAAACATATTTGTGGGTGTAGTTTCGATTGATGTGCATGTTTTTGCAAGCTCTTTTCCCAAATAAAATTCATTTTGCTATATTATTTTCACCAAGCCCTCAACTTTTGTGCATGGAACTTGTGTACATTTTAAAAATTAAAAGGGGGCAGCAAGGGGGATGGTATTGGGGTGGGAAGAGAGACTTTGGCAATCCACCCACTACTGAACTCAATGTGTTTTGACTATACGTGATTTTGGTTTTAGGCGCAATCCCCAGAACATAACCCCCACATAAATTGCAAGCTTACTATACATGCATTTTTATGCACACTTTATGCACACTTTGTAATGTGTATATGCATTTTTGTTCACATTACAAAGCTGGAGAACTGCAGGGCAAAATTGAGAGAAGTGCGAATATCAAAGAATTGCTTTCAAGTTTGTATATTGTTCCAATAAGTGCATATTTATTTATTTGTTTGTTTATTTGTTCAGTTTGTTGCATTTATGTTCCACGTTTCCCTCCAAGGAATTCAATAAGGCATGCATGCCATCCTCCACCTGGTGGAATGCTCTGTCCCATGAGACCAGGGCCCTGCAGGATTTAACTTCCTTCCGCAGGGCCTGTAAGACAGAGCTATTCCACCTGGCTTTCAGTTTGAACTTAGCCTGATCTTTTATTCCTCTTCCTTCCCTTCCCTCCCCTTCCCTCCCCTTCCCCTTTTTATGAAGATTACCCACTCTGGGATCCCACAGCTAATTCTCCCCTGGTCTCCTCGCTGGCCCAAATGGACTAATTTAGCCAACTAGCCCTGGTGATCATCTAATTTTTATTGGATGGATTCCCCCCCTAAATTGATTTTTGAATTATGAATTTATTGTTATTCACGTTTTATACTGTATTTTAAGCTGTTTTTTGTTGCATCAATTAAGTGTTTTAAATTTGTTGTTAGCCGCCCTGAGCCCATTTTTCTGAACCAGGAAGGGTGGGGTATAAATAAATTATTATTATTATTATTATTATTATTATTATTATTATTATTATTATTTGCTTAATCCCCACAACAACCCTGTGAGGTTGGTTAGGCTGAGAGGCAGGGACTGGCCTAAAGTCGTTCAGTGAGCTTCATGGATGATTGGGAAGATTTGAACCCTAGTCTTACAGGTCCTGCTCTGACACTCTAACCACTAAAGCATACTAGCTCACTGAATTTTGTAAGTTTAATGCATACTGAATCGAATTTCTCCCCCACCCCTAGTCAGTAGCATGTGTCCCTAAGTGATGCCCAACTGAAGGGCAACCTTTGCTTGTTTGTTTGTTTCCATCCCTAACCCTCTGAGGAATTAAGCTCTCCTGCCCCCCCCCTTTCCATTTACCCACACATTTAACATGTGGGTGGTTGTCAGCATGGGCAAGCAGCACCGGCTAATTTTGTACATCCGTGCCTTTTAGCAACTTCTAAATGTGGTCAGCAATTTTTTGCCAGCCGAGTAATTAAACCTAAACTCTCCTCCTCGCTGATTGCTATCTTGCCTGCTGCAAAGGAATTTCCCCGAAGCCAAGAGTTAGAAAAAACACAAGCAATTATGCAGAGACAATTATTCTTATCCACAAACTAGACAAAAGTCCTCATCAAAGGCCATCGCAGAACTGAAAATTAATAATGAATTATGATTAATTTATGTGTCATAATATTTCTTCTTAATTCTGGCCCACTTCGTATTGCCTTTAGTCTTCTTACCTTATTGCTCACTGGAAAAGTGAAAAAAACGAATCCCCAGATGGGATCTGTGCCCTTCTGTTTTCTCATTTCGGTGTTTAAAATATGCGAGCAACTTTATTATCTGGGAACGGAATACAATTATGTCTTCCGACGTTAAAGGAAGGACAGTTGTTATGTGTTTGCCATGGGGAAATTTCATCACATTATAATTTTGTATTCTGCTAAGTGTCTCTCCTAATAACTTTGCAGGAGACTCTGCTTTCATGAGATGATGCTAAAGGAAAGATGGATATGAACTCTTCTCTTACAAGGCAGTCAACATTGCGTACTTAGACTTTCAAAGAGATTTTGATGGAAGTCACATCACACACAAAAACAACCCATAGAATCGTAGAACTGTAGAGTTGGAAGTCCAACCCCCTGCAACGCAGGAATCACAGATAAAGAATGTCTGACAAATGTTTGTCCAACCTCTGCTTAAAACCCTCCAAGGAAGGAGTTTCTGAGGGAGTCTGTTGGACAGCTCTTACTGTCGGAACATTCCTCCTAACATTTGGTCAGCATCTCCTTTCCTGTAATTTGAATCCATTGGTTTGGGTCCTACTATCGGCAGCAGGACTTAAGTAGGCTTAGCAGTCATGCAGTGAACAGACAGGTCCTCTTAGAGATCAGCAATTGGTTAAAGAATGGGAATCAGAAAGTAGGTATGAATTAAGAACCCTGCTTTATAACTTGCTCATGGGATGGGGGAACTATGGGCCAACTCCCATCAGTACCTGTAAGCATAAACAGTGATGAGAATGAGGGGAATTTCAATGCAACAGCATCAGGAGGGCCACAGCTTTCACATCTCCGCTGTTTGCTGGTGGACACCTTACACCAGCAAACTGAACTGAAAGCCGTATTTTGATGGAACGTATCTTGGCACAGTCTAATCCCAATCCAGAGCAGGTGAAAATTTGGTCTAGAGATTATACGTTTTGTTATGAGAGTCAGAAAATATTCATGTGACAAGCTATTGGTTGTGCTCCATGAATAAAAATACATCCATTGTGGTGTAGTGGTTTGAGTGTCAGACTATGACCTGGGAGACCAGGGTTCAAATCCCCTCTAATTCAGGAAGCTCAGTTAGTGACCTTGGGCCAGTCACTGACTCTCAGCCTAACGTACCTCACAGGGTTGTTGGGGGGCTTAAATGAGGAGGGGAGAAAACATGTAGGCTACCTTGAACTCCTTGGAGGAAAAGGGGGGACATAAACACATTCAAGCAAGCAATGGGGTAATAATTTAAGAAAATGAGTGTGTGCGTATGTGTGTTCACCATAATCTCTTTCCTCTTTGGTTCATCTTGAATAGTCAAGATTATTATTTTTAAACACACACACACACATATATGTTTTAATGTGCACAATATGGATTTGACCCCTATTTGATAAGTGAAATATATCAATTAGAAAGGGGAAGTGGGAAATGAGAAGATGTAAATCAACGTAAGAGCTCATGTGTATTTTTTTGCAGTCATAACTAGAAATGACTAGCAGGTGCAAATCATTTCACTTTGGCCTGTTGACATACAACTTTCCATCGGTGCCTTCAGATGCTGAGATTCAGAGTCATAATTTAATAGCAGGCAGGTGCAAATACATGCATAAGGTAAGGGGGTGGGAAAACCCATATCTTAGAAGTCTTGCTTGCTCCCTGAGAACATTGTTGCAATATTTCCTAGCCGTCAGAATTGGAATGGAAATATGTACGATTAGGAAAGGAATTTTTAATTAGAGCTTGGAACATATGATGGTGCTACTATGTAAGTTAATGGTGCATCTGTGCCTTGAGAATAATGTATGGGTAATTAGGGTTCACAAAAGGACTAGAAAATGATGATAATGTTATCAAACCCACTTAATTCCCAAATGCTGAGAGATCTGATGGGTCCCAGTGCATACTCTGGGTTTGGTTTCCGTAGGAAAAAAAGCTCACCAAAGGCTAATGGTGTATTTGTAAAAATGATGATGATGATGATGGTGGTGGTGATGATGATGATTATATCCTACCATTCCTCCAAAGAGCTTAAGGTCATAGCATTATTCCTCTGTTCTTCCATTTTATCCTCACAACAACCCTGTGAGGTAGGTTAGGCTAAGAAACAGTGCCTGGCTCAAGGGGACCCAGTGAGCTTCATAGCTGAGTGGGGATTTCAACCCTGGTCCCCCAAGCCTTAATTCCACAGGAAGAGCATAACACGGAAAAGCCCATAGCATTAATACTACAACAGACATTTGCCCTCTATTCAGAGTCTATGGGGTTTCCTAAAGCTACAACACTGGATCCAGCAAAGAGAGCTAGGCAAACTTTCGTTTCACTTCTCAGCTCAGTTCTTTGGTCTCCTTCTCAGACACACAGACCTTGATGACACCTTCTTCTTCTTTGGCGGCGATCACTCATAGCCAAGTAATATTGTCTTCCATGAACACAGACTTAACAGTGAGTCCGTAAGTGACTGTGGAAGCCAATTCTGGATTCACACGTCCTTCCACAGTGGGGACATTGGTTTCCGAGTGGGAGTTGATCATGATGAGGGTTTGCCAATAATAATAATAATAATAATAATAATAATAATAATAATAATTTATTATTTATACCCCGCCCATCTGGCTGGGTCTCCCCAGCCGCCCTGGGTGGCTTCCAACAAAGTATTAAAATACAGTGGTCTGTTAAACATTAAAAGCTACCCTAAACAGGGCTGCCTTCAGATGTCTTCTAAACATGCCTTCCTCTTAGCTCATTTCTCCTTTTCACCCTGAGTTTGAGCTTCTTCAAAGTCCATGACACCTTTGGAAAGGCTGTTCTCCAACTGGAGTGCTTGCAAGCCAGTGTTTCCTAGTTATCAGAATTGATGCTTTTGAATTATGGTGCTGGAGGAGACTCTTGAGAGTCCCATGGACTGCAAGAAGATCAAACGCATCCATTCTTAAGGAAATCAGCCCTGAGTGCTCACTGGAAGGACAGATCGTGAAGCTGAGGCTCCAATACTTTGGCCACCTCATGAGAAGAGAAGACTCCCTGGAAAAGACCCTGATGTTAGGAAAGATGGAGGGCACAAGAAGAAGGGGACGACAGAGGATGAGATGGTTGGACAGTGTTCTCGAAGCTACAAACATGAGTCTGACCAAACTGCAGGAGACAGTGGAAGACAGAAGTGCCTGGCGTGCTCTGGTCCATGGGGTCACGAAGAGTCGGACACGACTAAACGACTAAACAACAACATGTTACATTTTTAAAGGTTTTCCATGAGAGCATTTTTAAACCTATTTTGTTGCCCACCGGTATTTCGCTTTCCATTCTTGAGTTGGGAATAGAGTAGCTGATTTGGAAGACGGAAATCAGGCATCCGAACAACATGACCAGTCCAACGACATTGATGTTGAAGAATCATTGTTTCGACACTGATGATCTTTGCTTCTTCCAGTACACTGGCATTAGTTCGCCTGCCTTCCCAAGTGATGTGTAAGAATTTTTAGAGGCACCGTTGATGGAATCTTTCAAGGAGTTGGAGATGGCATTTATAAGTGGTCCATGTTCTTTGGTCTCCTTCCCAGATACACAGACCTTGATGACACCACCTCCAGCCAAGGAAGGCAGAAAGGCATGTCCTCCTTCTGTTAAGATTTTTTTTCAATGAATCTGGGGACACTTTTCAACTTCAATGAATTTTGTCAGGGGACTGATTTGTAACTCTGGAGACTGTCCCCGGGATCCGGGGACATTTGGCAACCTTACTTTATGTCCATCTTCAACTAGTAGTTTTTGTGGCAACCAACCACTTGTACCCTTTAGTTATGCAAAGAAATATGTAACTGACTGGCATGGGCAATTCAGTTAATGAAGAAACTGGTTTGACTTCTTTTAGCAGCCTTCTTTTTTGCAGAATCCAATCTGTACCGCAGGACTAGAGGTACCTGAGAATATATGCAGATTAACTATCAAATCCTATAACAATATAATGGCTGTTCCCTGTGCAAATGAAAACATACTGCTAAGATGGGAGAGAAGTTTGATCCACTTCATATATGAAGGTGAACTTTCCTACTTTGCGCTTTCTGAAACAGCACAAGAACCAAAACACACGCAGCCTTTGAAATTTGCGCTTCTCTTAATTACAAAATGCACTTCTTTAGCCACATAATGTATGGGAAACTGCATATATTAATGTAAATAACATATCAAAAAAATCATTATTTTAGGGGATATTGTTCTGCAAAAACATGTATGCAGTGGTACCTCTAGTTATGAACTTAATTCGTTCCAGAGGTCTGTTCTTAACCTGAAACTGTTCTTAACTAGAGGTGTGCTTTTGCTAATGGGGCCTCTTGCTGCTGCTGCTGCGCTGCCAGCACACGATTTCCTTCTCATCCTGGGGCAAAGTTCTCAACTTGAGGTAACTCTTCTAGGTTAGCGGAGTTTGTAACCTGAAGCGTTTGTAACCTGAGGCATTTGTAACTCGAGGTACCACTGTATTAGGCAAACCTCATACAAATGTGTGTATTAGGAGAGCATTAGAATATTGCTGAATTTTCATGAGGACCTTTTTAGAAAATCTTCCAACTCATGTGGAAATATGAAGAGCTGAATTTAAGATTTGGGGGGGGGGGGGAGAGAAACTGAAGGGAACTAAAACTGACGAATTCAGCCATCCCTATTTGAGAAGCAGCCAACACCGAGAAGTGGTCAGAGACAGGTGACAAGTTTAGGTCAAGAGCCACCCTCTTCTTCCTAAACCCTAAAAATACTGTTGCCATACTTGTCTTTAAAAAAAGTTTGGAAACTTTCAGATTCCTTCTCCCAAGTCCAATCCTCTTTTACTAGCACGAAGAAAAGGGTTGAGTGACCTAGCTAGCTGCCATACAGAATAATCTCATCCAATTCCTGTTCCCTTCTCTGTAGAGTTAATTGAAAAATACCATGGACATAGAAGGAGGATGTTGTGAGCACTCCTTGACCGGAGGTTGCTCCCTATAGCATTATCCAAGGTGCTCAGATTAGTTTTCAGCACCACGGACAGCAGGGACAGGCACACACAAATGGAAAGGAAGCAAGAAGGACTCCTACAAATACGGCTCATTTCTCTTTGCAGATAGCAATATGGTACCATGTGTTGCAATGGGGTCCCCCTCTGGCCAATGAGGTGATGACTGCTGGACACCAGCTTTTATTTGTCAATATGCCCTCAGTACTAACAGAAAAGTTAAAGGAAATACGCACACCTGTGCATGAGTGCTCGCACACTTGTGCACACACAACCATGTGGTCTTTTGGTGAACTAGCAGAGCACTACGGAGCCAGTTGCCTAGGCACACCGCGTAGTGAATTAGTTTGAGTTGTTAACCCCCCGATGGCATTGCCCATCCGGCACAATTTTCAAGCATTAATATCAGAGACCCAAAGACTATTTAATCATAGCTCTGCTCTTCAGCGCAATCCAAATACCGCTGCTTCCAGCCTCTAATTTCAAGCATGACTGAGTGGTCCCACTCGTAGCTACCTGAGACTGCTATATTTAATTAAATTAAAAACCTGCTGTTGCACTCCATTTGATATTAAATGAGGAGAGAGTCAGAGGGATTCTCTCCCCCTCTTTTTTTTTTCTGTAGGGAGAAAATACCAACCTGATGGCTTACTAACTGCACATCTCTTGCCTGCTTGAGCAGCCCTGGATTCCCCAAATTCAAATGGATAAGTGCAGGATGTCATCAGTATGGTCCCAATGCTGTAGTTGATGCAAGCAGTATGTGTGACTGGCTGCACACAGACCCTAGTATAAAAAGGTGAGACATTTTACTATGGCTGTGCAGTGCAGTACATTCTATTTTCCCACGTTTCCCTCATTGTTAATTTCCACATTAAATTTGAGCTTTCATGATAAGTCCCACGATTGGAATGTAATAATGGAGGGATACAATCTATTTCAGAGAAACAGACCAGACAAGAAAGGAGGAGGAGTGGCGTTATATGTCAGGGATGTGTATACCTGTGAAGAGATCCAAGATTTAGAACCTCAAAGCCAATGTGAGAGCATTTGGGTCAAAATTAAGGGAGAGAAGAATAACAGTGACCTCATTGTGGGAGTTTACTATAGATCCCCAAGCCAAACGGAGGACATAGATGATGCCTTCCTGGAACAGATGGCCAAGCATGCAAAAAGAAGGGAGATAGTAGTAATGGGGGACTTCAATTACCCGGATATTTGTTGGATGTCAAACTCAGCCAAGAGCATAAGGTCAAACAGATTCCTCACTGGCCTTGCAGACAACTTCATTGTCCAGAAAGTGGGAGAAGCAACAAGAGGAACAGCCATTTTAGATCTGGTCCTAACCAATGTTGATGACCTGGTTAGTGGTGTAGAAGTGGAAGGATCATTAGGCGCGAGTGATCCTGCTCTTCTGAAGTTTACTATACAGCGGAAAGGAGCAGCCAAGCATACTAGGACTCAATTTCTTGACTTTAAGAAAGCCGACTTCATAAAACTTAGGGAAGTGCTGGGTGAGATCCCATGGACAGTAATACTAAAAGGAAAGGGAGTTCATGATGGCTGGGAGTTTGTTAAGAGGGAGATACTAAAAGCACAACGTCAGGCAATACCAATGAGATGGAAACATGGAAGGTGCCTAAAGAAGCCAGGGTGGCTATCTAAAGAACTTTTAACTGAGTTAAGATTAAAAAAGGATGTGTACAAAAAATGGAAAAGGGGGGAAACCACCAAAGAGGAATTCAAACAAATAGCCAGCACGTGTCGACACAAAGTCAGAAAAGCTAAAGCACAGAATGAACTCAGGCTTGCTAGAGAGGTTAAAAGCAACAAAAAAGGCTTTTATGGGTATGTTCGTAGCAAAAGGAAGAACAAAGAAACAGTGGGGTCACTCAGAGGAGAAGATGGTGAAATGCAAACAGGGGACACAGAAAGGGCTGAACTCCTCAATGCCTTCTTTGCCTCAGTCTTCTCCGATAAAGAAAACAATGCCCGACCTGAAGAATTTGGAGCAAATGATTCAGCAGAGGAAACACAGCCCAGAATAACTAAGGAGATAGTACAAGAATACTTGGCTAGTTTAGATGTATTCAAGTCTCCAGGGCCAGATGAACTGCATCCAAGAGTATTAAAAGAACTGGCAGATGTGATCTCAGAACCACTGGCAGTCATCTTTGAGAATTCCTGGAGAACAGGCGAAGTCCCGGCAGACTGGAGGAGGGCAAATGTTGTCCCTATTTTCAAAAAGGGGAAAAGAGAGGACCCAAATAATTACCGCCCAGTCAGTCTGACATCAATACCAGGGAAGATTCTGGAGCAGATCATTAAGCAAACAGTCTGTGAGCACCTAGAAAGGAATGCTGTGATCACCAATAGTCAGCATGGATTTCTGAAAAATAAGTCATGTCAGACTAACCTGATCTCGTTTTTTGACAGAATTACAAGCCTGGTAGATGAAGGGAACGCAGTGGATGTAGCCTACCTTGATTTCAGCAAGGCATTTGACAAGGTGCCCCATGATATTCTTGTAAAGAAGCTGGTAAAATGCGGTCTTGACTATGCTACCACTCAGTGGATTTGTAACTGGCTGACTGACCGAACCCAAAGGGTGCTCATCAATGGTTCCTCTTCATCCTGGAGAAGAGTGACTAGTGGGGTGCCACAGGGTTCTGTCTTGGGCCCGGTCTTATTCAACATCTTTATCAACGACTTGGATGATGGACTCAAGGGCATCCTGATCAAATTTGCAGATGACACCAAACTGGGAGGGGTGGCTAACACCCCAGAGGACAGGATCACACTTCAAAACGACCTTGACAGATTAGAGAACTGGGCCAAAACAAACAAGATGAATTTTAACAGGGAGAAATGTAAAGTATTGCACTTGGGCAAAAAAAAATGAGAGGCACAAATACAAGATGGGTGACACCTGGCTTGAGAGCAGTACATGTGAAAAGGATCTAGGAGTCTTGGTTGACCACAAACTTGACATGAGCCAACAGTGTGACGCGGCAGCTAAAAAAGCCAATGCAATTCTGGGCTGCATCAATAGGAGTATAGCATCTAGATCAAGGGAAGTAATAGTGCCACTGTATTCTGCTCTGGTCAGACCTCACCTGGAGTACTGTGTCCAGTTCTGGGCACCACAGTTCAAGAAGGACACTGACAAACTGGAACGTGTCCAGAGGAGGGCAACCAAAATGGTCAAAGGCCTGGAAACGATGCCTTATGAGGAACGGCTAAGGGAGCTGGGCATGTTTAGCCTGGAGAAGAGGAGGTTAAGGGGTGATATGATAGCCATGTTCAAATATATAAAAGGATGTCACCTAGAGGAGGGAGAAAGGTTGTTTTCTGCTGCTCCAGAGAAGCGGACACAGAGCAATGGATCCAAACTACAAGAAAGAAGATTCCACCTAAACATTAGGAAGAACTTCCTGACAGTAAGAGCTGTTCGACTGGAATTTGCTGCCAAGGAGTGTGATGGAGTCTCCTTCTTTGGAGGTCTTTAAGCAGAGGCTTGACAACCATATGTCAGGAGTGCTCTGATGGTGTTTCCTGCTTGGCAGGGGGTTGGACTCGATGGCCCTTGTGGTCTCTTCCAGCTCTATGATTCTATGATTCTATGATTCTATGATTCTATGAAACACTTCCAGAAACAGAGCAGAACACGTAGTGCAAGTTTATCACTCATTTCCACATTATTTGAAAGCGGATCTTTTCTAGAAGCAAATAGCATGAAAGTGAGCGCTAAACTTACGTTACATTCCACTCTATTTCCGGAAGCGCCTGTTATTGGTTGCTGCATCAATGGGTGGTGTTGATTGGCTGACGATGCAGAAATTGGGCGGTCGAATGGCAGCTTCTGCTGGCGAGGGGACAGATGAGAGGCAGATTTTTTGATGCGTTTGGGTGAGCGATTTTGGGCACCCCCCCCCCAAATAAAAGCTCAACAACCCTGGGTAGTCCCCCCTAAAAAAAAGCTCGACAACTCTGTGCCATCTCCCCCCATTTTCTTAAATTTGAGTCCCCAAAAATAGGGGGCGTCTTATACATGGGGGCGTCTTATAAACGGAAAAGTACGGTAATATATCTACTTGCTTATCCTTCAAGGCAACATATGGTTTCACTGCCAGCGGCACTCTTCTGTGTCTCTGCACAAAAGAACAAAATGGAGACACATTTGACATCAAGAATGGCAATATTCAGAAGCCAGCAGAATAATGTTTCCATCTCCCAGCACACAATGCTACTGAACTGAAAGCTCCTATTCTCCAGCAGAGGAGCTTCAAAGGGTGACAAGAGCATAAAACCACCAAACTATAGCTTTTCAAAGGGTTCTAGCTCTGTCCATTTGGGCATGAAGAAGTACAGTGGTACCTCAGGTTAAGTACTTAATTCGTTCCAGAGGTCTGTACTTAACCTGAAACAGTTCTTAACCTGAAGCACCACTTTAGCTAATGGGGCCTCCTGCTGTCACTGCGCCTCCGGAGCACAATTTCTGTTCTCATCCTGAAGCAAAGTTCTTAACCTGAGGTAATATTTCTGGGTTAGCGGAGTCTGTAACCTGAAGCATATGTAACCTGAAGCGTATGTAACCTGAGGTACCACTGTACCATGGTCTCCTGTCCCAGTACAGGTATGAATTAATTAAGTGTGTTCTCCCACTGAGATATGGTCCTTCCCTTACTTCCTCATCCCTTAGGTAAAGGACCCCTGACCATTAGGTCCAATGGTGGCTGACTCTGGGGTTGTGGCACTCATCTCGCTTTATTGGCCAAGGGAGCCGGCATACAGCTTCCAGGTCATGTGGCCAGCATGACTAAGCCACTTCTGGCGAACCAGAGCAGTGCACGGAAACACCGTTTACCTTCCCGCCGGAGCAGTTCCTATTTATCTACTTGCACTTTGACGTGCTTTCAAACTGCTAGGTTAGCAGGAGCAGGGACCAAGCAACGGGAGCTCACCCCGCCGCGGGGATTCGAACCGCCGACCTTCTGATCGGCAGGTCCTAGGCTCTGTGGTTTAACCCACAGCGCCACCGTGTCCCTCCTCATCCCTTACTTGCCTGCAAAGAACCTGGGCTTGAATGAGCTATCAGCACACCTAATTAAATAACAAAACATCCCAACATCAAACTTCCTTAAACTTGCACATATTCACGGTGCACATCCACACATGATGAATGCAGTGCCAGTTTCATTACAGATATTAGCAGTGCGCCAATGCAAATCTCAGTGCAATCAGATTCAAGAATCTCTAAAGTCGCTGTTATAGTAAATTCTACATCTAGAATTGAGAGCAAGGTTGGGTGTTTTTTTTCCTTCACTTGGGCACCTACCCTCTAGGCCTCTCTAGATTTAGTGTTTTGCTCTCAGAATATCAGCTGATTTACTTTCCAATAGCAAGCTAGAACTCATTTTTGTGACCTTTTTGTTGCTACATAAATTATGTCATGTGAAGACCAAGAGAGCTTTATGGGCTGGGATGTTCCATAGCACATAATTTACTACAGTTTTATGTCTTTGTCAGTATAGCTGAGGCCCAGCCAGAAGACCTGTATACTGAAGCAGGAGTCACACACCTTTTCTATTTAATTAGTTACTTCAGTTTTTGGCCTCACTTGGTCACTAAGGCTCCAGACAACAACTTCTTCTTCTTCTTCTTTGGCACCTGTGTTGTGGAACAGAGATTATTCCTAGGGTTGCCAGGTCTGTAGGTACCTGAACAAGGCCTGGGATACTTTTGATGGATCTGGGCATTCTTTGGTCACAGCTGGTCTTGATTTTATTACTATTATTATTATTATTATTATTATTATTATTTATACCCCTCCCTCCCCGGCCAAAACCGGGCTCAGAGCAGCTAACATCAAATGTATAACACATTAACATAAAATCAGGCAATCAATTTAAATACATCCTCAAATCAGATCAGGGTCAGAATAACATCCAATCAGATGGCAACCCACAGATTAGGGTTGGGGACCTTAAATGCTCACCAGGCCCAACTGTTTGTGCTGAACTTATATGAGCCTGTGAGAAGAATTGGGAGGCCGCTTTCATGCAAGTTCTTATGAAAGGGGAGAGGGAGTCAGACTGAACCCCGACTGAAACAAATTAACTGGATATAACCCATTAAAGTAATGACCCTTCATGACACCTAAGGGAGGGCCTACCTTCCCAAGAGAGTGGGCAAATGTTCTGAGGTGGTTGGCAGATGTGTTTGCGATTATTTGAAAAGAGGTCCTTATGAGAGAATTCATTAGCCTTTTAGCATGACTCTTTTGTGCAATTTGCCCCAATAGACACATTTTTGCAGAACCATTATCCTGAATATAATGGGCTTATTGTTGGGGGACATTCGGCACAGAAACATGTGTGTACACCTTTAAGAAGTTTCTGAGATTAATTGGCTGCAGCTGGCCGTTGCTATAAAGGAAAAAAGCTGAGTTTTGTAACCTGCCTGCAGGAATAACACCCACCAGAGTTTGTGTTTATTGTTTAGTAATAAAGTCTTTGTTTTAGTTTGGGTTTTTACACCTATGTTTCCAGGAGTCACTCTGTCCTCTGCCACCAACTGGAAATCCCCCTCCAACAGGTTATGGGCCCAGTCCCCAGTCCTGAGTGGGCAGAGACAGAGCGTGAAAAGAACCCAGAGACTGGAAGCAACTCAGCGTTTCTCAAGCAGCTGGCTGTGTGAAGGCATCGGCAGGGAGTTTCTGTTTGAGACCAGGAGCCGAACATTTCTTCAAGCCACGTGTGAGTAAGGACTGAGTGGAAAGCTGAAAGCTGGGTGGAGCCATGGCTGGACTTGGAGCTGGAGCTCAAGGGGGAGCTTCTTATTTTCCAGTAGAGAAACTGGGAGAGTCCAATTATATGTCATGGAGTTTACAGATGCAGGCGTTTTTAAAGAAAGAACAATGTTGGACTGTTATTGTTAACCCTCCTGTAAAAGAGGAGGATGAAGAAGTAGATGAAGCAGACCAAAGGCTGGAGGACAAAGCCTATGCCAATTTAATTTTGAGTTTAGAGAAGTCTCAGTTATCTCATGTGCGAGACCTTGAAACAGCAAGTGAGATTTGGCAAGCACTGAGAGCAATACATATTAGAGACACTGCTGGCAGCAAAATTACTCTAATGAGAGCTCTGTACCGAGCCAGACTAAGTGAGGGTGAATGTGTTTCAACACACCTTCAAAGAATGTGTGATTTATTTTCACAGTTAAATGAACTTGGGGAACATTTTTCTGAACAGAGAAAGGTTTATATTGTGCTGTGTTCACTTCCTGAGTCATGGGACAATTTAGTGATGACTCTGGAGGCAATTCCAGAAAGCCAATTAACAATGCATTTCTTAACTGGGCGTTTGCTTGATGAGGAGGAAAGACGCCATGAGAGGAAGGCCACAACCCCTCACCGTAAGTCCAGAAATGGGAGGCAGTCCAGTAAAAGATATGCAACTGATGAGGAGCGGCAACCTAAAGAGGTTGTAGACCACAGAGAGGAAGCAGCTTTCACAGTCAGAAGATGCTATCGTTGTGGGTCAACCAAGCATTTAGTACGTCAGTGCACTGTGTCTGTGGGAGAAAACACAAGAAAAGGGCGGCCTGCGTTTGCTGGGAAGCAAGGAGACAGGAAGAGTCGAGTCCAGTATGTTTCTGTAGCAGTTCGAGGCACCAGTCACGACTTTGGACAAGACTGGATTTTAGACTCAGCAGCGACAAACATTTTTGTTAAGTCTGCACAAACCCTTGTAGAAAAGCAGCCTTGTAAATCTGTAAATGTAGTACTAGCTGATGGAACACTACATGAGTCAGCTGGAAAGGGTAGTGTGAATATCAACTGTTTAAGTACCAAATTTACCAATGTTTTATTTGTACCAAGTTTAGAAAATAATTTGCTTTCAGTTACAAGTCTTGTTAAGCAGGGATTTAAAGTAACCTTCTCTGGTTCAGGCTGTAAAATAGAGAAAGCTGGAAAGGTGGTTACAGCGTCACTAAAAAATGGTTTGTTTGTTTTGAAAGACAAGCTAGTAAGTGAGTCTGGGGCATGTGTTAAAGCCTGTAATAGAGCCTTGCATGATGAGTGCCAGCATCTGTGGCATCGTCGTTTGGGGCATGCCAATTTCCGCAGTATTGCAAAAATGCCAGAATTAAGTAAGGGAATTAAAATGAAAAAATGCTCAGTTTTTCTGGACTGTAATACCTGCAAGGAGTCTAAAAGTAAGCAAGGGTCCTATCCTGAAAGTACTAGAACTAGCAAGAGGCCATTTGCTTTAGTACATTCAGACCTTTGTGGGCCATTTGCAGAGTCTGAAGGAGGAGCAAAGTTTTTTTGGTTCTTGTGGATGATTATAGCCGGTATACTTGGGTATACTTGTTAAAACACAAAAGTGAAACTGGTCAACTGATTAAGAACTGGGTCAACTATATAGAAAGACAGTTTCCCTACAAAGTTACCCAATTGCAGAGTGACCGTCTGAGGCGAGTTCATGTCTGAAGCCCTCCAGGTCTGGTTGAAAAAGTGTGGTATTAGTCACCGTAAATCGTGTCCTTTTTCGCCTGAAGAAAATTCAGTTGCAGAACGCAAGATAAGGTCTTTGCAAACAATGCTAGATTCTATGCTATGTGATTCTGGCTTATCCAGGAAGTTTTGGGGGGAAGGAATTCTGTGTGCTAACTATGTACAGAACAGATTGTTTCATTCTACCATAAACAATACCCCTCATTTTTTGCTTTATGGAAAAAAATCCTTTTTAGACCATGTTAAAACTTTTGGTTGCTGGGCTTGGGTTCACATCCCAGAAGGACAGAGAAGGAAAGGAGAACCCAAGGCAAAGAGACCTAGGTTTGTTGGCTATCAAACTTGGTCAAAGGGGTATCGTTTTGCACTAGGGCGTGGCAGAGTTGTGATATCAAGACATGCAGAGTTTTGTGAGCAAGATGGTTGGGCTCGTTTACATGGGAATTCAGAAGTTGTGTTATCTTCTGATGATACAGATAAATTTGTGAAATCTGAGGAAGACAAGCCACAAATTAAAGAGAGTTTTGAAAGTGATAGTGGTGAGGACTCAGGGGATGAGGGTCCCAGTACACAATCTCCTAAAGCTGAACCAATTTCTCCTGAGCAAGATGAATCAGAAGGGGAAGATAGTTCAGAGGGGGAGAGTGTTAAAGTTAGAAGATCACAAAGAAGCAATAAGGGGGTACCTCCAGAAAGGTTTACTATACAAGAAGTTAAAACTGTTGCTGTGAAGAAAGAACCTTGTGATTATGAGGAGGTTTTAAAGTTACCACACCAGGAAATAGTAAGGTGGAAAAATGCAATGAAAGCAGAAATGAAATCTTTAGCAGAACATAATGTGTTTACCATTGAACCATTGCCAGAAGGAAAAAAGACAGTGGGCTGTAGATGGGTGTATAAAATAAAACACTTGGCAGATGGTGGTGTTAAGTACAAAGCTAGGCTGGTAGCACGAGGCTTTACTCAAAGAAAAGGTGAAAGCTTTGATGAAACCTTTTCTCCTACTGCAAGGAGCGAAAGTGTACGCTTATTGCTAGCTCTTGCAGCACAATGTGGGTTTAAGGTAAATCATTTTGATATTGAAACAGCTTATCTTAACGCAAATCTGCAAGAAGAATTTTTTATGAATCAAGAGCCAGGTTTTGAGGCAGGCGAACAGAATTCTGTATATAGGCTGAACAAAGCAATTTATGGGCTCAAACAGTCAGCCAGAAATTGGAACGAGTGTCTTGATAATGCTTTAAAAAATCTTGGCTTTAAAAGAAGTTTAGCTGATAACTGCTTGTACACTAAAGGAAAGGGTGATAAACAAGCATTATGTTTGTCTTATGTTGATGATTTGCTTTACTCTACAAAAAGTGACAAGCAAGTGGAAAAGTTTGCAGAACTAAGAAAGGAATTTAAAGTAAGAGATTTGGGTCCAGTAAAAAATTATCTCGGTCTAGAAATTCAAAGAACAAACGATGGAAGTTTTTTGTTGAGTCAAAAAGACAAAATAATGGAGTTACTTGAAAGAAACAATATGCAAAACTGCAAGGGAGTAAAAACCCCAATGGAAATAGGTTTTTTCAAGAATGAAAGAGAGTGCACAGAACCTGTAAATCCTGAAATGTACCATTCAATAGTTGGAAGTTTACTATACATTTCATTGTGGAGCAGACCAGATTTGAGTTATGCAGTTGGAATACTGAGCAGACTAGTAAGCTGTCCCACAGAAAATGCCTGGAAAGGTCTAAAACATATTTTCCGGTATTTAAAGCAAACACTTGATTATTGTTTAAGACTACCATCTTCAAGGTCTACAAAATTGCAGTGTTACGTTGACAGTGATTGGGCCAACCTGCCTGATAGAAAATCAATTTCTGGAATGGTATTTCAATTTGGGGATTTCTTGATAGGTTGGAAGTCCAAAAAGCAAGGTATCGTGGCCACATCTTCAACAGAGGCTGAATACTGTGCTTTATCAGAGTTGTGTAATGAAATAAATTTTTATGTTCAGATCCTCAAGGATTTAGATATACAATGTGATTATCCAGTTCAAATATGGGAAGACAATCAAGCTGTAATAACTTTGGCTGGGTCTGAGCAGTTTAGAAACAAATCCAAACATTTGGAAATTAAATTTCAAAATGTGGCTGAAAATATGAAGCAAAACCTGATAATGCTGAAGTATTGTGAGAGTATGCAAAATGTGGCTGATATATTTACAAAAGCACTAACTTTTGAGAAACATGCACAACTGGTGACAAAATTAGGAATTGTTGTGTGTGATGTGTAAATATGTTCTGTATATGTTTAAAGTACTGTTGTTTCTGTTTGAATGAGAGGGGGTGTTGGGCGACATTCAGCACAGAAACATGTGTGTATACCTTTAAGAAGTTTCTGGGATTAATTGGCTGCAGCTGGTCGTTGCTATAAAGGAAAAAAGCTGAGTTTTGTAACCTGCCTGCAGGAATAACACCCACCAGAGTTTGTGTTTATTGTTTAGTAATAAAGTCTTTGTTTTAGTTTGGGTTTTTACACCTATGTCTCCTGGAGTCACTCTGTCCTCTGCCACCGGCTGGAACTCCCCCTCCAACACTTGTGTGTGTGTGTGTGTGTGTGTGTAAAACCTTAGTATATAGCCTCTCCTCCTGCAAATGAGGGGAGGGGTTGTGGGCGGGAGCCGAGCTCCGCCTCAAGCAGGGGGCGTTAGCCCTCTGCCCACCCACTCACCTGGCTGGCGCACCACGCCCATGGGCAAGCGCCCAACCAGGTGCCTTGGAAGGGGCGTGGACTGCAGCTTAACTCGCTGCTGCACCAGCCACGCGGCCCTCACTTTTCGCCGTCCCGTCGCGAGTCACCCACCCTCCACTCCCTTAGAGCTCAGGGTTTCAGTTTTTCTCTTGGCCTTGCTATGGACCTTAGGCTGGTCGCCCTGGTTGTCCGGGGGGCCTGGTAGGAATTTTTCCATTTGGCATTAGGCTTTGTGGTTTTTCGCCTACCTCGTAGCAATCGTCACAACTTTAGCGGTATTGGTGGGTAGGTTAGGCATTGGAATAATGTGTTGTGGTGTGTCGAAGGGCTAGGTGTGGCCATCGCCTAAGCCTTCAATTTTGGGTATTCCTTTAAAGGAATCCGGCGGTCGTGTATTCTGTCCGATGCCTGTGTGGCGGGAGGCCATGGCACGACCCTCGGTGACATCAGGGATGAGCTTATAGTTGGATTAGCATCAACAGGCTCCACCTACTGGTGAATAAACCCCCCTTTTAGACGACTCACCCCTCTCTGAGTGGGTGGAGTCAACTGACGTGATCCAATGCCTAAGCCAATAACTTTTCACTTGCTGTAATCAATAAAGTTGTGGCCTTTTCTTGCCCATTAACCTTACATCACGTGTCCGTGTGTTTTCATTCCACTACGCGGGGATCAGGTCCTCGAACCACAAGCAGTGCTTTTTTCTGGGGGGACGCGGGGATGCGCATACCCCTAAGCATTTTGTACTTTTGTCCATTTAATGTATTTTTCCCGATCTGAACTATAAAATGGTGATTTTCTTGAGTCAAAATGAGAGTACCCCTAAACATTTTTTTTTAAAAAAGCGCTGAGTATATGCATTTTTGTACATCAGCCTGGCTGGAGAATGGCACTGCAAAATTCAGAGAAGTGTGAATTTCTAATAACAGCTGTTTTGGGTTCTCGTTGTGTTTTGGAACATGCGAATTAGGTTGGCTGGCCTTTAAATGCAGATGGAATTGACTTTCTCCCCCCAACCCTAGTATCATCAGGAAGCTAACTTATATGAGCCTGTGAGAAAATTTGGGAGGCCGCTTTCATGCAAGTTCTTATGAAAGGGGAGAGGGAGTCAGACTGAACCCCGACTGAAACAAATTAACTGGATATAACCCATTAAAGTAATGACCCTTCATGAAACCTAAGGGGGGGCCTACCTTCCCAAGAGAGTGGGCAAATGTTCCGAGGTGGTTGGCAGATGTGTTTGCGATTATTTGAAAAGAGGTCCTTATGAGAGAATCCATTAGCCTTTTAGCATGACTATTTTGTGCAATTTGGCCCATTATACACCGTTTTGCAGAAGCATTGTCCTGAATATAATGGGCTTAAATATATATATATATATTTCTGTATATTTACCCTTAGTATATGCAGTGCTTTTTCTGGGGATACGCTTACCCCTAAACTTTTTGTACTTTTGTCCATTTACTTTATTTATTTTTCCTGATTTGAACTATAAAATGGCGATTTTCTTGAGTCAAAATGAGAGTAACCCTAAACATTTTTTTAAAAGAAAAAATGCACTGAGTATGTGCATTTTTTGTACATACAGTGGTACCTCGGGTTAAGAACTTAATTCGTTCTGGAGGTCCATTCTTAACCTGAAACGGTTCTTAACCTGAGGTACCACTTTAGCTAATGGGGCCTCCTGCTGCCGCCACCACGCAATTTCTGTTCTCATCCTGAAGCAAAGATCTTAATCCGAAGTACTATTTCTGGGTTAGCGGAGTCTGTAACCTGAAGCATCTGTAACCCGAGGTACCACTGTACAGCCTAGCTGGAGAATGGCACTGCAAAATTCAGAGAAGCGTGAGTTTATAATAACAGCTGTTTTGGGTTCTCGTTGTGTTTTGGAACATGCGAATTAGGTTGGTTGGCCTTTAAATGTAGATGGAATTGACTTTCTCCCCCAACCCTAGTATCATCAGGAAGCTAATGACACCCAATTTTGTCTTTCCTCCTCTGATCCCAGTATGGTTCCTTCATGGAAGCCTGGAAGTGACAATTGCAGCACTCATTAAAGTTCCATTAAACTGAGTGGGTGCATCTTTTGATGTACTGCATCAGGAGGAAGGGTGGAGGGAGGAGAAATCTCTCTCTCTCAAAGATTTCTTCTTCATCATCATCTTCATCACCACCACCCCGAACGCATAATGGTCAACTCATTAAGCAGCCAAACACTGTTGTAGGCCCTTTCTATAGGGTATTGTTTTCCTCTTTCAAAAGATCGTTAGGTTTGTTTAGGATCTTCTTTTTTTGTTCTTGTTGCTGTCATGAATGCTGAAATAATGAGCCTATGTTTAGAAACAAGTCAATGGGGACAACAGGAAGCATCCCTGGTAATTATACAATTCACAATTAATTTCCGACAGGAACTGTCAAAACAAAAGTACTCGGCTCTCAGACCTCCTGCTCCTACCCCTTGCAATTTATTTATTTTTTTAACGTCTACTGGCTGAAACCAATAGGCCTGAAAAATCATTGTTGTTGTTGTCTCACATGCCTGTAATTGATGCTGATGGAGAGCAGAGCAGCAACACGAGTGGGAATGGAGAGAGTTTCCCATAGATCCCAGCTCAGCAGTCTTGGTGGGTTATTAGTTTTTAAATGTCAATCAGGAGTATGGGGGGAGGGGGAGAAAGAGTTTAATAGAGTCAAGGGCACCGTTGTCAGTCAAACTGATGCGCTCTGCAAATCTTGCAAGGTGTGCGAAGAGTTGCAGGGTGGAAATGGCAGGCCGCAGATAGAAATATTTCAGAATTGTCATCGACTTCCACTATAAGAAATGACTTAGTTTTTTTAAAAAGGTGTCCCTGGATTCGTTCGTTGTTTTACGCTGCAACAGGAAACAATCAAATGAATGGAGGGTGGGGTCTCCATTAGAACTAGTGAGATGTAAAATCCATTATTATACTATATTATCAGGTTTGGGGATATGTGCGCATTGTGCTTGACTCCCTCTTTCTTCTCCTACATTTGTACGACTTTGGAGAAAATACAAATAATTCAACCATAGCAATCCATGCTTGAAGACCTGCACAACGCTGTTCTTGTCTACTTTCCCGAAGGGAAGTTTTTGTTTTTTGTTTTCTTTTGGAATAGAGGTCATCAAATGGTCACCGTCAAGAACAATACTGAAGATTTGAACAAGGTAGCTGTTATCTTCCATCCCAATATTTATTTAAAGGTTTTGGTTGTGATGAGTAGTAGTGTTTTTGGGAGGGGTATATATATATATATATTGTTAGATCCTTTTTTTCTCACTTAATAAAAGGTCAGGCAGGTAGATATTCCATTTATCACTATTACAAAAGACTCCAGCACAGTGATGAAAAGAGGGAGAAATTAATTACAAGTCAGGAGCTGCAATAACTCTCTCTAATAGTGACAAAATTTTTAAATTAATGTTTCTGACACCGGGAGAAAGTTTGATTAATTTTTACGATGCTATCGCTGCTATATTGGCGGATAAGAAAACTTCATTCTTTGCAATTTAGATGTGGATCATCCTTTTAACGCTCCACACAAATCTACAAGGCACCTTCACACTTTATTAACAGCTTCAGTCAGCGCCACACTAGCCGTAATTAGTAAAAAAAAGGGGGGGGAGAATGACATAGTAAATATATCTTGCGTAGCTAGTAGGCAGTGTGGATCTATCTATATACATGGGAGGGGGAGCTAATCCAAATTGAACAGAGACTGTGCATAAACTCTGACAACCGGATGGGATCCTGCTGAGTCTTCATACACTCAGGCGAATTTTTGATCCAGTGGTCACCTCCGCTAATGGGAATGGAGAATAAGGAACATCACACAGTAACATAAGAGGCTCCCCAATACCAAGTGGGACCATTGGTCCATCTGACTCAGCATTGTCTGCACTGATTGGGGTTTCAGGCATGGAGTCTCTCTCAGTCACATATGCCAGTTAATACCATCAACTAATGGTTTCTGGGGGCAACATCTGTCTCAAATGAAGCTCAAGCAGCATGTAGCCTGCAGTTCATCTCTCTCTCTCTCTCTCTCTCTCTCTCTCTCTCTCTCAGGGAATGGTGTGTATTGAGGCATATGCAGGAGTGCCAACTTGAATATTGGAGGGGGCAGGTAAGCTCCATGCTGCTTAATTGACCACATAATGTGGTGAAAGCACAGCATTTGAATAGCAATGCCCATCAACTTATTGGGGGTGGCCCACTCAAATATTTTATGGGGGCAAATATTATTATTATTATTATTATTATTATTATTATTTATTATTATTATTATTTGTACCCTGCACAACTGGCTGGGTTTCCCCAGCCACTCTGGGCGGCTTCCAACAAAACATTAAAATACAATAGTCCTTCAGATATTAAAAGCTTCCCTAAACAGGGATGTCTTCAGATGTCTCCTAAAAGTCTTGTAGTTGTTTTTCCTTTGACATCTGGTGTTCCACAGGGCAGGTGCCACTACCGAGAAGGTCCTCTGCCTCGTTCCCTGTAACCTCACTTCTCGCAGTGAGGGAACAGACAGAAGGCCCTTGGAGCTGGACCTCAGTGTCCGGGCTGAACGATGGGGGTGGAGACGCTCCTTCAGGTATACTGGGCCGAGGCTGTTTAGGGCCTTAAAGGTCGACACCAACACTTTGAAATGTGCTCGGAAACGTACTGGAACCTTGGCCCCTAGAAATTGGCTTGTATATATGGGGGCAATTGGGGGTTCCCCTCTTCCATTGGCTAGCAAAAGTTTTCTTTCCAATTGAATGTGATGACCCCATGTTGGACCACTCCCTAATGCTCTGTGGTGTGCGGTCAGTGGACCAGGGGGACTAGGCTAGTCCCCTAAATGTTCCTGGTAAAGTGGAGTATTAAAGTATGAAAGCTTGGCGCCTGCTTCCCTAAGCCCAGGAAACTTCTGCCTGGATTAGTAATAGCAATAGTAATAGTAATTTATTATTTGTACTCCGCCCATCTGGCTGGGTTTCCCCAGCCACTCTGGGAAGCTTCCAACAAAGATTAAAAATACATCAAAATGTCACACATTAAAACCTTCTCTGAACAGGGCTGCCTTCAGATGTCTTCTAAATGTCAGGTAGTTGTTTATCTCTTTTATATCTGATGGGAGGGCATTCCACAGGGTGGGTGCCACTACTGAGAAGGCCCTCTGCCTGCTTCCCTGTAGCTTAGCTTTTTGCAGTGAGGGAACCACCAGACAGCCCTTGATGCTGGACCTCAGTGTCTTGACAGAACGATGGGGGTGGAGACGCTCCTTCAGGTATACTAGGGAGGAAAGCGTGATGCTCACACATGAAGTCAGGACGTCAACACATGACATCCCCCCACCATTTGCCCTCGAGAGCTGGCACCTCTGGCCCGATCTTCCCCTATAAAAAAATTCACTGCACGCCATTGCTAATGTCGAGTAGATCTGAACCAACGTGGGCCACACCCATTCCAGATCCAACTAAGACAATTAGTCTGTTCCTTTCATAAATGCAGCAGCGATAGAAATCTTAACAGAAAAATAAAACATCATAAAACAGACCAGCAATTGTTCTAATGAAAATGTATCGGATTTGTGGCAATCGATGCCATCCAGTTTATGGTGGAAACACAGCTTGCTGTCGGAACGCCACTGCCTTTAGTCAACAAGGCTGATGTTTTGCAGGATGGATCAATGAACCATTCATTAGATGAAGTGAACCTGTAAGAATAAGCATTCATTCCTCTCCACCAAGATCAAACAGAACTTGTACAGCGAAGTTGCGGCTGGAGATTTTAAATTATCTTGGAAATCACTCAGTCTTTGGAGAAAGTTTGCGCCCTTGATGTCAGCTTTCATGTGACAGCATCAAACACACATACATACAGAGCAGCAGCGAGTTTTGGAGAGGGAGGAGAAGAGATTTCAGATGCTCCCTTTTACTGTACAATCCTACGCATGTTTATGCAGCAAGAAACCCCAGTGAGTTCAATGGGGCCAGTGCACTGGACCATGGCCTCAATTTCTCAGGCATGCTGAACAGATTGAGGAAGAAGTTGATAGCATTCCCCACATTTGTTTAATTTGCAAATATCTTGCTGGGCTGTGTAAGCGCTATACCTTCGAAGGACATTCGAAAACACATTCTTTCTCTCAAAGAATTCTGGGTACTGTAGTTCACCTCTCACAGAATTACAATTCTCAACAACATTTAGAAACTAATGGAATAGATGCATGTTTAGCGCTCATTTCCATGTTATTTGATTCCAGAAAAAAATAAATTGCTCATAGGCCCCTTAACCCCCAAAACCCCTGCCCTTGCCTCTTTCCACCTGTCTTAACAGGCTTCACAAGGACTGCATCTGCTTTTAAATTGTTTTTAATTTTTATCTGTATTGTTTTAAATGAGACCATCTTGGCTGTGTGCCCTGCAAGACCTGCTCCCTGCCTTCCTGGCCTGTCTGAGTGGAGTGCGGACTGACTCCAGCTACAAAAGCTGAAGCTGTTGAACAGATTCTTGGGCTGCAGTATTGTTGAGAGAGCTGTTACTATTATTGGTATTATTGTTGTATCTTTGGTTTCAGATCTTATGATTTACGTGGAAATTGTTTCCATTGGATTGTGTTCTTTTTGATGTGTTTTATTTATTGTTATGTGACTTTTGTTACGTTTGTAATTATGTAAATCTTGTCATGTTGTAAGCTGCCTTGTGCATAGTTTCAACTATGGAAAGGCGACATAAAAATAAAATGATGATGATGTCAAAATGACCAGAGTTCAGGAGGAGGTGGATTACATTCCTATCACTCCTAGCCAAGACAGGTGCATAGCGCGGCACTGTTGCGCCATCAGAAAGGACAGTAGTTTTCAAACATCAATACGGCATCACTCTTCTACTTCGCTGCTATAATTGATAGCAGCTGGGAAATAAAAGCTTAGCCGTCTTCTGCAAAGGCTGCTGGAAAAGGGAGATATGGAAAACAAGCAAAACCCAGAGCTTAACACAGTCCTAAGAGTACCCATTAAAGTTTGAAGTGCAACAGGCCTCAGCCACCTCATAGAAAATAGCAGCATGAATAATTTGGAGCGGTGGGGAACCCGGCAAGTCTGCCAACGCACATGATTAAAAGCATTTTCTTTTCTCACCAGGGGATCTGATCTTGCGAGTTCATTTATGTGAATATACTCTGTCCTCAATTGTTTGGCATTATGTTTTGCTGCTGACTTCTGGGGAAAGGTTCCAAAAGTCGACACCTTCAGTAATGTTGGTGGGGAGTGGGGCAGGGCGGGGCAGAGGGAGGGAGGGAATGATAAAGCTACAGCTGTGGGGATGCAGGGTGACTTGATAAATCCACTCCCTGGAAAACGGATAGTGGACAGTCATTCTTGTACGATGTTCTGATGGATGTTTACAAAACCAAGGTAGGAAAGGTCCCACTCAATGACACATGACTTGGGATTTCTGTAAAACTCATTATCGGTGAGGTCAGTGTCACATACGTGAGGCCTGACAACATGGTAAGAACCAGTTAATGGGGAACCTAACAACTGGAAGTTGCAGTGAAAAAGAACTCCATATAAGGTGCAAGGATAGGTCCAGCTAACATGGCTTGGACACATTGCATTGTATTTGGATAAAATGGGCTGGCAGAAGAGGGCTGCCCAAAATACAAAGAGCTAAGATGATTTATATTTTGCCTCTATAGCATGCTACCTTTGAACTCTGTCCTGAAATGTGTTACTAAGTAAACTCTGGCTGATTATTCATTTATTTATTTATTAAATTTCTATATTGCCCTTCATTCAAAGTTTACACAATAATACATACCATAATAACAAACAAAAGCATTTACCCCCTCCACACATACACAGAGAGTGAGTATTATTTTATTTTATTTATTCATTTGGCAATTTGGTGTGAGCCTCATACTGGAACCCCAAAAGGAGATTTCCCTTACACACTTCTATATAGTTCACATACAGTATAGATTTCATTCCATAGCCAACAACGCCAAAACCCGCCACCTAGTCAAATCAAACACATTTTGGAACAATTAAAACATTAGAGCAACCATTTGAGACAAAGCAGACATGGCGCCTTTCAAGCTGAAGGTGGTAAATAAAGTGAGATCAAGATTAATAGTGGAAGTCATTTAATTCAGTCATAGGGACAAGATGCAAGATCACTCTAGGCTGGTAATATTAAAAGACAACACCTTGTTAATCAGGTTTTTATAGTGATGGATGGCGGAAGGGTTTAATGGGTGCAGTCCAGGATTAGAATTTCATTTGGAGCACTTGCAAGGATTTAACAAAGTTTCAAAAGAAGAAGCAGTTTCTTCCTCTGGGTTGGTTGCCTTTGCGGGGGGATGAGGGAGCAAATAAATGTCTGTCTTACATATTAAATGTCGAAGTCTCAAATTTGCCTAGTTTGAGATGGAAGCGGGGGGGGGGGGGATGCTGAAAGGAATCATCTGTGGGATGGTGGGGAAGCAGGCCTTCCAGAGAGACATCAGGTCTGCTGCTCTGCAATTTAGCAGTCAGGAGAGCTCAGCTAACATAACGTAATTGTATTTTAATGCCTTCTGCAAGACTGAGGATCATTAGTTATCATCTAAAGACACCCAGAAGCTGAAGTCACACGTGTGATTATAGGAAGTCGCTGCACTTATTGTGTTCATAGCATTGCACATCACCATCCCTTAAAGTCAAAGTCTGTAGGAGGGTGAAATGAGATGGAAACTTCTGAAAGCCTTCCAAAGTCATTTCCTAACTGGGGGTGAACGCTTCACCGCAGGAACTTCTTAAAATGTGAACACGCATATCGTGCCATTCATATTCTTCTGAATTCTACAGTAACATTTAAGAGTGCATATCATCAGTGGAGCAATCTATATTTTATTATAGGTAACAAAGGCTGCAGTGCAGGGGTTAGGACCTGTGGCACTCCAGAACTTATTCAGAGTAGAATACCTGCAGATATTGCAGATATTAATATTGTGCAGTTTGAAGCGACTGGAAGCATAAGAACTGGCTCCTTTTGGAAGGATGCCTTGTCCAGACCTGTAAAAATATTATTCAAACTTTTACTTGCAGTACTTTCTTCGTAACAGAATTGAAACATCAAATGCACATCAAAAATATCAATACAATATCTAGTGCTACTCAGCACAGGCTCAGCATCTTAGAAAGTATAAAATAATCCAAACAGACCCAGAGACAGAGCTCTGTCTCTCCCCACAGCCTGCATCCTGTCTTAAGCTGTTTACCTGGTGATCTTCATTTACATCCTCCTTCCATAGAGTCTTGAGACAAAAAACGAAAGGCAACTCCCTTCAAAATGGTGGATTTTCAATTCACTATCCCTCAAATGATCTAAAGTTACAGCCAGAACTAGAGAACAATCAATAGGTAATCTTTAACCCACTAAGGATCTCAGAGACCACATAGAGAACTGCTGTGGAAATAGCCCAGTGTTAGCAAAGCACATTTGGCCATTTCCATTTTAAAACTTCATTAATACACATAGGCATTTTCTCGGGTACCTCGGGTTAAGTACTTAATTCGTTCCGGAGGTCCGTTCTTAACCTGAAACTGTTCTTAACCTGAAGCACCACTTTAGCTAATGGGGCCTCCTGCTGCCGCCGCGCCACCGGAGCACGATTTCTGTTCTCATCCTGAAGCAAAGTTCTTAACCTGAAGCACTATTTCTGGGTTAGTGAAGTCTGTAAGCTGAAGCGTATGTAACCCGAGGTACCACTGTAAACTTAAGGTGTTCTGGGTCCATTTCAATTGGGGGTTAAGGCCAGGTTTGGCACACAGAAGGAGCATCAATTGCCACATAGGATAAGAAAGTAGGGTGGTTAGCTTTGGTAGAAAAATCTAATCCAGGGTTGCATGTCAAGGTCCCTAAGACACAACCCCCCCAAAATAACACACACATCACACAGAATTTTTGTTTTGTTTTTGGCATAATTTTGGCCACAACTTTATTAACAAACATGGATGTGAGTGGTTGCTTAGGCATTGGTTAGGACTATCTGTCCCCTCGCCTGGGGACAGAACTGACTTCCGGATTCCAGCGAAAGTCACTAAGGGGAAACAATATTGGGGAGAAACTGGAGCTGTGCCACAGGCCCTCACCTTCTCCCTGCATGCTCCCAGGGGCTTACGTGGCCCGAACCCGATTCCAGGGATTTGGACGAAAGCATGGCAAGCCCCTGAATTCCTTTAACGGAATTCCCTTGCAGCGGCAGAATTGGAGGGGCAGGCCCAGTCAATCCTTACCCTTCCTCCAACCAATTTTAAACCAATGCCTAACCTCAACCTTACAAGTTGTGACAATTTGCTACGCAGTAGGCAAAAACCAAATGGCACCAGCCAATCAGCCAAATGGACAAAATTCCTACCAGGCCCCTGCCCCAATGGCAGACGACCCCATGACAGACATAGCAAGGTCAACGCACAAGACCTAAAATAAGGGAGGGTATTTGAAAAGCTGACTGAGTCTGGTACGCTTCCACTGCTCCAGAATTCCCAGTCAGTAGCAGAGCGACAGCGCATGCTTGATGTGTGAGTGAAGAGAGAGTCCATATGCTGTTTCTTTCTAAACTAAACAGCTTTATTTACGTCAGACAGATAAAACAACAAACAGACAATCCATCAGAGACAGCAGCCATCACGTGTGTCTCTGCTTCTTCTCCGTTGTGAAGTGTAAGTATCTCACAGACAAAGAACTCAGCTCCCGGATGTAGGAAGCTCCTCCCCAGATGCAGGACACATAGAGATGTTAACCCTGTTACCACCAAACCTCACAGAGGGTGGGCGGGTGATCCGGTGCACACAGTGAAAGAGAAAGCGAAAAGCTGCGTGCACTGCTTAAAAAATCTCTGTTCCCTCCCCCGAATTAGCAACATCAAAATTTCCCCAGCAACTCAAACTACCAATCCCTGCCAGAGACCAGCCATCCCAACCCCCCTGGCAACAGAGGGGTGGCTTGGCTGGCCCTCACCGCAACACGTGCTCTCTTTTAATAAGAACACGCTTTGCCATACATCTGGAATTTCCCAGACATAGCTGGGATTTGATAGTGTCCAGTATAAATAGTGTCCAGGTGGAATTCACTGAAAGGTCTGGGAAAATCCAGACTTATCGCAACCCAGGTTGGAAGTGTAGATTTTCGTAGCAGATTACCGGAAAACAACAATTTACCGGTATTTGTGCACGGGTTTTCACCTTTTGAAATATGGGAACACTAATCTGATCTAAGATGTGTGTAAACTTTGTGCAAGGACATCAGGATGAATGCTCAATAAAGAGGTCGTCTGGAAGAAGAAGAAGAGTTTGGACTTGATATCCCGCTTTATCACTACCCAAAGGAGTCTCAAAACGGCTAACAATCTCCTTTCCCTTTCTCCCCCACAACAAACACTCTGTGAGGTGAGTGGGGCTGAGAGACTTCAGAGAAGTGTGACTAGCCCAAGGTCACCCAGCAGCTGCATGTGGAGGAACGGAGACGCAAACCCGGTTCCCCAGATTACAAGTCTACTGCTCTTAACCACTACACCACACTGGCTCTCACACTGGAGGGGTCTTTGGGTGCAATAATGTCCTATTACACTGTTTCTCCCCTTCAACCACATGTTACCTAGAAAAGGTCTCCCCTCCCCACCAGATAAACAGGAAGACGATGCTGGTCCATTGCCCATACATCAGCAGATGACATATAGCTCTAGGCCTGAGAATCCCACAATTTTTGATGCCTTATTTTGTGACTGACAAAACTTGGCAGTCTTTGTTTTACATGTGTCTGTGTGTGCGCGTGCATGAGTGTGTGTGCATGCACACATCCTGCTGAGGTTCCTTTCACTTCATTCTTAAATACCTTTCATTCATGCAAGTTACGTTCCCATTGATTTCAAAGGATTAGCTCCCCATAATGCATTTAGGATGAAGGTGTTAAGCTACGTTCTCCCATTTAGCTTAATGATTGTGATGCTTTGGCCATTATGCTTTGAACTAAACGAGATGAAAAAGCAATAATATGACGTTTCACCTACCTGCAGGCTCAGAATGCTAATGGGAGCCCCGAACGTCTGGCTCAATAGCAGCTTAGAGGGAAACCACTAAAGTCCTATTTAAAAAAATAAAAAATCAAACACCCCTAGACGCTAAATTGCACTTTGCGGAAACCTTGTTTTTCCTATTGTTAATCAAAATACTAAAAGCTATGTAAGTGCTAATATTGCCAGCTTGCCATTATTACCATCCTCTGCAGTCTTGCAATACCAGAAAGTGAATAAGCTTCTCTGGAAGGGAAATGAATGTTAAAAGTATTCCTTTTCCAGAAAGCCCTTTTGTTCTCCTTCATCCCTTACCTTGAAAAGAGAACACTTGAGAGCACAAATGAAACCATCACAGAGGAAAATTATCATGTTTTTACATTAGTTAGCCTAACAAAAGAATGAGGAAGTAGCCTTTCTTTCAAAAGAAGACGAGGGAAAAAGGACTGTGCATATTCTTCAGCATCTCAAGTTTTTATTTAAATAAAAAGATAACCATGGTAGACCAGTGCTTCAAAGATCGTAATAGGATAAATAAGAGCCAAGTTGAAGGGCTCACTTAGCCATGGCACAGTTGGATGGCACTGTAACCTAACGCTCAGTTGTTCCAAAAAAGAAAATGGGTGGGAATGAGGTATGTACACCACCAAAGAAAATGGGGGTTTCTCCCCTTCACATTGTAATGAGAAAGTCTCTTATTCACATGTTTTGACCCAATATGTGAAATCACTCAATTATTGTTCGAAACCCACACTTCTCTGAATTTTGGGATGCAGTGCCCAAAATGTACAAAAATGGGAAAGTGTGCATCAAAACGTATCTGTTCACGAAAACAACACACGCAGCTTTATTCTGCTAGGGAAAACTGCTTGCAAAAAATGTGTATATTAGCCAAAATGTTATATAAAAAAACCTGTGTGTATTAGGTGGAATCTGCACTGGAATGCCTTAAAACACACACACACACACACACATATTGCAAATGGCGGCAGAAATGTGTTGAGTTGAATTTAGAGTTGTAAAAGTGAGAAATGGAGAGAACCCAGCATTGACAGATCCATCAATCTGTCAGGAGCTCGTCCTACACTCAAGTAGGACCCTGGCAGAGACACAAGCCCGACTGGCATGTTCTCTCCCTCCTGGTCATTCGTTCAGGAGCTTCAAAAGCTTTCTTCAGCCCGAACATCACAGCGACCGATGCCAACAGATATCGGCACACTTAGGGATCCACAGAGTTTGCGCAGGTGCGTAACAGACCTCAGCAACTCAGCAATCTGGCTAATCTACTTTATTTACATATAAACACACGCGAAGCACTGCAACATGGCTCCCTCTCTTTCTAGCATCAGACAGCAAAGAGAAAAAAGACAAAGGACAATAGTCCCACTTCACGGAACACAATAACACAAACATCCTGTCTCTGTCACTTCCCACTCTGTGGAGTCAAAACATATACCGTCATGTGATAGACAACAATCCCATGACTGCAATCATGGAGCAGGAATTCTAACACCATCCCCAATGCCACCTTAAGCTTTTGGAAGAGAGGAGGGGAGTAGGAATGAGAAGAGGCTCTTTTTTGAGTATCCTGCTGCTGACTTACCACAGAGTTTTGTGCATGGCACCACAGTACTACTGAATGACACAAAAGTTCACGTTTCTTATTCTGGGTTTAGAACAGCAATGCGATAAATGAGATAAAAAAGAATCCAGCGCTACCTGTTTGAGATTTCCAACAGCAGGCATACCTGAAGACATCTGGGGTTGCTATGGAACCTGAGATGCTCGATGGGGATAAGACAGGTTGGATGGTACAGTGCTGAAGTTGAAAAGAAGAGATAATTGGAAAGTTTAAGCACCCTTTCCCAGAACAACATTTCTGACTTCCCATTGCACCCTCCCAACATCACATCGCAACAGCAAAGATGCGTGGGTTAAGGTCTGTGAGCTCAGTTGCCTAACTTGATATTCTGTAAAAGTCCACAAGTGTCTTTTAGAGGAGAAAAGGCACTGGCTTATGATTCCGCCAAAATATAAGCTGTCAAGTAACACTTTCTTGCTGAAAATCCGTACCTTTGCCACCTCTGCACTGCCAAGGTCCACCTTTTCTTCTTGCCTCTTAAAAATCAATGGAACGGGTGAGTTATTTTCCAAACTTGCTTTGGTATTCTTCATTACTGGCACCACCGTCAATCACAACGGTGCTCAGAAACATAACTACACCCGCCATGCGCCAAGTCATTAGCAGCGGCAGCACTCTCACCCCTGCTGTATCCGAGAAGAACCCCTCCTCCGACTATCTAACCCATCCCGCTGGTTATTCATGTAAGCAGCCAATGGGCACTGGCGAAATCACAGTATGATTTCTTCAGCAATACAGTGAGGCTTAGATGCTTCACAAAGCAATACAAGACCTGGAGAATGTGGGGCATGAACAATGGTCCCAGGCACTCCATATCTCCCATCTAGGGGGCGGGGGTGGCACTGTGGTCTAAACCACTGAGCCTCTTGGGCTTGCCGATCAGAAGGTCAGAGGTTTGAATCCCCGCAATGGGGTGAGCGCCCATTGCTCTGTCCCGGCTCCTGCCAACCTAGCAGTTCGAAAGCATGCCAGTGCAAGCAGATAAATAGGTACTGCTGTGGCAGGAAGGTAAACTGTGTTTCCATGCACTCTGGTTTCTGTCACAGTGTTCCGTTGCGCCAGAAGCAGTTCAGTCATGCTGGCCACATGACCCGGAAAGCTGTCTGCAGACAAAGACCGGCTCCCTCAGCCTGAAAGCGAGATGAGCGTCATAGAATCATAGAATCACAGAATCATAGAATCATAGAGTTGGAAGAGACCACAAGGGCCATCGAGTCCAACCCCCTGCCAAGCAGGAAACACCATCAGAGCACTCCTGACATATGGTTGTCAAGCCTCTGCTTAAAGACCTCCAAAGAAGGAGACTCCACCACACTCCTTGGCAGCAAATTCCACTGTCAAACAGCTCTTACTGTCAGGAAGTTCTTCCTAATGTTTAGGTGGAATCTTCTTTCTTGTAGTTTGGATCCATTGCTCCGTGTCCGCTTCTCTGGAGCAGCAGAAAACAACCTTTCTCCCTCCTCTATGTGACATCCTTTTATATATTTGAACATGGCTATCATATCACCCCTTAACCTCCTCTTCTCCAGTCACAACCCCATAGTCAAGGTTGACTGGACTTAATCGTCCAGGGGTCCTTTACCTTACCTCCCATCTAGATTAGGACCTGAAAGACCAAGGAAAAGTGTGTGCATGGAGGGTAGGTTTTTGCACTGGTTGTTTTACTGAAGTTCCTTGCCACTGGAGAACAAACTTGTAGCCAGTGAAAGCATTATATATATAAATGCATTAGCCCAGCTTAAATTCCAGAGCCGAAGGGTTAGACACCAGAGTCTGCAAGATGAATATTTCTTCCCAAAATTATTTTGGCTGCAGATGTGATAAATTAAGGCTAACCACTTTTTTAAATTATCTGCATTATTAAAAACATTACTTAGACTTCTGGGGTATGGCAAAGAGCATGATTAATAAGTCTGATAACAGTTTTATCAGTGCTGTATAATATAATACAGAAGACCTTTTTTTTAACCCCTGATCTTCTATGTGAGCCAGAGTTTAAAGAAGACAAATGGCAAGGATGTAAAAATGGGGGGGGGGGGAGTCTAGTAGAGTAGAGTGTATCCATTAATTCAAGTGGGGATTTCCCCTAGGCTGCTCTTGAATGTTTAGGCAACGGCACAAATTAACTCATCATTCCTTATTCTTCATAGCAAGATTGTTTCACACTGCAGGTAATTAACTTGCTCTGAGATTCCCTTGGACAGACTTTTGAAAAAGGCATTGCTGGACTATGATTTCTCAACATGCTCTGCAACATCACCAAAAATTGCATTTGATAGGGTACTGCGCACAAAAATGCCTTTATTAGTGCAAATAACATACAAAAAATGCATTCTATATAAAGGAAACTTGCATAGCAAAATTGTGCATGTTGGGCAAAATTGTATGCAAATATGTGCATATTAGGAGAAAGTAGCATTAAAATGCCGATGAATTTTCATGCGGACTTGTTCCTTAAAAAATTGCAAACTGATGTGGAAATGTGGAGAACTGAACGTAAGAGCGGAAATATGAAAAACAGAAAGAAACTGAAACAGACAGATTCATCCATCCCAAGTGTACAGTGCTTCTTCCATTGCAAACAAACATGATCCAGCTGCTCAGGCCCACTCCTTGGCCTCAGAGGATTTTGGTGGGAGTTGGTACCTGGTTGGACACCAGGGAAGACCAACGATGAAGGCAGGAAGTGCTGCCCAAATCATCCTGGTTCCATATTGATATCATATTGGCCATGCAATTTCTGAAGTGGATTGGAGTGTGACTTTATCTGAATAATCTTATGAAAGCTGAGTTGTTGAGAGGCCCTCAGGGTTATAAAGTGGAGTATATCCATAGGAATAATAATGTAAACCAGTAGATTACCAGGGGGAGGTGGAGTAAGAGACAAGGGGAGGCACTGGTGGTGCTGATTCAAGACTCCTGCTCAGTGACTTTAAACCAGACACTGGGGAACTGGCATCGCTTCATTCAGCCCATCCATCATGTTAGGAATTTATGGAACAATGAAGTTGTAACTAAAGGTGGAATTTAAGCCGCTCGCTAAATGATTATCAGACTTTGAAAGGTTGGTAACACCACATGAAGTTCAACCATTTTGTTGAATTAATTAAACTATATAGTTTCAATTTGGTTTTGAATAAATGAAAAATGGATTTTTCTTGCTTTGGATTTTATTGCATTATTCCTTAGAATGTTGTGCAAACCACTATTCCGGAAGGGGGAGGGGACACAGGGAACCAAGGAGCTAGTGGCTTGAAAAAGTTTGGGAACCACTGATGGAAATGATTATATGTCAGGGATTGGAGTCAAGAGGGCAAGATGGATGAGGAGTGGTAGAATCACCCCTTGCTTCTACCGACGCTTCAGGAGAAGAAGAATGCATTGATTTACAGCAGAGTTTTGAGGGGGTTGAGGAGGGTCACAGCTCAGAGATAGATGAACAAAAGAGTTGGGAAGTGTTAGAGGAAGGGGGAGGGATTGCGACAGAGCAGCCAGCTGACACGTTGTCACTGGAGAGCAGTGGCGTAGCGTGGGGGGTGCCAGGGGGGCCGGCCGCACCGGGCGCAACATCTGGGGGGGCGCGCTCGCTGCCTCCGGAGTCGCCGAAGAGCCTCGGGCGCAGGCTGTAGCAGAGCCCCATGTCTGGTGGAACCGACGAGCTGTGCACGCGCCCGGGCTGAAGGCGTCCGGCAGGCAGCGGCTCTCAGCCCCGCGCGTCAGGGCCGCGGAGGACGTGCCAGGCAGCCCCTCCTCACAGCCCCGCCTCCGCTGCTGCTGCTGCAGCTGCTGGGCCATGTTGCATTTTCCTCGCCTCTCTGCCCCCCTCCTCCTCCGGGCAAGCGGCGTGGTTTGGGCGGCAGCGCCAGCAGCAACTCGACTCAGATCGGCAGGTTAGGGGTTGGGGGGGCGCAAATTACTTGCCTTGCCCCGGGTTAGGGGGCGCAAATTACTTGCCTTGCCCCGGGTGCTGACAACTCACGCTACGCCGCTGCTGCAGAGTATTTCTGATCCCCCTTCTCCAGAACTCGGCGTTCATTAAAGGTTCAGGAACAACGAAATCAGAGACATTTGGCCACAAGCAGCTGCCGTAAAGGGGGATGCTGTTGCTAGGAAGGAGGGAGGAGGAGCCCACTTTGGAGCAACACCATTGTTAAGGCTTGCAGCATTCTTTTGTCTCTCGCTATTATGAAGAAGAAGAAGAGGAGGAGGAGGAGGAAGAGGAGGAGGAGTTTGGATTTGATATCCCACTTTATCACTACCCTAAGGAGTCTCAAAGCTGCTAACATTCTCATTTCCCTTCCTCCACCACAACAAACACTCTGTGAGGTGAGTGAGGCTGAGAGACTTCAAAGAAGTGTGACTAGCCGAAGGTCACCCAGCAGCTGCGTGTGGAGGAGCGGAGACCCGAACCTGGTTCACCAGATTACGAGTCCACTGCTCTTCACCACTACACCACACTGGCTTTTATGAGTGAATTAATTCATTAAAAAGGACTCTCCTTGTTTTCTCTGCTCTTGCTGCAACCAGGGAAGGAATAGCTTTCCCGAAGACTTGACATTGTAGGAACAACAACACACATGTTGGAATTATCTCTCCTCTTGGGCAATAATTGGCAGTGGCCAGCATGGTAGTGCAATGCCACTCACCAACTGTCTATCTCATCATGCCACTGCTGCTTATCTAGATGTAGAGGAGGAAGAGAGACGCAGCTGCAGGTTTGCTGTGGTGCAAACACACCAGCAGGAACACTGGATTAAGTCCACCATTGTGTTTGCACCACCTCAACCTCACCACCAACTCACCCCTCCTTTGCTACCTCCTGTTAAGCAGCAACGCAGCTGACCAGAGGTCAGGTGAGGGGCAGTGCCCCATCGTACCCACCCACCTGGTTTGGTTTTAAACAAGAACTACTCTGTGCCAAACTTTAGATGATTAACCTCAAAACATTACATAAAGACTCCTTTGTGTTTTGGGGAAAAAACTTTGCCCTGAATCTTTCCATCAAGGGACGCAGAGGCAAACCCAAAGATACGGTCTTCGTAAGTGATTAGAAGATGGAGCCAATAATAAAGCAGTAATAAAACAAAAGGCGCCACTGGGAGTTAAGGATTTTCAAACAAGCCTGTCAAAAAAGTGTAATAATGTTGTCAGATCAATTTGCTGCCAAGTGCAGGTGTAATGCGATAAAACTTCAAAGTGGAAGTTCTTAGCAGATTATGTTCTCAAAACTGTCAATCAGGCGCTGTTCTCATAAGTAACAAATTACAATGTATCAAGCTGTAGAACCAAGGATGCCGCTGTAATCTGCCTAACCAGGCTGGATTTTCAATGTGCATGTTAATAGCCCTGTTGGTGTGGACAAACATCCTGCACCCTCTTTATATCTCATCATTTCTGATTTATTTTCCATTGAGGGAAGGGGGGATTTATCGGCAGCCGGATATTTGTACTGCTGCACACGTGCACACAGTGGAATAAATCCTATGTGGAAAGATGCACAATGACCAGTTTCCATCCTTTCTTCTCCTTCCTCTTTGTTGCTGTTATCTGGGAGCGGCTGCCGAGACCACAGAACACCGGTCTTGAAAGACCTACAATGGCTCCCAGTACAGTGGTGCCCCGCAAGACGAATGCCTCACAAGACGGAAAACCCGCTAGACGAAAGGGTTTTCCGTTTTTGAGTTGCTTCGCAGGACGAATTTCCCTATGGGCTTGCTTCGCAAGACGAAAATGTCTTGCGAGTCTTGAGATTTTTTTTTCGCTTTCCCCCCCCTTTATCTAATCCGCTAAGCCTTTAATAGCCTTTAATAGCCTTTTAGCAGCTAATCCGCTAAGCCTTTAAGCCTTTAATAGCCGCTAAACCGCTAATAGCGCTAATCCGTTAAGCCGCTAATAGGGTTGCTTCGCAAGACGAAAAAACCGCTAGACGAAGACTCTCACGGAACGGATTAATTTCGTCTTGCGAGGCACCACTGTACGTTTTTGAGCACAATTCAAAGTGTTGGTGTTGACCTTTAAAGCCCTAAACAGCCTCGGTCCGGTATACCTGAAGGAGCGTCTCCACCTCCATCGTTCTAATAACGATCGTAATAAAAATAAAAATCAATTATACTTTTTGGTGGGATCTGAATTGGTTGAGTAAGTACCTCGGAAAGAGATAACTAAAAACGTTGGCTTAATGTCCTGAGGTCCAGCGCCGAGGGCCCTCTGGCAGTTCCCTCACTACGAGAAGCCAAGTTACAGGGAACCAGGCAGAGGGCCTTCTCAGTGGTGGCGCCCGCCTTGTGGAGTGCCCTCCCACCAGGTGTCAAACAGAAAAATAACTACCAAACTTTTAGAAGACATCTAAAGGCAGCCCTGTTTAGGGAAGCTTTTAATGTTTAATAGGTTATTGCATTTTAGTGTTTTGTTGGAAGCCGCCCAGAGTGACTGGGGGGATCCAGCCAGATGGGCAGGGTATAAATAATAAATTATTATTATTATTATTATTATTATTATTATTATTATTATTACCTAACGTAAAGGGGGAGCCTGACTGGAAATGTAGCTGTAGGCCACATTCACGGCATACATTTAAAGCACTGCGATACCACAAAGGATTCTGGGAGCTGTGGCTTGTTAAGAGAGAGTTCTTAGGAGACCCCTATCCTCCTCACAGAGCTAAAGTTCCCAGATTGGTTTCGACAACGAATACCTCTTTCACAGGGAATTTTAGCTCTGTGGAGAGAATAGGGTTCTCCTAACAATTCTCGATACCCACATGAAGATACAGCTCCCAGGATCCTTTGGGGGGAGCCATGACTGTTTGGTTACCACCGTGCTTTAAATGCACATATGCTGTAAATGCACATATACAGTGGTACCTCAGGTTAAGTACTTAATTCGTTCTGGAGGTCCGTACTTAACCTGAAACTGTTCTTAACCTGAAGCACCACTTTAGCTAATGGGGCCTCCCGCTGCTGCTGCGCCACCGGAGCACAATTTCTGTTCTCATCCTGAAGCAAAGTTCTTAACCCGAGGTACTATTTCTGGGTTAGCGGAGACTGTAACCTGAAGTGTATGTAACCTGAAGCATATGTAACCCAAGGTACCTCTGTACTCATATTTACAGCAAGGCAAACTGTTGATGAGTTGGCCACAACTTTCAGACAGCCAACATCCCTCAATTTCTATCAGCTTGGTATCTCTAGCTACTGGGCTTGCTCATTCCTAAAACAGAGCGGGTTGGGGGCAGTCTGAATAGCATACTGGGTTCAGAAAATCTAGTCATCCGCCTGGATCATATAGCTGAAAAGGAGGACAGAGGCAGCCATCTTCCCCTTGGTTATTGTGCAGTGGAATGGATAATGGAAGACAAACGTCTGGTGAGAAAGGGACTCCTCTTTCATCCTCATAGCAAAGCAATTGTAAAATCCTAGCGTTCTTCTTCCATGCCCGACTTTCTCTAGCAGATCCTGGAGAAGAAAAAGGATGCACCTTTATATACAGGTATGCAGAAAGCCACACTGTCTTCACCAACCAGCTGCCCTGTGTTTTTCCAACCAAGAGCTGGAATTGTTCCAGAGAGAGAGAGAGAGAGAGAGAGAGAGAGAGAGAGAGAGAGAGGCCCATTTCTGTCAGCGTTTGGATTTAAAATGCACTGTCAGTTCTGATTTTTCTTCCATTACCATCTCAAATGGGCAGAAAAGGACAGCTAAACTGGCAATCAGTTTCCAACAAGGCAAGGTCAAAACAACAGGCTATGCCTCATATCACTGGGAGGAACAGGGAGCTATTATGACAGAGGTGTAATAGGAGGAACCAGCTGAGCATCTCACTCAGTATGCAGCTTGGGAAAACTATTCTCCAGGGATGCTCAGCTCTGGGCTTGCAGCCTGGGGGCAAAATCCCACTCGCACCCCTCTGCGCACATTATAAATATACCAGCCTTGTTAAATGTATCTGTTAAAGGCAAAGATTTACTCCAGGAATGCCCCCTCACCACACTCACATGCACACTGCCCATGAAAATTATTCTTACATTTTGCTCAGCTTGACCTCAGAGGTTCTATCTGCTGTACATTGTAATGGCAAGTTCATCTTTTTTTCCTGAGAAAGTTCAAGGGGGAGAAGGCAAGGGGAGGGGCTTACTCCCAGCCCCCAGAAGGGATGGAGAAATCTGTCCATTTCAGTTTTCAGCATACAGTGGTACCTCAGGTTAAGAACTTAATTTGTTCTGGAGGTCCGTTCTTAACCTGAAACTGTTCTTAACCTGAAGCACCACTTTAGATAATGGGGCCTCCCACTGCCGCCACGCCACCACCGTACGAGTTCTGTTCTCATCCTGAAGCAAAGTTCTTAACCCGAGGTACTATTTCTGGGTTAGTGGAGTCTGTAACCTGAAGCGTCTGTAACCTGAAGTGTCTGTAACCTGATGTACCACTGTATTTCTTTAGGAGACTGCATTTTCACTTGAAAGCAAACTTTGCAACAGACAATTGACCTCATTTACTTGATTCAAACAGTGAGGAGGATGGGATGGAGGGTGAGAGGACAGACCAGCTATTACTGCTCCACCCCACTTGTATAACAGGTTGCTGCTGTTGTTGTTATTGTTGTTATATCGAATTATTACCCACCCTTCACCAGCAGATCCCAGGATGGCTTAAAACTATGCAAAATTCAGAATTAAAAACAGTTAAGATGAAATAAAATCAGAGTTACAGTCTTCTTGGGAGATAGATATTTGGGACCAGCTTCTGCTGTGACACTGGGACAGAAGAGGAGAATGGAGTTTCCAACTCACTGAAATGACTGGGCTTGTAGACATAAAAGGGGGACCTCCTGGACTTCTGGATTGGCATGTGGGCACAAGGACAATCTAGGGTTGCCTTATGTCCAGGATTCCAGTGATGGAATTAGCGTGGGGGGGGGGTTGGGAAATCTGCAAAATGTCTGGGTTTTAAAAACTTTTTACTTCTTGAAATATGGCAACGCTTGCACAATCACCCCAATGTTGTGTAATATTTATTGCTCGGATTGTCTTGTGGGATTAGGTGGAGTACCATGTGCGTTAGGATTTGGTTGTTGGAGGTTTTCAGAGGGAAAGCTGTGTTATCTGACCCACCCCCAGCAAAAAGAAAAGAAAAGCCTGTACTGGTATAGAAATACATTCCCTGCTCCTCAGTGAGAGATGGAACAGCGTATCTGTTAGCTCAGCAGGTGTAGACTGGATTTATCGATGCTGCTGTGATGTGGGATAGTTGGGTTATTATTGGTTGTCAGCTGCTATTATTGATTGGTGGGTTTGATGATTACTGACTGTTGTGTGTAAAGGGATTGATGAAAGGATGTGTAGGAAAAGAAAAGAAAACTGGTAAATGTGTAATGGTGCTATATATGGGGATGAAAAGTTGATAAAAGCGAGAGCGTGTAAGAATGGTTGTGTGGGTAGAACCTTCTGGAGAGCTTCATATAGTTTGCAATTTCACGTTGATGTGATTATTGTTTTGCATGCACAGATATTGTGCTGCATTGTACATTTGCATCCATGGATTTCCTTTTTTCTTTCATAGAATCATATAATTGTAGAGTTGGAAGGGACCCTGACAACCATGTAGTTCAAGCCCCCTGCACTAACAACCTTGGCATTATCAGCACCATGCTCTAACCAGCTGTGTGATCAGTTGTTGATATTGTGTTTGTCGTATACTTTTGTACCTGTGGCATTTTTTATTTCAATATAAACCAAAACCCATCGCTATGAAGTGGTCTCTGTAAATGGTTTAGATAAATAAAAAATAAATAACATCCACTAATATCTAATGAGTGGGGAAGCAATAGGACAATTGTATTATTTCAGCACTGATCCAGGTGTCAATATGCCCCCACAAACCACCACCCCTAAAAGGAACTGCAATGGCACTGTAAAAATCTCAGTAAAACGGTAAAGGACCCCTGGACTGTTAAGTCCTGTCAAAGGTGACTATGGGGTTGCAGCGCTCATCTCACTTTCCAGCTGAGGGAGCCGGAAGTTTGTCCACAGACAGCTTTCTGCGTCATGTGGCCAGCAGAACTAAACCGCTTCTGGCACAATGGAACTCCATGACGGAAACCAGAGCGCACGGAAACACCGTTTACCGTCTCACTGCAGCAGTAACTATTTATCTACTTGCAGTGGAGTGCTTTCAAACTACTAGGTTGGCAGCTGGGACTGAGCAACGGGAGCTCACGCCATCACAGGGATTCAAAATGTTGATCTTCTGAGCAGCAATCCAAGAGGCTCAGTGGTTTAGACCACAGCGCCACCCGCTCCCCCCCCAAAAAAAACCTCAGTGGACACACTAAGGCTGCAGTTGTTCATCTCAACTGATCTCCTGGGAAGGAACATCCCATTTCAGAACCCAAGTGTGTTATTAGGTCATCAGAAAGGAGTCAAACCAGAGTAAGACCTTAAAGACAATAGCCCATCTAGTCCAGCATCCTGTTCTCACAGTGGCTGGTCAGATGCCTGTGGGAAACCAGCAAGAGTGCTTGATCTGATGGGAACAGAAGGTATTCTTTGAGCTAAGCGTGGTGGATGGGAACCCCAAGGTGGTTTTGGAAACAAAAGAACTTTTTTGTGTGTTTTATCTACCATGGGAAGCAGTGGAAGGGAAACAAGACCCACAGAAAGTTTCTGGAACATCTCCAACGTACATACGCTGTTTGGCCCTACAGACACCACAAGATAAACTTATTAACATATAAGTTAATATATGTTGTTAGCCCAGATAGAAGCCTGTGAAAAACAAGGAAGCAGGATTTGAGTACAAGAGCCCTCTCCCCTCCTGTGGTTTCCAGGAACTGGCATTCAGAATCATTACTGAGAGCCAGTGTGGTGTAGTGGTTAAGAGTGGTGGACTCGTAATCTGGTGAACCAGGTTCGATTCCCTGTGTCTGAGGAGCCAATGTCATCAGAGAGGGAAGCTCTGATTCTGGAACACTGGAGCTGTCTCTTTGAGGCTGGGAGGGTAAATCTGATGATGGCCCTTAGGAAGCCCACCCGGGAACCATAAAATCGCATCCTTCACATGCCTGTTTCTTTCCTTCCTCCTCTATCCAGCTCAACACATCATCAGCAGGCCAACCTTCCTCTTTTCACAGTGTACCAAACTCCTTGATATTTCTTTTCTTGAAGAGCATATCCACGGACAGAGGTACGGATGCTATTGCAAAGAAATTTCCACCAGAAGGGAGGCTAAACAGCACAGAGGGGGTTTTTTGAGAAAAGGAAGGTATTAGACAAAACCTGAAAGGTTAACCAAGAGCGCTGCCTCTAAAACCCCCAAGGCAAGGAGATCCATAAATGAGAGCCCAACAGAAGCAGACCAGCCCCTGACTTGCTTTTGACAATAGCATGGCCCAGATAATAGGTTCAGCTCAGCTTATCTCCTGGGCAGGACCATCACTAACACAATGTATTTCAGAACCCAAGTGAAATACTAGGTCATCAGTAAGAAACCAGGCAGTGCTTGATCCGACAACAGCAGAAAAAGGTATTATCTGAACTGAAACATGGGGGACATTTACAGCCCTAAATATCACAACGCAAATATCCAATGAACTGTAGGGAAACAGCTAATTAGCAGAATTGACCGGAACACGGTCAAGTTTCCACAAAAGTGGCATGGGGTTGGTGATCTCACTGCTAAAATTAATTTCCCCCTATCTTTTGTCTCCAAATTCTCCTCTGCAAATTTTGATTGTGAACCTTCTATGAATATTTTCAAGGCATTCAAAGGTTTTGGGGGCGTTTAATGTTCGACATCAGCAAAAGAATGCACAAAATTCTGCTCTAACTGTGGACAGCGAGTGGCCCTGTAGAGAGAGGACACTGTACAGCCAAAGACACATCCAGCCAGTTTAGTAAAGTCCCAGAAGAGCGTCATGACATGAACGCCGTCCTTGGCAGAGTAATCTAAACCCTGGTCAGGCAGCAACAGTGTATGATGGAGCAGTGGACAGGGCTGGCCCAGGACATTTTGCCACCTGAGACAAAACAGTAAATTCTGGGGGGGGGGGACCTCTTTCACCCCCAATGATGACTCCGCCCCCTCTCCACTCCTGCCAGTCCCACCTCCAACCCCACAGGCAATGTCTCCTCCTTCTCCTTTGCCCACCTCCACCCGCCACCAATTCCTTTACAGCCACCGCCTGAGAAACAAGAAGACTGTAATGGAAGCTGACAGGGAGGGCAGTGGTGGATGAGGCGGTGACACTGAGTAACAGTACCAGGAGAAAGTAAGTTGTGTGTTCCTTTTGCCACCCTTCCCAGCTGTCTCATCTCTGCTACCTGAAGCAACCACCTCACGGAGCCTCATGGGTGGGCCAGCCCTGGCGGAAGAGCAACTGCCACACCCACAACTCTGATGTTTATGCTGGCCAGGGTGGGAGGTGGGGAGCAGGCCGAAGCCTGATTTGGATTGTGCCATGGTGTTGGCATGGTGAATGGGCACAATACCAGTGAGTTGTAGTAGTTAAGAGTGTTGGACTAGGACCTGGGAGACCAGGATTCAAAACCCTGCTCATCTATGAAGCTCCTTGGGTAACCTTGGGCCAGTCACTGCTTCTCAGCCTAATCTACCTCACAGGGTTGTTGTTGAGGAGGTGGAGAATCATGTACACCTCCTTGAGCTCCTTGGAGAAAAAAGTAGGATATGAATACAAGAAACAAAACACATAAACTGACAGAATCTGGGCCTGGTCAGGATTTAGTAGTTCTTGGGCAGACTCCACAGCTCCCCCATTTCACAGCCCCCATTTCAGGGCTTCCCACCAGTGAGAAGTTCACCAGCAGTACTTTTGATGGGCAGAACAGGGAGCTATGAAGTGACACCATCATCACTCTGCAAGCAGAGAGGAGCCGAATTGGTCTGGTATGCAGAGAGGGAGACCTCCATCCCATTCAAACCCCACAGCATGGTGGACTGCCCCCCGAGCCTTCCTTCAACTGCATTGAGAATTGCTTTCCATATCATGTCACTGATGGGGACATGTGGGAAAACAGAAGTTGTGGGACTCCAGCTCCCATCAGCCCCAACCAGCACGGTCAATGGTCAGGGATAATGGCAGCCGCATCTGGAGGGCTACAAGTTGTTGTTGTTTCTTTTGTTCCTCACCGCTGTCACGATCTAGCAGCTTTTGTGTCATTCCTTTTCTATGTCTAAGGGATAAACGCACTGCCATTTTCAGTTATGGGGTGATGATCAGGGTAGAGAATACAATTCAAAGCAAGATTATCCCGTCTCAGTTGATGTCTGGCTGGGAAGAATTGCTGTGTGCGACACACCCTGAAGGATTGTGGCGAGCGTCTCAGAGATTGCTCTTTAAATCCCCATGTACACACCTGCTCATCCTGCAGCCCTATGAATATATGTTGCTACCTTGCACCATCACAATGGGCTCCCCTAAGGTCTGTAGGCTCTCTAAGACTAGTCTGACATTAGTCTTTTTCAGTCTCTTCTATCGGAGGTACTTTTAATTGGAAATCTAATCCTTCGGCATCCAAACTTGCTCTACCACACAGCAATGCCGCTCTCCTTCTAAGGAGCAACAAGATTAAGTGAGTCGCTGATGTCGCTCAGAATGAAGCATTCATTCACTTATCTTAAAAATGGTATACACTGCATTTCTGCTTTAAAAGTGATGGGTAAAAGCAAGATAAACCACAGAAAGGCAGTGCACAACCACCCCTGATCTGATTAGGGACCTAATCCAGAGCTTTAGAGTGGCCTCAATCCAACCCAGGATCCAGGGCTGACCTGATCTGGATCTGGGCCAGAATTGGTTTGGGCTCCTGCACAGTGTTTAATGAAACATATGGTCAGTCTGTCAGTGTTTGTAAAAAGCAAAAAAAAGGTTCTGACTTCCTTTGTCTCCTCAGCCTGGTCCTTGTTGGCATAAAAGAGTCCATGAGAAGAGTGTCCTCGCAGAGTACTTTCTGCTTTTATTCTTAAAACTCTTTCTGCAAAAGCGACTGACCAACTGTACACACATCAACACTACCAGATTTCACTAACCAACCAACCCAACATCAAACTAACATTTCTCACTCTCTATATACAACCCGGTGCAGGCCGCTGACTCATGCTGACCCAGCTTTTTTAAGCATTAAAGAAACAGCGGCCAATTTTTAGCCGTGACACAGTCTCTTTGCCACTAGACCACAGTCCCTTGCTATCATCTCCGTCACAACCACAGACCATTCCAGATGGACTCAGTCCAACCAAGGAATCACCTCAGCCCTTTCTGACTGAATCCCAAGTCCGCCCCAATTCAGCCTGATTCAGTTTGGAATCCAAGATTCAGTTGGATGCAACCCTGACAAATAAAATAGATCAGCAGCATATTGAGATAGAAAAGAACTGCATTGCAATGCATTTAAAAACCCGAGAGAATAAAAAGATCCCACGTTGACATCAAGCAGGCCTCCTTGGGGAGGCAGTTCCACAAACAAGGAGCCACCACTAAAAAGACACTCTAACATGAACCCAGAAGTATCTCCTTATAAATCCAAATTCAAGTTGACTTGAAACTATGTTATTGTGGGGGGGCGGGTTTCTTTTCCACTCCCTCCCTCCCCCTGCTTGAAGCCTTTTTCTTTTTACCTTTGAACAAGGAAACACAAGTTTGTAAAGGTACTTATTCTGCTTGCTCCCTGAAAGCAAGGATATCCAGCACGCAGCAGCACTTTGTTCAAACACTCGTAATCTTAAGTAACGCTGCAAACTTTGTTTTGCATTGCAAGTCAATACATGTGTCCCTTCTCCACACCCAGAAGGTGAATAGGTATTGAACTGAGGTCTTAGCTGTACAGCCACAAAATATAGCCCTTAAAAAAAGAAGAAGCAAGGAGTAAATGGGAAAAAGAGTGGCTTATATTGATTGTGTGATGTTTTCCTTCTTAGCTCGATTCTGTCTGATGACCACCCCCCTTGTCTCACATAGAGGTACTTGCCAGCGCAAGTAGACTGAGCCCAGTGCCATACACAGAGAGCTACTTTGGAAATGGAAAACTCAGACCATTGAATACAGGGTTCCAATTTCCTCCGCCGCCACCTAAATGTGTTTTGCTCACACTCGGAAGACTTTTTAAGCAGCATTTCCTCAAGCCCTAGTTTATTCCAAACATATTTTGGTAAAGTCAGCGGGAGGATCAGGGTTTTAACATTTCGTTATTTCCCCAGATTCGAAGTTTATGTGAGAAAGTTTAATTTATTCCTCTCTCTTCCTCCTCCGTTTGACTGTGGTTTATTCCTGCCTTTGCTCTGTCTTTAACCAGAGAGAGAGGGAGCAACGGAGCAGAAAAACAGAAGGGATGGGAAGAACTATATATTAATTCTTGGGTTAAAGCAGTTTTAGAAAGCCCAAAAGGCTAATGAGAACACATTTTATTTTGTCCTTTTCTAACCCAAAGGAAGATTTCTTCCAGAGCTAACACGGCTATTATCAGCTGCATCATTCTGTCCCTAACGAGTCACTGCTTTGTTAATCCCTTTTAGAGCTCACCAGTTTACCTTTCAGAAGTATAAGTGCTGCCTACACTCGACATTCATTCCTTTGATGGTATTACTTCTTTTTACCTAATATCAAGTGGCCGGGTTCACAGAAACGGCTGATAGTCTGTATTGATCAGGTGAGCCTCAGCTGCAGAATAATTGCGCACCATTCCTTCTCGTTGAAGAAGGTCACACAACTACCGTACATGGCTGGGAGTTCCAAAAAAAGGGCACATTGCTTACACTGGCCTCCCCTCACCACTTCAAAAGCAAAAAGCAGGACTCGGCTGTTTAGGCAACATGTGCGAAAGATCTCAAAATTAGCCTGTGCTCTGCATAACTATTGTTATCAACTTAGGTTGCAACCCTATGCATAGAATTGGGCTGCTTGCATGCCATTGGTTAAAAATTGATATATCTTAAGTAACTGGATATGGAACAACTGATTGGTTCAAAATTGGGAAAGGAGTACGACAAGGCTGAATATTGTCTCCCTGCTTATTTAACCTATATGCAGAATTCATCATGTGAAAAGCTGGACTGGATAAATCCCAAGCCAGAATTAAGATTGCTGGAAGAAATATCAACAACCTCAGATATGCAGATGACACAACTTTGATGGCAGAAAGTGAGGAGGAATTAAAGAACCTTTTATTGAGGGTGAAAGAGGAGAGCGCAAAATATGGTCTGAAGCTCAACATCAAAAAGACGAAGATCATGGCCACTGGTCCCATCACATCCTGGCAAATAGAAGGGGAAGAAATGGAGGCAGTGAGAGATTTTACTTTCTTGGGCTCCATGATCACTGCAGATGGTGATAGCAGTCACGAAATTAAAAGACGCCTGCTTCTTGGGATAAAAGCAATGACAAACCTAGACAGCATCTTAAAAAGCAGAGACATCACCTTGCCGACAAAGGTCCATATAGTTAAAGCTATGGTTTTCCCAGTAGTGATGTATGGAAGTGAGAGCTGGACCATAAAGGCTGATCGCCGAAGAATGGATGCTTTTGAATTATGGTGCTGGAGGAGACTCTTGAGAGTCCCGTGGACTGCAAGAAGATCAAACCTATCCATTCTGAAGGAAATTAGCCATGAGTGCTAACTAGAAGGACAGATCCTGAAGCTGAGGCTCCAATACTTTGGCCACCTCATGAGAAGAGAAGACTCCCTGGAAAAGACCCTGATGTTGGGAAAGATGGAGGGCACAAGGAGAAGGGGACGACAGAGGACAAGATGGTTGGATAGTGTTCTTGAAGCTCCCAGCATGAGCTTGACCAAGCTGTGGGAGGCAGTGGAAGACAGGAGTACCTGGCATGCTCTGGTCCATGGGGTCATGAAGAGTCAGACACGACTAAACGACTAAACAACAACAACAGCCGGAAGAGCCGGACATGACTAAACAACAACAACAGGCAACTTAAATGTATGCCAAATGGCAGTCTTAGACTTTCCTACATTTATTTAATTTATGAATTTAGATCATGAACCCAGTTGATTGTGAAGGTTATGTGAAGGTTACTGGTGCTTTGTGGAACCTATCTCAGCATGGGTGTGACATGCACACACAATTGACACCCACACATCCATCCATGCATACCACATTTGCTCACACATGCCTGACCCATGTTTCTCATGCACCCATGCTGACAACATCCTCCCTTCCTTGTCTCATTCTTCTCCCTCCATGAGCTGGCTGTGGAGAAAGAGTGTGAAATTTAGACTGGGGGGGGGGATTCCCTTGAGGGGTTCGATACGGAGGTTCACACCAAATGCCCAATTAGTCAGACTTTATTCAGTAACAGACAGAGACCCCAAATGAGTCAGAGATTTCACTTCTATTAGCACGCACTGTATATAAGGGAGCCATATTACCAAAGATAACAACAACAAGAACAACAACAACAACAACAACAACAACAACTTATTATTTATACCCTGCCCACTCTGGGTGGCTTCCAATTGAATTTTAAAAACACAATAAAACATCAAACATTAAAAACTTCCCTAAACAGGGTTGCCTTCAGATGTCTTCTAAAACTCATATAGTTGTTTATTTCCTTGACATCTGATAGGAGGGCGTTCCACAGGGCGAGTGCCACTACCGAGAAGACCCTCTGCCTGATTCCCTGTAACTTCACTTCTCACAGTGAGGGAACCACCAGAAGGCCCTCGGAGCTGGACCTCAGTGTCCGGGCTGAACGATGGGAGGGGAGACGCTCCTTCAGGTATACTGGGCCAAGGCCATTTAGGGCTTTAAAGGTCACCAAAGTCTGTCCCTGCTTTCTGCCAGCTTCTCCCAGTGTCCTTCTGCCCACCGCTCCTATGGAATGCCCTCAGGATTAGGGCCGGTGTGCCCCAATTGACTTCCTTAAAGATTGCCATGATTGCTTCTCAAAGCATTATTTGTCTCTTTCCCTTGCACTTGTTATATCTTTTCAGTCTGTGGGTCCGTTCTCTTCCCCCATAAGGTCAGCTTGGGCATTCCCCTCTGTTTTCTCATGAGATGCCCAATTTAATAAAATAAAATAACACATACACACACATACATATATTTCTTTTTTCCAATCTAAATTCGTATTGATTCCTGAGATGTTCATTCTGGAGATCTATGGCATCATTGGATTATTCAGTTTAGCCATTTATATGTGTCTGTCTCTTTCTTCCAGATTGGTTCTGTTCCACAAGAGGCTAGAAGGAGGGGGAAATAATACTGCCATTGTTGCTATTCTGGTATCATAACTGCTCACACGGCCCTGAACTATTAGACCGTTTTGGCTCCAAGAAGCTCTGAGATGTGGTAATTCAGGAACTAAATCAAGCTTTCTTACTGCTGGATGAGGTTAGTGGATATTAATGGGAGGGCAGGAGTTTGTACTGAATCATTCATCTGAATAAAGGGCAAACAATTGCTTAATACTTCAAGTGGGAAAATACCGCTTCCCCCCTCCCCCCAGAAATACTCCAGAATGCATGAAGCAGAGCAAAGAAAGCACAACTGGAAGGAACAAAATGGCAGCTCCTGTTAATATACATTAGAAATGGGGTACGGATGTGGTAGACATTTGGTTTGGTTAGAAATGTCAAAGCAGATCAACCTATTTTGCATTTTCTGGCGGGCCAATCTCTGAAACAATATGTGAACCAAAGCACAGCTATCCTTTGAAATCTAAAAAAAATAAATAGTAGGGTGGTACAACTATGAAACATAAAGACGTTGGGAGCGGTCATTAGGAAATTAGGGAAGAATTCTCTAGCTCAGACATCCCACTGATGTCTGCATCATTAGCGAAAGCACATGCATCTGTTTGTGTAATTAGTTCTGTTTAATAAATATATATTACATTCATTAATTGTATATGTAATAAATATATTACGTGTGTGTGTGTGTGTGTGCGTGCGTGCACACACATTAATTCTGTATATTAAATAATATGAACTTTATTGCAAACACTTTAATTTATGATATAGAAATTTAATTCAGTGTGCAGCCCCCAAGTTCTGTGTCAAGGTATTCTTTTGTCTGAGAAGTTGGCCCTCCCTGAAATAATTGGTCCGTCGCCTGCATTGAATGAGGTTGTGCTCTTCCTGAAGAAGCAGAACCTGGAAGACAGGAGTTAGAATCTCAAATTGGGGTGGTGGTGCTGCAGTTAACTAAGTCACAACTACATATTGTGTAGGATGTTGTGTAGTGCTGGGATGCTCCTAGATCCATCATTGTCACTAAAGGCCCAGGTGGCCTCAGTGGCTAGGAATGGCCTGAGAACCATTGTCCCCGTGCTGGTAACCTCCAGTTGAATTACTGCAATGTGCTCTATGTGGGGCTGCCCTTGAGGTTCATCCAGAAGTGGTAGCTAGTGAGAAACGCAGTGGCTCAACTGCTCACTGGGGCAGGCAATTGCCATGTTACGCCACTGCTGGAAGAATTGCACTGGCCGCCAATTAGCTACTGGGCTAAGTTGAGGGTGCTCATTATAGTGAACAGAGCCCCATATGCCTTGGGTGAAGAAATCTGAAAGATTCTCTCATCTTTTATACCATATTTACTTGAATGTAATGCACACCCTTTTTTGGCCAAATTACGTCACAGAAATTAGGGTGCACATTAGATTTGATGGCGGCAGCAAACACTTTTTTGGTTTCAAGGTTTTGACAATTGAGGTGCACGTTAGATTCAACGGCATGTTTTGTTGCTTAGTCAATTAGTTGTGTCCGACTCTTCGTGACCCCATGGACCAGAGCACGCCAGGCACTCCTGTCTTCCACTGCCTCCCGCAGTTTGGTCAAACTCATGCTGGTAGCTTCGGAGAACACTGTCCAACCATCTCGTCCTCTGTTGTCCCCTTCTCCTTGTGCCCTCCATCTTTCCCAACATCAGGGTCTTTTCCAGGGAGTCTTCTCTTCTCATGAGGTGGCCTGTTAGATTCATGTAAATACAGTATACCCAAGCAATCAGTGTTCTGCAGAAGAGGGCTGCCATCTTATCAGGATGTTCGTTTTGCACAATTAGCTTCATGCCCCCCCCCCATTAAATATTAGACAGGCACTGTCTTTCTTGTCTTTTCAGAACCAATTGAAGACTTTTCTCTTTCAACAAACTTTTTAAGTGGATATCTTTCCCAGTCTGTATCTGTACTGCTTTTAAGATTTGGATTGTTTTATCACTTGCGTGTTTGCTGCCCTGTGCTGCTTTGGAAGGAAAGAAGGGTGGGATGTACATAACAACAACAACAACAGCAACAATACAAATATTAATTAAAATGACTGCCTAATCAATTTAAACAGCTTCATAGGTCTGTCAGCATAGAAAGATCTTCAAGAGAAACCTGAAAGTAAAAAAGCAAGGATGGACTAATAATGAAATGCATTGCTACCAGATTTAGTGACAGTTGTCAGTATTTGTGGTTTTTAAAAGATGGTGGCAAACTTGTGGAGAATGCACATATCAGCAGGTACTTGTCAGAGGGTGGTTTTGAACTATGTTTTACTCAGAAGAAAATGTTCTCTGGAAAACTCATTAGCATCCTAGTGTGAATTTTTCCTGATACACTCATTTTTATATGCAATTTTGCTTTTAATACACACATTTTTGCAAAGCAATTTCCTGTACAATAATGCATTTATCTGTGTTGCTTTCACTAATATATGCCTTTCTATGCACGCTTGACCCTGCTATATGCCTTTTTGTACACATTATTTGGCTATAGAACCGTGTTGCAAAATCTGAATGAGCGCGGATTTTGAAGGATGGTTGAATTTTTCAGTGCAGATATTGTTTCAGAAAGTGTGAATTATGTAGGTTCACCTTTAAATGCAAAGTGGCTTGACTTTCTCCCTCATCACCTCCAATCTTGAGGAGTGTTATTGGTAGTTTTATTATTATTACTTCGGTGCTCTACTAGGATTCTATTTTTATTTTATTTTTTGCAACCATTTGCAAAGCGTGGCCATTTACTATAGACGCAGCCTCCAGTTCCTCATCTGGCTCATAATTTGCTTTCCGCAACTAACAAGCTACGGGTACTGTCATTTTTCTCTTTCTCCTGCATACATTTGCCCATAAAATGTAGGGAGTTGAATCAGCACCTATGGTCAAGTAAATCACCAGCCTTGTCTAAACTGACTGAAGCAATTATCTCTGTGCTTCTGAAGTGGACAGAAATGACAGTCAGTTTAGAGGAAATGTATTATCTCCAGGAAGAAGAGGCTGCATTGAACCTTTCAGTCAAACCCAGTTAAAATTTACAGATGTGATTTGCTTGCATCTTCGTCTTCTTCTCCTTTCTGGAAATGCGGTTTAGAACAACAGTCTCTGCCATCTCTCTCTCTCTCTCTCTCTCTCTCTCTCTCTCTATATATATATATATATATTTGGTGGGGGGGTAGGAAATAGAAGAGCACTGATAAAAATGGAAGTATTTCAGAGTTAAGAGGCAACATGGGGACAAAGAGAGTGGCTTGGAGCAAGTGAAAATTATGAGGCTGAAATTATTACACCTTGGAAAGAACACGGAGGAAAACAGTGGAAATGGCCTGGGATATAAAAAGAATTAAGAGGAGGAAGGGGAGGGAAATGTATAAATAAGGACAGAACGAAGTGTTTGAGAAAGCTATTTTATGGAACATATTGATATTTAGGCTTTTCCTCAAGTGCAACCCAATTGTTTTTTGAAATGCTAATTGTAGAAAGGAAAGAACGGTTGTATGGTTTTTGGTTTATTGGGGCTGTAATGTTTTGTAGTTTACCTTATCCTGCTTTTGGCTGTGAAGCACTGTACAAATTTGCAGATGAATTGATTGATTGATTGATTGATTGATTGATTGACACAAGAAACATGTTTCTGCCAATCATGCCAGGGTTTGGGATTTATTTTGTAGTTTTGAGTTGTAGAGGAGCCACAGCACACAGTTGCACTGGGAATCCCTATTTCTAACTTCTTGGGGAAGTTATTCTTTGTGTGTTTTTAAAAACAGGGAGGGAGGGAGTAAGGGAGGGCCTTCTCAGTGGCTGCTCCCAGACTCTGGAACTCCATGAAGAAGCTAGACTGGCTCCTTCCTTGTTGACTTTCCACCAGCAGACTTGGGGGGATTGGCCACTTTTAATGAAAAGGCTTGCGCCATGCTGTTCTTATTGCCATTATTTGTATGTTTTTAACGTATTTTATATATGTATGTAGTTTTAAATCCTACTGGTGTGTTTTTTTAAAAAAACCACTCTTGTTTTTTCTGCGTTTTTAGTAAGAGATTCTTGTTTTTTTCTATAAGCCGCCTTGAGTTCTGTCAAGAAAAACACAGGGAATAAATAAAATAATAATAATAATAATAATAATAATAATAATAATAATAATAATGGAAGGAAACATTTAATTGCTTGCCAGGTTATTTCGAGGCCCAAATCAATGTGCTCACATTAGTGTTTAAAACCCTAAATGCCTTAGGCCCCAAATATCTGAAAGGCTGCCTCCTTTCCTACAGACCCTCCAGGGTGTAAAAATCAACAGAGGGAGTCCTCTTAGTAGTTCCAGCACCCTTAGAAGTTCAGGGGTATGCATGGCCTTCTCTGTGTTGTCCCCTGGGTTTTGCAAGTCCCTCCCCAAAGAGGCGTGCCTAGCACTTTCACTATGCAGCTTTCAGCAAATGTTGAAGACACACCTCTTCACCACAGCTTTCAACACCTGAAGGAGTGTGTTTTCGGGGCCCACCCAGTGGCTGTAACCTTCTTTTAACTGTCTTTATTTCTTAATTGTAAGTTGCCGTAACCTGCTCTGGGACCTGGTGAAGGATAAGTAATAAATTGGAAGTTGCTGCACTTGTTAAAAGTTACAAGACTGCAAAGGTTAAGCAAAGTCCATTGTATCCAGACAGACTTTCAAGACAGTCCCTTAATTAGCTGGCCACTTGCCTTACCTAGGAAGACCAGGGTGGGGGTGGGGGGTTAGGTAGCCTATAATACAACGCTTCTGTAAGGCGCATGAAAATAAACTCCGATAGGGCACGGCCTTGTTGACATGAGGCATCCTCCAATTAAGTTAGTTGAAGAAAAACCAACTCTTCTCATGGTTTCCAGGAGTGTTAGCTGCTCCAAAATTATTCCTGAGCAATACGTTGGTAATGAGAGCAAAAAGGACATTTCTAGAGAACTGTGCCAGTTCAGCCTTTGTTCAGCCTCTATAGCGTGAAGCGCATACATGTAAATTGTTCACTTACAGTACTTTTCCGTAGATTTTCCCTGGCATGTCAGGCAATCTGCTGTCTCTGTTAAATCTAGCTCTAAAGTGGCATTATTAGGATGATTATTTTCTTTGAAGCAAAGGTGTAAATATACAGTCGTACCTTGGTTTTCAAACAGCTTAGTTCTCGAATTTTTGGCTCCCAAATGCCGCAAACCCAGAAGTGACTGTTCTGGTTTGTGAACTATTCTTGGAAGCCGAGCATCCGACGGGGCTTCCGCAGCTTCCGATTGGCTGCAGGAGCTTCCCACAGCCAATCAGAAGCTGTGCTTTGGTTTCCTAACGTTTTGGAAGTCGAATGGACTTCCAGAATGGGTTCCATTCAACTTCCAAGGTACAACTGTATACCATATTGGTCTGAATATAAGCCATCCACAAATAAATGTTTCACCCCTGAAATGAGATCTCTTTAAAAGGAAAATAGATTTGCCATATATCTCCTGTACCATCCAATGCTTTTTACATTACAGTGGTACCCTGGGTTAAGTACTTAATTCATTCCGGAGGTCCGTACTTAACCTGAAACTGTTTTTAACCTGAAGAACCACTTTAGCTAATGGGGCCTCCTGCTGCTGCCGTGCCGCCAGAGCATGATTTCTGTTCTCATCCTGAAGCAAAGTTCTTAACCCAAGGTAATATTTCTGGGTTAGAGGAGTCTGTAACCTGAAGCGTATATAACCTGAAGCGTATGTAACCCGAGGTACCACTGTATAAAAACACACACTAGACTCACCTCACAATGAATTACACAATAGCCAACAAAACAACAACACCACAAACTGGTTTATAAGATTAAAACCAAATTTACTAGATTAATAGCTAGAATAGAGATAGACTTATAACCATTCAAACAACAACCATACTAAGGTGCCATGTGCAAGACAAAGCCTGGAGATACTGTAAACATGGAGTGGATAAATGTACAACTGTATCTTAACAAGTTACATGCGCAGTAAACGTTATACAGACTGGATAAATGAACCGTTCAACAAGTAGCGTAAGTCCAATCACAGAACGGCAACCCTGTGCCGCCACAACGGCAAGGGTAGCACACTGGAGAATGTGAAAAAGATTTTCAAAGCTGTTTTTCAAAGACTGGACTGGATGAGATGTTCTTCAATGGGTCTTGAATTGGAAACACAAAGCCGTATGCATGGATCAATCATGGGAAGGCAAATCAAAGCCACCAGCCTAGTTGTATTATTACTACTGTCACCACATTTCATACTTTGTGTATATACTAACGCAACAGCCAACCAACGCCGCCTGTTGCGAAGGGCATGCAATCCTCTTACAAAAACCATGCATGGTTCCCGAGGTCTCGTCTCAAATCACAGCTCCTCTAACTGTAAGAGAATGCTTGCAGTCCTCTCCTCTGTGGATTTGTCCAATCCTCTTTTAAAGCTGTCCAAGTCAGTGGCCATCACTCTAGCCAGTGTGGTGTAGTGGTTAAGAGCGGTAGACTCGTAATCTGGTGAACCAGGTTCGCTTCCCCACTCCTCCACATGCAGCTGCTGGGTGACCTTGGGCTAGTCACACTTGTCTGAAGTCTCTCAGCCCCACTCACCTCACAGAGTGTTTCTTGTGGGGGAGGAAGGGAAAGGAAAATGTTAGCTGCTTTGAGACTCATTTGGGTAGTGATAAAGCGGGATATCAAATCCAAACTCTTCTTCCTGGGGACACAAGTTTCATAGTTTGACTGCACTGTGTGAAGAAGGGGCTTATTGTATCTATCCTTAATCTTCCAGCATTCAGATTCATTGGATGACCATGAGTTCTAGCATAATGACACAGGCGACCAGTACAGAATACTGCAAATGTGATTGCGCCATTTATTTGTATAACAGCCTTATGATATCATCATCATCATCACCATCTGTTTATTTGTATGCCACTTTCCCACAAAATTGGGCCCAAAATGACTCACAATATCTTTTAAAAAAATACATGTTAATAATAATAATAAATTTTATTTATATCCCACCCTCCCCAGCCGAAGCTGGGCTCAGGGCGGCTAACAACAATAAAACAGTACAAAAGTACAACACAAACAACACTCTAAAATCATTCATTATAAAATTAATTCAAATCAAGCCACTGGAAACCATTGGGCCAGGGCTCTGCGAAGATTGCCGAGGGAGGGAGTCAGGCTGTGCCCTGGCCAAAGGCCTGGTGGAACAGCTCTGTCTTGCAGGCCCTGCGGAAAGATGTCAAGTCCCGCAGGGCCCTAGTCTCTTGTGACAGAGTGTTCCACCAGATCAGAGCCACAGCCGAAAAAGCCCTGGCTCTAGTTGAGGCCAGCCTAACCTCCCTGTGGCCTGGGACCTTCAAGATGTTTTTATTTGAAGACCGTAAGTTTCTCTATGGGGCATACCAGGATAGGCGGTCCCGTAGGTACGAGGGTCCTAGGCCATATAGGGCTTTAAAGGTTAAAACCAGCACCTTAAACCTAATCCTGTACTCCACCGGGAGCCAGTGCAGCTGGTATAGCACCGGGTGAATGTGATCTCGCAGCGAAGACCCCGTAAGGAGTCTCGCTGCAGCATTCTGCACCTGCTGGAGTTTCTGGGTCAGTCTCAAGGGCAGCCCCACGTAGAGCGAGTTACAATAATCCAGTCTGGAGGTGACCGTTGCATGGATCACAGTGGCTAGGTCAGGGCGAGAGAGGTAAGGAGCCAACTGCTTAGCTTGCCGGAGATGGAAAAATGCCGCCTTTGTTATAGCTGCAATCTGCACCTCCATGGAAAGGGAGGTGTCGGAGATTACACCCAAACTCTTAACGGACGGTGCTGGCACTAATTGCACCCCCGCAAGAGATGGGAGTTGCCCCCCCAATCTCATATCGTCCCGTCCCAGCCACAGGACCTCTGTCTTCAAAGGATTTAGCTTCAACCGGCTCCCACGTAACCATCGAGCCACAGCTTTCAAACATCTGGTCAGTGTGTCTGGGGCCGAGTCAGGATGGCCATCCATCAACAGATAGAGTTGGGTGTCATCAGCATATTGATGGCAACCCAGCCCAAAACTCCGGACAAGCTGGGCGAGGGGGCGCATAAAGATGTTGAAAAGCATCGGGGAGAGTATCGCACCCTGAGGCACTCCACACACCAAGGAGTGGCGCGATGACAATTCCCCCCCAAGCGCCACCCTCTGTCCCCGACCAGAGAGAAACGAGTGTAGCCATTGAAGGACTGTGCCCTGGATCCCCACGTCGGCAAGGCGGTGGTCCAGGAGTTCGTGATCGACCATGTCGAAAGCTGCTGACAGATCTAGAAGAATCAGCAGCCCCGACCCGCCTCGATCCAGCTGTCTACGAAGATCATCTGTTAGGGCAACCAGAGCCGTCTCGGTCCCATGACCAGCGCGGAAGCCGGACTGGAATGGATCCAGAGCCGATGTTTCATCCAGAAACCTACCAAGCTGTTCAGCAACTGCTCTCTTAATCACCTTACCCAGGAATGGAAGGTTCGAAACCGGGCGGTAATTGGATAGATCTAAGGGATCTAATGATGTTTTCTTTAAGAGCGGGCGCACCACTGCCTCCTTCAGTTCCCCTGGGAATATCCCGGTGCCAAGGGACAAATTGATGATATCCCCCAGGGGGGCCCGCACCTCGTCTGGACACGCTCTAATCAGCCAAGACGGGCACAGGTCAAGAGGACAGGTGGTGGGCTTTCCAGCTCGGAGGAGTCTGTCCACATCGGCTGGGGATATCCGGTCGAAGTGGTCCAATACTGGACCCGAGGACAGTCGAGGGGCCTCCAGTTCCTTTATTGTATCCAAATTGGCAGGGAGGTCATGGTGGAGCAACAAGACCTTCTCCGCAAAAAAGCTCGCAAATGCCTCACAGCTGTGTGTCAAATTGTTATTTAAATTTGGCTGTCCCTCAAGGGACGTTAAAGACCTGATTATACTAAATAATTGCGCCGGGCGAGAGCTAGCGGATGCAATGGAGGCCGAGAAGTAAGTAGCAGCCTTCACCGCCATCTCGTAGGTTTTCATAAAAGCCCTATAAGATGTTCTTGAGGCTCCGTCACGGGCACCCCGCCATACCCGCTCTAGCCGTCTGAGGTCCCGCTTCATTTTCCGGAGCTCCTCGGTGAACCAGGGAGCCCGGTTTCTGCAGGGTCGCAGAGGGCGCTTAGGTGCGATCTCATTGATGGCTGCCAGGAGCTGGATATTCCAGCCCTCAACAAGTTCAGTCAATGAGTTGCCAGGGGGAGCAAGGTCCCGCAAGGCTTGGCGGAATCTATCAGGGTCCATCAGCCTCTGCGGGCGAGCCCAAATTGGCTCGCCACCTAAGCAGGGTGGGGGTGGAAAGTCAATCCTGGCTTTCAGAGCGTAGTGATCAGACCATGGCACCTTCATCGAAGGAGACATGATCACATCTATACCTACGCCAAAGATCAAATCCAGCATGTGGCCTGCTTGATGTGTGGGGCCCGAAACAAACTGGGAGAGCCCTAGTGTCGCCATGGAAGACACCAGGTCCAGAGCCTGTGAGGAGGGAGTGGCATCAGCATGGATGTTGAAGTCCCCCAATACCAATAGGTTAGGGAACTCCAAGGCCCAGCCGGCCACCGCCTCCAATAGGCCTGATAGGGTGGCTGCTGGTGCGCTAGGTGGCTGGTACACCAGCCAGACAGCCAAGCTCTCCTTGGAGCCCCACACTAGGCCAACACATTCAATGCCGGGGATCGATGGCGATGGTAGAGCCCTGAAAGAACAATCTTCCCGGATTAATAATGCCATCCCTCCCCCCCGGCCCACAGTCCGCGACTGGTGGAGGACGGAGAAACCCAGGGGCGCCATCTCTCGTAAGGTAACTGTTGCCCCTTCGCGCACCCAGGTCTCCGTCACACAAGCCAGGTCGACCCCCTGCGAGGTAAAGAAATCTCGCAGGGTGGCAGTTTTGTTGCCTATAGACCTGGCATTGCACAGCACCAGTGACGGAGGTGAGTAATCCTTGCTCACCCTACCCTCGTCCCTCGGGATGAGGCGCAGATTGGAAGGGGTACGAGCATATCCGTATCTCAATCCCCTTCGCCTATAACATCTGCCCCCACCGCCATACCTCCCTCGCCCCTCCACGGTAGCAATCCCAAGCCTCATATTAGCCTCCATTGATGGCAATTAATGTTATTCTTTCGCAGCCTAAAACAATAAAACCTTAAAACAATAAAAACAAAAAACAAAAACAACCCAGAAAACAATAAAACAATACAAATAAAAACTGCAAAAAATTACAAATCCAGCAAAATCTAACAAATTCCCAAGCCCACCCAAACATCCATCCCACCCGCATATATAAAAAATCTAAAGGGAAAGGAAAATTTTAAAACATGTTAAAAAGAACTCTGCACCCCTCCGGGTCCTCCTGGGCAGTAGCAGCATCAGTGGCAACAACCATCCTTGTGAGGCCCCACCCTGGGCCAGATAGTAAGTGGCAGGAGCAGTCCTTGTGAGGCCTGTCAGGCCCCGCCCTGGGCCAGGTGGTAAGTGGCAGGAAGGAGCAGGGCCCTCAGGCACTCACACAGGGGAGTCCTCCTGGGCAGCAGAGCAGTCCTTTTGAGGCTTCAGGCCCCGCCCTGGGCCAGGTGGTAAGTGGCAGGAAGGAGCAGGGCCCTCAGGCACTCACACAGGGGAGTGTTGTTGTTGTTTAGTTGTTTAGTCATTTAGTCGTGTCCGACTCTTCGTGACCCCATGGACCAGAGCACGCCAGGCACTCCTGTCTTCCACTGCCTCCCGCAGTTTGGTCAAACTCATGCTGGTATCTTGGAGAACACTGTCCAACCATCTCGTCCTCTATCGTCCCCTTCTTCTTGTGCCCTCCATCTTTCCCAACATCAGGGTCTTTTCCAGGGAGTCTTCTCTTCTCATGAGGTGGCCAAAGTATTGGAGCCTCAGCTTCAGGATCTGTCCTTCCAGTGAGCACTCAGGGCTAATTTCCTTAAGAATGGAGAGGTTTGATCTTCTTGCAGTCCATGGGACTCTCAAGAGTCTCCTCCAACACCATAATTCAAAAAATACATATTGGAAACCATTAGAAATAATAATATCAATCGATCAGTAAAAAACTTGTTAAATCCATACAAGTGTGCATAAAACAATACAGATAACAGCTTAAAATTTAAAAGGTATTATTCTCCCTCCTAGCACAGTAACAATAATAAAAACCAGCATTTCCAATTCCTTTCCTGATGATCCTTAGCATGGAATTTGCCTTTTCCATGGCTGCCACATACTATGTTGACATCTTCATTGAGCTCTCAACTCCAAGGTTTCATCCCTGATCCGTTACCACCAGTACAGAAACTGTGAGCATATTTGTGAAATTAAAATATTTTTTGTCCCAGCATGCGTCACTTTCCCCTTGTTTACAATGAATTACATTTGCCACTTGACCACCCATTCCCTTAGTTCGAAGCGAATCTTCGCTATGTCTTTTTGGTCCATTGAATAATGGACCAAGGATGCCTGCCTTTCATTAACAAGTCACGAGTTCTTGAGATGACCTTTGCGTCAGCCTCAATTCCCCATGAGTAGAATAGAATATTAATGACCTCTATATCGACAGAAAAGTGAACACTTCTTTTTAAAAACCAAGAAAGGGGTGGTGAGGTAGACGCTTTAGAGAGGAACCGTAATCTGAAATGCAAATTATTTTTCTGCTTAACATTTCCATTTTATGGCACTTTGTGATTACCATACGCATCTTGAAGATGTGGCACCGTCTTCATCTCTGCCACTCTCACTCTCCTCTGCCTAACCCTGGACCCCATCTACTGTCAGACTATTTATGAAGATGTCAAAACCATCTGAAAAGAATGTCTTAATTGCAGGAGAATCTTTCAGCCTGGGGGGATGAGGTTTATAGTGAGAGTGATGGGTTGTGTTCTCCACCATTGCATACTGGCATCCTCTTGTCATACTATTTTGCAGCAAGAATAATTTTGTCACGTGCCTCGCACAATACACTGCCACTCCTTGAGACATCTTTCTGTGGTGAAGTCCTGTGGCTCTCAACCTAATTTCATGTGGGTGAGAAGAAGGGGGAAATAGGGGCAGCAGAGAGGAAAGGGGGGGGGAGAGAGGGAAAAGGAGTGCCTGTATCCTTTGACACTAATCTCACCCATTGTGGGTTCTGGCACAGCCCGCCACTGCTTTTAGCCCCATCCACCAGTGCCATGTGGCCTCTGACAACTTAGATAGGAGGGAATGTGTCCCTCAAGTGGGAAAGGGTTCTGGAATTAATACATTCTTATCAGATTGTCCGACATCTTCATAAACCCAACTGGTGCTGCTACATGGGGTCATCAGGCCTTAGGGACCCCTTCCATTTTCAATCCAGCTTGTTTCCATGGATTGTCCATGTTTATCCACTGGTTTCATTAGTTGTGAATAACTGGGTGATCTCCCTCCCATCCTCTTCCTGACCCAACCTCACACCCTCCAATTTGTGTCCCCATTTTCCAGGGACAGTCCTGGAATTACAAAAGCTGTTTCGGCTTCTGATTTGATCCCAGAATGTCCCTACAGTGGTACCTCGGGTCAAGAACTTAATTCGTTGCGGAGGTCCATTCTTAACCTGAAACTGTTCTTAACCTGAGGTACCACTTTAGCTAATGGAGCCTCCCGCTGCCGCCATGCCATCGCCGCACGATTTGGGTTCTCATCCGGAAGCAAAGTTCTTAACCCAAGGTACTATTTCTGGTTTAGTGGAGTCTGTAACCTGAAGCGTCTGTAACCCGAGGTACCTCTGTATTTTCCCCGCCAGTGCTGCTGCCTCCAGGGAGGAAGATGAGTCAGTGCTTGTTGCATCCCATTGTCTCTCCATGGCCTATCCATGGCCCCTGTGACTGGTCTCTTCCCTTGGGCAGCTTGTAGCAGCTACTAGGGAGCAGGTGAGGCGGAAGAGAGACTGCCACCACTGAGGCCCAGCCTCACATGATGTGCTGGGTCTGAGGGGCAGGCAGAGGGCAGGGCTGCCCTGGGTGGGAATAAAGGGGGAGTAGAGTGGAGCACAAGGAGTCTGGATTTTATTTTTATTTTTAAGTGTTTTTGTATGTCTAATCTTGCCCCTTTCTAAAATTTATTTATTGTTGTGTGTTTTTCTTTTTTGTAAATCTACCAAAGAATAAAATAAAATAGACAAGGATTAAGTGTAAGGTATTGGTTGTGTTTAGAATAGATTTATGAAAAAATTAGAAAACGTATTGATTAGAATATTTGTATGAGATTGTATGGGAAAAATACGGAATAACAGATACAAATTTACTTTAGATGTATATAGGAAGTGCAGTGTAAGCAATGGAAGTCAATGAAATTTTATTATTGAGATATTTGTAGAATAAATTTGGAAGAAATTCTTCCATTTTTTTCCTTATTTTTTCTTTTCTTCCTTTTCTTTGCTTTTTTATATATGTGTGCTTATCTGATAAATGTATGTATGTATGTATTTGTATGTATTTTGCCTGTAATAATAATTATTATTTTGTAATAATTACGTTAAATAAAAATTTTACTTTTTTTTTAAAGAATAAAATAAAATAAAATTGGGATTAAGGGGTTTTTCTCAGAACACTGGAGGGTGTGTGTGCTGTTTCCCGTTGGTGTAGTGGTGATGGGACTTGCCCTATCTTCTGATAGGTAATGTTGTGTATGGGGGGGGGGCAAAAAACGGAGAGGGTCAAAGAGGGTCAGTTGTGGGGGGGGTGTTGGAGGGTATGCTACTTGAGTGTCTGCATTGCTGAGGTTTCCTCTTTGCTTCTCTGGTCAGCTGTGGCTTAGCTCTTAGTCAGGACAACCTGTAACTGTATTGCAGACTAGAGGGGGTTTGGGGGGGGGGGCATGTGCTACTTTCTTCCCCTCTGAAAGTGCTTATTGAAAGATGCCCTAGGAAGTGGTATTGCATATGCTTTGCATGTGGGCCATTCCAGGCTCAATTCCTGGCATCTCTTTAGCCAGAAGCACTAGCTCTAGGGCAGTCTTTCTCAACCTGTGGGTCTCAACCTGTTGTTGAACTACAACTCCCATCACCCCTCGCTAGCAAGGCCAGAGCTCAGGGATGATGGGAGTTGTAGTCCAACAACATCTGGGGACCCACAGGTTGAGAACCGCCGCTCTAGGGGGTGGAAGGGTTTTCAGCCCTCTCAATATTTCTAGGCAGGGGGCTGAGGCCCCCCCCTCAATATTGAGGAAGCCCTCATCCCTGCCACCCCTGGGTGAGTGCTCACCCGCCGGGTGGGAGCAGGAGGTGTGGAGGGCAATTTTCACCCTCCACACTCCCCGCCATGATCGCTAGAGCACCTTCCAGAAGGTTCTTTGGCGATCCTCAAAGGGATGCCTGAGCACCTTGGCAGGCCTGTTCGGACCTTGGAGGGGGGGCATTGTGCCTGAGATGTCATGCACACACAATCCCTCCCCCCCCCCAATTTTGGGCCCAATTTGGTGCGCCTGTTAAAAGGACGAGTGAGCAGACATTGAGGAAAAACTTCTGCCTGAGACCTTGGAGGGCTGTTTCCGGTCAAAGTAAAATGTTGTGGATGAGAGGAACCAACACTCACTAGTGGGAGCGACCAATTTCTTCCATGGGTGTTCTAGTGTGGTGTAGTGGTTAAGAGCGGTGGACTCGTAATCTGGTGAGCCGGGTTCGCTTGCAGCTGCTGGGTGACCTTGGGCTAGTCACACTTCTCTGAAGTCTCTCAGCCCCACACACCGTGAAGGGCCATGAGGCTGTTTTATAATATATATTCTTTTTTATATATCCAACCTGCTCTTCTACGCTGCTCTATAAGTCTATTTTTATAATTCTTTTTCCTTCTGTATGTGGCAGAACAAAGCTTCTTTTTTCTCACTAGCAGACTGAAATACCCTGGGCCTCCCTGGCAGGAATGCGCCAAGGACAGCTTCCGGGGTGGCGCCATCGGTAATGGCGGACTCCCTCTGATCTGGAGGGACCAGCTCCATGGGAAACGGGTCTTTCCCGCTATGGCGAAGCGGGGACCCTTTCAAAAATCACAGGCGGATGAAGCCTGTGACCATGGGACTCGGCGGGCACCTTTAGCGCCCCCCCAACCCGCAAAGGAACCCACTAACGGGCTCCGGAGCGAAGAGGGGGAAGTGGCACGGTGCTGAGAGTCAACTGCTTCTTCCGTGTAGCGAAGCCGCACAGCCGTTGCCAGAGAGCGCTGCCTTTTTCCTGGGACAATTTGGCTTTTAAAATAATCACCCGTGAGTACTTAAATCTCGGACAATTGGACTCTAAATAATGATTTGTGAGTAGAAAGGAAAATTGGACTTAAAAATTTATTTTAATTTGGCACTGAAATGGGAAGGTCTAAACAGGAAGTCAGCCTTCCGTTTCTTTGTAGATAGATCAAAGCAAAGACATGGCAAACTAGAGTTCAGAAAATCGCCTGTAAAGGATTAACTTCCATCATTTAAAATTGTTGAACCCCCTTCGGAAGCAGAAGTGAGTCTAAAGTAAAGTAACTTTCCACCGTCTTGATCCTGGAGCGGGGTGTCAGGGCTGACGTTCTTTGGGAAGCTCATTGACCAGAGACAAACGTTTTTGACAGATAGTTAAAAGAGAAACATAGTGATTCCACTGTTCCTTTTCGTATTTTAAAGGAACAAATATCGACAAAATATCTGAAAAAGGAAACTTTGTTGTCAGATCTGCCTTTAAAAGAAAAGAATAAAAAGAAGTTCTTCCCCTAGAGGGAGCCTGTGAAACAGTTTCAAATTCTGAATCGGGGAGCTTGCAGCTGCTACAGATTACGATCGTGGGAATAACCTTCAGACCTTGCAGAACAATGTATTCAGAAGCCCTGCTGCGTGCTTTCTGTAAAACAAGTGCCCAACTGGAACAGCTACATGAGAAGACAGCCTTGATGACTGATCCTATCAGAAATTTTGGACAGGCAGTGGGAAATTATATAGAGCCCACCCAGGATTTAAATCAGGAGTGTGCTTTGACAGAACAGATGAGAGAGGATGTTGCTGAACCTTGGGCGCCAGAGATGGAGGGAGCTGTGGCCCAGCAGGAACATGAGTTCTTGGATTTGACAAATGAACTTGGAAAAAGCCAGATTTGGAAAGATAAAGTTTTGTTTGGTTTGGAAATGGGGGGTTGGATAGACCCCCCTATGCAGAGATGTTTGGACTTTTCAAGTATGGCAATGGGCCGTGAGATGTTTGGGGTTGAGGGGGCTCTCAATTTTGGAGGGACTTTGAAATATGTTTTTAAATACCACATGGAGTATAGTGTGGACTATGGAAAAGGGGCTGATTTGTTAAGAAGGGTCAAAAACATTGTTAAGTTGGAGTTCCCACGAGTGAAAGGAGCAGGAGACAAAGTAAAGTACTGGTATAAATATGAAGAAGAGCCGCGGAAGGGACATGGAAGGGACTTAAGGGCCTCGGACATAAGATTACCAGGTTAATGCACTAGATTGATGAGATAGAAAGGACTGACAAAATCCGGGACCAGGAGGAAGAGACGCTGGATGAAGATTGGAAGAAAAAAAAAAATTATTAGGATTGATTTATAAAATTGGTGAACGTTGGAAAAATGTTGGAACGAAATTATTTGGCTTTAGCAAAAATGTTTAAAGAATTATGTAATATTATGGTTATGAGAAATTGGTATAAATAAGATCTAAGTTTTAAATTTTAAGGTTTTTTATAGTAAGATAAGATTAAAATAGATTAAGGTAATGAAATGATAGAATATTATGAAATTATGTAAGAATATTATGGTTATGAGAAATTGGTATAAATAAGATCTAAGTTTTAAATTTTAAGGTTTTTTATAGTAAGATAAGATAAGATTAAAATAGATTAAGGTAATGAAATGATAGAATATTATGAAATATGGAAAGGATTTGCTGCGACAATTAATAACTAGGATACAAAAAAAGGGAGGGGTGAGGAGTTCAAAGAAAGAAGGTAATGACAATTAAGGATTTGAGAATATTGGATTTGTTTTTAAATGTTTGTGGCATATTTTTGTTTTTTTTATCGTGATGTGTTATTTTTTGATTCTGATTTTTATCACTTTGTATTGTTTGATTGTGGCTTGTTTTTCCTTTGTTTTTTCTTTTTCTTTTTCTTTTTCCTTGTTTCTTTTTTGTAACTCTAAAAACTCTTAATAAATATCATTTTTTTTAAAAAAGGGGGGAAAAAAGGAATGCGCCAAGGCCATATAACCAAGCCATAAAAGACAATGACCTGTTATCCTAGCAGAGGGGGCCTGGGTAATAGCCTCGCGCTGTCTGATGGATTAAATACATTCCTATATTATTCCTTACACTATAATCTCTATAGGTTTCATATATATATATATAAACATATTATGGTATTTATGGTATTTAGCTAGTTTACCTTATCCTATTTACATAATAATAATAAAAGCAAGAATCTCTTTGGGTTTCCTTTCCCCAGACCCCCCTCCTTTTTGAAGCCCTTTACAATGAGACTTTATGACCAGGAGGAATGACTGGCTGCTGAGCCAAAAGATAACGGGTTGCCATACCAACCCCAGAGAGCAGGAGGAGGGGAGCAGGAGGAAGGAGGAAGGAGGAACCAGAATACGTGAAATTAGGAAGTTAGCCCTTTTATGGAAAAACGAAAGTTTTAATTCAATACCATTTCTTGTAAATCACGTGTTTTCTCGGAAATCAGATGATGGACCGTCATAGGGGTTATAAAAAGGCTGGCAAGCCCAGAGAGGGGGGCTCTTCTCTTTTTCAGGGCAGGCAATGTGCATTTGCTGGTCTGTACCTATTTTGTCATGACAAATAAACAATTGATTTTACTGCTGTCAATTGACTCTTTGAAGCGTTTCTGATGCTCTGAGAATTACAAGGAATTAAGGCAAGCCTAACAACCTCACAGGGACACGGGTGGTGCTGTGGGTAAAACCTCAGTGCCTAGGACTTGCCGATCGTATGGTCGGCGGTTCGAATCCCCGCGGCGGGATGAGCTCCCGTCTTTCGGTCCCAGCTCCTGCCCACCTAGCAGTTCGAAAGCACCCCTAAGTGCAAGTAGATAAATAGGTACCGCTTTCTAGCGGGAAGGTAAACGGTGTTTCCGTGTGCTGCGCTGGTGCTGGCTCGCCAGAGCAGCTTCGTCACGCTGGCCACGTGACCCGGAAGTGTCTCCGGACAGCGCTGGCCCCCGGCCTCTTAAGTGAGATGGGCGCACAACCCTAGAGTCGGACACGATTGGCCCATATGGGCAGGGGTACCTTTACCTTTACCTAACAACCTCACAGAGTGTTTGTTGTGGGGGAGGAAGGGAAAGGAGAATGTTAGCCACTTTGAGACTCCCTAGGATAGTGATAAAGTGGGATATCAAATCCAAACTCTTGTTTATGCAAAAGTATGGAAGTTGGCCAGTCACAACCAATTGGTTTTGTGGCAGAGCATACAGGGGTCCCAGGTTCACAAGGCTACCTTATACTGAATTGGACAATTGGTCCATCTAGCTCAGTATTGTATATATACTGGCAGCAGCTTGCTGGGGTTTCAGGCAAGGGACATTCCTGGCCCCACCTGGAGATGCCAGGGATTGAATCCACCTTGCAGGGTGATGGGACAGCCTGTAATCTGCACTGCAAGAGAGAAGGAAGGCAAGCAAACCAGCCAATCATCTTTTTTTTAATTTTTGTTAATTTCACCACTGCCACCAAGTGGATGTCTTTGGTTTTTCTCTCTCTGACTTTCTCCACTAAATGGCCTTTTTAACATTTTGGACTCTTAACTAGCCTGGCCACATTCCTATACTGGGTACAGTGATATGACACTTAGGCATGGGGTGAATAACATGGTCTCAGTTAAGGTTGCCATACATCCGGAAATTCCCTGACATGTCCAGAATACCTCATTCGTCAGCAGCATCCGGGTGGAAATCAACCAAATGTCTGGGAAAATCTGGACGTATGGCAGCCCACGGCAGCAGTGCTGATTTTGCCCATTTTCTCTTAAAATAGTTCAAAACCGGCAGTTTTTTAAGCGATCTTGCAAAAAAAAGAGCTCAATAACTTTGGGCAAAACTTTAAATATCTCAACAACTTTTCTGTCTGGATTTTCACTGTTTGAAATATGGCAACCCGACCTCAGACAAATCCCACACAGCAAGCTTTTTCCCCCCACAAGGCAACAAGTTCAGTAGTGTTTTAAAAATTATTTATATATGAAAGCTAATTTTACAAGCAGATGATTTGGGGTGTTATGCAAGGGTGGCGAATTGTTATTTTATTTATTAGCAACGTATTTTTGCTCCTAGGTGGGGGAGAGGTGCGTGGGAGATTTTCCTGCCTCGGGTACCAAAATAACTTGTTTGAGCTCAAGCGTGATATACCTTGACTTTGCCCCAGGCAGCAAATGTCTTGAACCAGCCCTGGGGCTTTTGCAGAGCAAAAAGTTCCATGAAAAGACACACACATTCTGTGCAGCTGCTTCTTCATATGATCCTGGTGACAGTGGTGCTAATTGAGCTCCCTGCTCTGCAGCATTCCCTCGTTTCCTCCTTCCCAGAAGACACAAGAACTATGGCAAGAAGCTCTCACTCTGAATGCAAAAGCCCTTGGTCTTAGGCTTCCTGACAATGCCACATAGAGACACTGAAGAAGGTAACAGTTGAAGAACAGAGCCCTGTTAAGTATAATTGGTTTATACACAGAAATGGGGAAATGCATGTGTATTAATGAAGGTTTAAAATGGAAAATGGCTAAATGTGTATTGCTAACATTGGGGTTTTTCCACAGTAGTTTTCCAACTGTACTCTGAGCTCTTGCTGAGTTGATAATTAACTGTTCTTATCTGCTAGCTAACATGTGAGTGTTGTAACCTTAGATCAGATGACAAAGGTGTTGAGTTGCAAATTCGCCATCTTGAAAGGATGTTAGTCTTTCTCTGAATGTCACAGAGAACAAAAGGAATGGCTCTCCAAGAGCTACTTAGACTTATGTCAGGCTAAGGCCAGCTGGAATGGGGGGGGGTAGAGTTTGGATTTTTGGAATTATCTTTTCTTCCTAAAATGCTGAGTCTGTTCTGCACAGCAGATGGGTGTGTCATCTGATGTATTTTGTTCTGTTTTTGAAGAGATCTGCAAGTAAAAGTTTGAATAATAACTTATGGGTCTGGACAATGATTTCTTCCAAAAGGAGTCAGTTCTAACACTTCCAGTCGCTTCAGACTGTGCAATATTAATACCTGCAATAAGCCCAGCAGTGGAAGAATTTGAATGGCACAGAAGAGTTTGAGTGACAAGTATCTCTCACGCTCTTCCCTATCCTCCACCCCGGCAAACAAGAAGCATTATGAGAGTTCAAGAGCACATTCCAGCCAGGCAAAAATATTCACCCCAATTTGCATGCCCCACCAAATTGCCAAATTACAGTCACACACACACACACACACACTTCACACACTATAAACAGGATGGTAGAGCAGATGGGCCCTTTTAGCTCAGCATAATATGCTACATTCAAACAGCAACCCCTTTAATTCTGCAGAAAAGCCTGGAGTTCAAACATGGTGCCTACCTTTGCTGAATTGGTTATAGAATCTTAGAGTTGGAAGGGACCCCAAAGGTCATCTAATCCAACCCTGGGGATGCAGGAATCTCAGCTAAAGCATCCATGACAGATGGCCATCCAACCTAGTGTAAAAACCTCCAAGGAAGGAGAGTCCACCACCACTTGTGGGAGTCCGTTCTACTGCTGAACAGCTCTAACTGTCAGAAAGTTTTTCTGAATGTTTAGTCGGAATCTCCTTTATTACAACTTGAAGCCATTGGTTCGAGTCCTACCCTCCAGAGCAGGAGAAAACGAGCATGCTCCCACTTCCATGTGATAGCCCTTAAGTTACTTGAAGATGGCTATCATATCTTCTCTCAGTCTCTTTTCCATGCTAAATATACCCAACTCCTTCAAGCGCTCCTCGTAAGTCTGTTTCCAGACCCTTGATCATCTTGGTTGCCCTCCTCTGCACATGTTCCAGCTTGTCAACATCCTTCTTAAATTGTGGTATCCAGAATTGGACACAGTTTTCCAAAAGTGGTCTGACCAAGGTGGAATAGAGTGGAGCTAAGACTTCCCTTGATCTGGACACTATACTTCTGGTGATGTGAAGATGTGGATGAAGCTGGGGACTGAACAACATGCAAGGCCCCAAATAAGCAAGGCTGTGTTTTGTTTTGTTTTGTTTTGTTTTGTTTTGTTTTGTTTTGTTTTGTTTTGTTTTGTTTTGTTTTGTTTTGTTTTGTTTTGCTTTGCTTTGCTTTGCTTTGCTTTGCTTTGTTTTTGAAAGCTACATTGATTGTTCAGACACCCTTTTCTCTGGGATTGTTACTGAAGGCGAAGATGCGACACGAAGTTGCTTTGTGAAGAGAAAAGGCAGGAGGAGAAAGGTTTGAAATGCAAAGTCTTGATTATACTTGAAAAGCTAGAGCCTGCTGAGTCTCCCCAGGAAGAGTTCAGGCCAGGTGCTACTCCCAGCACAGATCATTAAAAGTAGGGAACTGCCATTTCAATAGGTTCCTTCACAAGAGAAGCATCCAAGGAAATCTGAGGCATGTAAAAGAGTTTTGATGAGGCTACAAAATTGTTGTGGCACCTTAAAAACTAACAGGTTCAGTGTAGGGAATCTATGACCCTCCAGATGTTGTAGAAGTTCCCATCATCCCTCACAATTGGCCATAATGGCTGGGGCTGATGGGAACTGGAGTTTATGCTACAGAGCCTTTAAAGCCTCTTTGGAGACTTATTGTTGTTTCGGCTGCAAGCATCTAATAGTGGTGCCTCTCTCAAAGTTGATGACACTAGCCAACCTCCTTGGGGGCATTTCACAGTTTCCTGACACCACCAGAGCAAGTGCAAAAGAGGAGCCACCGAAAATATTTGACCGTCTTGGTTGTTGCTGCCTTTCTGCACTGTTATTTGCACTTAAAATGGCTCAGGCCCAAAAGTGAGCAACTTGTTCATCTTTGAGAGTCGCCTCATTATACATAATGAGGTGGAAGGCCACAGCAAATGCGTGTTTGATGTACGCAGTTAACATAATATGAAAGTCATTTCCAAGTCCGTCCAAAGATGTCAAACATTCAATGAATGTTCAGCTTTTTTTTTTTTTTTTTTTGAAGGGGTTGTATCCATTTAAATCAATGGATTTAAATGAAATAAATACCCTGCTGTTGATTGCTAACCAATTTCTGCTGGGTTACCATAACAGTTTTGTTGTAAAGGGGCAGGGAACGTTTTTCAGACATAAAGCTGTGGGAATGTTTAGCGATGCAGGGGAGGATATACTGTCTAAGAAATCCTATCCCAACTTGTCTTTACAAGTTCAACAAAATCAGCAGAGTTAACATTCCCCCTTTTTTTTAACACACGCACAGCAGGTAGCTTGCTCAGACTCGTTAGAGTCTCTGTAAATATTTCCTGGTATTTTACCCGTTTAATCCCTCCTAAAATAAGACGCTACACAGTCTTCCGTAAAGTATAAAACGTTTACTCACAAGTAATCATCTGTTCACACAAAGGTTTCCAGAAGGCAGACTTAAAAGGTAAGAACATAGTTTAAATGTGGTGACTATCTCCTTATGGGAGAAAGCCCCCCTTTTTCTTCTCTTGGCCTGGAGCCAAGGGTACATTTTAGTAGTGCTGTTGTTAAGATGGCATTGATAGAGACAAGAGGAGACAAGATGGTTGCCAGCCTGCGTTTCTGGTTCTTTCTACAAACGTACCTCGCAAGACGAATGCCTCGCAAGACGAAAAACACGCAAGACGAAAGAGTTTTCCGTTTTTTGAGTCGTTCCGCAAGACGAATTTCCCATGGGCTTGCTTCCCAAGAAGAAACGTCTTGCAAGTTCTTGCGAGTTTGTTTCCTTTTTCTTAAAGCCGCTAAGCCGTTAATAGCCGCTAAGCCGCTAAGCCGTTAATAGCCGCTAAGCCACTAATAGCCGCTAAGCCGCTAATAGCCGTGCTTTGCAAGACGAAAAAACCGCAAGACAAAGAGACTCGCGGAATGGATTAATTTTGTCTTGTGAGGCACCACTGTACTTCAGGAGAGGCCACACCCATCTCAAGTTACATATAGGAAGTTTCGTCTCAATCCTGGAAAGCAGGAAGTTCCGGCTGGAGGACTGAGACAACCTTCATGTCTACTCTAGCAATGTTGTGTTTGACTGCACCTGATTTTTACATCCCACAAAAGCTACGTTCGCTTCTGGGCAGCCAACTAAGTGGTGGGTAGGATTGGCGGCAAAAGTGAGTGGAGCAATGAATGTACAGGCAGCTCCCCATTCATGCCCAGGGTTAGATTCCAAGGCATGTGAGCGTCAGTGAAATCACGTATCATTGAACCCTATTGAAAAAGCCCTCATGATTCCAGTCTCAAATTCTGCTCTCCTCATTTCCACATCAGCTAGCTAAAAGTAAATAAACAAAAGTCCTCATGAAAATCCAGCCGCTTCTAATTGCGAATCTTTCCCGGGATGCAACATTTTGGAAAGCAATTTCCCCTACTATAATGCAATTGCATATGTTTTTAAGGTAACGTGGCTTTTTATGTACACCACCCTAGTATATGGTGTGGGACTCAATGCACCCATTCCATTCATGCAAGGACTTCCACTTGCCCAACAAAACTTCCCCCTCTCATCTTCCTGTGCACACCCCATGCCCTCCCCAAATCTGTTCCAGGTTCTGCTCAAGTTCACGGAAAACCCAGAACATGTTTAAGGGCATGTGGGAGAGGAGAAGATGCGGAAATATGATCATGCAGCTCAAAGCCCTTGCACTGACAAGTGTGTTGAACCCTGACCTGTGCATTTTTGTAGTCATTATTTAGCTGGAGAACTGCACAGAAAAATTCAGAGAAGTGGAAATTTGGGAGAAGGGCTGTGCATCAGTATTGATTTGCAAAGTACACATAAAAAAGGGTAAAGGGACCCCTGACCATTAGGTCCAGTCGTGACCGACTCTGGGGTTGCGGCGCTCATCTCGCTTTATTGACCGAGGGAGCCGGTGTACAGCTTCCGGGTCATGTGGCCAGCATGACTAAGCCGCTTCTGGCGAACCAGAGCAGCGCACGGAAACGCCGTTTACCTTCCCGCCGGAGTGGTACCTATTTATCTACTTGCACTTTGACGTGCTTTCAAACTGCTAGGTTGGCAGGAGCAGGGACCGAGCAATGGGAGCTCACCCCATTGTGGGGATTCGAACCGCCGACCTTCTGATCGGCAAGTCCTAGGCTCTGTGGTTTAACCCACAGCGCCACCCGCATCCCAAAGTACACATTAGGTAGGTGCAAATAGAATTAAATTTCTCCTCCATCCCTAACCCTGAGCAAGATGGAGAACTGTGTGGCTTAATGCAAGGCAGTTTCCACCTATGCTTCTAACTGACAGCAGGAAATGTCTGGCATTTCCATGGGAAGGTGGCAGACGATCTCCTTCATTGGAGGTTTTCAAACAGAGGTTGAATGACCATCTGTGATTCCTGCACTGCAATGGGTTAGACTAAGCAACCCTCAGGGTCCCTTCTGACTCTACAATTCTATGATTCTACGATTCCACCACCTACTAATGCTCCTAGCTTCCCACCTCAACTCAGTATGCACCACAGCCCCACCACCACCACCGCCATATCCCTGCTGTCGAGATAAACAAGAGCAAACTAAAACAGCAAAACTAAAAACTGGTTGAAAGTTAACAACGTTTCACATCTTTCTGGATCCTCTGCTGAAAAATCTGACACCCGAAAACGTCAGATCTCCTTTGTAAAGATGCTCAGGGAGGCATCATTAATTTAAAGTATAAACTCAGCCAGACCAGACATCTTCGCGTTTCTTTATTTATTTCCCCCCAAATTAGCGTTTAAATCTTCCTCGCTGCTGAGCTCATTCCTTGAGGCCTCCCGCAAGCCTTTGTTTTATATCAAGCTCTACAAACACCTGTCAGGTGAACATCAGGAAGAGGTTAGGATGCTCCATTAGTCCTGAGCCTTGGACAGGAGAGACAAGTTTATTTCGCAGGCTGTACTGTATTAATACCTTGTTAGGCTTCCTTCTATGCCTCCTGCTAATAGGAATAACCTCGGGAGCAATAGCAATTTATCTATACATCTAAGCTTACGCCGCTTGTCACCGCTAGTAACAGTTGCCTAGCCCTCTTGGGTTCCTTTTTCATCTCTGCAGAGGCACCCTCATCCTTGAATACATTATTTTAACCTGTCAGTCTAAACAGGGACAATTACTTAGACCAATGTAAGCTGAAAATGTGGATAACAAAAGCTAAATTCCCATGTTGTCACTCTCAAGCACTCGTGCTGAGCCAAGCACCGGGCAGTAGGGCGGGGGCAGGGGGCAGGCAGCTGGCTCACAAAATGAAAACATTCATCAAGCTCACTCATTCAGAGTCGACCAACTTTGGACATCCTCGATCTGATGACGATGCCCGATGGGAAATAGTAGGAGAAAGAGGGGCATCGGTGCCGGAAGAGAAATAGGAACACTGCAGAGAGGACGAAAAATGTGCCACTTCCATTGCCATGGCATATTGTGACAATGTCTTCCTGGCAGGTAAGCAGGTAGGTAGGTATTAGCCAGTCTGCAACTTTCTCTTTGCCATGCCCAAAGCCCCCGCCACACCAAGAAAGAAGGAACAGGTTTGGGGAGGGGGGTGTTATTGGGTTGTTGCTTTTATTTTGATTATGTTTTTTGTGGTTTTATATTTTGATTTTATTCTGTGAACCGCCCTGAGGCCTCCGGGTATAGGGCGGTATATTAATTGATTAATTGATTAAATTCATCTGAAGGCTGCTATGCTGGCTACCTCTGAACGATGGTATCTCTCTGAGACACGCCTCCTGCATGGGAGAATATTAATAACTAAAACATTCATACCCTGCTGTTTAGCTGGGAAAGCTCTAAGAGGGGCTTACAAATTAGTATATTAAAAAAAAAATCCCTGTTCTCTGGTCTGCAATCTCGAAAGACACAACACAAAAGGAAAGGGGGATCAGGAGGGAAGAGGAAAACAAATTCCTAACTTGACAAGTTTATTTGAATGGAACAGATTAATGAAAAGGGGCTGCTCACAGTTTAAAACACACACAGAGAGAGAGAGAGAAAGAGAGAGAGAGAGAGCTTGGTGCCCCTGAGAAGTAACCTAGTAACTCAATCTTCCTGGAAGTGCACATGAGTGCAGGCACACACGCATGGCCAAGGACACTGTGGACTAATCACATGTAAGAAGGAAAGTGCAAGGTTGTGCTGTTCAATGAACCTCCCTCTGGCTGAGTCATTGAAGAATACTTGGGCAGTGAGGTGTCATGACAGTAGCAGATTGGTCCTGCCAGCATGTTTGCACTGCATCAACCTCACTGCCACTGTCCCCTTGCCTCTTTTCTTCCTGGCATGCTGCAGCAACTCTGCTACTCTGGTGAGTGGTGGTACAGCCCCACCAATCCCTCCACTGCTGGTGTGACCGGGACATTTGCATTTCCCATTTACCCTGCTTATTGTCTGCAGCTAGATAGACATGTACTACACTGTAGTTCTTTGAAAAAGCTGAAATCAAGATCCAGTCCTTTCCATTTAGACAATAATACCCTTAGCGTTTAAGGTCGTGCTTCCTATTAAGGGTCAAACTACTTTTTATAAAAGGCTTAATGAATAATAAGTAGGCATTTTCACACATTCTTAAGCAATTTGTGTCCTGCAAGAGGTCATGCTGGAATCTTCCAGTAATGCCAAGAATGTGAAGCCATTTATTTAGCAGGGCCCTAATACAAAGTATGAAAGCTAGATAAATGTTCAGAGCCGTTGTGCAAGCGCTCACTCTCCCAAACGGTCTGCGCTAGTTCACAAGGGCACGGCAGTCTTCTTGCACGGTGGCGGATGTGAAACAAATGTTGGGCAGTTTTGTTTTGCTTTTAAACAGAGAGTGGGTGACGCAAAGAGAGAGCAGGACCCTAAACACCCACCCACCCACCTATGACCTGCAATATCTGCTTGATGTTCAATGCTAACAGAATTTCCATATGGTGTCTCTAGCAAAGCACTTCCAGAGCAGTAACAAGCTTAGGGATAGACACACGTCATGTCACCGCTTGAAGGAAGAATGAAGCCTGCGCTGTTAGAAGGTTGTGGATCACAGTACAAATTGTTATTCTCATTGTTCAGCGGAACAATGGCTCAAATCCATTTGCCACTAAATGTGCCTTGTCTTGTAAATCAGCGGGTCATTAGCCTTAACAATGCCAGGGTGTTGTCACTATCCAATTCAATTAAATGACTGACCAAGGTAAGTCTTAAGAACACATTCCAGACAAAAGGGAGGGGAAGGGAGGAGAGAGAGAGAGAGAGAGAGAGAGAGAGAGAGAGAGAGAGAGATTCTTTCATTAGACCATCACAGTTTCTCTAATGCATTCTGTAATGTTTCAATTCCACATGTAGAAATAAAGGGACGCAAGTAAATTTATGCTAAATCCATCATGGGAGAGACACAGACACATGCCGAGTGGAGGGAGATGAGCAGAAATTGGTGAGATGTGAGGGGGAAAGTATAAATGGGACGCATCCACCGCAGTGATGACAAGAGTACTTAATCCTACATTCTCTGAGGTTGGGAGGAAGAGAAGAAAACACACAAATTGTTGTCAGGCTGTTTATTTATTTATTTTTACAGCACAACCCTATCCCTGTTTTCACAGAAGTAAGTTCCATTGGAAGATCAAGGGAATTTACTCCAAGGTAAGCACATCGGGATGAGCTCCCGTTGCTCAGTCCCTGCTCCTGCCAACCTAGCAGTTCGAAAGCACGTCAAAGTGCAAGTAGATAACTAGGGACCGCTCCGGTGGGAAGGTAAACTGCGTTTCCGTGCGCTGCTCTGGTTCGCCAGAAGCGGCTTAGTCATGCTGGCCACATGACCCAGAAGCTGTACACCGACTCCCTCGGCCAATAAAGCGAGATGAGCGCCGCAACCCCAGAGTCGGCCACGACTGGACCTCTAATGGTCAGGGGTCCCTTTACTAAGCACATCTAGGATTACAACCTGCGAAAGGATGGAACATGATTTAATTCCCTCTATACAGTAGATCTCAAGTGGATGGATGGATTGATTGCATTTCTAGTCCGTCATGTTCCCCACAGAGCTGAAGGTGGCATATATGGTTCTCTCTCTCCTCATTTCATTCTCAAAATATCCCTGTGAAATTAGGTTGAGAGGCAGCGACTGGTCCAAAGGCTAAGCTTCATTGAGCCCTGGTCTCCCCAGTGCTGGTCCAACACTCTAGTTCCTACACCACACTGACACTCATACGGGTTAGACCATATCCTGGTTACAGAATGCCACAAATAGAGCAGGAATGATCTGATATCTTTTGAGCTTGAAGGGGAACCTGCAGTTTCCCAGTCATTGAACTCCATCTCCCACCAACCCCAGTCATAATAATGACCCAAACAGCAGCATAACACAGCAGACAATCAAGACCACAGAATAAAACCATTTGGAGAAGACACTTCAGAGATGTGGTGCCACTACAGAAAAGGCCCTGGTTGTCACACAGCTAACTTCAGAGAACAGCCTTTCATGATGGACACAGAAGATGAGCAGGTATCTGTCTGAGTACATAACTGTCTTTCTTTGAAGATGAGAGAATTTGAGGTGGTCATATTAAATTCTAGGCTTTTTTCACATTATACTTTTCAATATTTATAACGCCAGGTTAAATAAATATAGCAAGCTGCTGAAATAAATGAATAAAATGGTGATGAATGTATATTGAGTTACAGTGAATTATATTACAATAAATATATCAGAAAATCAAGTTTTGCTTACAGTATTAATCCTATCCAAGATAGAGAGATTATATACTGTAAGAAGGATTTTTACATCTTTCTGAAATGATGGTGTCGGGACTGTAATAATTTCTAAAAATAATAATAAATAATTGCGGGCCATATGCATTTCACCTTCTTTCTCATTACACTTTTTGACATTTTTAAATAAAAGAAACAGTCAAAAATCTTCAACCAAGGTGTGTTTCTAACAGTTTTCTAGCTGGCAGACCATAAACAAATATATTAACTGTGTTCAACACCTGAGTTAAATTTCCTCTGCTTGGAAAGCTGAGTTTGACAACATGTTTAAGAGTTTTCAGATCGGCCCTGTGGGATAAACTACTTGGGTGAAATTCACATCTCATTTTGCAGTTAGAATTCCAAATCAGATCATCTTTGAATAGTCCCATTCATTATGGGGTTGGGTGGGACGCAGGGGGCAGAAGTCCATTCATTTTAATAAAGAGATGCATTCTCTATCTAAAACATTCATTTCACGTTCAGGTGTGCATTGCTCAATAAATGATGAGGAAAGAGAGACAGCCATTACAAAATGTTTGGTGTCATCATTCTCGAGCTTACTGCCTTTGAGCCTCTCAGGAACGATTACAGAGTGTTCCTTAAAAACGTTGTCTTCATCCATTGTACCCTGCAGGGAAAGGACTTCAATAACCTACTAAAGCTAGCTGAGGGGCAATAACTCACCCAAAAGACAAACCAGGGAACTTCCTTTGATGCTTTCTCTTCAGTGATGTTGAACTCTCGCCCAAGCACTTTATTGCCATTTGAAGAAAAATGAGAATTTCTCTCCAAATCATTAGAGCTTCTAGAACTTTCCCTTCAAACTTCTCTGGCGAAAAGTACAGTTTCATCACAAAACTCTCCTCCACAAAGCCAACTTTCTGATGGGATTCAGGTTTGTCATGACGACCTATGATTACTGGGATAAACAGGCCGAACAGGAAATGGTGTAGAGTGGATTGAGCCCCGGTGCAAGATAGTTAGATCAAACCCAATTCATGCATTTGTTTTTGAGAGGACAAAAGCCCGCACACAAGGTCAATCTGAACCAACACGTTTTTATGAGAAGCGGCATTTATGTCAAATGATGTCCATGGTATTAAAAATTAGAAATAATTAATTGCCACTTACCTGAGTGTCTATAAGTCTAAGTACACAACATTCTGGGAACTGTCATTTTTAAGGGTGCTGGGAGTTGGGCAGACTACAGTTCCCATGATTCTTTGGGAGGGAATGTGCTTTAAATAGACGGTATGTTCATATCCCAAGTCTCATTAAGATACCTGAGAAATCCCTGTAGGACGAAGTGAAGAGACAAAGTAGCTTGTTAAGCGTTCATTTCCGTGGTACTTGATTCTTTCAGAAATAAAGGTATTAGTTGTCACAGTTGCTCCCTGAGGACTTATTAAATAAAATTGTCTGAAAGTAGGTGAAGGTTAATATAACAACACTGTGTGGACATTAAGATGTTTTCCACGGTATCTCCGTCCTCAAGCATCTTTTACTGAGGTAGGACTGTGTTTGACAGTACATAATAAGAACACTGAAGTTCTGTCACTGAGCCCTGTAGTCTTGGCCTGGATCAAATGTTTTGGCACAAATCTCATTTTTCTTTTTATTCCTCCGCTTGCTTCGTTGTTTAACATATTGGGATTTCAGAAAACCGGACAGGAATACAAACTAGAATTCACTAGAAGAGGCTCATAAATAGAGCTGGATGGATCAGTTTATTTCCGGTCCGCATTAATTTCCAGCGTGGTTATACAACGTATTCCACTCTGCAGTAATCTGGGATGCAGGGAGAGGGAACTTTAAAGTTCTCGTTCTGATTTAAATAGGTAATTAAATACATATATTTATCACAAAATCCATATGTAACATACAGGGGGTTTTTTTATCATGAAATACATATGCCATCTCCAACATATGCATTTGTAAACAGTTTCTATCCTATTCTTAAGCTGAAATTTGTACCACAAAAATGAAAATCTGAAGATTAATTATGTTCTGATGCATGTATTAGTCTGAGTGTTGCTATTTTTTTGTAAAAAATAAATGGGGGGGGATTTACACCCATCACTAGAGAAGTCATTCCACAAATGGGGGGAGGGGATCCACGACCGAGAAGGCCCTTGAGAGTTGTAGAAGAGGAACAGAATTTATCCACTGTGTCACATAGAGGACATAAAGAGGAAAGAGAAGAAATATAGCCACACATCTTTCACACAGAACAATGGGCTGAGCAATTAGTGCTATTGCATGGGAAACATCCTGGGTGAAATAACCCCTAGTGTTTCTTGTTGGAAAGGGGCTACTTGATTTCCAAAGGTCTCACTTTCAAGTAAACATGTCTAGCAAAGAGATATGGACCTGTTCCTGAGCCAAGAAACATACTATTGATAAACAAAGGAAGGAAGGAAGGATTAAGATTTTGTTTTGTTTTTTAAAGCTTTACCTTTTTTTGCAGGAAGGGGCTTTCAAGTGGTGTATTTGACTCTTTATTTTTTAGCGGCTTCCAGACACATTATTGAGTTAGCTACGTTAATTAGAAGTTATTCAAATCAACTAGAGGCATAGCCACAAAAGGCATTCAGTTAAGCATGCATGAGAGATTAGGAAATGCTGTTTCCCTTTATAACTATATTGTAATTAAACAAATGTCAGAAGTTCACTTGCTGTCAGGAATGAGCCAGCTCCGAGTGGAACTTTACAGCCAGCTGCAGAATACGGGCAGGAACAGAGAGGTTTAGATTTGAGCAGAGACCAGAGCTGCCAGCGCCAACTCCCTCTGACCTTGGATGGCCGGTAGCCAAGGGAACAACTGAGAGCAGGCTGGAACACAGCCAAAGCTCTCAGGAAGCTCAAACAGGCACAAACAGACACAGATACAGTCTTTCCGAACAGGAAGAGGTTGGAGCTGATCCAATAAGTCCGAAGAGTCAGTGAATGGAAGGGCTGCTGGACAGGAAGCAAAACTTAAGGGGCGAAGGTTCAATATCTTCTGTAGGAACAGGAAAGAGTCTTCAGAAGGGTCACCTTGAGTGATAGTGTCAGCGGCTTTGTTAGAGCTGTCCGGAGCTATCTGTTTGTTTTTGCAATAAAGCCTCCTTTTTAATTACCTACACTTACTGTGTTATAAAGTCGGGACCTGGACTCCTGACACTTGCATTATGCCAGTAATTTGACAATTGTGGAGCATCTTAGCTGTGCCACTCAGAGAATTTATTTATTTATGCTCCCGGAGGTCTTTCTTTTATTTTTCATCAATTTAGCTGTTCTTCTTCTCTTGACTTTCTACCTGCCCTCACTCCGCCCTTCACCCAACCTTAGTCTAAAATCTTCTCAGCAAAACTGTAACTTGCTTTAATAAATAGCATCTCTAACCACTTCTGGAGATGTCATTGCAAAGAATTGTTCTTTGTGATGAAGAATGCAGAAGGTGGAGGGATGGTCCTGCAATATTTCAGGCAGGAGGTCGTTCCGATATGCACCCCTGACTCCAGTAACAAAACAAAACAACCACATTCCACACACACACACACACACACACACACACCGGTCTCGATATAAATTCAAATCACTGGCTAAAATCTTCAGCATCCATCGGTTCTCAGGACAAGCTCTCGTCCCTGGGGGGATATCCATCATGGCCAAACTTGTTAAAATTCCTCAGCTCCCCTTGAAACTGGCATTTCACAAGAATTCTAATCAAAAGCCACACTTCGGTGCCATCAGAAGTCAAGTGAGAAATGAGCGTGATACTTTTTGCAAACAGAAGATGTTCTTCCTGCCTCGTCCCCAAAATACCAAGGAAAGAAATTAAAGCTCTGAGGAGGTCCCTGCAGCTGTTAATATGAAAACTCAGCAGGACTACGAAAGGGCAGAATACAGCAGCTCTGCTACACTTCATGCCTGTGGCTTACACTACCCAGAAAGTCTCCCTCTCTCTGTCTCTTCTTCAAGGAATTTGGAATCAGAGCTGTAGGGTCTTATTGCATAGCTGTAAGTTATTCGCTCTGCAATCCAGTGCTCTCTCTGACATCAGGTACCATAGCCTTCACCAGCCTGTGTGACCTACAGCTTCCATCATCCCTTGCCCATTGGTCATGCTTTGCTGGGACTGATGGGAGTTGGAGTTCAACATCACCTTGAGGGCCCCTCCCTCCCTCTCTCCCTCAGAGACCTTTCCCCACTGGGGAACCACACAACTTCTCGTCCAAAATCAGCATACTTGAGGGTGTGACAGAATAATTAGAAAAGAAGCAGTGCTTCAAAAATAATTTGACGGCCCCCCACGCTGAGCTCTCTCTCTCTCACACACACACACACAAACCAGAGTTAACCAGCTCACTTCAGTTCCTCATTTCTTAACTACACAACACCTCAGTTATGCGCTGCAAGTGAAATTAGTGTTGTGGAGTCTTCCATCTGAAATAAAAGATAAGGCAGCGATAAGTTATTAGTGCCACAATCAAATCTTTTCCGACGTTATTTATTTATAAGACGCACATGCGCCAAAATGACTTCTAGGCGGCTTACAGCTATAAAATCTATTCATAATTAAAATATAATAACAAAATGAAATATTAAACGAATGAATAAATGAATGAATATTCAAGGCGACTGCTAGACCAGACATAGGATTCTGGCTAGCATGGTGTGGTAGTGGTAAATCTGGGAAGAGGTGGGCTGGTGAGGCCTAGGTTCATATCCTCACTTAGCCATAAAATTCACTGGATGACCTGGAACCAGCCACCAAATTTCAGCTGAACCTACTTTTCAGATTGTTGTGAGGATAAAATATGGCAGGTGGGGTGGAACCTAAGAACCTAAGAGTAGTCTACTGGATCAGTGCAGTGGCCAATGGCCCACCTGCTCCAGCATCCTGTTCTCAACAAGGCCACTGAGATACCTTTGGGAAACCTGAAAGCAGGATCTGAGCACAACTGGCATTCTGAGGCATACTGACTTCTGTCTGTCAAGGTAAAACATAGACATTGTGGCTAGGGCCATATAGCCTGCTTTGACCTCCTTGGAGGAGCAAACGGTAGTATATACAGTGGTACCTCGGGTTACATATGCTTCAGGTTACAGACTCCGCTAACCCAGAAATATTACCTTGGGTTAAGAACTTTGCTTCAGGATGAGAACAGAAATCATGCTACAGTGGTGCGGCGGCAGCGGGAAGCCCCATTAGCTAAAGTGGTGCTTCAGGTTAAGAACAGTTTCAGGTTAAGAACGGACCTCCGGAAGAAATTAAGTACTTAACCCAAGGTACCACTGTAAATAAAATAAACAAAAGCCTGTCATTTCCGCATTTCACAAATCTACCTGCCAATTGTCTGCATTTTCTGCACACTTTCTCGAGGTGAGATGAAGAGGACTTAGTATCTCTTGGTTAAATAAACATCAGCCCAGGCAAGCCGAGTGGAAACGTAGTGGTCAGACAGTGAGCATTCAGCAACTGCTGGAAAAGATTAGCTAGCTGATCGAGCGATATTTGCCAGTTGCAGACGGAACCAGAGGTTTAGGAATGCTCCAAATGGGAGGGAAAGGCTCAGAACAGCCCTTCCTGTTGTTTTCATGAGGTGTTCTAGTGCAGCTAAAATAATAAACCTGCTGCTTTCAATGAGATTTTAAAAGAGCTTTTGAAATGTTTTAACGGCCAGATGAATCGTCCGTGCTCTCTTTTTACAGAAACTCTGTGTGAAGTCTGTACGTGTGTGCTGAAATCTAAGGGGCAATATGTATTTTCTGCAGAACCAGGTAGCATTTTCCCCTAGACTGCACTTCTTCAGGTTGTAAGAGCATGTTTGCATGTGTTTGGATGCTCTTCTTTTTTAAAAACAACAACACATGCACACAGAAATATAACGTGTCAGAGAAATATGGAAGCCTATACTTCTCTGTAGCATGCTATCATTCTATGTGCAGGGAATGTTTGCAAGGTGCACAATTCAATGATTGACTCTCCCTGCATGCAGGTAAAAGGTAAAGGTAAAGGACCCCTGGACGGTTCAGTCCAGTCAAAGGCGACTTTGGGGTTGCGGCGCTCATCTCGCTTTCAGGCTGAGGGAGCCGGCATTTGTCCGCAGACAGCTTTCTGCGTCATGTGGCCAGCAGGACTAAACCGCTTCTGGTGCAACAGAACACTATGACAGAAACCAGAGTGTACAAAAATGCCGTTTACCTTCCTGCCACAGCGGTACCTATTTATCTACTTGCACTGGTGTGCTTTCGAACTGCTAGGTAGGCAAGAGCTGGGACAGAGCGATGGGAGCTCACCAGTTGAGTGGATTTGAACTGCCGACCTTTTGACTGGCAAGCCCAAGAGGCTCAGTGGTTTAGACCACAGGGCCACCACATAAGCACCCACAGCCTCTCTTCTTTCACCACTGCATTGGTGAGAAACAAAAGTTTTCTGTACGTGGCGGGGGGGACACGCAAAGAGAAAGGCAAGTCTCAAACTGGTACTGGAGGAAGATGTATTCCAAAACAAGTGTGAAAAGCCTAGCAGGCTTTGATAAAACTTTCCGTGGGGGCAACTGTGAAATATTAACTTCTGTACAACGCAGCATTAAAATAAGCATTAAGCAAGTGAATGAATCAATAAGACTTGTTTGAAATGACTCGTGCGAAATTATATTTGTAATGTAACTGAAAACGAGCAATGCTAAATCAATTGTGCATTACCATATGGCCTGCAACATCCATAATCATATTCTTAAAGGGGAAAAATAATACCAAAAAAAAATGAGCAGTGTAGCCAGTGCCAGCTCTTGAGGAGTGCTCCTGTTAATTACATTTCTTTTATGAGGCATTGAAATAAGAACTCCAGATAAAATACTACTATCTGAGATGTGGCCTTTTCAGAATAGAATGCCCAAGAAATATTCAGTATTTAGTGGAACAAATTGGGCCAATAAAGGAGGCACATATACACTAAAGTTGATCCCTGCAGGTGAGTCCCAGCCAGCATAACCAATGGCCAGAGATTATGAGAGAGGTGGTTTCAAACATCTGGACAACATCAGGTTAAGGAAGACTTATCTAGGGCCTTTGATTGAGCCACTGGGACCTCTCCCCTTGTCCTACATATGCTAGTGGAATGGTTTCCTTCCACTTATTTACACACCAAAAAACACACACATTTCAATTGTTATCTTCCATGAAATTGTAATCACATGGCAGGAGATGGGGCTCCATGCCTGCAGACCCAAACCTCTGCTATTGTATCTCTTAATAGTTTGCTCCTCCTACATTTGGAGTGGAGGAATTTCTTGTGGCAAATATTCCAACTTCTGCACCCATATCTGCTGGTTTTGGAAACCGTGGAACAGGCTCTATAGCTGATTTCCCTTACCACAGTTCAATTCAATTAAACAAGTTAAATTGGGAATAAAATGTGTTTCTCTGTTTTTGTGGTGTCCTCTGGAAGCAAGCCGGACCTTATTAATAGATATTTAAATAATGATCATTTAAGCTATGATAACTAATACATAAGCAATGGGGGACGGTTCAGCTTCATCTTTATGGATGTCTTATCATAATTTGTATGTTCTCCATTTCCTAACCTGAAACCAATATCCTTAATGTCTCTTGTCATTAAAAGAAAACCTTGAATTGGCCTGATTTAACCCACCGTTATAGATTAAAAATGTTCGGCTCACAGCAAATGCTGTTCTTAACACTGATACTTTTATTATGCTGAGATGTGAAGTAAACCTATTTTTGGAGAGTTTAGACTTGGATGATGTCTGCATAACTTCTATTCAGATATGTTGTACAGTTAGCAGTTGTTTGCATCTGATGTAGTTTCATTAGATGTTGCTAAAATTATTTTGCTTTGATAGTGGACTGTGTTTAATCAAAATTATTGCACATGCTTCAAAGCATGCATTTTTCCATATGATTTATCAGATCCATTAATGTAGCTGGATATTTTGTGGAATAGAATCTTATCAAACTACAACACCCAGGATTCTTTGGGGAAAGCCACGGCTGTTGAAAGTGATAGGACACTGCTTTATATGTATACATATAAAGGGACGCGGGTGGCACTGTGATCTAAAGCACTGAGCCTTTTGGGCTTGCTGATCAAAAGGTTGACGGTTTGAATCACTGTGACGGGGAGGCTCCTATTGCTCTGTCCCAGCTTCTGCCAACCTAGCATTTCAAAAGCACGTCAGTGCAAGTAGATAAATAGGTACCGCTCCGGCGGGAAGGTAAACGGCATTTCCGTGCACTCTGGTTTCCATCACGGTGTCCCGTTGCACCAGAAGTGGTTTAGTCCTGCTGGCCACATGACCCGGAAAGCTGTCTGTGGACAAACGCCGGCTCCCTTGGCCTGAAAGCGAGATGAGCGGCGCAACCCCAGAGTCGCCTTTGACTGGACTTAATCTAGACAGCATCCTAAAAAGCAGAGACATCACCTTGCCAACAAAGGTCTGTATAGTTAAAGCTATGGTTTTTCCAGTAGTGATGTATGGAAGTGAGAACTGGACCATAAAGAAGACTGATCGCTGAAGAATTGATGCTTTTGAATTATGGTGCTGGAGGAGACCCTTGAAAGTCCCATGGACTACAAGAAGATCAAACCTATCCATTCTTAAGGAAATCAGCCCTGAGTGCTCACTGGGAGGACAGATTGTGAAGCTGAGACTCCAATACTTTGGCCACCTCATGAGAAGAGAAGACTCCCTGGAAAAGACCTTGATGTTGGGAAAGATGGAGGGCACAAGGAGAAGGGGACGACAGATGACTAGATGGTTGGACAGTGTTCTCGAAGCTACCAGCATGAGTTTGACCAAACTGTGGAAGACAGGAGTGCCTGGCATGCTCTGGTCCATGGGGTCACGAAGAGTCGGACACGACTAAACGACTAAACAACAACAACAACAACCATCCAGGGGTCCTTTACCTTTACCTTACATATAAAGCCTAATAGATATTTAAATAATGATCATTTAAGCTACGATAACTAATACATAAGCGGTGAGGGGGGTTCAGCTTCATCTTTATGGATGTCTTATCATAATTTTTGGAATTATAGAATCCCCTGCCATCCCCTTAACATATATCTGAAAGGTTAGCAAAATATTCACATATCATTTCCTAACTGCTAAAAAATGACTTTTCATTAATCAGAATCACAGGAGGTGAAATTAAATCAATGTTCCTGGCTGAAGTTTGAAGTTCACAAAGTATGTATGTGTGTGTGTGTGTGTGTGTGTGTGTGTGTGAATTATATGCATTCCTGAACTTTTAAAATAAATATCATCCTTGTTGCCTTATCCAGCCAACAAATAATCAGGGTTTTAAACACCACGTTTAGCATGGAGCAATCTAGCCTGAATCAGGGCCCCATCAGAATCACTGAATCAGGTGTCTTTTGCACGACCCAACACAGCACAATGTGCGCACACATGCAGTATTGTCTGCATTGAGGCTCACATCAGATACATCATGGGTTAGAGCACTGGTCTTCAATCGGTGCATCAGGATCCACTAGGGCGGGTTGTAATAGCAGCTCGACTGCCATAATTTTTTTTGGTAAAAATAAATAAAGTAAGAAATGGGTCCTTAGCTGCATCTGTGGCTAACTAACCTGCAAATTCTAATTGCACTTAATTAAAATACTTTGTGAATCATTTTGATGAATAGGGATAGTTACAAGGAGGTGAGCACTTAGCACTTTGTGTAGTGTATTTTCATTCTAATAGTGTCATCTTCGGCTGGAAAAAAAAGGCTCAGGCTGGGATAAATTTGATACATGGATGTAGAAAATTCATCACCCTTGTGGATGATGGACATAATTAATAACGGTGAGATTCTTGTTATCGAAATGCAGTTTTGTTCCCTCCTGCAGCTGATTCTGCTGTCCGTTTGAAGGAATACATGAGGGGAATCAGGTCTTTCAGGAAGTGGGTTCCAAAAGGGGGCCATTTCCTGCTTCCTGCCTCTATCCCAGATGGAACTTGGGAAGTAACCAAGAGAACATCTTCCATATCTATTTCATTCTTATTTTTGTTTCCCTGAAAGCATCTATAAAACTGCTGGATGTTTGAAGAATCTCTGACGGACTTCTCCGTGCCTTCAAAGAGAACAGCTAAAGGGCAGCTTCCCATCTTTGCAAGGGGAAGGCACAGGGCACTCGCAGTTCACAGTGGGCAATGCTGAGGCCTTGCGTAAACTGGGGTGCGCGCCTCCTAAACATACCCCAGAATCTTTTGCAGATTTCAATGGTTCCGCAGCCAGATACGTGCAGGTTCATCGTCACACAAGTGAATGTGGAAAATGTTCCCTGGAAGTAAACAAAAAACATAAAAACCCCACACACCTTAAGAATTATCATTATCAGCTAGATAATGGTCAAATACTGAAAAATGCCAACTGTCAGATTTCAAATACTGGCAAATGCAGGTGAGGTAGCAAACCTTTAGAGCAGTGAGGGCCCTCTAAATGTTGGGCTCCAACTCCCATCAGCCCCAGCCACCCAAGACAGTGTTGGTCAAGGATGATGGGAGTTGCGAGGCCAGTGCGTTGGGTACTCCTGCTTTTAGAGAAAATTCTGGAAACCTTTGAGTCTGCACGGAAGCACCTGGAGAACATTCATGAAGCGGAAGGCTGAGGAGCAGTTTGAGGGGCATATTTGTTTCCACTCTGGAAAGAGCGGCTCTGGCAAGCAAAAACATGTCTGACACGTTCAGTATGTGCAACTGGCGCAATGGCTTTATACATAAGCTCACTTCGAGTGTGCAGGTGTAGGCTTTCAAAAGAGCATATTTTGCTGGCATACGTTTTTTAAAGCTATATAGCATCAACTACCAACAGCACCATCTGGGACCACTCTGATGTACCCGTTTAGTCTGTCTTCCTTTGGAGATGCTGCTTCTGCTGCTTCTTGGCATATCTTCAGGCTATTGTGTTATTAACATAATTTAGAAAGAAAGAAAGAAACATTGGCACATTTTGTTTCCGGCCTGGGGTTTTCACTGTGATTTTAGATTTTTAGAAATTATTCTTCGCCGTGTTGCTCAGCTCCTGGTCATTTTGCTGATACCTAATCCAATGAACTATGTTATCGCAGTCCCTGCATGTGTTTAGACACGAACAAAGAGAAAGAGAGGATACACAGCTCCCACTACTTCTAATAGTTTAGCATTTGTGGTGAAAGGCCTGTCTGGTTAGGGCGGAGTCTAGAGGAAAGGCAAATCTTAGGGGAACACATGTTTTTGCACTGGAAAGGGAGGAAGGGTCATAGCCCAGTGATGCAGCCTGTGTTTTGCCTACGGAAGGTGCCAGGCTCAGTCCCCAGCATCTCAAGGTAGTGCGAGGGAAGACTCCTTGTCTGTAGCTCTCAAAAGCCACTGCCAATCAGCACAGACATTAAAGAGCTAGATGAACCAATGGTTTGATTTGGTGCAGGGCAGTTTCATAAGAACATAAGAAGAGTCTGTTAGATCAGGCCAATGGCCCATCTAGGCCAGCATCCTGTTCTCCCAGATGCCTGTGGGAACCTCACAAGCAGGACCTAAGGACAAGAGCACTCTCCCCACTCCTGTGGTTTCCAGCAACAGGTATTCAGGAGCTTTTCTGCCCTCACCTGTGGAGACAGGTAACAGTCATCATGGCTGGTAGCCTTTGATAGTCCTCTCCTCTGTGAAATCTCTAATCCATCTAGGTTGGTTGGATCCGAACCAATGGATTCAACTTACAAGAAAGGAGATTCTGACTAAACATCAGGAAGAACAATAAGAGTGGTTGGACAGTGGAATGGACTTCCTTGGAAGGTGGTGGACTCTCCTTCTTTGAAGTTTTTAAACAGAGGTTGCATAGTTGTCTATCATGGATACTTTAGTTGAGATTCTTACACTGCAGGGGGTTGGACTAGATGACCCCCAGGATCCCTTCCAACTCTACAGTTCTGTGATTCTGTGATTCTACTTTGCTTAGACTATACATTCACCCTTGTTTTCTCTTTAGCACTGCGAAATGTGTCTCCGACTGCCACAATGTGGGTTACCTGATAGCACCAGATGCTTCCCTGCACCCCTTCTGCTTTCTCTTCCTTCACCTTTTGTTTCTTTCTAGTTAGAAGAAGCTGCACACAGTTATTGAAGTCAAGGACAACAGCATTGGGTATCGAAAGCGGGGAAGAAGCCACAGCAAAGGGAGATGGTAGAAGTGCGGAGGAGAAAGGAACTAGGTCAGTCTTGGGGCAGCAAGACTCTGTTGCACTGCAAAGCTTATAAAGCAAAACACTTACTGTTTCAGACGAAAATATGGACTTTCTGCGGTTTTCTCCCATAATGCCATCCGGTGTTTGCTCCCCACCAACATCTGTTCCTTTTCATTCTATTTGCCCCAGCTTTTTATCCTTCCTACAGAGCAAAGGCTTTGGTCTTCCAGTGATTTGTGCTTAGCAACAAACAGCTCTCTCTTGCAGCTAAGCCTATATAGAAGAGGGTGCCTTTATCCTTGCCTTGCACTCTTCAAATCAAATGGTGCTTGTCACGGCATCTCTCGCTAGGAAACATTTCATTTTTGTTGTTAAAGCAGTGTTTATGTCATGGATTTAAGAAGGAGGAGTGTGCAAGACTGGAGCAAGTCCTCTTTGTGTGTGCTCCATGCATGCAATAATAATGGGGAGTGATATTGCTGTGCTGGCCCCATCACCATACCTGTTTTGAGCAACATATGATGACCACCAGTGTGGGTGTCTTTCAAAGAGGACTGGGCAAATTCATGGAAGAGAAGGCTACCGATGGCAACTCCACAGTCAGAGGCGGCAATGGTTCTGAATACCAGTCGCTGGAATCCACAGGAGGGGACAGGGCTCTTGCACTTGGGTCCTGCTTATAGGTTCCCCACAAGCATCTGGGTGGCCACTGTGAGAACAGGATGCAGGACTCAGTGGGTCAGTGGGCCTGATCCATCGGGGTTCTTCTGTACGGCAGTTGTACACCCATAAACATTCCACATGACTGAGACCCCAATCTCATAAGGGTCTCAGTTGTGTGGCATGCGTACAACTTAGTGTCGTGAGACGAAGGTTCCTAAGAGCAGAAGAAGTAAGGCAAGGCCTACAAGGCCTATACAATCATTTAAGCCTGCCAGCTACAACTGTTAACAGCAAACTGCAAAGTTACTGTGACTTGTGACTCATCTTGGGGGATGACTCATTCTCCCCTCTCTAGCCTCTCTATGGGCCTCAGTCAGTGTCACTCAGTGCCTGTGTGTCTCAGCCAGTGCGTGTATCTGTATTGTTTGTTGCTATGTAAAGCGGGTGGCGCTGTGGTCTAAACCACAGAGCCTAGGGCTTGCCAATCAGAAGGTCAGCGGTTCGAATCCCCACAATGGGGTGAGCTCCCATTGCTCGGTCCCTGCTCCTGCCAGCCTAGCAGTTCAAAAGCACATAAAAGTGCAAGTAGATAAATAGGTACCGCTCCGGCGGGAAGGTAAACAGCGTTTCCGTGTGCTGCTCTGGTTCTCCAGAACTGGCTTAGTCATGCTGGTCACATGACCCGGAAGCTCCCTCGGTCAGTAAAGCAGGATGAGCGCCGCAACCCCAGAGTCGTCCACGACTGGACCTAATGGTCAGGGGTCCCTTTACCTTTATGTAAAGCTAAGGCACACAAAGTGGCTCCAGGACTCCAGTTAATCAGTAACTAAGACAAAGCCTCTGTGGAGAGTTAGGTAGCTGCTATGAGCACTCTGTGGATGCTCTTTGACTATGCTGTTTATGAACCACTTTATTTTCTCAAGTAAACGTTTTATTCTGTTTATGAAGAAGACTCTGCATGATTAATTTACCATTGCGCGACACTTAGTGCATATGCACTTAGGCTCTCCTTTTCCCATGTGCAGATATGGGAGGGCCTGGCCCATGTAGTGACATTGGAGCAAGGCCTATCCCATGGTAAGCATTGATTATAGACATGAGGGGTGCTCTTGCTTCTAAAAGTTATTCTAAAAGAAGTGTATGTATTCTAAAAGAAGACATTCAGCAAAACACAAATAATGCCCCTCCCCAGACCCAGGGATATATGGAGCTCAGAGTTCCTAGCTGCTGTTCCTGGCTAGCTTGCCAACACTTGGGATGCCCATTCTGTCCATTCCCCCCCCCATGCACCCCAGCCCTGCTGATTTTCCTCCATACAAGCAGTGAGGGCCGGCCCATATAAATGGGACACCTCCCCACTGACTTCAATCGGCCACCCCCCATCTGTTCACAGCCACTCAGCATGTCATTGTCTCCAGCTCCACCTACTGTTCATCACCTTGCTTCCCACCCACCCAGGCCCAATGGTCCGCAGCCACCACTACATATAACCCCCAACATCTGTGTTCTGGCAGGCTGCTTGGTTGCTTCACAGAGCTGCCTCCATCATTCCTTCCTCACTCTCACACACACACGAGTGCTGAGGGAGGATGGACCCGTGGTTGCTAAGCAACCAACAGGCACTGTTTTCAGCTGCTTCGGAATTTGCGTTGCCATTTAAGGAACTGAACAGACATGAAACACACTTTGCTTAAGCTGAGGTAGACTCTCCTTGGTTTCCTGGCACCTGCTAGGTCCTTCCCCCCCGGTCCTGACAATGTGGAGTCAACAGAAGCTCTTTTCAATCATTTGTCCCCTTACAAGATTAGCTTCACGTCAGGAAGCGCATGAGGCTGTCCTCCCTGGGCCTGCTATCTCATCCCTGGTGACCCTTCACACACACACACACACACACACCATGCATGGTGGTAGATCTGGTGCATCTCTTAGAGATCATGGGATCATGGAATCATGGAATCATAGAATCATAAAATCATAGAATCATTGAATTGCAGAGTTGGAAGTTACCCCCAAGACTCATCTAGTCCAACACCCTGCATTGCAGGAATCTTTCACCTCAACAGGCTGATGTAGCTGTTTAAACTTTATTTATTATTTTATTTATCAAATTCCACACTGCCTTTCATCAGAAGATCACAGGGCAGTTTGCAATAGTAAATAATAATAATAATAATAATAATAATAATTTATTATTTATACCCCGCCCATCTGGCTGGGCTTCCCCAGCCACTCTGGGCGGCTTCCAAAAAATATTAAAATACTGTAATACATCAAACATTAAAAGCTTCCCTAAACAGGGCTGCCTTTAGATGTCTTCTAAAAGTTTGGTAGTTATTTTTCTCTTTGACATCTGGTGTGAGGGCGTTCCACAGAGAGGGCGCCACTACCGAGAAGGCCCTCTGCCTGGTTCCCTGTAACTTGGCTTCTCGCATTGAGGGAACCACCAGAAGGCCCTCGGTGCTGGACCTCAGTGTCAGGGTAGAACAATGGGGGTGGAGACGCTCCTTCAGATATACTGGACCGAGACTGTTTAGGGCTTTAAAGGTCAGACCAACACTTTGAATTGTGCTCAGAAACGGAATAAAACCAGTCATATTCATGAATATTTTGTCTTGTTTCAATCGCGTTTCATGTTTCATTGTGCTTGTCTTTATCGCTGCATGCCATCTGGATATACTATATGACTTGGCAGTATATAACTATTTTTACAGATAAATAAAAAAGATAAGTTATAAATAACACGTCTGCAGAGGGGAGCCTACTAAACACACATGCAGACTCTCAATGTGATCTGGAACCCTGAGCAATCCATCTGGTCTGCTGGTAATTCCTTATGTTGCATATGTAGCGACAGGTAAACAACTGCAGATTGAGACAAGAGACGGGTTTCCTTTGGAAGACAGTCTGCAGTCTGGCGTCGTCGCAACAAGTCCCCACCAGCCCCTCCATATCAGTATCTCAAAATAAGATTATCCAGCTAGACTTCCTTTTTTTGTGTACGTTGCACAGGTGGGAGAGAGACCTTGGCGAGAGAGAATTCATGCATGTTTTCCAACAATAGGTATAGCTAAGGGAAAGGACTAGGGCAGTCTGAAATCACCCCTATTATCTTTTTGTTGACACTTTGTCCAAAAGATATATGCTGGGCTCCAGGAAGGTCATTTGTAACCCTTCTAATGATGATGACAACAAATACAGTGCAGTGCCCTCCAACTGACATGGATACGCTGCGCCATTCTTCACAATCTTCCGGCGAATAAATTGGTTGTCAACATATGCATGATGGGCAGGTTGCCCCTTCCCTCTCCCTCCCCCAATTTAATGAGCACAGATCTGTAACTTACTGAAGGTTGCATGGCCTAGTGATCTGGGAGAGATAACTGGGGTGGGAATTGAGTGTGCAATTCAGCTGTGGTGAGGAACAGCACCCCGTTCCTGGGTCTGAGATTTGTTGTGACTTTATTTCACCTTCTACAAAGAGTGCCTGGAATCTGGGGGACATTGGTATTCACCTATGGATGTGGATAAGCCCCCCACAAACACACAAAATGCACATGGTCCAAAACTTCTGAGAGAATTCTGGCGAACAACGGCAATCATTTAAATGTGACTGTCAGCACTCCCATATGAATGTCAGCGGCAAGCATATTGTGGACCTTCGTTTTAATATATGTGTGTATTTAAATATAAGTTCTGCAAACAAACAAACAAACAAAACTTGATCTTTGAGATAGCACAGAATGCTGCTGTTTCCTTACTGTTTATTTAATGAATTTGTATCCTGCTCCTCCTGCCAAAGGCACCAAGGGTGGCAAGCAGCAAGCGATAAAAGCATCTTAAAAACAGATGGAGGTATCTCCCCTTCTTATAAAGATGTATTAACACCCTTGATCCAAATGTTTGTAACCAATAAGATTTAATTATCCAGCATGGACAAGGACCCAGCTTGCTCATTTTCATAGCATCTTCAAGAATGGCTAGATCAGGCATAGGCAAACTCGGCCCTCCAGATGTTTTGAGACTACAATTCCCATCACCCCTGACCACTGGTCCTGTTAGCTAGGGATGGTGGGAGTTGTAGTCCCAAAACATCTGGAGGGCTGAGTTTGCCTATGCCTGGGCTAGATGATCCAAGCAGCTGTGAGAAGCAGCAGATTCTGAAACTGCTGCTTTAGATTCTGTCATAATGTTTGCATCCAAGACAATCTGAATGTGAATGGCTTTATCAGTAAAGGATTGAGCGAAGGCATCCAACTGAACTGCTGTAGGTTCGCCTTCTGGAAATCCAGCAAACCCTGTGCCTCCTGGAAGGGCTCAAATGGGCATAACTCCATGGATGAAGTGGTGGCAGAGGGAGGAAGAGAAAAACATTGCCACCATCTCATAATGTGTGTGCTCTGTTAGCTCTGCATACTTGGTAAGATTCAGCATGAGTTTTCAGTCATCGGCATTCGTGCAATCGGCCCATTCATTTCAAGTATCCTAGATCCTCAGTAACATGGGAATGTTGAGGAAGGTAGGAGAGGCTATATTGATTAAATATTATCCCTCCCCACGCACACTAGTGAGCAAGCAGCAGAGCACATTCCCTTGCAGATTGCTGGAAGCAACTTGATGGATTTATTAGAATCATTTCAATTAAGCAATCCAGTCTGGCTTGTCCAGCCTGGATTGTTCCTGGTAAGTTTCCCCTTTTATTTCCCTCTTAATATAACGACATTCTTCTTTAAAAGGAAGAGTAAAGTTTACTTACATTCAGTTCACAACTGTAATCTGAAGGCGGGCTTTATCTTGTGGTTATAGTTGCATTTGTAGAGAAAAGAAGCTAGGCCTCCGACTTTCTACCTTGTGGCTTCCATCCTTTGTAAGGATGCAACCTGTGCTGCTGGCTAAGAGCCAGAAGAGGAGTCCGAAAGGAGAAAATGGAAAAGGGGAGGGTCATGCCCATCTACCTGGTCACACACAAGGGGAGGAGGCTCCAGAACAGGTATGACAGGAAGACCTCCCTGTCTGGAGCCACATTCCCCTGTGTGTCCACTCTAGGCAACAGGAAAATGTTGTACTTGACTGCTTCAGTGATATGCATCCCACAAGTAAGCTAGGGTGCTTGATCCCACATGGTAAGCAGAAAAAGAATATCAAGAAGTGGTCCTGCGTACAGGTCAAACCAAGCTGGTATCCCACCCTCTTGTTAGCACATCAACAGAGCAATCATTGCCGCCATCTAGACTGCATACACACAATACATTTAAAGCCTTTGACTTTGTCCAAAGAATCCTAGGAACTGTCACTTGTTAAGGTGCTGGGGATTGTAGTTCTGTGAGGGGTAAACTACATCTCCCAGGCATCTTTGGGGGAAGTTCTTTAAATGTATGGTATGTGCGCAGGCTGTAATCTGTCAAAGCATTCTGTCAGCGGGAACCCAAAAACTCTCTTGCGCTTGTGGATTTGGAATAATGTGTGTTGTGCTCAGTTCTGAAAATGTATGTTACGTACCTCCTGCTACACCTCTGCCCTCTCTCTTTTTCTCTTCCCAATTTTCAGGGCCAATTTTTCCTTTTGTTTATTTAAAAAAATAACAACACACTATATATCTTGCTACATTCTTCAGCCTATTCCCCTGCTACAAGACTTGCGCATGCCTTCCTTTCATCCCTCCTGTTTTGCCCAGTGAAAAATGAAACGCTCTGCAAAAAGGGTGGGGGGAGAAGCAGCAAAAAACCCACCTGCATTATTTTCTCCATGTTAGCACCGGGTGACAAAGACAACATATTAAGTGAACCTCTGTTATGATCACAAAAGCAGCTGATCAGAATGAAGTTTCCAGACAGATTGATTCTTATCCCTGGCTAATGGCAGCCGGGAGACAAGTTGTCTTTAATTATACTTCTCTTCCCATGGAACATGAAAGATGATTTGCTACCATGTATTGTGGATATGTAGGGCTTTGCCGTTTGGATTTCAAAGAGGCGAGCGATAAAGGGAGTGATTTCCTTTCCTGATGTTTGAGTTGACTGTGAAACATATATTAGCAGCCATTAATGGAGGATGTAACAAAATTTGAATTTCAACTTGAACCATACGTTTTCATTGGGGCTGGTCTCCTGGTTATGAAACAGTCTGACTTTAATGTAGGATGGCAAAAGGGGTTAAATGGATTTCCAGGCCACAAAGCAAATACCTTGAGGTGCTTCTAGTCTCCTCCTGGTTAATTTCTACAAAATGTAATTTCAGTTGAAACTTGTTTCCTCACATTATTTTCTAGAGTTGTATTTCCAAGTTCTAAAAAAACAAAATCTGAGGTGTTAATAAGAAAAATGTCCCTGTAGCTGCAGTTCTTGGAAATTATTGGGTGGCATTGGGCCAATACTGTCGCACGTACCCCAATCTCGAAGCGGTGAGAGACTTCGGGAATGCCTGCACTTATCGAGAGTTCAGTTTCTTTGGAATGGAAGTCAAGGGAGACGGTGGTGTCTTTAGGATGTATCGTTTCATTTACACATATATACATTCTGAGCATAGGGTGGAGGGGCTCACAGCATAAACACTCCTGTAGACCTTGCTTCCCCATTAGGTTTCCAGGGAAGCCCCCACCCAGAGCGTGGGTCCAGCATGAAGCAAGACATGCCTCAGTCTCCCCAGCTTCCAGCATGCGTAAAACTCACATGCGCCCAGCTCCCTGCCTCTTGGCCTATTGTGCCCATTCTATTATTATTATTATTATTATTATTATTATTATTATTATTAATACCCCACCCATCTGGCTGGGCTTCCCCAGCCACTCTGGGCAGCTTCCAACCAAATATTAAAATACAGTAATACATCAAACATTAAAAGCTTCCCTAAACAAGGCTGCCTTCAGATGTCTTCTAAAAGTTTGGTAGTTGTTGTTCTCTTTGACATCTGGTGGGAGGGCGTTCCACAGGGTGGGCGCCACTACCAAGAAGGCCTTCTGCCTGGTTCCCTGTAACTTGGCTTCTCATGGTGAGGGAACTGCTAGAAGGCCCTCGGCACTGGACCTCAGTGTCCGGGTAGAACACTGAGGTGGAGACACTCCTTCAGATATACTGGACCGTGGCATCCACCCAGGTGAGATGGGGAAAAGGCCCATCCATTTGACACTGTGGCCACAAAGCTCACTCTTTTGACATGTAAATTGTGGTACTGAACTGGACAGATGCAGCCACTATATTACACAGAAACATGTCCAGTGACTTCAAGTTAAAAGAAAGGTGATTCTAACTAAGCATCAGGAATAACTTTCTGGTGGTAAAAACTGTTTGATGGAAGAATGGTCTCCCGCGGGAGGTTGTGGACTCTCCTTCTCTGGAGGTTTTTAAGCAGAGGTTGGATGTCCACTCATCATGTATGCTTGAGTGGAGATTCCAGCATTGCAGGGAGTTGGACTATAGATAAGCCTTGGTTATCCAGCTCTACAATTCTGATTCTATGTTTAGAAGATCTTATCATGCTTCCTTAGCAACAGGAGTGGAGAACCGCTTTATCTAGTCTGCTGGATCAAAAAGTGCCTCACCATCCATAGGCCACTTTTAGGGCCTGGGTACATCTTAGGAAACCTAAGGCTGTGTCTTGGGCAGCACAAAATACCCAATTCATAGAAGAAAAATGGATGCTACTGAAAATTCCCCCTTTAAACATCAGGAAAACTACTCCCCCCCCCCAAAAAAAATACCACTGCCCACCAAGAAACAGAAAAGCCCACCCTATTCCTATGGTTGTGAACTGTTTCAAATTTTAAATTGTTGTAACCTGCCTGGGATCTGAAGATGAAGTGTGGGTAATAGTGATAAAACAACAGCAGGCCACAACCACATACATAAAAATAAAGCAAGAAGAAAAGGCCAAAAGGAAGGACTTCCGGGTTGGCGCCATCGCCGAATGGCGGACTCCCTCCGAGTTCCGGAGGGAGTCTGCTCGGCAGGGGCTGGGTCCTACCGCACCGGCGATGCGGGGACCCTTAAAAACCACGGCCACGAGGGCCGTGGACATGGAGACTCGGCTGGCACCGTTAGCGCCCTCCCGACTCGTGAAGGAGCCTTTTTAAAGGCTACGGATCGGGTGCCGGGGAGAAGCGTGGTGCTTTGAGTCCTCTGCTATCCCTGCCGAGCGCAGCCGCATGCCATCCGGCGGAGAGCGCTGACTTCTTCCATTGAAAATTCGGACTTCTTAACAACAACCCGTGAGTAATTTGGAAACCGGGTTCAAAAGGAGGAAAAAAAGAATTATTTTTTTTTCGGATTGGACACGAGCGGGGGGGGATCCAAAAAGGAAGTCAGTCCCCCCCCCTACTGTAAACCTTCCAAAACAAGGACGGGGAAACCAAGGTCCAAAAAGATTTGTATTGCTGATAAAAACTAAGAATTCCACGATGGGGAACTATAAGAACTGTGCTGGAGGAAGAATTGAGGGAGAAGAAACGTAACCCCCCCCCTGGGAACCGGGGTGATTGAAGAGAGAGCCTGGTGAAAAGAGTCGGAGATTTTGACAGCTGTCAAAGTAGCTGTCAAAGTCGGAAAGCAGAGAGGATTTTATTATGAGAACCTTGCTGGTTAAATTTGTTACAATTTGCTATAACTCGTTAAAACTTGGATACAAAATGGCGAAAACATGGATAACAATCGGACTTTTGGACTAGAGAAAACAAAGTTACAACAATCCCCCTAGAGGAGTTTCGGGACATTACAAATGGTCATAAGTGGAAAATACCATTGGAATTTTACAGGACTGGTTATCTTCTGGGAAAGCTGCAAAACGGAAATAATATTTTGTCTACAGGGTGTTCAGCTAAAGGAGACAATAGAATTTTCTATTGAAGAAAGGAAGGGACTGAACGCAAGTTTTTGTTCCTGAATAACAATAATCCCTGCAGAGTTACTAAGCTTCTGAATTAGAACGTTTTAGCAGCGGAACAAGAGGAAATTGGACTACAATTTGGAAAGAACAATGGGGGGAGTTTTATTAAAGATCTGAAGTTAAGTGTTTTAAAAAAAAAAAAACTATAAAAAGAAAAAGCCAGCAAGGAGTTGGGGGAAATAGGTGATTTATGGACTTTAAGAATTCCAGGCGGATAACATGGTTTGGTGGTCAGGGGGAAATTAAACCGGGGACAGGGGGGGGAGAACTAAAATCCAAAGGCTTGTTAACTTCTTTTTTTTGAACTGGCTCTTTTTCATCTATTATACTTTTTATTTCTTATTTCTGATATTTCTATTGTGTGGGGTGTCCTTATTATTAAAAAAAGGGAAATTGTGGAATGAAAATGGGGTGGGCCCTGGGAGAGAATTTTTGTCTTTTATTAAGGGTATTGATGAGGAGTGTATAAATTTTAAATTCGGACAATGGTCTAAACAAATTAAGTTTCAATTAGAACTGAGAGCTTGTGGAGCCAACAATATGAAAGAGGAATATGGTAGGGGTGGGGGAAGGGGGGAGTCCCGGAAAGTGGATGTATGAAAATAAGGCTTTGAATGTATTTTAATTCTTACTTTCCGTATTTTTGAAAATCTTAATAAATATCATTTGAAAAAAAAAAAAAAAAAGAAAAGGCCAAAAGGTCACAATTTTAAAATAAGGAACTGGAGGGGGCAAAGAGCCTTGGCAGTCATGAGGGGCATGTCTGAGGGCACTGTGGTGCCCCTGGTACCATGTTGGAGGCCCTATTGTAAAAATCAGCACCGTGGGTTGTGCTAAAAAATGGCAAGGAGCCTGTCCTTGAGAAAGGGGCCTCAGCCTTTACCTGACACTTGGCTTCCTCCCCTCCATACAAACTTGATGGTTTCCCTGGAAATGTTCATTGCACAACGAGGCAATTGTAGTGAACGGGTCTGCATCCGTGAATATGAGCCAAATCTTCTCTTTAAACGTTATTTTAAGCAAGCGCTGCTGTTAGCCTTATAAAACAGATGTCAGTCAGGGCTCCTGTTGCCGTTTCAGCTGCTCAGCATTCTGTACAAGCTTGTAAAAGCCCCTTCACATCCGTGCCGTGCACTTTTTGTGTGGAGATTTCCAACACCAGTGTGGCAAACTTTTGAGGAGCGTTCTCTATCATCACGTTTCCTCCTCCTCTCTCTCTCTCTCTCTCTCTCTCTCTCTCTCTTTCACTCACTCTTTCTTCCCATTTTTAGCTTTCCACTCCACCAAACAAGGTTTAAATGGAATCTATTTCTGCGTACACCCAGGGAGGGAGAACGAGAGAAAAATCCTCAGAGGGAGCGCCTGTTCTGTTGGCCTTCTTTCTTCATTTATCCCCTGATTCTCCACATGCCACATATGCTAAATGGCATCCTACACACGCTGAAAAATTAATCCTGTTACCACAGCGGCAACAGCCGCCGAGGATTCGTTAAGGAGTTGAGGCCAACAGTACAGCGGGGGCCCAATATCTGACAAAGCGTTAATTTCTTAGTCAATCTTAAAGCTTTCTTTTTTAAATAATAAAAATCACCTAAAGCAATTGAAGAAATTACAAGGGGCCTGCAGGACCAGGCACTGGCTTGCTGCTCCCTAGGAAATGTGGTAGCAGTTATAACTGGTACATTCACACAACAACCCAGAATTCCCTTGGCCCAGAATATCAGTCAACAGCAAGGGCCAAGCCAGTGCCACTGTCTGATAGAAAGCTCCCATATCTTTTGCTTCTACTCAGTCTGGGCAAATGGTTGCTGTATGTTTTCCCTCTGCGGTACTAAATGACTGGCTTTTGGCCTTACTCATACCCTCCAACATTCCTGTGATGAACATCAGAACATGTGCCTTTTGGTGCTGTGCTCTCAGCTGACTCACAAGAGCACTGCATCATCGCAAGAGCCAGCACTGGCTGCTTGCGGGTGGCGCTGTGGTCTAAACAACTGAGCCTCTGGGGCTTGCCGATCAGAAGGTTGGTGGTTCGAATCCCCGCAATGGGGTGAGCTCCCATTGCTCTGTCCCAGCTCCTGCCAACCTAGCAGTTCGAAAGCACACCAGTGCAAGTAGATACATAGGTACCACTGCAGCTGGAAGGTAAATGGTGTTTCCGTGTGCTGCTGTGGTTCGCCAGAAGCGGCTAAGTCATGCTGGCCACATGACCCGGAAAGCTGTCTGTGGACAAACGACGGCTCCCTCGGCCTGAAGCAAGACGAGCGCTGCACCCCATAGTCGTCTTTGACTGGATCCTCCTCCCCGAGCTCAGCAATGTCAGTGCTGGAAGGGGAACACAGGGCATTCCAGGATCCCATCAGAACCTAGGATGACTTCTTTAATTCTGGGGTGTCCTGGACAAATTGGGACATTTGAGGGTTATGCTAAAATATTGATCCACGGCTCTTTTCCAGGTGGTGGTTATAGCTGCATGCCCAGAGTATTTTTGTCCAGCTCTCAGGCCGGCCTATGCAGGACTCATAAAGGACATGGAAAGATAAGGCGTGATCCGCTGTGGGCAGCAAATGCTCCCATTACAGCCCACCTCAATTTGGCAGGCTCGTTCACGATTTCTCTGGCTGGGTTGTTACAATCACGCAAGTGGCCCCGGGTCTCTGGTCCGCCTTTCAAAGCATTACCTAAGCCGCTGTTTCGATAGCATTGCTGAGATCTAATGCCGTCTGGAGCTGCAGTTATGGAGTTCATTTTGAAGCACTTGATTATACTTTGAGAAGAAATAGTCTCTCAGTACAAGTCATTTTCTCAAGCACATTCCAAGAAAGGCCAGTCTATGGCTCAGTAAATACAACAGGCTAAGAAGTTATGAGCTATCAGGCTAAGCTGAATTGACTTACTGATATTACCTGCAATGAATGAGTTTTAGATGGCCTCTCATAAATAGAAGGCTACAGAGCCTGCGATTTTATGGATGTCTTGCACTTATCAATATATATGAGGAATGATGCTGTCGAGTTTTGAGGTGATACCATGCAAACCACACCACTGTCAGTTTAACTTTTTATGATTAAATATGCTGCTGTTAAAGGTTATTTAACATTTAATAAAGCTGCTCTTCTCGATAGCTGATAAGTGTCATCTTTTACACAATACTAGTGATGGAAATGGATGAGAAAGTCATTTTTTTCCTTTTTTAAAAAAATAAATAAATTAAAATTTACATTTAGATCTGTTCCAGTAATAGAATAATATTAGCTGGTTTTAAGACGCTTTAAATATTCTGATATGCACAAATTTACCTTTTAATGCCAACAACAGCTAGGTTCAATATATATTTTGTTCAAACCCACAGTGGAAACTTTTACATTTTCTTTTATGAAATGGAAAGTCCCATCAAATTATTTCTGAGGAAGGGAAGAAGGATGATCCAGCAGTCCTCTAAATTTTCTAGCCTGATTCTGCAACTTTCTACTGATTTTCATATATATTTTTCTATGCATGCCTATTTAGAAGCAAGTTTCACTGAGTTCAATGGGACTTTCTCCCGGGTATTGCACAGAATTCCTGGCAATGGATATTTATGGGCAGCTGTCTAGCACTGCTCTCGGGGCAGCATGTGGCAAAATGATAAAATCACAATTGGAAAGATGTCATTAAAAAAATCACACCGAAACAACAACGAAACAGCACAGTGCTAAAATGAAATAAAATATCAGGATAAAAGCTCGTGATTTTTTTCACTTGTTCAAAGCCACAGGACACCACAATTCTCTCATCAAACATATGGCCCCAATCCAGATAAATATAACTTGTAGGCAAATCCAAGAATTAGAGAGGTAATGTTTCCATCTATATTGCAATGCAAATGAATATGTACACCCCACAAGTAGTAAGTAGGGAGACCACATCAAATACCTCATATTTCTCAGTTAGGGACAGGCAGATATGTCAACTTTGGTCTCCCAGTTTCTCATTTTTCTGATCTTAAGTTGCATTCTCCACATCCCACATCAGTTTGTGGGGGAGAAATGACCACTCTCGTGAAAATTTGTCAGCATTGTTGTGCGACTGTCTCCTACTGTACACATCTGGTACGGAATTTGCCCTAATGTACACATTTCTGCAAAGCAACTTCCCATCATACAATGCATTTTGTATGCTGTTTTTACCAGTATATGCTTTTAAATGCATAATTTAATTTATATGCAATTTTTGTACACATTGCTTGGCTGGAGAAGTGCATTGCAAAATGGCTGGCTTCCAGTTCACGTATTCCAATGGAACTGGGGGGTGAGGCACCAGCTGCATAACCCCATAATTTTCCCTATCTCAAAACAATTGCCCCCACCCTCCCAAAGTGACTGAAAGTCAGGTTGGAAAGGAGAGATGCCACCTCCCTCCAATCCAGGTCCCCACCCCAATTCAGCCTCCTTCCCCTGTTTCTTCCTTCTCCTCCTCTTTCACAACCTGCCATCCCAACCCAGTTCCAACAGCGGGGCTCCTGGCCTCTAGATCTGCACACAGAACGTGCGGCAAAAGGGGAAGGATCTTGTCCTTTGCCTCTGGCAGCAAAATGTCTTGGGCTGACCAAACTCATGTCACGCCCTCCACCCCCGCCTGGAACCCCGGATGAAATTTATACTTCCTCGATGAAATATATATTCCATTTTGACAGGCAAATGTAGAAAATAAATAGGGCAGAAATACGGGTTGCCTTTCCCCATAAAACACCCTGTGATTTCCTCCTCTAATTTTTTTTTTAACCTTCTCAAGCACTTTAAAGGCCTCCCCTATCTCTTCACGGCAGAGGCGAAGGAGGGCAGCAAATTATGACACAGTAATTATGATGATGGATGAGGAGGCAGTCCGCTATATTAGATACACTCCTTGCATAAAAATCCTGGCGCTATGAGATTGCATACCCCACTAAGCAGGATGCTCAAGATTGTAATGGTCAATATAGATTAACAACATTAGGTTAAGGCAGGATAATTATTCTTCTCTTTCCATTTGCCATTCCTCCTTTGCTGGCCTCCCTCTCTCCCTGTGGCCCCTCCGCTGCTTCTCTCCATTCCAGCACTCCTTGTTTGCAAGGTGCAATCTGTAGATCAGGCAGACACCAAGGTGGGTTCTCTGGAGTAAATCAAAAGCAGCTCTGTCAAAATCAGGAGAGACGAACCAGCATAAAGTAAGGTGCAAAGAATGAAGGATAGGCTTTCCCTGCCTGCTGCTAATTAAAGGTTGTGTTCTGCTTGCTTTCTCTGTCTCGTATAAACAGTGGGGAAGAGCGATTGATGGACCCATGGCGAAATCTCCTCTGCCTTGCTCAAAATGTATGTATTAGGGTGTACGTGGAGGGGGGAGGAGGAGGAGGAGGGAGGGGGAATCTGACAAACCTGTCTCAGCAAAAGAAGCACAAAGGAGCGTGTAGATTTTCGCAAGCCTGCCGCTGCTTAGGAAAGAAAGCATCGTATATTTTCTCCCTTTCCTAATTAATTTCGCCTGCAAGAAGAAAGTCGTCGTCATTTCGCTCTCCCCCTTCTGACTCCCACAATGCATCTACAAGTTGACTTTTCTTATTCATAATGAACCATGATGCGGGCCATTTTTATTCCTTTCTCCCATACAGGGAGATTCCCAGCTCATCTCGGCACTGGTTCATGAGGATGAGGGACAATGCCAGTACATTCTCCTGGTGGTGTTGCTGTGCTTATCGGGACAGGGATGTGGCAGGTGTTGTCGCAAGGCAAAGGGAGCTCCAGGTGTGTGGCGGCTCTTCAGGTGCATGCACACACCTCCAGGATCACCACCTGCTCTCTCTGCCTTTGTGAGAACCTTCCATTCACTATATACAGAGGAACTCTTTACAGGCATTCTAATTACAGCACGCAGGTCAAGGATGGAATCTGCCGCCACAAAGCCATCACATGCACCCTCATTATTCCCCAGTGGAACCCTGCAAAGAGCAATGATCTTCTTTCATGAAAACCAGCCTTTGTGAAGCTTCTGCTCTCTTACTTTCTCTTACTTCAGGTGCGGAGAACCTGCGGCCTTCCAGATATTGAAGGACTCCAATTCGCAGTGGATGGGATGATGGGAGCTGGAGTTTGACAACATCTGGAAGGCCATGTGTTTCCCATCCCAGTCATCATCATCATCATCATCATCATCATAATTTACTTATACCCCACCCATCTGGCTGGGTCTCCCCAGCCACCCTGGGCAGCTTCCAACAAAGTATTAGAATACAGTGGTCTGTTAAACATTAAAAGCTTCCCTAAACAGGGCTGCCTTCAGATGTCTTCTAAAAGGTAGTTGTTGTTCTTTTTGACATCTGGTGGGAGGGTGTTCCACAGGGCAGGCGCCACTACCGAGAAGGCCCCCTGCCTGGTTCCTGTAACCTCGCTTCTCGCAGTGAGGGAACCGCCAGAAGGCCCTTGGCGCTAGACCTCAGTGTCTGGGCTGAATGATGGGGGTGGAGACGCTCCTTCAGGTATACAGGGCCAAGGCTGTTTAGTTACTTCACGTGACTTCTCCCTTGTCCTTTGCTACGTGCATCCTTCCAGAAAAAAGCACTGAAACTAGTTAAAGGAATTGATGACTATTAGCCATGCTGGCTATGCTCTGCCTCTGTGGTCAGAGGCAACAATGCTTCTGAATACCAGTTTCTGGAAACTGTAGGAGAGGAGAGTGCCCTTGCCCTGGTTGGCCACTGTGAGAATAGGATGCTGGACTAGATGGGCCATTGGCCTGATCCAACAGGCTTTTCGCATGGCATTTTGCATAGGATATGGAGTCTGGAGTGCCTCAGTTTATGATGGACACATACGCTTGGGAGCAGACACACTCCATGACCATAGACTGAGGTGTGCAACCAGTGATAACATGCAAGGAAGCCGGTGAAACATATTATGAGAATGCTCTCTCACTGCTTGTGGTGGCTGCAGAGCCTTTTGTTTTTCAAAAGGCCCTTAAAGGCTTGTTTGCTTCCCGAGCCAATTTCTATCTGATTATGAACAGACAGAAGAAGCCAATTCCGCTAAGGACATAAAGATAGGCTTGGGTGAACAAGAGTAGCTGATAATTATTCACCCAGCGTATTGGGGACAGGGAATATTGGATAATGCCATGGTGAGATATCACTCACCTCCTGAGAAAAGGCCACAGTAGACATGATACTGAATATTGAGTAATTGAGGCAGCAGTAATGAATCTCAGAGGGGTTCATAGCCCCGTGGAGGGCAGTTGGCCTCTTCTGACTGCAGTGCAAAGGAAGTTGGAGAATGCTGGGCGAATGTGATCTTTGCAAATCCCTATACAAAATAACCCAAAAAAAAACATGAGGAGCCATGCGAGGATTAGACAAAAGGCCCATCTAGCATCCTGTTCTCACAGTGGCCCTCCAGATGTTGTTGATGTTATCCTTGTTATTGTTATTATGGTTATATCCGTACCCACCCTTCACCAAAAGGTCCCAGGGTGGGTCATAACAAAACAATGATATCATTAAAAACAATACAGAACACAACACCAAACAAAAGTGCAGTTCAAAACAGAGAATAAAAGTAGGTGCTAAACACACAGGAAGCCCACAAACAGAAGATGAGCACAACAGCTCTCTCCCGTCTTGTGTTTCCCAGCAATGGATATTCATGGGTATTCCATCTCCAATTCTGGAAGCAGTGCACAGCTGTCTTAACTAGTGGCTATTGATAGCTTCGTCCTCCCTGAATTTGTCCAAATCACTCTAAATGCCAATCAAGTTGGTGCCCATCACTACCTCTTGAGGGAACTAATTCCGTAGTTTAACTCTGTGCTGTGTGAAGGAGTACTTTCTTTTGTTTCTCCTGAATCTTCTGATGTTCAGCTTCATTGAATGTCTCCAAGTTCTAGTATTATGTGAGATGGAGAAAAACTCCACGCATACTTCTATACACCTATGCCTCGTGATGTCAGCTGGATAGCTCAGTTGGTTAGAGCATGGTGCTGATAATGCCAAGTTTGCAAGTTCGATCCCTGGGCAGCTGCATATTCCCAGGGTTGGGCCCCATCATCCTCAGGGTCCCCTCTACAATTCTATTATTCATTTCCCCACTCACATGCTTTTTTGCCCAGACTAAAAATCCCCCGATATTGTAGCCTTTTCTGATGGGAGAATGTTCCACCACCATGATAATTTCGAATGCCCCTTTATGCCCTTTCCCCAGCTCTACAATGTATTCTTTGAGGGGCAGTAACCAGAACTGTGCACAGTTTGTGCCACAGATTTTTGCAGTGGCATTATGATACTTCCAGTTTTATGTCAATCCCTTCCCTTAATGATCCCTAGCATGGAATTCAACTTTTCACACCAGCTGCACACTGGTTTGACATTTTCTTCAGGCTGTCCACCATCACTGCAAGATCTCACTCCCAGTCAGTTGCCACTAGTTCAGACCCCATTAGCATTATGTGAAATCTGGAGATTGTATGTATGTATGTATGTATGTATGTAACCTTGGAGGTCATCCAGGGCAGCCCCCTGCTCAATGCAGGATCTGCAATCCAGGATGCAACTACTGCATCCCTGACATAGGAACCTAGGGAGACGCATTATACCCAATCAGACCAAATGGTCCAAGCAGCTCACCATTGTCTACACTGATTGTCAGTGGCTCTATGGGATTTCAGACAGGTACTCCTTTCCGGCCCTACCTAGAGATACAGGGATTGAAGCTGCAACCTTCTGCGTGCAAAGCATACACACTATCCATGAGCTACAGCCCTTACCCTATGGCCCTCCAGCCTCTACTTATAATATGGGAAGAGAGCCCGTGATCTCCCAAGGCAGGCTGTCCCACTGTAAGACAGATCTTTCCATTAAAGAATGATGCTCAGCAGAAATATCTTTCCCTGCAATTTCAACCCGTTGGTTCTTGTCCTGCCCCATGAAGCAACAGACAGGCGATGTGTCTGCTCCATCCTCTGTGTGATGGACCTTCATAGACTTGATGGCAGCTGTCATTCCTCCTCTTAATCTTCTCTTCTTCATCCCAAGCTCTTTCAACCATTCCTTATAGCACCTGATTTCCAAGACCCCTTTGCATCCTGGTCCCCCTTCTCTGGACACACTTTAATTGGTCAGTCTCTGTTTGAAATGTGGCACTCAGAACCAGACACAGTGCTCCGGACATGGCCTGAGCAGTGCAGAATGGAACGAGTGTTAGTGTGGAACAATTGTTTCCTGTGATCAGGACCCTCTGCTCTTGTTAGAGCAGCCAAAGATTGCGTGAGTTTTTAGAGCTAATATTATTCATATGCACAGGCTCACAGGGTAGTCAGAGCCCCAGGAACTGCTTCCCATAAAGTAAAAAAAAAGCTTCATTTTGAAGCGTCTCTGAATCCCTCAAGCAGCATGAAAACACACAGCATGTCACGGAAACAGAGTTGAAGCAAAGCCATAAAGAAGGAGAAGCTGTCTGTGAGTTAGGTGACAGAGACTGAAAGGGCTAGAGATTACTTCTGTAGTACGTTATCAATCCTGAAGACTGAAGATAATAGAGATGATAATACAAAAAACAGGCTTGCCGTGAATTTATGAATTGGCAAGTCACTTTCTTCTAACAGCCCACAGTAAATCACCAGGAGCACCTCCTTCTCTGCATTCTACTCCTGTTCTTTTGCCTTTCTGGGTTTTGTTTTGTTTTTTCATCCTATCCTGCTACTCGATTTGCTCTCCTTCCCCTTCAGCTGGGGAGAATATTTCTCAGCAGATGATCTCATTAAGCCAACTTGGTGCTGAAGTTTGGGTTTCCAGTATTGCACCACGGTCCTGAAAACATTTTTAATTTCTCGCCCTACCACAGTTCTTACTTGGGGACAAGTTGCACAGAAATGGTTAGAATTATAGAATCGGCAGGGCTCGCCTCCTGTGTAAACGTGCCAAGGGTTGGGCTGCTTGCTCAACTAGTTGACCAGGGTGAGCAGACTGAAAGAAAGACAGCTAGGGTCGTTGCTCTGTTCTATGAGAAAATACATGTCACATCCCACTAGGGATGGGCAGATTTTGTCAATACAGGCTTTTCCCGCCCCTTTCTCATTTTTATAGGCTTAAGTTCACTTCTGTACATTTCCATGTGAGTTTGCAACAAAACAAAAAAAAACACCCAAACCCACATCCTCATAAAAATTCATCAGTAGTGTGAATTTCCCCTAATGTACACATTTTAGTATGCATGCTTGCTTAATATACAGTAATGCATGTTTTTATTATATATATTTTTACTAACATGCATTTTTAGGCACACTTTTCACTAGTTTTTTTATTATTGTTGTTGTTCACACTGCTTGGTTGGAGAGCCACAAATTCACAGAAGTACAAATTTTGAAAGATGAACGAGTTTCAGTTTGTATAACGTTTCGGGCACTGCAGATTAGGTAAGCTTGCGTTTGAATGTGAACTGAGTTGAATTGCTCCTCCATTCCCTAGAGTCCCACTGTCTTCTGATGCTTCACACAATGACCCAAAGCAGAGAGGGGCATCTACTGATGTGGGTCGCTGGGATGTGGGTACCTTACAGATGTCAACACGTTCCACGTTCTGAGGTGCCATTGAGCCAGCCACAGGGATAGGACTTTCAACACCTGACTGTGCCCTTGAGACTCCATGAGGTAAACTGCAATGGAGGAACCAGATGCCATAGTTTTATTTTATTCCTTTCCAATAATTCTTATGCCACCCTTCTTCACAAATGATCTTAGGGCAATTTACATGGATAACAAAACCACATAGGCTGGTGGTCTTTGGCCTAGTGCAAGAGGTAAGGCCAAACCAATCTTAATTGGCCAAATCATTATTTTGTTATGAAATGTGCAGTTACTCTTGATTTTTTTTATTTTTTTAGGTTAAAGTAAAAATCGAATCAAGTCCAATCATTATTTTCTACTAGCTTTCTCTTCACAGAAGGTAAGCTTTTGACTGCTTCAGCCCTAGCAGCTAACATTATATCTTTGCCATCCTCCTGAGGACTCTGCTGGCTCAATTTTTACAGTTCAACCACACATTATCAGTATTACTTTTGAGCTCTGCTGGAAAAAATAATACAATAACACATACTGAGCAACTATGCCTGGAGATTTGACCAGTCTTTCCTTCTCTAAAGCAATCATTCGCTTTTTGTGCTTCTGTCTGTTCCTTTAAATACAAATTATCAAATGATAGCTCAGTTGGTTAGATCACAGGCCTGGTAACACCAAGGTTGTAGGTTCAATCTCTATATGGGACCCTGTGGCACTTTTTTCAACCATTCTGAGCTTTGGGCTGCTTGACCTTCTTGCCTGCAACTTTTGGCTACTTGTGTATACCATTCCTTCATGATTTCTTCTTCCTTCCATTTCTTATACATGCCCTTCTTACGTCTGAAAGCTCCTTATGCAGCCACACCGGTTTCTTTAGATGCCTCCCACATTTTTTTTCGTGTTGGAATTGTCTGTCTTTGTGTCTTCAATATTTCACCTTCAATAAACTCCCACCCATCTTGGACTCTGTTCTCTTTGAGTATTTCTGACCATGGGAAGCTCAACCAGTAGTTCCTTAAGCTTTTTGAAATCAACCTTTTTAAAGTCCAGAGTGCATGCAGCTGCGGGGTTCACCATGAGATGCACACTATGCCTAAACCTATCTAACATGTTTAAGCCAAAAATGTGTTCCTGAATAAGTATCTATTCTGTTTGAGCCACACGTTTGCTAGTGAGCAGGTGGCATAAAAATGAAAATTGCTGAGCCCTGGATAAATGTCTGGAGATGAGTTCAGTGGTAACACATATCTACAGCACAATTCAAAGTGTTGGTGCTGACCTTTAAAGCCCTAAACGGCCTCGGTCCGGTATACCTGAAGGAGCATCTCCACCCCCATTGTTCAGCCCGGACACTGAGATCCAGCGCCGAGGGCCTTCTGGCGGTTCCCTAATTGCGAGAAGTGAGGTTACAGGGAACCAGGCAGAGGGCCTTCTCGGTAGTGGTACCCACCCTGTGGAACACCCTCCCTTCAGATGTCAAGGAAATAAGCAGTTATCCTATTTTTAAAAGACATCTGAAGGCAGCCCTGTTTAGGGAAGTTTTTAATATGTAATGCTGTATTGTTTTTAACATGTGATTGGGAGCCGCCCAGAGTCTCTTTGAAAAACGTTTGGACACCACTGTAATACCCGTTCCGTTTTTGGAGACCAGAAGTAGAGGCCATGTCTGACATACGTAGTATATTTTTTTTCCTGGATATCTGCACTTTTAACATTCATTCACCCCTGCGTGGAAAGATTGCTGCCTGGTATTCTAGAAGAAGAAACAACCCTGAGAGCTCCTTAAAGATACCACAGCATTCAGCAGCCATCCCTTGCTCCCCATTAAAAACAACAACACGCCTTTGCTGATGGCGTCCTTTCCTTTCAATTCGCTTCACAGCCCCCGTACAGCTTGTGTATCAAAATAACTGTCAATTCACTGGAGCCTACACTCTGAGCTTTGGCTAGGTTTGGAGAAGAGGGAGGTGTTGTTTTGTACAAGTGGTTTCTTGAAGAACCTTCTGCTACCCAAGCAGTGAATCAAGTAACAGATAATAAGGTCTTCTGGGAGGCTCTCTAAGGAGGGCTTGGGCTACTGAGAAGGTTTATAGCAGGTCCAGAAATGCAGGAAGCCAAGTTCCTGGCTTGCCCCCAAGAACCCAAAATACATAAATGTGTTCCATCTCCTTCAGCTGGGTGAAGATTTGAGCAATTATTTGATGCACTGGTTAAAATCACTAAGGAGGTTCATGCCAGAATAACATCTTAAATTGTATTCTGCATGACTGACTTACATGCTAGGGCCTGCATCCTATTAGAATATTGTTTTTTTCCCTTTAGAAACACAAGGAACTAATTCAGAGTAAGAAAATGGGATCTTTTTCTAACTGATTGCACTCTTGGATTCTCTAAAAGCAAGGGTGAATTGTGCTTCATGTGCAAATTCCTGTCACATCCAGAATGGTGTATTGTTTCAATTTGTAGAGAAAGCCAGGCATGGCTGGAGGATAAATTGGCCCTTTGCAGATTTCAGCATGTACCTACTGACTTTGCACTTCCTAAACCAACATAGGCAAACTGAAATGCAGTCCTCCTTTGGATTTCACTGTGATGCAGTTCTCCAACCCAAGAATGTGTACAAAAACCGAGGCTATATTCGAGGAAAGTGTACCAAAAAATCCTATCTGTGTGAAACAGATGCATTAAATGGAGTAAACCTGGCTGCAAAAAAATTGCATATTAAGAGAACTGTGCATGGAAGTGAGCACAAATGCTTCTGCAATTTTTTTTCCCAAATAATATTTATTATTTTCAGTAGATAAACATAATAATAAAAAAGATTAACAATAATATAAACAAACAGAGAATAAAAGAAAAAGAGAAAAAAGAAAAAAGATACATACAGCATATTACCACTTAATTAATTAAAATTAAGTACCATCCATCTTCATAAACATAGTATTTGACTTCCTCGAATCTCTTCCATCCGAATTTCTTAGTAATTATATGTAGCAGTTTCCAATATCAGTGTTTCAAAAGACCATATCACAGTCCTAATCATATTACATAACTTTCCTTATCGTACATTTTCTTATTTATAAATTTAATTCCAGTTTAATCCTAGGCCTAATTGTTTACATATCTTTAATATTACAATATTTATTCAAATAGTCTTTAAATTTCTTCCAGTCTTCTTGATGTTCCTCTTCTTTCTGGTCACGGATTCTCCCGGTGAGATCAGCCAGCTCCATAAAGTCCATCATCTTCATCTGCCATTTTATGCTTCTGCAAACTTTTTTATTAAAAAAAAAAATGCAAACAGATGAACAAATAGGCTGAACTGAACTTACTTAAGATGAGAAATTGAGCAAAACTGAAAATGGCAAGTTTCTCCAAAGTCTAACCTATACAGAGAAACAAGCAAGAATACCTGTCTAAGCACCCTCAGAACATAACCCAAAGGGTGCTCATCAATGGTTCCTCTTCATCCTGGAGAAGAGTGACTAGTGGGGTGCCACAGGGTTCTGTCTTGGGCCCGGTCTTATTCAACATCTTTATCAACGACTTGGATGATGGACTCAAGGGCATCCTGATCAAATTTGCAGATGACACCAAACTGGGAGGGGTGGCTAACACCCCAGAGGACAGGATCACACTTCAAAACGACCTTGACAGATTAGAGAACTGGGCCAAAACAAACAAGATGAATTTTAACAGGGAGAAATGTAAAGTATTGCACTTGGGCAAAAAAAATGAGAGGCACAAATACAAGATGGGTGACACCTGGCTTGAGAGCAGTACATGTGAAAAGGATCTAGGAGTCTTGGTTGACCACAAACTTGACATGAGCCAACAGTGTGCACGGCAGCTAAAAAAGCCAATGCAATTCTGGGCTGCATCAATAGGAGTATAGCATCTAGATCAAGGGAAGTAATAGTGCCACTGTATTCTGCTCTGGTCAGACCTCACCTGGAGTACTGTGTCCAGTTCTGGGCACCACAGTTCAAGAAGGACACTGACAAACTGGAACGTGTCCAGAGGAGGGCAACCAAAATGGTCAAAGGCCTGGAAACGATGCCTTATGAGGAACGGCTAAGGGAGCTGGGCATGTTTAGCCTGGAGAAGAGGAGGTTAAGGGGTGATATGATAGCCATGTTCCAATATATAAAAGGATGTCACATAGAGGAGGGAGAAAGGTTGTTTTCTGCTGCTCCAGAGAAGCGGACACGGAGCAATGGATCCAAACTACAAGAAAGAAGATTCCACCTAAACATCAGGAAAAACTTCCTGACAGTAAGAGCTGTTTGACAGTGGAATTTGCTGCCAAGGAGTGTGGTGGAGTCTCCTTCTTTGGAGGTCTTTAAGCAGAGGCTTGACAACCATATGTCAGGAGTGCTCTGATGGTGTTTCCTGCTTGGCAGGGGGTTGGACTCGATTGCCCTTGTGGTCTCTTCCAACTCTATGATTCTATGATTCTATAAGAAAAGTTGGCTAGATCAAGCCACAGGCCCATCTAATGCAGCATGCTGGTCTCACAGTGGCCAACCAGATGTTTGCCATCTGATATAAGAAGGTATCTACAGTATGTGAGTGCTATGTGGATTTCTAAAGGGTTTCTTAGATTAGGTTGGGCAAAAGGTAGATCATCAGAATCTCTTGTGGGTCTCCGAGAGATTTGCAGTAGATCAGCCAGTGTTTCTTTCTAATTTCCAATTGTTTAATGAAAATAAAAGGACTTTTTCCACCTCAGTTGGGCTGCTGAAATGAAGGCAGCTTTGAGGAACAGACTTGTGAGCTCAGTTCAGTTCTGGCACTCACATCAAATTCCTAGGTTAAAAATGTGCTCGTGGGAACCCTGCTCTGTAATTCAAAGTGTACGTCCTTCGAGCCGTATGCCTCCGGTCGGTAGATCTTGGTGTTTAAGTAGAAAACAAAGTAGACCCAACAAGCCTAAACCCACCCTTGCTTTAAGTTCTGGCAGCCTCTGTGGGGACTGCATTAAAGAGCACACTTCCGTGATTTTAATATTTTGTTGGGAGCCACTCAAAGTGGCTGGGGCAACCCAGTCAGATGGGCAGCATATAAATAACAAAACTATCATTATTAAAAAGTAGAGACATCACCTTACCAACAAAGGTCCGTATAGTAAAAGCTATGGTTTTCCCAGTAGTGATGTATGGAAGTGAGAGCTGGACCATAAAGAAGGCTGATCGCCGAAGAATTGATGCTTTTGAATTATGGTGCTGGAGGAGACTCTTGAGAGTCCCATGGACTGCAAGAAGATCAAACGTATCCATTCTCAAGGAAATCAGCCCTGAGTGCTCACTGGAAGGACAGATCCTGAAGCTGAGGCTCCAATACTTTGTCCACCTCATGAGAAGAGAAGACTCCCTGGAAAAGACCCTGGTGTTGGGAAAGATGGAGGGCACAAGGAGAAGGGGACGACAGAGGACGAGATGGTTGGACAGTGTTCTCAAAGCTACCAGCATGAGTTTGACCAAACTGCGGGAGGCAGTGGAGGACAGGAGTGCCTGATGTGCTCTGGTCCATGGGGTCACGAAGAGTCAGACATGACGAAACGACTAAACAACAACAACAACAACATAATCATTATTATCTTCTTAAAGAAAAGGTTAGAAAAAGAATAACTGACGAAAATAATGGAAGTAACAGAATACCATCTCTGGCCTTGATTAAACAAAAGGGAAGAAAGGGAAGTTGGAAAAACTCAAAGATGCCATAGCAAATGAATCTTAATGAGCAATGAATATGACTCACAAAATATTGAACTTTGTCTGGAAGAATCTAGGGATTGATAGGAATGGGGAGAATAGACTTAGTGGGGTACAGAAATGTTTCTTTTTCTTTTCTTTGTCCTTTCTCTTTCCCTTCTTAAGGGCAAGTACAGTAATCATTTCTTAAGAATGCAGACCCCATATCAGTTTTGCTGGCCCCTTGTTATGAAAGCACTCAGAAAGAGCAATCGCTGAGATCTGCTGAGTGAGTTCAATGTGGTCTCCGTTCTGGAAACCTCAAAATAACAATAACAAGCAGCGCCAGTGTGAACACAAAGATAAAACAGAGCGCACACATGGGCAGAAAGGAAAGAAATTGTTTTACTTCTTTTGCCCCGAACCAAGAGCTAGGATTAGTAATACTTGGCTTCAGAATTTAGCTCGAATTAATCCTTTGAAATGATGAATAAAAAATGTTTAAAGAGGCCTCTGACTATCGAATGCAGGGATATAATGAGGGATGTCTCACCAAGCCAAGAGAGAGAGAGAGGAGATGGAGGAGAAGAATAAATATTCATAAGGAGATTTGAAGGCATCATATGCTTCAGCCATTTGCAAACTTTCTTATTCTCTACAATAAGTATTGAGATTTTAGATGGGACAGAACTTGTGGGTGTGGGGTACAGCTTGTTAGAATTCCTGCTCCATGATTGCAATCATGAGATTGTTGTCTATCACATGACGGTATATGTTTTGACTCCGCAGAGTGGGAAGTAGTGGAGACAGGATGTTTGTGTTACTGTGTTCCGTGAAGTGGGACTATTGTCCTTTGTTCTTTTTCGCTTTGCTGTCTGATGCTAGAGAGAGTGGGAGCCATGTTGCAGTGCTCCGTGTGTGTTTATATGTAAATAAATTAGATTAGCCAAAATGCTGAGTTGCTGAGGTCTGTTACGCTGTGATGTTCGGGCTGAAGAAAGCTTTTGAAGCTCCCGAACGATCAACTAGGAGGGAGAGAACATGCCAGTCGGGTATGTGTCTCTGCCAGGGTCCTACTCGAGTGTAGGCTATACTCCTGACACAGCTATCCATTTCCATTACGTTCAACTCACCACATTTCCACATCAGTTAGCGATTTTATTTTTGTTTTTAAAGTCCTCACAAAAATACTAGGATGGTGCTGAACATGGTCTGTTTCATTGGGGTGGGGGGGTGGGGCTTTCAGGGAAGAAGTACTTCCTAAAACCTTTTTTTCTCCTTTCCTGTTCGCTGTCTATTCACTACCCCCACTTGTTTCTTATGCCTCTGTTCCTTATGGCTTTCTTCCTCAGAATGTGATCCAAACCAGTCAGGAAATACAAAGCAAGCATGATGAGATGGTGACATTACGTGTAGCCAATCAGATTTGGCTCCATGCTGACATCATGAATCCAGTTCAGAATGAGGGCAATGCTTCCCTACCTCCCCCTGATGAGTGAACACTTTTGCCCCCTAACAGTGTGACTCCTTTAAAAATTGCCATAAATTGGGGGGAGGGGTTACTCTTGCTTTATTTTTATTATTATTTTTTGTGAAACACACACACACCATTTCAACACAGCTCTGCGTAAATTCTGTGCAGAAATACATTTTGTCTAATTCCGCTATTCTTTCAATCTCTCTGGATTTTGTTTTCGAGTCATGAGATGCCCTGAGCCTTTGGGATAGTGGAGAATTAAAACAATAAATACAAACGTGAAGTGAAGGACATGAGGCAGGAGTTGATAATGCAGGAGAGCTGCAGCAAGCTGCCGGCCAGCTCTGTGGAGCCTCCTTTTATTGATACAATATGCAAACCCAGGCAGATACATTTTGGGCTGTGACCTTTACACATCTTCCGGTCCCGAGATCGTGGGGTGGTACAAAGCTATTTTGGCACCTGTTTCCACCGCGTCATTTTCCCCTTGCACAGTGTATGACGAAGGAGACAAAAGGTCTCCGACACAAAGGTTACAGACAGGGCACCACAGACTTCTGAGACCGCAAAAGGTTAGACAGAGGGCAAAATGTTCAGACAGCTGTGGCTTTGTCTGTGAGGGGGAGTGTGCCCCACACCCCAAGGTCACACGTGCAGGCAGGCTGAGGCTGCCTGCGGGAGGGGAGTGTGCTCCAGACCCAGCGATTATTCCTACATAAATGGTGTAAAAAACAACCACAACACCCTCCTATTCAGATGTATCCTTAATAATCACCAGGACAAAGGTGCCTTGAAATTCA